>NC_090380.1:16441892-17173142 GCF_036365525.1 Heterodontus francisci | reverse complement strand
ATTCCTTGACCTTGCAACAATCCTCATTAGTGAATCAAGACAACATTTTAACTAATCTGTCCCATATCCTGCTGAAGTATATGGACTATTTAGTACTGCACAAAGGAGTTTACGACTCACACAGTCATCATAGGACTAAAATTCCTTTTGAGCAGTATAATTTGTTCAGATTCATCAGTCTTCATCCTCTTCCTCATAATTCTGTTTGTCATGAGTAATTTTGAGGACCCTGCCTCTTCACCAGGCAGGGCAGTTCACCACCATAATATTTCAGATCACACCTGAAGAAGCTGTTCCTTGGGCATTCCTGGGATTCATTCACCCATTATTTTTGTTCCAATTTTGTTCTGCTGCAATATCCTGATCTGCTAAAAATGCTTTCATCCTCATTCTGCCTGTCTTCAATCCCTCCATTGTATTGATGCCCGTGTTGGTTATCTGGACTATTTGAAAATCTGGCAATCATTGAGACTTCTGTTCATTGTGTCACTTCGGAATGTCTCATTTGTTCCATGAAGGCTTAAAGAAATGAGTGTTTCCCCAGGATTTTTTTTTAAAGCAGCAGACATTTGATTCATATGGCCTCATTCTCCAAGAACAGACCACCAATTACAGCCAGTTGTCTGTCCAAATGAGAACCTTAGCACAATCCAGTAATTTAAATGCTCGCCCTTATCCAGGGACTCCCAAATTGAATTTTGTCAATCTTTCATACAATCGGTTGAAGTTCATGATACATCCCTCCGTGGAATGGCCGTCTGTTTTCTGAAATCTTCAGATTTGGACCATGCCTCATAAGCATTTAATAGATCATCTTGTAGAATTCAGCTAAGGATGATGACAAAAGGCCCAAACCTTCATCACTGTCCAATGGACAAAGACACATCTCACAAAATATTTTACTTCTAATGTTACATCATGTAGAAAGCGACAGTGCCAAGGTCATACCTTGTTTTTTTGTTAGGAATGTAATCTGTGTCCACATATCCATTCCATTCTTCTACTGGTCATTTGGTTCAGACTCCAAGAATATTGGAGGGTAACCATACCCTGATAATTTATACTTGCTTTCTGCCATTCTCCACAGTGGCCACTAGGATTTTAGTTTCCTATCTGGACATTATTTTTCTTCAGCTTCTACTAATCTTTGCCTTTAGGCAACTCTCCTCTGCTACCATGTTCTATGACAGAAAGGATAGAACTGAAGCCCATCTTAACACTTTATAAATTTACATTCTGAGATACACATTACAGACATGCTCCTCCTAAGCTAGCCCCTACAGTTTCAGTCTGTTCTTATTTGGAAGAACACAAGTGAATCCCCAGTTAATGCCTACCACCTGTGCATACTATTAAACACAATTAATACATCAACAATACTGCAATAAAATTTATAAGCAAACAGTACAACAGTAGTGCAATTTTTGTTTAGAGTACATGCTAGTTCACTCAGCCCTCCTCTTCTGGTCTATTTGAGCTAAAGAAAGGTTATTCGATTCAAAAGAAGATTGCAGACCTGTGCAGAGACCAATTCATACCCTCCTGCCAAAGGAAGTATAGTAATCAATACTGCAGACTCAAGTTCATTTATCAAGATAGAATATGTTACATTGATCTTTTGATATAGTAATCATTTATCTGCATCTTTTCTATCAAACACTATGATTCTGGATTCCTTGTATAGTACATTTGGCAGGCAAACAAAAATCCCTATCATATTATATTCCATCTTTTGTAACAGTATTATATAACTAAGCTTTTGGTCAGGGAATTTTTTTTCGCCTGTCAGATTTATTTTGGCAAGATGAAATACCACAAAGGATATATTTTGAATATGGATCCTGCACTCATCATGGGTAATAGCTTAGCTTGAAGGGTCAGGGAAAATCACATGCTGGGAATGACTGAGTGTAATGTATCCAGGTTTTCTGACAATACAAACCTAGGTGGGAAAGTAAGCTGTGAGGAGGAAACAAAGAGTCTGCAAAGGGATACAGACCTGTTAAAGTGATTGGCCAAGATGGATAAAGTGGGGAAAGGTGAAGTTATTTGCTTTGGTAGGAAGAGTAGAAAACAGAATTTTTTTTAAATAGTGAGAAACTATTAAATGTTGATGTTCAAAGAAATTTGGGCATCCTTGTATATGACACACAGAAAGTTAACATACAGGCACAGCAAGCATTCAGGAAGGCAAATGGTATGTTGGCCTTTATTGCAAAGGGCTTGGAGTTCAAGAGTGGGGAAGTCCTGCTGCAATTGTACAGGGCTTTGGTGAGATCACATCAGGAGTACTGTGTACAGTTTTGGTCTCTGTATCTAAGGAAGGATATACTTGCCTTAGATGGGGTTCAACAAAGGTTCACAAGATTGATTCCTGGGATAAGAGAGTTATCCTATGAGGAGAGCTTGAGTGGAACGGGACTATACTCTCTGGAGTTTAGAAGAATGAGGTGATCGCAAAAAAACAAGGGGCTTGACAGGATAAATGTTGAAAGGTTGCTTCCTCTAGCTAGAGTCTAGAACTGGGCCGCATAGTCTCAGGATAAGGGACTGACCATTTAGTACTGAGATGAGGAGAAATTTCTTCACTCAGGGGTTTGTAAATCCTTAGAATTCTTAACCCGAGGGCCACGGATGCTCATTGAGTATATTCAAGGCTGAAATCGATCGACTTTTGGACTCTAAGAATATCAAGGGTCATGGGGATTGGACGGGAAAGTGAAGTAGAATATCAGCCATGATCTTATTGAATGGCAGAGTAGGCTCAAGGGACCAAATGGTCTACTCCTGCTCTTATTTCTTATATTGTGTTATCAACTCACTGCTCAAATAAAATCACCCTCAAACACTCTGTCCTTGCAAATTTCCACCCCACCTCCAATCTCCCTCTCCTCTCCAGAGTCCTTGAATGTGTTGATGCCTCTCAAAATTCTGCCCACCTTTCCTGCATCTCACTGTTTGCATTGCTCCCATCAGGTTTCTGCCCCTGTCACAGCACTGAAATGGCCCTCAAAACCACAAATGATATCCTCTCTGACCATGACTGTGCTATACTATCCAATGCCCAATCTCCCTTGCATGCTTCCACTCTTACCTGACACTAAGTTAGGAGGCACAATAAATTTACGTAGGCGGAAGCACAACTGTAACTAGAACATCTCCTGCAATGGCTACTCTTCACACCTCCGTACCATTACCTTCAGGCCTCTCAAGGTTCTGTCATTGGCCCCCCAACACTGCCTATTGTAATAACATTACCTGCAAACAGGGTGTCAGCTTCACATATACATGCTGACATCCAGCTCTATCTCTTCACCACTGCCTCTGTGTTGTCAAACTGTTTGCCTGACATTCAGGCTGGATGAACAGTAATTTCCTTCAGATAAACACTAGGATGTCAGAAGCATTGCTTTGGGCATCCAGCACAAACTCTATTCCCCTCATCACCAATCCATCTCCTGCTCTGGCCACCCTCACCAGCTGAACTAGACTGTTCGCAAAATTGCTGTTCTACTTAAACCCAAGCTATGTTTCTAACACCTACTCCATTTTCTCCATCACAAAGGGCGCCTATTTACACATCTGTAGCACTGCCCGCCTCCATCTATTCATGAAACCCTCATTCATACCGGTCACCTCTAGACTTCACCTTCTCAATGCTTTTTGGGCTGGCATCCCTGCTTCATAACCTTCAGCTCATGCAAAGTTCTGCTGCTCATACCAAATCCCACTTACCCACTACACCAGTCCTTGTTGACCTACATTGGCTCCTGGTCCCCATAAGTCTCAAATTTAATATTCTCACTCCCATCTTTAAATTGTTTTGTGGCTTTGCCCCTCCTCTTCTTTGTAACTCCCTCCAGACCTAAAGTCACCCCCTCTTCAACTCTCCATTCCTCTAAACTTGTGCATACTACCTCCATTAGCCCCACTTTTGGTGGTTGTGCATTCAGCTGCCTGGGTACAATGCTCTGGAATCCCCTGCCTATCCACCTCTCTCTCCTCTTTAAGATGCTCCTTAAAATCCACCTCTTTGTCCAAGGCTTTGTTACGCCAGAACCTTATGCCTCACTGACCTATGTACATCCCTGGTCTCCTGAAGTACAAACCATATTTATGAAGTCTGTTCTTGTAATTTAACTCTAAGCCCTCTTACAATTCTAGTGAATCTACATTGTTACCCCCTCCAAGGCCAATTAATCTTTCCTGAGGTGCAATGCCCAAAACTGAATGCAGTTGTCAGGGTGGGGTCTGACCAGGCTCTGTACAACAGAAGCATTACTTACTCACTTTTGTATTCCTACATTCCGGAGTTTCCATTATTCTTTTTGATTACTTTTTGTACCTGTACATTAGGTTTTAGTGGTGTGTATGTGGACACCTAAATCCCTTTACTCCACCACAGCTCATCATTGCGAAAATATTCGGATTTGTTTTGTCGGTCTCTGATCCAAAGTGAATGACCTCACCCACTCCATCTGCCAGTTTTGCTTACTCAGTTCTGCTTCCACCTGCATAAATTTGCTGTGCCTAACTTCGTGTCATCTGAAAACTCGGATATGCAACTCTCTATTCCTTTATCCAAGTCATTAATATACATGATGAAAAGCTGTGACCTCAGTACAGATCCCTGGGGACCACCACTTGATACAGCCCACCAGTGGACGTCCCCTGTCTCCTACCACCCAACCAATTACCGATATGTCACAAGGTTTCCTCCAATTCCACGCACTCTCATTTTTCCTAATAATCTTTTGGGTGGAACCTCATCAAATACATCCTGGAAGCTCATATTGACAACATCCATAGACACACTCCTAGTCACCATACTAGTGACCATCTCAAAAAATTGAACTAGATTAACAATGAGGTTATACTTGCCAAGTGCTCACTGACTCTGGCCTTGATATTGGCAGGGGCGGGTTTGGTAAGCAGGAGTGGGGCAGTGGTGGAGTTTTGTTTGTAGTCCAGGTTTCCCAGCGTGATGTGGAATTTTAACTGGTGAGTGGTTGGGTGGCTGTTCCGATCCAAGGGAAGGAGGTAACCTTCCTGGGGTGGGGCGGAAGCATGCAGCACTGCCAGCCTCATTAAGATATTTAAATAGTCATCCACCTCCTGGGAGCAGGTTGACTGCCTGCCCCTTGCTCCATGTCCATTAAATCTGGAAGTGGGTGGGTTTGAGATTTTTAAAAAATGTAACATCTCACCGGATATCAACCCACCTGACTTTTGAGGGTTAAAATTCATCCCTCTGTCTCTGATGACGGATTCCAGTAACTTTCCTACAACTAATGTTAAACTGAAGTGTCTGTAGTTACTCAATTTCTTCCTCACTTGTTCTTAAATAACGGAGTGACATTTTCAATTTCCCAATTCAAGGCACAATTCTTGAATCTACACAGCTTTGGAGAATTAAGACCAACACATCCGCAATTTACTCACAGGTTTCCTTTAATACCCTGGGGTGGGAAACAGCAAGTCCTGGAAACTTGTCTATCTTAAACCCCATTATCTTCATCATTACCATTTTTTAAAAACTTAATTTAAACCCAATAAGTACCTTCCTTTGGCTTAGTTTTAGGTTCCCTTGAACTACTGGCATTGTGTCCTCTTTCTCTACAGTGAAGATGGATACAAAGCATTCATTTAACAAGTCTGCCATTTTTATATCATCTCATGCTTCCAAGGCTGCCTCCTTGTACCCACTGTGCCAAGTGCTTTCAGCCACCTGCGCCCCTCCAAGTCACAAATCATTTATCCTTTCCCAACCTCCTCTGCCCATCTAGATCACTCCTGGGAGAGGAGGAGAGATGTAAACGATACAGAATGCAAGACAAGTGGAGGGGCAATTACAGGGAGAGAGAGAAAGAGAGACAGACACACAAATTTGATGTTTGCTTTTCCTTGAGCAATGCCTTAATAAATTAACTAATACTTTAAGAAATGTTCTGTTAACTACAGAGCAGTGGTGTGCATCCTCTGCCTTCTTTCAGTTCTCATTCCAAACTGAAATTACATAGTTTATATTTGCATCAATTTCATATAAAAGACAGAAGTCATATCTCACTCTAAGAATACAACTGGGGAATCCATCAGGTCAGTATGACCTGCATTTCTATTTGTTTTTTCCATTTTACAGAGAAAATTCATTACCAATTGGGATGCCTTTTAATTACCAGTTGCAAAGAAGAGAGTAGTAACTTTTGATGCGCGGTGTTCATTTAGTTCGTGTTTTGAAGTTGATTCTTACTGCTTTAAACAAACAGAATGGAGCATTGATCGTAATTTAATTTGACTCTATAACAGTCAAAAGTCTCCACTGCTTCCAATTGTATCTTGCTGACGGAGCATGAATCGGTAGTGTGAGATATATTTTGCTTTTTATTTTAAATAAATTGAAGCAAATATTAAACTATTTGAAAATGAGCAACACAAATGGAAATGCGAGGGTGAATTTTTTTTTTTTTTTTTTTACAGACTCCATTGAGAAATCCTAAAATAGTCTACATCTGAGGCCTGAAGCTTCTTTTGCAACAGTGTAAGGCCAGATTCCTTGCAATGCTAAATAAACTAAAAATATAGCGAGATTAGCAAAAGTCAGACAATTTTTGATTATATATACACATATATGTATCTATGTATTCAAAAGTCATAGAATGGTTACAGTACAGAAGGAGGCCATTTGGCCTGTTGTATCTGTGCCGGCTCTCTGCAAGAGCAACTTAGTTAGTCCTGCTGCCCTGCCTTTTCCCTGTACTGCTGCAAATATTTTCACGTCAGATAATTATCCAATTCCCTTTTTAAAGCCATGATTGAACCTGCCTCCATCACACTCTCAGGCAGTGCGATCCAGATCATAACCAGTCGCTGCGTGAAAAAGTTTTTCCTCATGTTGCATTGCTTCTTTTGCTAATCACCTTAAATCAGTGTCCTCTGATTCTTCATCCTTCCACCAATGGGAACAGTTTCTCCCTGACTACTCTGCCTGGACCCCTCATGATTTTGAACACCTCTATCAAATCTCCTCTTAATCTTCTCTTCTCCAAGGAGAACACACCAGCTTCCCCAATCTATCCATGTAACTGAAGAGATAGGGTAGATGCAAAAAGGATGTTGCCCCTGGATTTGGGAGGGGAGGGGGGGGGGGGGGAAAGATAGGGATGGGGGTTGGGAGGTCTTGAACCAGGGGACACAGTCTCAAAATAAAAGAGGTAGGCCATTTAGGACAGAAATGAGGAGGAATTTCTTCACTCAGAGGGTGGTGAATCCTTGGAATTCACTACCCCAGAGGGCTGTGGAGGCTCAGTCATTGAGTGCATCCAAAACAAAGATCGATAGATTTCTAGATATCAAAGATATCAAGGGATATGGGGAGAGTGTAGGAAAATGGAATTCATGTAGATGAGCCATGATCTAGTTGAATGGCCTACTCCTGCTCCTATTTCCCATGTTCCCTCATCCCTGGAACCATTCTCATGAATCTTTTTTGCACTCTTTCTAATGCCTTCATATTCTTCCTAAAGTGTGGTACCCAGAACTGGGCCCAACACTCCAGTTGAGGCCGAATCAGAGTTTTATGCAGGTTATCATAACTTCCTTGTTTTTAAACTCTATGCCCCTACTTCGAAAGCCCAGGACCCCATATGTTTTATTAACTGCTTTCTCAATCTGCCCTGCCACCTTCAATGATTTTCAACAGAGGCCCACTGCTTCTGCACTCCCTTTAGAACTGTACCCTTTATTTTATATTGCCCCTCCTAATTCTTCCTTTCAAAATGAATCACTTCACACTTCTCTGCATTAACTTTCATCTGCCACTTGTCCACCCATTCCACCAGTTTGTCTATGCCTCGAAGATTACCACTATCCTCCCCACAGTTCAAAATCTTTAAATTGGTAGTACCATCATGCCCCAGTATATTGAAATTAATGAGAAATGCTGTAATAACAATGCCTGTAATTCTTGCCTTCTTCACAGCTGGTGCTTATTCATTAGGTTACTTTCACCTGTCACTGATATAAAAGCCAACTGCAAGTCCAATATGAAATTGGCCCTGATACCCTTTCTTTGATGTCTCATGAATCAGTGTCCTCTGATTCTTCATCCTTCCACCAATGGGAACAGTTTCTCCAAGTAACTGAAGCTCTTCTGTGTAAAGTACTAGCAAGACCCAAGTCAGTCAAATGGATATTATGTATTTAAAAACAACTATTTGTGGGCGAGGGAGGAAAATGCACATAAATTTTGCAACTGCTGCTGCGTTATCTGGTAGAAATCTGCTTGCGTGCATGTGGACTATCTCCACAGGGTATATGGATTTTTCATGCTCCTCTTTCTAAACAGTACAGCAGAAATGCAAAGAATGGACTTCATTTCTGTTGATGCTCTGAATAGAACAGACTGATGACTACAAAAACACATCAATCACAATTTGTTACCCTTAGGGGGGGGCAAACAAAAATCAGATACCTTAAACTGCAGCAATATTTTTAAAAATACAACATTTGTAGTTTCTCTCAGGACCATAAAAGTCAACTCATTCTCAATTTGGAGTGTTAATCAAACAAATATAATATTTGGTCTTCCACCACCCAGATAAAGTTATTCACCAGGACTGCACTATAGCACATCAAAAGTGATAATTGTAGTGTGACATTAGCCATACCTTTAGCGTTGTTGATGGCTGCCCGACAGGTTTCATTCACCTTTGCAAACAAATCTGCACCAGCCAAGCGCTTGGATATTCCAGCTCGTAGCAGGATTGCACCAGGAGTGAACTTTAACAGAGCAGCTCCAGGCTCCCTGGGCTCTTTGGGCTGCTTGGGCAACAGACTTGACCAATCGACATCAATCACATCCATAGGATCTACAAGACAAGTATTTTTCCTTCAGTTTACTTTGTAACACATCTTTCGGAATCGAATGACAAAACACCAACACAAAATAACTCCAAAAAGCATGTATGGTGTTGTTAAAGCAGCAAATGAGGATCGTCATTCAACAGACCTGGTCATGCCTCAGAAAGCCGTAGCCAGCATTTGAAATTTTTACACGTTATCAAAAAGGTTTAGAATAGTCAGTTCAAACACAGAGCGCTCCTGGCATCTCCAGAAATCTCAATTCACACACAGAGCTTGTATCTACATCTTTATACTAGTTAAAACACAGTAGTGCTGGTTTGTACTTAAAATACTCCAGTTCCATCTAGAGAACTACAATAATGTACATCTATAACAAGACAATTACTCCCTACTTCTATTCACTATTTTGGAGGTTTCTTTTAACATTAATTTTACAATTGGCAATTTATATGCTTACTTTTGTCCTATTAGGAATGCAATATATGATTGCTTGGTTAGAGGTGTCATATTTGGGCTTCATAAAAAGGTCACATCTTACAACTGTCTTTTGAAGTTATGAAGCCTAGTAGACATTAGTGACTTTGACATCCAACAGTACAGCACTAGAGTTCTCTATAAGTATTAGTGGCAATATATTGAGCTGAACTGAGAACTGGCAGAACGCAGACAGATTTGGATCTGTGTGGAGACTGGTCAACTGTGGTGTCTCACAGAGATCGGTATTGGGACCGCTGCACTATTTTTATTAATGATCTAGATGTAGGTGTTGGAGGCACATTCTGTGAATTTGCAGATGATACTAAGATCTATGCAAGTGTCAGGCCTGTAGACCCCGCCCATCTGCTTTAGGTGGATCTTAATGTGTTGGGAGATTGGGCTCATGACTGGTAAATGGTATTTAACTTGAATATGTGCAGTGTTACGAATGTGGGCAGAGTGAATGCTCAACATTCATACATACCTGAGGGTAATACATTAAAGAAAGTGGAGAGAGAGACAGACAGATCTGGGCATTCTAGTGCATTCACCTTTGAGGGTACATGAGAGATGCCGTGAAGTGATAGCTAAAGCAAATAGGGCGTCGGGGTGCATTCACAGGATGACGGAGTATAAGACGAGGCATACTATTTTGCCTGTCTACAAGACCTTGGTCAGGCCTCACTTGGAAAACTGTATCCAGTTTTGAACCCCTCACTTGGTTGGTGATATTAGGCAGGATTTTATCCTGCACTTGGAGATGGGAATAGAGGCTTCGGGGGACACAAAATGGCATAGGGTGGCATCAGATAATGTGCCAGACGTTGTCCATGCCTCTTGCAGCTCCTTGCCTCCTAGCAGGCTTGGGGGTGGGGACGCGATTTGCCGAATTCCTTCCAGAGAGAGTTGGATCAGTTTCTGGTTGAGGCAGACATTATTTCTTACAAACGGTAGGTACTGTAGAGAATTCAGGGCCAGAGTGATTTCCTGGAACAATCTCGATCACCTAGGTCGGAGAGGAATTTCCCAGATATTCCCCCACCCCCCCCCCCCCTCCACACCACATGTTAGCCTGGGTTTTTATCTGATTTCCTACCTCTATGAGATCACATGGTTTCGGGTGGGGTGGGTGCGTATATATTGTACTACAGAAGGTATTGCAATTGTGTGGGACAGACTGGATAGACCAGACTGTCTTTATCAGTCCAGTATTGTTTGTATCTTGGTATTTTTACTGGCATCTTCCACATATCACTGAAATCATAACTGCAGAGGAGTGAACTTCTGGTGAATTCTAAACTGATCCACATAGTGTTTAGTAAAATATGAGGATTGCTTTACATGCTAGTTTTACAGATATTATGCATTCCAGTATTCTTGAGATTAGCACAAGAAATAGTGATGAAATGGATTAAATAATCTTTAGTTATCATACAAGAGTTCTTTCTTGCTGATAACAATGGGCATGTTTAATCATTCAGTGATGAAAAAATTTGTGCCCAAATTCCATTAGAAATGAAGAATGGATACAACAGAGAAGCTGAACTCAAAAACATTGGTTTTGCATTGGTTACATGCAACATAACCAGGAAACAAGCATGGTGAAGTTGGTTAAATAAGAGGTTAAGCTACAGGGCACACTGCTATGTTGGGATGACTTTCTCTATTTAAGGTCTATGATTCCACCTCAGCTCCTGAAGGTAAAGGTGGGGATTGATTCCACATGCCCCGGAAACCCTCTGGTATCTCCTTCAAATGGATGTTGGCAGGCTGTCTGACTACTGTGGGCAAGTCCAATCTTATTCGAAACTAATACTTACAGAAATGTATTTTCCAGCGGAGGTAACTGGACATTTTTCAGGGATAACTAGATTGACAATGCACACCCCCAGCGCCCAGGCTACCTAGGCCAACTGTTGCATCCATACTACCGCCCCTGCTGAAATCCACTAATTCAGTGTAGCCAGTGTAAAATAGAATAGGTTAACAGCTTGGTGTAAGTAAAGAGAATCATGCAATCGTCCCTAGAGCATTAGCCTAGGTCTCTGGATTACTAGCCTGCACTGAAGGTGGTGAGTGAGTGCATTACCTAAAGGGTTGAAATTATGTTGAATACGAAAGACCTTAGATTGAAGAGACACTGAATAAAAATCAGTATGCTGGGAAATTAATCCATTATCATACTGTACGAAGGATCCTACATTTTATTACTTACTGGCAGCATGCAGTTCTACAGAAACAATAGTAGGATGTGTAACAGGTTGTGGCATTACCCACTTTCAGCAGTTTTGCAATGGTTAAATTGAACAATTAGAGGAAGAATGCATGTGCCAAGAAATAAGCACTATACAAACAGCTGGATAAGATTCATAAGCAGCACAGCATCACTCAAATGAAGAGTGCTCACAAGAAGAAAGGAAATTCTGACAAACGCATCAACTACCAGAGAGCAGTTCCCAAGACATCAAGGTCTTGAGCTCCAGTCCCCTGATAACATTGTATAATTGCTTTGTCTGGTGAACAGTCAATGAAATTGTTATGCAAATATTATTTCAAAATAATGTCTGGCTGGGCAGTAACCAATAAGTTGAATCCAAAAATCTAAAATATGACACTCTAGGATATTGCCAATGTATCCTGTTTCTCATGTCTCAAATAGATTTTTTGTCTGAAAGGAATTTCAAGTAATTTGACCTGCAGGTCCATGTAATTATTCTCAGCCAGGTATACAAGGAAAGCTTGGTTGGGCTCTCCACCCTAATTGAGAAGCTAGATGACTGATGCCAAAAACTGCGAAACAAAGTGAGGCAAACTTGCAAAGATTGAATGAACTATTAAACTGATGTAATTTAACACCAACAGTGTAAACTGCTAACTGAAGATCCTTTTCTTGCTGGTGTAAACCACAATTGCTCACAAGATGGTGAAACCAAAACAGAGAGTCTAGAGTGAATCCCTATGTACTCTATGGGCCAGGGCAATATTATGGTTTGTAAGTTTGCTGTGAGGAGACCTGGCTTAAAAGGTTTGGTGCCCAATACAATCTTATTTTGCACTGAGATAAATTGTGCACAAGAAAGAGAATATTCAAATTTAGATTTTGTAAATACATGCCCCTTTAATTTCTTAACCATATGCAATTATTATTTAAACATTACAAAATAAACATTACAAAACCTACTGTACAAAAACAATGCAGGTTTTTAAAGGGTTACCTGATACTTTTTCTTCATCCTGGTTCTCTTCCCTTTTTCCTGCATCATCTGCCAGTATTTCATCCAGCTCATCATCACTAATTGGTTCATATTCTTCACAAGCCCCTGATACAGAGGACTGTGCATCATCTACCTTGCCATCTTGCTCACCTGCAAATGCAAAAAATATGCTGTGGCTGAACCAATGGAATAAGCAGGAAACTTCAGATACTCACTCTCCTTACCCCTACCCCAAATAATTTAAAAACAATAGACCATTTTGGTGGTGTCCATTACTTCTTAGGATACAGTTTTACTATAACTACTTATCAGATTGATAGTTACAAGGTCCAGTTGCAGCTGGTAGCACCTTCACAGAGACGGCTGGTTCCAAGAGAGACCCACGAGCACGTCCTTAATATGCAGTGCTGCTCCCCGCTGTTACGTTTTTAATTTAAGAACGTGGACACTAATGTCCACAATTTCCGTCCATTTAAATAAGTTCTGGGTAAAACATTAAACGCCCAAAAGGTCCAACGGATCTTCTCAACACTTTGTACGCCTTGTCCGACACCCTACTGGAGCAATACTCCATGCTGTCTGAAACTTAAACTGCATGTGACAGTCTCCCAGCACCCTCCTCTGCAATCAGAATGGGAACTGACTCTGGAGTTACATTGCAACTTAAAGTACTGCTGTGAAGAACAGCAAATGTTGTGTGGCAACATTTTAGTTTTACTTGTTCAAAAGATGTGGCCTTTGCCGGCAAGGCCAGCTTTTACTGCTCATCCCTAATTGCCCATGAAGGTGGTGGTGGTGATCTACTACAGTTCATGTGGTGTGGGTATACCCACAGTGCTGTTAGGTAGGATTTCCAGGATTTTGACCCAGCATGAAGGAATGGTGATATATTTCCAAGTCAGGATAGTGGATGACTTGGAGGGGAACTTGCAGGTGGTGGTATTCCCATGCACTTGCTGCACTTAGCCTTCTAGGTACTGGAGGTCTTGGGTTTGGAAGGTGCTATCGAAGAAGCCTTGGCGAGTTGCTGCAGTGCAAATTGTAGATGGTACACACAGCAGCCAGGGTGTGCCGGTGGTGAGAGTGAACGCTTGTGGTGGATGGGGTACCAATCAATTGAGCTGCTTGGTCCTGGATGGTGTCAAGCTTTTAAGTGTTGTTGGAGCTGCACTCATCCAAGCAAGCCTTGTCCTGTCGATGGAAAGGCTTTATGGAGTCAGGTGGTGAGTTGCTCACTGCAGAATTCCCAGCCTCTGACCTGCTCCTGTAGCCACACAATTTACGTTTTTATTATTCATTCATGAGATGTGGGCATCACTGGCCAGGCCAGCATTTATTGCCCATCCCTAATTGCCCTTGAGCTGCCTTCTTGAACTGCTGCAGTCCATGGGAGGTAGGTATACCCACAGTACTGTCAGGGAGGGAGTTCCAGGATTTTAACCAAGCGACAGTGAAGGAACGGTAATATAGTTCCAAGTCAGGATGGTGTGTGACTTGGACGGGAACTTGCAGGTGGTGATGTTACCATGCATCTGCTGCTCTTGTCCTTCGAGGTGGTAGAGGTCGCGGGTTTGGAAGGTGCTGTCTAATGGAGCCTTGGTGCGTTGCTGCAGTGCATCTTGTAGATGGTACACACTGCTGCCACTGTGTCGGTGGTGGAGGGAGTGAATGTTTGTGAATGGTGTGCCAATCAAGCGGGCTGCTTTGTTCTGGATGGTGTCGAGCTTCTTGAGTGTTATTGGAGCACCCATCCAGGCAAGTGGAGAGTATTCCATGACACTCCTGACTTGTGCCTTGTAGATGGTGGACAGGCTTTGGGGAGTCAGGTGAGTTACTCGCCGCAGGATTCCTAGCCTCTGACCTGCTCTTGTTGCCACGGTATTTATATGGCTACTCCAGTTCAGTTTCTGGTCAATGGTAGCCCATAGGATGTTGATAGTGGGGGATTCAGCGATGGTAATGCCATTGAATGTCAAGGGGAGATGGTTAGATTCTCTCTTGCTGGAGATGGTCATTGCCTGGCACCTGTGTGGCGCAAATGTTACTTGCCACTTATAAGCCCAAGCCTAGATATTGCCCAGGTCTTGCTGCGTTCCTACACGGACTGCTTCAGTATTTGAGGAGTTGCGAATGGTGCTGAACATTGTGCAATCATCAGCGAACATCCCCACTTCTGACCTTATGATTGAAGGAAGGTCATTGATGAAGCAGCTGAAGATGGTTGTGCCTAGGACACTACCCTGAGGAACTCCTGCAGTGATGTCCTGGAGCTCAGATGATAGACCTCCAACAACCACAGCCATCTTCCTTTTCACTATGTGGCCAGTCCAGTTAAATTGCTGGTGAATAGTGATTCCCAGGATGTTGATGGTTGGGGATTCAGTGATGATAATCCCTCTGAAAGTCAAGGGAAGGTGGTTAGACTCTCTCTTGTTGGAAAAGGCCATTACCTAGCACTTGTGTAGCTCAAATGTTACTTGCCACTTATCAGCCCAAGCCCGAATGTTGTCCAGATCTTGTTGCATGCAAACTCCTTCAGTATCTGAAAGTTGCAAATGGAACTAAACACCGTGCAATCATCAGCGAACACCCACAATCTAATTCTTGCATACTGACCTAATGATGAAGGGTAAATCATTGATGAAGCAGCTGAAGATGGTTGGGACTAGGACACTACTCTGAGCAACTCCTGCAGTGATGTCCTGGAGCTCAGATGATTGTCCTCCAATAACCACAACCATATTCCTTTGTGCTAGGTATGACTCCAACCAGTGGAGAGATTTCTCTGATTCCCACTGACTTCAACTTTGCTAGGCTCCTTGATGCCACACTTGATCAAATGCTGCCTTGATGTCAAAGACAGTCACTCTCTCTCCTCACCTCTGGAAAGCAGTTCTTTTGTCGACGTTTGGACCAAGACTGTAAGGAGGTCTGGAGTGGACTGATCCTGGCAGAACCAAAACTAAGCATCGTTGAGCAAGTTATTGGTAAATGCTGCTTGATAGCACTGTTGACGATACCTTCCATCACTTTGCTGATGATTCAAAGTAGACTGATGGGGCAATAAATCGTCTGGATTGAATTTGTTCTGTTTTTTGTGGACTGGACATACCTGGGCAATTTTCCACATTGTCGGGTAGATGCCAGTGTTGTAGCTGTACTGGAACAGCTTGGCTAGGGGCACAGCTAGTCTTGGAACACAAGTCTTTAGCACTGCAGCCTGGATGTTCTCAGGGCCTTTAGCCTTTGCTGTATCCAGTGCGCTCAGCTGTTTCTGGATATCATGTAAAGTGAATCTAATTGGTTGAAGCCCTGCATCTGTAATAGTGGGGACCTCAGAAGGCAGAGATGGATCACCCACTCAGCACTTCTGGCTGAAGATAGTTGCAAATACATCAGCCTGGCCTTTTGCAGTAGTGTGCTGGACTCCCCCATCATTGAGGATGTTAGTTGTTTAATTGTCCATCACCATTCATGACTGGATGTGGCAGGTCTGCACAGCTTTGATCTTTTTCAGTACAAAAGAGATGCACTCTCTCTCAGGTAATATAGCTTTCCTAACATAAAATAAATCATAACAGCATGAGAAAGAGAGAGTTATGTGTCACTTCATTGTGGTTCTTGGACTGAAATTCTGCTCATGGGTCTCTGCAGCCCCATTCAAACCTCTCGTGATACAAACCAATTTAGTTTATAAGCAACATGACCAAATTCTTCCTCCCCCATTTCATCACACACTCCCCACAAATGGTTGATGGCAATAGTGTTGACATTTCAAAAACTCGGATTCTACAGCGCTTCAGAACATTGCGAGGACACAAAAGGTACTATGTAAATGCAAGCCGCTACTTCTTTAAGCAGCTACTTCAAAATCAGTTTAATAACCAGGGAGTTGCGTAGCTGCACAATGAACATTAGAGCCTAAGAAATAGGCACAGGAGGAGGCCATATGGCACTTCAAGCCTGCTCCACCACCTCGACTCCAACTATCCCCACATGCCTTAATTCCCTCAGCACCCAAAAATCTATTCACGTCTATCTTGAATATACTCAACGACTGAGCATCCACAGCTCTCTGGGGTGGAGAATTCCAAAGATTCACAAACCCTTATAACATCAGCGTACTTTGACCACTAACTCCATTTCACCTGAAGACGATGCTTGCTCTTGCAAAGTATGTGTGATGCAATGAAAGATGTCTCAGTTGGTAGCACTCTCGCTTGAGTCAGAAGGTTCTAGGTTCAAGTCTCGCTCCAGAAACTTGAGTGTAAAAATTAAGGCTGATACTCCAGGGCATTACCAAGGGAGTGCTGCACAATCGGAGGGGTCACCTTTTAGGTGATACTTTAAACCGAGGTCCTGTCTGTTCTCTCTCAGGTTAACGTAAAAGATCCCATGGTACTAACTTGATTGAGTTTTTTTGAGGAAGTAACAAGGAGGATTGATGAGAGTAGTGCAGTTGATGTGGTCAACATGGATTTTTGCAAGGCTTATGGCGGACTGGCTAAAAAAAATAAAAGGATCCAGGGAAATGTAGCAAGCTGGATACAAAATTGGCTCAGCGGCAGGAAACAGAGAGCAATTGTTGATGGGTGCTTCTGCGACTGGAAGGCTTTTTCCAGTGGCGTTCTGTAGGGCTCAGTACTAGGTCTCCTGCTTTTTGTGATATATGTTAACTATTTGGACATAAATGTAGGGGGAATGATCAGGTTTGCAGACAACACAAAAATTGGCCACGTGGTTGATAGTGAAGAGGATGGCTGCCAACTGCACGACGATATCAATAGACTGGTCAGGCCACAATTTGAGTACTGTGTGCAGTTCTAGTCACCTCATTACAGAAAGGATGTAATTGCACGAGAGAGGGTACAGAGGAGATTTATTAGGATGTTGCCAGGACTGGAAAATTGCAGTTATGAGGAGATTGGATAGGCTGGGGTTGTTCTTGGAATAGAGGAGGCTGACGGGAGATTTGAGTGAAATGTACAAAATTGTGTGGAGCCTGGATAGAGTGGATGGGAAAGGCCTATTTACTTTGCAGAGTGGTCAGTGACTAGGGGGCATAGATTTAAAGTAATTGGTAGAAGGATTGGAGGAGGGATGAGGAAAACATTTTTCACCTAGAGGGTGGTGGGGGTCTGGAGCTCACTGCCTGAAAGGGTGGTACAGGCAGAAAATCTCATCTCATTTAAGAGGTGCCTGGATCTACACCTGAAGTGCTGTAACCTGCAGGGCTACGGACCAAATGCTGGCAAGTGGGATTAGGCTGGGTGGCTGTTTTAATTTGGCTGGCGCAGACACAATGGGCCAAATGGCCTCCTCCTGTGCCATAAACTTTCTATGATTCTATGAGCAGAGGAGTTCTCTCCTGTCCTTGCCAATATTTATCCATCACTAAAAACAGATCAGCTGATCACTATCACATTGCTGTTTGTGGGAGCTTGCTGTGTACAAATTGACTGCTGCAATTCCTACATTATAACTGTGACTACACTTAAAAAGAGGTTGTAAAGTACTTTGGGATGTCCAGAGGTCGTGAAAGGCACTATAGAAATGCAAGATTTTCTTCTTTTTAAATTAGGTCGAGGACATGATTAATTGACAGAGGTGATGATAATGATGGAAGGCTAATGGCAGCGATATAAGAACAATTAGATAAAAAGGTATGTTCAGAGGACTTGTGAATGTTTGTGAAAAAAGCAAAGGGGGAGGGAAGCCTGGAAAATATGGCATAGTAGAGAAGCTCCCATGGCCAGGAACGCATTAGAGAAAAAATGCAGGTTGACTCCAAGAGAACGAACCACCCTGCCATCTGTGTATCAATAATGGATCCCATTCTAAGTCCCATCAACCAGTAACTTTGATGCACTTACTCTACATAACCAGCACCTACTGTCTGAGAGAAAATAGGGCATGTAGTTAAGGTCTGAAGTTGTTCAAGTGAATGTTAAGGCCAAAGGATTGCGACGTGCCCAGCAGAAAGCCAAGGTGCTGTTTAGCGAGCTTGCATGGAACTTCACTGTAACAGTGCAGGAGACTAATGATAGGGAATTTACAATGGGATTGGGACATAGAATTAAAATGACAGGCAACTGGAAGCTGAGGGTCACACTTGTGGACAGAACGGAAATGCTCAGCAACATAATTACCCAATCTGTGTTTGGTCAATCGAATGTAAAAGAGACTGTGCAGAGAGTAGCAAATATAGTATACCAGGTTGGAGAAAGTAAATTATCTTGCCTGGAAAGATTATTTGGGGTAAGGAAAGTGATGTCGCATCTCTTGTGCTTGCATAGGAAGGTACCAGGGATGGAAAAGCAGGTGTTGGGGTTGATGGAGAAGTGAACCAGGGTGTCACAGAGGGAATGGCCCTTTCGGAATACTGAATGGGAAGGGGAGGGGTATTTGTGTTTGGTGGTGAGATCGTACTGGATGCGATGCAAATGGCTGAGGATGTGTCGAACATGGAGTGGAAGGCAAGGGCAAGGGGGACCCCATTATGGTTTGGGAGGGACGAGACAGGTTGAGTGCGGAATTGAGGGAAATGGGACACTGTCAAGAGCCCTGTCCAGCACAGTGGAGAGAAATATTTGGCTGAGAATACAAGCCAGTGTTCCAGGGCCAAAGTTGCTTCCACTTTATCTGATTTTTCAGGTGCCCCCTCCTCTCTATCATCCTGCTGCAAACATCCCCACATCATCTGAGCACATCTTTTCTTTCTCTAATTTTTCTCAGGATCACCACTTTTTGTCTTAGCAGGGTTATCAACTCAGTCCTTTAATCATCTCCTGTCTTCCACCTAATCATACACCACCTATTTTTCTTCCCTCCCCAAAATCTCCACCTACTCACCTTTCCCTGGCTTTGTTCCTCTTTATAAACTGTTTAGCTGCAACATGTTGCACTTCTCATGAAATGTCATCAACCCAAAACATTAACCCAGCTTTTACTCACCATAGATGCTGCCTGACCTGTTCAATCTTAGCAGCATTTTCCATTTTTATCTCACATTTCCAGCACTTGCAGAATTTTGCTTGCACCTCACAGTGCAGCACTCCCTCAGTACTACAATGAATTGTCAGCCTGGATTATGTGCTCAAGCTTCTGGAACCCACAACTTTCTGACTCAAGAGGCAAGAGTGCTACCATTGAGCAAAGACTGGCACCTAGTGGCCAATAAGAAATGAGACAGGACTGTCCTTGCTCCCCCATCACCTCTTTGCTCAGATTATAGATGTAATGACAATAGGTTGAAGTACAAATCCAGGTGACAGGTGATCTGTATCACCACCACCTGTTATCTTCTGAAAGAACTTCAACCTGCTCCCAAGCCACAAAAATTCTACTTTGTGAGAAATCTGCATGCATATCAGATATGGGCAGCGGATATTTTAGGTGCAAAAGCAACATTCAGACTCTTGACTGTGCATAAAAGGAATTCCTTCTCTGCCATGCCCTCCAAACTCACTGAAATGCAGCTACCAGCCTAGACTGCTCCTGGCTAATCCACCTTCCTTACCTATTCCAAATACGACAAGTCAGCACCCTAATACAACAGTTCTACAATATCTACGGATGCGTTTCCAAATTCCTGCAGACCGGCAATTGAGCACTAGTGCGCCTTAGTCTTCCGTAACACTTCAAATTAAAGGGAGAAATTGTAGACTGAAACAATTTTCCCAGCCCTATGGTGACGGGCTGGCAACATGGTGGGGGAAGGCATCGGATGGGGAAGCCCAGCTTCTTACTGCCACCACAGCATATTAGAATCATAGAAAGCTTACGGCACAGAACGAGGCCTCTTGGCCCATTGTGTCTGTGCCGGCCGAAAAACGATCCACCCATTCTAATCCCACCTTCCAGCATTTGGTCCATAGCCCTGCAGATTACGGCACTTGAGGTGCATATCCAGACTCCTTTTGAACGAGTTGAGGGTCTCTGCCTCAACTACCCTTTCAGGCATTGAGTTCCAGAACCCCTCTGGGTGAAAAAGTTTTTCCCTCCCCTTTAATTTTTCTGCCAATCACTTTAAATCTATGCCCCCTCGTCACTGACCTCCCTGCTAAGGTGAATAGGTCCTTCACCTCCACTCGATCCAGGCCCCTCAAAATTTTGTACATTTCAATCAGATCTCCTATCAGCCTTCTCTGTTCCAGAGAGAACAATCCCAGCCTTTCTAATCTTTCCTCATAGCTGCATTTTTCCAGTCCTGGCAACATCCTCATAAATCTCCTCTGTACCTCGAAGTCAATAAAAACAGCACTGTGGGTGTACCTACCCCACATGGTTCAAGAAGGCAGCTCACCACCACCTTCTCAAGGGCAATTAGGGATGGGGAATAATTGCTGGCCTGGCCAGCGATGCCCACATCCCATGAATAAATAAAAACACCCCTCTCTAATGCAATTACATCCTTTCTGTAATGAGGTGTCCAGAACTGCATACAGTACTCAAGTTGTGGTCTAACCAATGAATTATACAGTTCCAGCATAACCTCCCTGCTCTTATATTCTATACCTTGTCTAATAAAGGAAAGGATTCCATATGCCTTCTTAACCACCTTGTCGACCTGTCCTGCTACCTTCAGGGATCAGTGGACATTCAACTCCAAGGTCTCTCTACTTCCTCTACACTTCTCATTATTTTCCCATTAATCATGCATTCCTTCGCCTTGTTTGACCTCCCCAAATGCATCACCTCACACTTCTCCAAGTTGAATTCCATTTGCCATTTTTCTGTCCATCTGATCAGACCATCAATATCTTCCTGCAGCCTACAGCTACCTTCCTCGCTATCTACCACAAGGCCAATCTTTGTATCGTCTGCAAACTTCTTGATCATACCCCCTACATTTACGCCCAAATCGTTAATCTATAACCACAAAAAGCAGGGAACCCAGTACTGGGCCTTGCAGAACGCCACTGGAAACAGCCCTCCAGTTGCAATAACACCAATTTTGTATCCACCTTGCTGCATTTCCCTGGATCCAATGGGATTTTATTTTTTTAACCAGTCTGCCATGTGGGACCTTGTAAAAAGCCTTGCTAAAATGCACAGAGATCACATCAACTGCACTACCCTCATCAATCTTCCTTGCTACTTCTTCAAAAAATTCGATCAAGTTGGTCAGACAAGATCATCCCTCAACAAATCCATGCTGACTATCTTTGATTTATCTGTGCCTTTCTAAGTGACAGTTTATCCTGTCTCTCAGAATAGATTCCAATAATTTGCCCAACTACTGAGGTTAGACTGATTGGCCTGTAATTATTCGGTCTATCCCGCGCTCACTTTTTAAACAGAGGTACGTTAGTAGTTCTCCAATCCTCCAGCACCACAACTACAACCATTGAGGACCTAATAATGAAGGTCAGACCTTCTGCTATTTCCTCTCTTGCTTCTTTTAACAGCCTGGGGTACATTTCATCTGGCCCTGGTGATTTATCAATTTTCAAGGATGATAATCCCATTACCTCCTCTCTCTCTGTGTTTATCACATCCAATACTTCACACTCCTCCTCCTTAACTACAATATCTGCATCATCCCTAAAGTACTACCAATGGCATGAACCTCGGTGGCGTGGCTGCCCACTGGATGGCCAATTAAAGCAATTAATTGCCCAATTAAGGGCTACCTTCCACCCCCACTGTCATTTTACCGGTACTGGGAGGGGCCCCCACCATGTGGGGAAGCTGCCAGGTCAACTTGGCAGGCTCCCAGTGGGTTTCTGGTTGGGGAGGGCCTCGTTGGTGGGTGCTTCATGGCCCATGGAGGGGCTAGCTGACAGCAATGGCCACTGCTGGAATAATCACCCTAACCGCCGGGGCCTGCCTGCCTGGCCCTGGCTTCCTCAAAATAACTTCTGTCTTCGAGCACGTATCGGTCTTGAGGCACAATCTCCTGTGTGCTGCAACCTCAGCTGTGGCCACCACTAATGGTGGCGCTGCCAAGGCTGCTGGTCCTCTGACTGGGCCGACAGCTCTGGGAGAACAGGCCACCATCCTCAACTGGACCGCAGTACTGGCAGTGGCCTCTTAATTGGCCGCCATTGGCAAAATGCTTCCTCAGGGTCCCATTGCCTGCAGACAGAGATGGCTTCCGCTTTAGGCCCTGGCAGCAGGATTTGATCCCCTTCGAAAAAATTCAGCCAATGTTCTCAAAACAAAACCGGAGTCAATTTGCACTACACTGATGCAATAGGGCACTCCAAGAAACATTTATCGTAAGTAATTTCATAAACTGTGATGGGAAGGGTATCACCAGACTTGAATAAGTTCTCATCATGGTCAAATTGTGTCTTTGTAACAATTAGCTGACAAATTCCACTCACCCAAAATACATGTTTCAGTACTTCCCAGACCCAGTGACATTTCTTCAACTCCCAAAGCAAACCAACCCCGCTTAGAATGATACCATCTCATGCCCAAGGATTTCCACAGGGATAACTTTCCACATTCACTGGACTTGCTTCTGCAATAGCAAAGACCATATAAAACAAGAAGAAAATCTGGAAAATATGACCTAGACGGTCAGATAACAGGAGAAACGGAAAGCGTTTGAGATATAGAATCATTACCACTACATGTAGCAACATGCAGGAGAGCCAAGTCAAATAAGTCTCAAAAATAAAAACAGAAAATGCTGGAAATAATCAGCATGTCTGGCAGCATCTGTGGAGAGAGAAGCAGAGTTAACGTTTCAGCTCTGTGACCTTTTTTTCATCAGAATGGACACAGACCTGAAACGTTAACTCTGTTTCTCTCTCTACAGAGGCTGCCAGACATGCTGAGTATTTCTAGCACTTCTTGTTTTTATTTCAGATTTCCAGCATCTGCAGTTTTTTGCTTTTATTTTATACAAATAAGTTTCAATCCTGTCAGCCAGGTAAGAGCTGGAGGAACTGAAACCAGACATGTGCGCAACCTTTGGTCCCATCCCTAGATCCAAATATTCCAGTTGGCAATTCAGGGCACCACAATCCTTCTGATCACATCAAATCCACTTCCCTGCCCATGGCTTATAACAACATAAGAAACAGCAGCAGGAGTTGGCCATTCAGCTCTTCGAGCCTGCTGCGCCATTCAATAAGATTATGGCCAATCTTCTACATCGATTCCATTTTCCCGCCCATATCCCTAGATTCCCTTAGTATTCATAAATCTACCATCCTCTGTCTTAAATATACTCAATGACAGAGCATCCACAGCTCTGAGGGGTGGAGAATTCCAAAGATTCACAACCCTTTGAGTAACGAGATTTATACTTATCTCAGTCATAAATGGCTGACCCCTTATTCTGAGACTGTGACCCCTAGGTCTCGACTCTCCCAGCCAGGGGAAACATTTTCTCATCATCTACTCTGTCAAGTCCTCCAAGAATTTTATGTTTCAATGAGATCACCCCTCAATTTTCTAAACATAGGGAATACAGACCTTGTCCACTTAATGTCTCCTCATAAGACAAATGCCTCATCCCAGGAATCAGTCTAGTGAAACTTCATTGCACTTCCTGTAAGGAAAGTCCTTGAGTAAGAGAACCAAAACTGTACACAGTAATCCAGGTGGGGTCTCACTAGGGCCCTATATAATTGCAGTAAGACTTCTTTGCTCTTATATTGCAATACCTAATAAAGAGTAACATACTATTTTTGTTTTCCTAACTGCTTGCTGAACTGCATGTTAATTTTGTTATTTGTGTACAAGGACACCCAGGTCCCTCTAAATACTAACATTTCCTAGTCTCATCTTTTAATATATTCTGGTTTTCCATTTTCCCTACCAAAGTGGATAACTTCACACTTCTCCAAATTATATTCCATTCGGCACATTCTTTCCCACTCACTTAACCTGTCTATATCCCTTTTCAGCCTCTTTGTGTCCTTACTTTCCCACCTAGCTTTGTATCCTGGTTGACTAACCTCACACCCACTGCCGAGTGCAACTTTCATTACTGACAGTAGTTAACTTGCTGCAGTGGAGGCACACACATCCCCACTACAAACATGTAAAACACCTATGGATCTAAGCCAATCAAAACAGCACTATTCAGGCTTTGTCTGAGGCTGAAAATATTAAGCCCACTTCCTAGAATCCTACATCACTCCTGCAATACACACACCAAAGGACAGGCAAAGTGGGAGTATCATTTCTCCCAACCTGCCGCAGGTACAAGATAACTAACTCAGCCCAATTATCCACTGCCAGACACCCTGATCCTAAAACATGTAACACCACATACTGTGCCAGATTAACTTCATATTTGTGTCTCCTCACAAACACAATGGCCTACTTCTGCACCTGTTTCTCATGTTCTGATCAGTGGATTTGACATGATCAGAAGGACTGTGGTGCCCTGAACTGCCAGCCGGAATGACAGGATCTAGGGATGAGATCAGAGGTGTGCACGTGTCTGGTTGCAATTTCTCCAGCACTTGTCTGTCAGGCAGGATTGAAAATTATTTGACTTGGCTCTCCTCTACGTTGCTACATGAAGTGGTAATGATGCTATATCTCCAAAACACTTTCCATTTCTCCTGCTATCTGGTGGTTTGATAAAGAAACCAATCCAAAAGCTTTGGAAAACAAAAGTGAAAAAATTGCTCATATTTAACTGTATAGATCATCGAAGTCACAAAACTGTGATCCTCCTGGTCCATCTTGACCTCTCGACAGCTTCTGATATGCATAAACATACCACCCTCCTCCAATGCCTTGCCTACGATGACCAGTTCAGTGGGTCTGCTTGTCCTTTGTTCCATTCTGGCCTATTCAATAACAGCCAGAGCTGCTCCAACAATGGCTAATCTTCCCTCCCCACATTGTTACTTTTGGAGTCCCCAGTGATCTATATTCTTGACCTCCTTCTCTTCCTCATCTAAATGCTGTCCCTTGGCGACATGATCTGAAGACATAGGGATCAGGTTCCACATGTAAAATGACAATGTAGAGCTCTACCTCTCCACTGCCTCTATGGTGTCAGATTCCTGACTGACACGTAATCCCAGATGAGCCACAATTTCCGCCAATTAAACCCTGGGAAAACCAAAGCCATCGTCTTCAGACGGACAAACTTCGTACAATTACTACCGGTTCCATCCTTTTCCTTAGCCAATCTCAATATCTTATTTGGCAGCGAACTGAGCTTCCAACTCCTTAACCTTGTCTGCCTCCGTCCTGCTTCAGCTCATCTGCTGCTGAAATATTCCCAAATGGTTATCACCTCCAGACTCAACTATGCTGCTGCTCCCCTACCTGGCCTCCAATTCTCCACTCTCCATAAACTTCAAAACATCCAAAACCATGCAGAATAGCGTAGAGGCAGCACATAGTCCCACTGACCCTTTACCCTCATGCTGGCTGACCTACATAGGTCCCAGTTCCTCAATGCCTCAGTGCCTCAAGTTTAAAATTCTCATGCTTGTATTTAAATCAACAACTTTATCTACATAGCACCTTTAAATGAATAAAACATCCTAAGGTACTGCACAGGAACATTATAAAGCATAATGCGACACTGAGCCACATAAGGCGATATCAGACAAATGGCCAAAAGCTTGGTAAAAGAGGTAGGTCTTAAGCAGTGTCTTATAGGAAGAAAGAGAGGTAGAGATTCCAAGAGTTTTAGAAAGGTAATTCCAGAGCTTCGGGCCTCAGCAGCTGAAGAGATGGTCACCATTGGTGAAGAAATTAAAATTGGGGATGCTCAAGAGGCCAGAATTAAATGAGCACAGATATCTCATAGGATTGTGGGGCAGGATGAGATTAGAGAAAAGGGAGGGGCGTGGTCATGGAGGGACTTGAAAACAAAGGTGAGAATTTTAAAATCAAGATTTTGCTTGACTGGGAGCCAATGTAAGTCAGCAAGCATAAGGATTATAGGTTAGTAAGACACGGGCAGCAGAGTTTTGAATGGCGTTAAGCTTACGGAAGGTAGAATGTGGGGGGCCAGCCAGGAAAGCATTGTAATAGTCTAGAGGTAACAAAGGTATGGATCAGGGTTTCAGCAGCAGATCAGCTGAGGTAGGGGTGAAGTCACGTGATGTTATGGAGGTGGAAATAGGCGTGGATATGTGGTCGGAAGCTCAGCTTGGGTCAAATATGACACTGGTGTAGCGAACAGTCTGAAAATCTTGAAAATCCTTTCAAGATTCTGTACCTTTCTACCCAGTAACCTTCTCCAGTCCAATAATGCTCAGACAATGTAATGCTTCTCTTACTCTGACCACTTGCGCATCCCCCAATCCATTCGCCTCATTGACAGCTGTGCCTACAGCTGTCTAGGCAGTACACTCTGGAAACTCCTCCCTAAATTTCTCCAATTTTAAAGCCTTCCTTCAAACACCCCCTTTAAACATCCTTTTAGTCACCCCTTCTTCAGCTTGGTGTCTTTTTGTCTGATTATGCTTCTGTGTTGCACCTTGGGGCATTTTCTGCATTAAAGGTGCCATATAAATGCAACTTGTTATGATGCAGTGACTAAACTTTAAAAATATTCACATTTATTTTCCCTCCAATTAATCTTGTAAACACTGGAGCAAAATATAGAGAGGTATTAGCTCTCCTTTGGAACAGCTCAGCACCATATTATCCGTGTTGGTGGGATTTGTTTGTTTCAAGACCAGACCTCCACCAATGCTACTCTATAACCAGTCATTAGAAACTGCACAGAACAAGTTGTTCTCCTAGGCCTCCATTAATCTTAGAACTTTACATCACAGAAGGCAGCTATTCGGCCCACTGTACTTGTGCCTGCTCTTTGAACGAGCCATTCAATTAGCCCCACTCCCCTGCTCTTTTCATAGCCTTTAGCCCCGCAGCTCCCTTTTTCCAGTATTTATCAATTCCATTTTGAAAGCTACTATTGAATCCGTTTCCACCATCCTTTCAGATAGTGCATTTCAGAACCTAATAACTAGCTGCGTAAAAATAATTCTCATCTCACCTCTGGCTCTTTTGAAGATTACCTTCAACCTGTGTCCTCTGGTCAATGACCCTTATGCCAGTGGAAACAGTTTCTCTCTATATGTTCTATCAAAACCCTTCAATATCACTTTAAAACCAGCCAATAGAAGGTGCACGGAACAAGACGATAGATAACTCTCCAACGATTTTCTCTCATATAACTATATAATATATATATATCTTTGATTAGTGCTTGGTTCAGTTCAGAGTTTTACACAAATATTCTCTGTTCTGTAATTAAACTTTACACTTCAAACACTACCTTCAATGCTATCAATGGCTTCATCGACTTGGATCTCTTCATTCTCTGGCTCTTTTACCAGCTCGTTTACATCTCTTTCGCAGCTTATTACAGCTGCAGTTTCGACTTGCTCAAATTGTTTCTCAAGTTCTCTTTCCAGTCTCGGTTCTACTCGGGGCTGTTCCAATATGGAAGCAGCTTCCAGAGTTCGTTCTTTGTCTTTATCGGGCAATTCTGCTGGTGGTTTCTCTCTCTCCTTGTTGATCTCTCTTCTTCGGTCTCTATTTCTATCCCTGGTCTTAACCCAGTCCCGATGTTCCCCATCCCGTTCCCATTCCTTTCTCTCTCGCCTTTCTCGATCTCGGTCATGTTCATTCTCCTGAAGCTTTTCTCTACTCTCAAAGGATCCAGCCCTGGAGCGCCCTTGTCGATCAGATTCAGGGGAGCTTCGTCTAGAACTGTGACTCCTTGAATCCTGACGATCTGTAAAACACATTAAGATCACATTACTCACTCAAATGAAAATAAACTTTTAAAGGTATTTTTTCCATGAAATAGACTTGTATTTATCAAAGGGATGGCACAAGCGACTTTGAACAGCTGCATGACGACACCATCTATTGTCTTTCTCCAATCAATAGCTACAGTCAGTTACACAAGCAGTACATTTGCAGTGAATCCAACATACAAAACAAATCCTTAAATAAACACTGAATTGTAGAATCAAAAAGAAAATTTAGAAAACAAATGACATTGTTACCAAGAGTTCAATCTATTGTGTTTTCAACTGAACAATGCTCTTGCTGTGATACAAAGCTTTTTTAAATTTAACTGGTGCAACATGATACTGTAAAGGTTTTTGCTAAGGGTTGTGGGGATACTGATTGCATGCCCTCCCTTGGCATCTCTGAACATCAAATAAAATGGACAGGTCAACGTTCTAAACGAGTAATGTTCCAACGATAGGGCATGTCAATTTTGAGATCAAGCCTCTAGTGTTATAATGCAGTGCCTATGACAGGTGTTTCAACTTCAGGAAAAGCACAAGCCCAATGAAGAGTTAAACTTGTTATGCACTAGGTCACATACTTAATTCTACAACTAGACACCCTACTGCCTCACATTAATTTTTCTATTTTCCACATTAGCAATCTCACTCAGAGAAGGCAGGTGTAGGAAATCAAAAATTGCCATACTGGCACAGTAAGGAATGTCTTTTGCATGAGAGATCAAACCAAGATCCCTTCTGCTCTCTCTCTGGATGTTAAAGTACTCAGATACTACTTTGAAGAGGAGAGCTCTCCCATGTCCTGGCCAGTATTTATCCCTCAATCAACATCTATGAAATGGATTATCTGATCATTATCCCATCGTATTTGTGGGAGTTTGCGGTGCACAAATTAGCTGCAGTGTTTTCCTACTTTACAACAGCGACTATACTTCAAAAGTACTTAATTGGCTATAAAAGTGCTGTGGTGCAGCCCGAGTTCATGAAAGGCACTATAGAAATACAAGTCTTTGTTTTTGTTGTTCTTCTGAGGTTTGAGGTGAGACATATTTTAGAAAAAGGCAAAGGGAGTTTTTAAACCACGTCCTGATCTGGGAGTATTTCATTTGTGAGATGAAAATGGTTCTTATCCTCAGTGCAAACATTCTCAATTTTGATGAGAAAAAAAAATCAAAGCTAAGTCATTGAAAAAAAAAATCAGCATTTGATTACTGGAATGCTTTTAAAACCATCACCTGTTAAAAATACAAGTAGCTCTGGAAACATTATACAGATGTTTATAATTCCCAGATGAACAAATGTCAAAAAGAGCCAAAAGGTTGATGAAGGAAGATTCTTTATGAAGTTTTGTGAAAACGATTTCTGCTGGTAAATCAGTTCATCAGACTGACCTGTAAGTGCTTTGGGACCGTTTATTACGTTAAAGGCACTATATGAATACAAGTTGTTGTGATGGATCACAATCAATTAATAAAACAAAGAGACCTGTGGAATTTTTTTTTAAAATCACAGAACATCTCCTTTGGAACCTTGCAATAGATCTGGCATTCTCATTTTCAAGAGGAATCCAATATACAATGGGGGAAGAACACTTTGATGCGAGTCAATTTTTAACACAACTTCCATGTTTTTCCCTTTGGCAATTTTCTCTGAAGGCACTAACTCCTTACTAGGATACATGCATTTGCACCGCAACAGGCAGCCTCTGATATCTCGTGCCAACAATCTTTATTAACATGCCAGCCTTCACAGTGAGCAGAAGGTTATTCTAACATGGGAGGGCATCAGAATCTTGCAGGCATGCATTGGAAGATTTTACATTGACCCATGTGCCAAATCAAGGAATAAGCAATGAGATGGATTTATGGCAAAAAGAGCCAGAGGGTTCTGGCCTTCACCAAATTGTCACCAATGAAGAGGAAGTCAGTCTCACCAGGGATGCCTCTTTCCCATACCCCTGCACATAAAACCTACAGTTATTAATGAGTAAGCCAGGTATATGGTAGCAGACCTGGACATCCAGAACATTAAGGTGCTTGGCATGGACAATCTGTTCATCTGATAATGGCTGCTATAAGGTATTATTTGGAGGGTGGATATGAGAAGACATGCCGTGAATGGGCTCCAGAGAGTTGCCGCTGCTGAAGCTTAAACTGGTGGAAATCACCATTCAATACATTGCATGTGTCCATGCTGAGTTTAGGACGGGTGGTAGTTCACTCATACTAAAGCAAATTATACAGCGCTCCGAGCCACTTGTGAGGGGATCCTAATATCTGTTGGTTGCCAAACAAGGCCTCAAACCTACACTTTTAGTTGCCTAATAAGAAATTAATGATAATAGTTTTTTAGTTTTAGTGATACAGCACTGAAACAGGCCCTTCGGCCCACCGAGTCTGTGCCGACCATCAACCACCCATTTATACTAATTCTACACGAATCCCATATTCCTACCACATCCCCACCTGTCCCTATATTTTCCCTACCACCTACCTACAACAGGGGCAATTGCTAATGGCCAATTTTACCTATCAACCTGCAAGTCTTTGGCATGTGGGAGGAAACCGCAGCACCTGGAGGAAACCCACGCAAACACAGGGAGAACTTGCAAACTCCACACAGGCAGTACCCAGAATTGAACCCGGGTCACTGGAGCTGTGAGGCTGCGGTGCTAACCACTGCGCCACTGTGCCGTCCAAAAAGACCCTCTGGCTCTTTTTGCCATAAACCCATCTCATTGCTTATTCCTTGATTTGGCACATGGGTCAACGTAAAATCTTCCAATGCATGCCTACAAGATTCTGATGCCCTCCCATGTTAGAATAACCTTCTGCTCACTGTGAAGGCTTTCTTTGGAAGGGGAGGAGTAAGGTAAGTTATAAATCTTTGCAGTTGAGATGGCTCCAAGATGACACTTCAAATGATGGAAGATTGGAATAGAGTCAACCCTTTGTTGTGGACCCTTATGCCCAATATCTGAAAGAAATGGTTCCGGAGTACTCTTGGCCATGTTGAAGACTGGTCAATCAGCCTTCTCATTAACAGGATCTTAAGTAGTAGCCCTGTCACTGGGGGCTGGAATTCTTCCTACTGACCTCCAGATAACTTTGGACCCCAAAGCCCTAATGGATCAGGTAATCCTGGCTGGACAAGCAGCAGAAACCTTATTCACACTCTCTATTGGCACGGTATGTAGTGTTAGTTGGCTGATGTCCAGTAATACTGCCTGAACATACCTGGGGACCCTAAATCTTGGCTCTCGTCCAAGTACTTCCAAACTCTCTCGACTTACCTTTGGTGTCCCTATGCTGAGTGCTCACTCTGTCAGGTCAGCATTAGCTCTGTCTGGGGCAACTTCTCAGTAGCTTGGTTTGGAAATTCTTAAGCATGGCGATGCGCATCAGACATCCAGCTGAACAAATAGTTTTAATCTTATATTCACACATCCAGCCAGATGTCACAAGATAGTGATCAGAAGCAAGGGGCTTCTTTTTGTACTTTAGTTGGGGTACTGAAGCCAAGTCTAATTTCCTTATGAAGATCAACTAACAGCACTAGGGATGAAACCTGGGACCTTCCTGGTCTATGTGGCTCAGCTGCTTACTGGTTTAACTAAGCTACTGAGATGACAGTTAGTGTTCGATTAAAAACATCACCTATTTATTTTTAATTCCACCTGCAGTATTCTACAGAGTACAGTAGAACCTCTATTATAATGGATAAATAAAGAATGTCCAAAGATTTGGTCTTACACTTACAGTGCAGTGATACCCTAGGGCATGGGAATGAAGATAGATACAATAAAAATGACATAAAATAATGCCAATCCTGACAGGATTGTCTGGTTGGATTTTTATCAATCAGAAGGAAATTGGTATGGGCGTGCAGCAAGGCGGTATCTCAAGCAAAGCTCTGCACCACAAAAAATTCTGGCAGATAATCAAGGGCAATTGCAGTGCGATTAAGTGAAATTCCACTGTTCAATACAATTATTGGTACTTTGAATAAACACTAACATTTGTGCTGTAATAATGGAATAAATTTTTTCCAGTATCAAGTATGATCAATCATTCATTGTATAGGTTGACTCAGGATCCTGGCTATAATAGACTGCACCATCATTAACAGTAAAGCTATCCTAGTTTGGTGCAGGTTTCTTTACATGGAATTTTTTCACTCTGTTGTGACTATTGGATGTAAAAAGATACCAGTCTACTTTGTATACTTCAACTCGTGCATGCTAACATATCAAGGGAGAGTCAAAATCTTACTACCTGAGGAAGTGCTGCGGCTGGGTTCCCCACGTTTGAGCTGATCTATTCGGGATTTCCGTTCACCAGACTCGATATTTCTATACTTCTGTCCATCTCTCGAAGTTCCATGCTGCAGTCTCCTTCCACCACTCTGGTCATCGCCGCTGCGATGGATAGACTCATTGGACGGTGATCGTAAACGACTTGAAGTCCGGCTTCGATTACTGCCAAGGCTGCTGCTTCGTTTGTGCTCGTCAGTTTTACGTGGACGATCATCTGCTGTGGTAGGAGGCTCGATTTTATCCATCTTACTTCTATGGCTTTTCCTTCGAGATTCATCAACACTCTTGTCAGAAATGATACTTTCCTCACGATCTGGCACATCTCCATCTGACCAGTCACTGAAAACCACATCACCTCCTCCCTGGGCATTTCCTTCAACACTCTTCTCAGACACTTCTTCTATAGATTCTTCCTTTAGTGTTACTGGTGGAGTCCTGGGACCCTTCCATTTTTTGGCTTGTGGAACCACTTCTTCATCAGAAGGTTCTGAATCACCTTTAGAGCGCTTTCGCTTTTTATCAATATTTTTCTTCTTTGGAGGTTTCCTGGGTGATAAAACTAAAGTTTCTTCCACTATAGCCTCTGGAATGTATTTTTCTGATACAAAGTCTTCATCTCTTCTATTTCTCTTCTGAGACTTTCGCTGTCCTTTAGTCTTTTTCTTACCATATTCATGTAGTCCTATAGGTACCTCTCTATCCTCAGTAGCATGGTGAGCAGTGCTGTCTGACTCTCTGCTTCGTGAGCTCTCAACAGTGTCTGCAATATGCTCCCTTTGCTTGTCCCCTGAAGTAATCCTCTCTCTCATCATATGGTCTTCCCGCCTCCTTGTGCTTTCCTTTTTATCTGACTTTCTGTCATCCTCTTTCCAGCTGCTTGTTCTGTCTTCAATGACACGTGGTGGACTAAGTGAGCGAGAATCTTGTGGGCGTACAACCTGACTCAATAGCCGGTGCTTTTCACCTGAAACAAAATGCATTTCGTTCAGAAACTGACAGAACATTAAAAAATTAATTCTATAGCTGCATCACCTACTTCTGCTGCATTTGTACACTCCTCCCACAGAATCTTGGGTGTAAAGTTTAATTTTGTTTAATTTATCTTTTTGCCACCACGCTTCTTGCCTCACAGGTCAAAAGGTGTCCTGTGGAAATACCTCAACAGGAAGCAAAATTCAATTTATTGTATCAGCTTATTTTATTATTTTACCGCATTTACATGCACCCCAAAGAACTGCCAGTTGAATTCTGAGAGCTTTTTTAAAAGATTTAATGATTGGTTCCATTGTCAGACACTGCCAGCACTGAGCAGAACTCATAGGGGACACTCTATGGGAAACCACGGGCAGACAGCCTGATTAATTTAAAATAAATACAGAAAGTGCTGGAAATACTCAGCAAGTCTGACAGCATCTGTGGACAGAGAAGCTGTCTAAAAATCAGGCACTACGGGTCTGCAAGTTCCTGACTAACATTCCCAGTGCCTCTTACTTGGTGACTGCACAAGCTGTTCGGCCCAGTCACTAATAAATCCATAAAGAATTCAGCAGAAACTTCTTTACTCAAAGAATGATTAGAAAGAGAACCCGCTGACATGGAGCAGTTGAGACGACTGGCATAGATGCCTTTAAGGGAAAACTGGATAAGTACATGAGGGAGAAAAGAACAGAAGGACATGCAGATTTGGTTAGAGGAAATAGGGTGGGAGGAGACTTGTTTGGAGCATAAATACAAGCATAGACCAATTGGGTTGAATGGCTTATTTCTGCACTGCAAATTCTATGCAATCTGGAGAGTGATAGTGGGCTACAGGCCCTAAAGGGTGCAACCATTAAGATATACAAGAAGAAAATAAGTCAGACTGCTGTACAGGTCTGTGCATCTCAATTTATCCATAGTTGGCAAGACTGAATTGGATTCTTCTTGAAATCCTGCTCCTGTACATAGTGGGAAGGAGGCTTCTGAAATTGCAATGCAGCTTCAGGACTAACGAAGGAATCACAGGCATAATCTCTGTTGCTCACCAAATTTGGAAGGCGCACAATAGACTTTTATATAGGCATTTGTTGATTTGAAAGCTTTCAACATAATCAAGCCAGACTAAAGAATTAGGATGAAACGTTGTCGTCCAGTGAAGCTTGTCGGTTCCAAAACAACTCCATGATGGAACGCATGGCTAAGTGTGCACTGACTCTATCGAAATTGTTCCATTTTGAATGGTGTGAAACAAGACTATGCAGTGGGGCACAAAGAAGAAATGCTGGAAATACTCAGCAGGTCGGGCAGCATCTGTGGAGAGAGAAGCAGAGTTAATGTTTCAGGTCAGTGACTCTTCATCAGAACTGGCAGATATTAGAAATGTAACAGGTTTTAAGCAAGTAAAGCGGGGGTGGGCAAGAGATAACAAAAGAGGCGTTGATAGGACAAGGTCACACAGAATAACTGACCAGAAGGTCACGGAGCAAAGGAAAACGGTATGTTAATGGTGTGCTGAAAGACAAAATGTTAGTGCAGAGAGGGTGTGAATGGACAAAAAACTGAGCAGCCCGGCCTCAAGCACAAACATGAGAAAAACAGTGGGTAGGCACAGTAGAAACAAACAAAACAAGCTAAAATAAAACAAACACATAAAAAAGAAAAAAATAATTAAAAATAAAAAGGGGGGCCCGTCATGCTCTGAAATTACTGAACTCAATGTTCAGTCCGGCAGGCTGTAGTGTGCCTAATCGGTAAATGAGGTGCTGTTCCTCGAGCTTGCGTTGATGTTCACTGGAACACTGCAGCAATCCCAGGACAGAGATATGAGCATGAGAGCAGGGGGGAGTGTTGAAATGGCAAGGAACCAGAAGCTCGGGGTCATGCTCAGGGACTGAACGGAGGTGTTCCACAAAGCAGTCACCCAGTCTGCATTTGATCCCACCAATGTAGAGGAGACCACATTGTGAGCGGCGAATACAGTATACTACATTGAAAGAAGTACAAGTAAATCGTTGCTTCACCTGAAAGGAGTGTTTGGGACCTTGGATAGTGAGGAGAGAGGAGGCAAATGGGCAGGTATTAAACCTCCTGCAATTGCAGGGGAAAGTGCCGTGGGAAGTAGACGAGGTGGTGGGGGTAATGAAGGAGTGGACCAGGGTGTCGCGGAGGGAACGATCCCTTCGGAATGCTAACAGGGGAAGGGAGGGGCAGATGCGTATGGTAGTGGCATCACACTGGAGGTGGCGGAAATGGCGGAGGATGATCTTTTGGATGTGGAGGATGGTGGGGTGTAAAGTGATGTACTGGGGCATTGCTCCATAGATTTTTTTTTTTAAAGTTCTGTTGGATAATGCAACTTGGGAGTTTGAATATAAATTTGCACAACAAGGAAACTCTTCAATCTATCAAGATTGTGAGTGCCAGCTAAGATTGAGATTTAAGAAACAAGGTTTCACCTCCATAAACAATACCGTGGGAGATCAACTGACTTACAATAGTGCAATTTTAAAAAAAAAATTGCTATTAAATTTAATAGACGTTGTTCACTCTGGAAAAACGTCCTGCGTGACTTAATTCATCTGAACCATTTCTAAGCTAATTCTCCCCAGCCGTCACTCAGATACGACGCAGTGGATAAATTCAGCAATACTGCCATATGGCCAATTAATTTCACAGTCAACTGCCAAATGGCAGTTTAAACATTTTTACCCCTGGCAGTGCTTTATTGCACCCTTGCTTCTCCACAACAGCTTTCCATACCCGTGTAGTCACAGGAATGAAGATCTCCATCTGCTGGTCTGGGTCGCAGAGCGAACGTGCAGGCAAGTGGCTCTGTTGTTGTTGACCAACATGCAAAATTATGCTGCATTCAGCTAAGGACAAGGTTTCTGGAGCAAATTCAAAGGCAGGGAAATGATTTATTATTAAAAGTCACGTGTGCAATGAGACAAGGGAATGACTTCAGTTTTATGCATTGTATATAATCTTGCAAAGAAAAACTGGTCCTGATGATGTGCGAGAGATCCCGCATATGTGGACTAAATAAACCCGGGAGATATCAAACACAGAATGGGATTGCCATTGCTGCAGTGTGTCTTCATCCCATTTAACTTGCACGTTGCTATGCAGAGCAAAAAAAAATAAATCACATAAGCACCTCAGGGTGTGGAAAGGAAGAGTGGAAGGCTAGGCTACCTATCGCCATTACTGCACATACAGCCAACTAAAGTTTAGCATTGAGAGAGACCTTAGAGTAGCTCTCTAGCCTGTCTGTGTCAGTGGATAATATGGAAGATAAATGAGTAGGGAAGAGTAGATTTTTTTCATGAATAACAATCTCCAACAAATTAACTTTTACAGTGGCGCAGTGGTTAGCACCGCAGCCTCACAGCTCCAGGGACCCGGGTTCAATTCTAGGTACTGCCTGTGCGGAGTTTGCAAGTTCTCCCTGTGACCGCGTGGGTTTTCGCCGGGTGTTCCGGTTTCTTCCCACAGCCAAAGACTTGCAGGTGATAGGTAAATTGGCCATTGTAAATTGCCCCTAGTTTAGGTAGGTGATAGGGAATATGGGATTACTGTGGGATTAGTATAAATGGGTGGTTGTTGGTCGACACAGACTCGGTGGGCCGAAGGGCCTGTTTCAGTGCTGTATCTCTAAATAAAAATAAAATATAGAATCTCCTGCAATTTCATATCAAGTATTGAAGAGGCTGCAGTGATTAAAGCCTTTCGCTGAACACACCTTCGCGACAATATACAGCTGATTGATTAGTCACCATTTTATAATTTGAAAAAGCTGGTTATGTTAAATGAATACAAGCTAGACTTACTTTTCTCATCGCTACTGTTGTAGGTATCACTATCAGGAGATTCCTCACGGGCACGCTTTGGCAATGGACTGAGGCTGCTTTCAGTTCGAGGACGTTTTCTGGTAGAAAAAAATAAATAAATTCAGCATTACGGATACACTAGATGCATAGCAACTTGTAAGGTCCAGTTGTACAGCCACTCTTGAGTCAATGGGAAGCACTTTAGGGTACATATTGGCACAAAAGTGACTCAGGAGTCAGATCCCAACTCCCACTCCCTAAGGCCCCTCCAAGAAGCTGCATCACACCTGTTTACGCTACAGAAAATTATGTTATTCATAAAATTTGTAAATACTTGGAGCTTAAAACATTAAAAGCCGAGGTTGCAATTTCTATTTATTTCCCCCAAAGTTGCATTTATTAATCCTCTGATTTTCTTCTAGTTCTTAAGATATACTCATGCTGGGGTATGGCTCCTTGGGCACTAGCAACCTTGTGGCACTCTGTTTAAGTTGCTGCTATTCAACAGCAAACATAGACAGTTACAAATAGTGGGATTTGAAGGGATCATCACAGCCAACTGATCTGGTCCTTGCCCACTGATCTACAGACATACATTCCCAGCACAGGTCACCAGGAAGCATTCAAGAGCAGAAAAATGGGTTGATTTTTCCCACGGCCCACTGTAGTACCATAAATACACATTGGTCAAGATCAACCAAATTGTGCAAGTGACTTGTTGATCTTCACAGTGCAGTATCACACCATGTGGTGCACAAATTTGTCTGAAAAAAAAAACAAAGAAAACATTACCGTTTTAACTGAATGTGGTGGGCTGTTTTTACTTTGGTTGTGCAATGTAATAATGTTTCTTGTGAAGATGGACCCTTTAAATATTCAGCTCACGTTTTTCTCAATTTACACTCAAATAAACCTTGCATGTGTATGTTTGAGCATGAATCCATTCATTATCTATTTAAAGCATTACTCAAACAATTTTATAATAAAAGCAAAATACTGCAGATGCTGGAAATCTGAAATAAAAACAAGAATTGCTGGAACCACTCAGCAGGTCTGGCAGCATCTGTGAAAAGAGAAGCAGAGTTAACGTTTCGGGTCAGCGACCCTTCATCGGAACTGACAAATATTAGAAAAGTCACAGGTTATAAGCAAGTGAGGTGGGGGTGGCACTATCCCAGGCCCCAAACACTCCTTTCAGGTGAAGCAGCGATTTACTTGTACTTCTTTCAATGTAGTATACTGTATTCGCTGCTCACAATGTGGTCTCCTCTACATTGGGGAGACCAAGCGCAGACTGGGTGACCGCTTTGCGGAACATCTCCGCTCAGTCCGCAAGCAGGACCCTGAGCTTCCAGTTGCTTGCCATTTCAACACTCCCCACCCTGCTCTCATGCTCACATCTCTGTCCTGGGATTGCTGTAGTGTTCCAGTGAACATCAACGCAAGCTCAAGGAACAGCATCTCATCTACCGATTAGGCACACTACAGCCTGCCGGACGGAACATTGAGTTCAATAATTTCAGAGCATGACAGCCCCCCATTTTACTTTCATTTTTAGTTATTTTTTCTTCCTTTTTTTTTTACATTCTTTTTTACAATCATTTTTTTGCATTTATTTCATTTCATCTTAGTTTGTTCACCCACTGTTTTTTTTCAGGTTTGCACTCGCTGCTGTTCAATATTCAGTGTATTGACACCTAATCTGTACTAATGCTTTGTCTTTCAACACACCATTAACATATTGTTTGCCTTTGCTCCGTGACCTTTTGGTCAGCTATGTGGCCTGGTCCAATCTAGACCTCCTTTGTTATCTCTTGCCCCACCCCCACCTCACTTGCTTATAATCTGTGACTTTTCTAATATTTGTCAGTTCTGATGAAGCATCACTGATCCTAAACGTTAACTCTGCTTCTCTTTTCACAGATGCTGCCAGACCTGCTGAGTGGTTCCAGCATTTCTTGTTTTTAACTCAAACAATTTTAATGTATTAATTTAAACAACCAATTTTTTAAACAAAAATTTTGTGCATAATCTACAGTTAAAGGTTTTCATAACTGCTGGTAAGTCATCCTGACCCTACCATGACATATTATTCTACACTAGCCCATTCACATACAAATTTGGTAAGTCACATTTACACACTCCACATAAAAAGGGCACTGACACGGACACTGACCAATTTATACATGTTATTTCTAACATGCTTGAAGCATCAATCCATAATGCAGATAGAATAAGCATGTTTTTAACCAAGCTCTAATTTGCTCTTGACCGGATTCAGTACCAGTGTTCCATAAAGATTAATTACATACCACAGAAAATGGCAAAACTGATGGAAATTGATCTCAATAGATTTCTATAGGACTTTGCTCCAATAACTCAAACAATCCATCCTGCAGCCTAATTGTGCAGGGCCATCACTAGGTTGATAAGGTATGCAAACTGGTCACACATGGTGTTAAAGCATTAATAAAGGAAGGCAAGAGTGTGAATTTTTCACATGTTCAGTACCCAATGCCTGCCATACAACTGTGGATAGGATGTCTCATGAAAAAAAAGAATGCTCAGCCTCAGTCAAGTTTATACATCTGAACTATTTAGCAGATTGTAAGAATTGCATGTTACATGCTTTTCCTGGTACATTTCCATACAGGAAATAGAGAAAGATGTTTAGTCTGGTGTAAAATTCTGGGGCAACAGATACGGTAACATTGAGAATAATGAAAAAAGATCTACAGAAATTAAACAGTACTTCAACTTTGTTTTGCCCCACTGAAAAGAAACTGGATAACTAGAGGTTCATTAAATGATGCACTGGCGAGTGAGCATTTTTCTGTTTTGCGGAAGATAGTTGTTGATAATTGATTAGAAGATAGTATTCACAAAATTAGCTAAGTTAAGAGGAGAGGGCAATCGATTAATGATCTTCCAGCCTACATTTAGTAATAGCATCAGACTTTGGACTAATTTTTCTTTAATCCCATAATATCACTCCCATGCATTAGTGAATCTACCCTTAAATAAGACTGAATATTTGTTCCGTTATAGCCTATGGATTACATTTGCAAATGTACTTAGAACGAATGTACCTTGTTCTTCTTTCCCCATGACTTTCTCGCAAATCTCGATCCTCTCGTTGATCGTCCTTTTTATCTTTGCGTTCATCTCTTCCTTTATCTTTCTCATCCCAGTCTTTTTGCTTCTCCCTCTCCCGGTCTCTATCTTTAATCTTCTCCCTCTCTCTCTCTTTTTCTCTGTCCCTTTCTCTCTCTCTCTCCCTATCCCGCTCTCTCTCCTTGCCCCTGTCACGCTCTCTCTCTTTTTCTCTCTCTTTTTCTCGATCTCGTTCACGGACTCTTTCGCGTTCCCGCTCTCGATCTAACTCCCTTTCCTTTTCTCGCTCTCTGTCTCTATCTCGATCTTTGTCACGATCTCTTTCGCGTTCTCTTTCCCTTAGCCTATCATCCCTCCTCTCTTCTCTATCTGATCTCCTCTCATCTTTTCTGTCCTCATGGTCATGATCATCAGTCCGCCCTGGATGTCGTGTAGCAGAACTAGCTGTATGCTCTGTAAAATAAAAAGAGTACCTGGATCAGTAAAGAACAACTTATATAGAATTATTGTGCTGTAAACTTTTAGTAAGTGGAGGCAACCATTTGGACCATCATATCTGTGCTGAACTTTTTGAAATACCTATCCATTAGTCCTGCTCCATTGCTCTTTCCACAGAAGCCCTACAAGGTTTTCCTTTTTAAGTATTTATCAAATTCCCTTTTGAAAGTACAACTGTGAAATTTCACATCCATTCTGTCACAGCCCAAAAGTATTGCATCAAAGTCATCTCCAAAGATAATATGCGTTATTTTTTGGCAGTTTTCAAGTATTTTACATGTTTCATGAAGGGTATCCTCCAGGACAGAGTCTAAGACAAAATTTTGGGGAGTAACTACGACAGTTGAGGGCTGAAAACTAAATTTAGGCATAGTCTGTTTTATATAGACCAATTTTTTCTGGAACTACATATCAAAGTCTTAATGTTTAAATTACATGGCCACGTAAACAGTGCATTATAACATTAGAGAGATGTGGTTATGAATTTAATACGTTTCTCTGAGTGTTGCTGGACTCCTGCTAATTTTAGATATTACTCAGCAATCTCCACTCTAACACTATTGTTGCAGGATTATGATTTTAGCCAGTGTTCTTGCTACCAGATTTTCCAGCCAGTCAGGCAGAGAGGAGTTGGTGGGGGGGGGGGGGGGGTGGCGCAGAGTGGCAGGCAAGGGCAAGACAGACATTTTTAATGCAATTTTTCATCCACTGGTAGCCTGACCATTATTTCAGGGATTATTATATATGAAAGAGGGGATAAACATCAGTTGCTCCAACTCATCTGGAGGGAAGTAGGACCCATTGAATTAGACTTTAAAACAAATCACCTTCCAGAGAGATGAAGGTAAAATAGGTCTTGAATGTTAAACAAATCCCAAATACTTGGGGAAATCAAAAACGCAATGTCTGTTTCCACATGTATGGTGACTACACCCAGATTGACTTTGTCACCGCTTTTCACGACCTTTTCCCAATTAAACACTGGGAAGCATGAAGCCATTTTCTCTGGCCCCTAGCTACTGATTCTTTCCCTGTCCCTGGTCACGGTCTCAAGCTGAACCAGACTGTTCACAACCTCAGTGCACTTTTTTTTCAGGGGATGTGGGGATCGCTGGCTTGGCCAGCATTTATAGCCCATCCCTAATTGCCCTCGCGAAGGTGGTGGTGAGCTGCTTTCTTGAACCGCTGCAGTCTTTGGGGTGTAGGTACATCAACAGTGCTGTTAGGGAGTTCCAGGATTTTGATCCAGCAACAGTGAAGGAATGGTGATATAGTTCCAAAACAGGATGATGTGTGGCTTGGAGGGGAACTTACAGGTGTTCCATACATTTGCTGCCCTTGTCCTTCTGGGTGGTAGGGGTCGTGGGTTTGGAAGGTGCTGTCGAAGACTTGGTGAGTTGCTACAGTGCATCTTGTAGATGGTACACACTGCTGCCACCGTGAGCCAGTGGTGGAGGGAGTGAACGTTGAAGGTGGTGGACGGGGTGCCAGTCAAGCGGGCTGCTTTATCCTGGATGGTGTCGAGCTTCTTGAGTGTTGTTGGAGCTGCACCCATCCAGGCAAGGGGAGAGAATTCCATCACATTCCTGACCTGTGCCTTGTAGATGGTGGACAGGCAGTGGGAGTCAGGAGGGGAGTTACTCGCCACAGAATTCCTAGCCTCTGACCTGCTCTTGTAGCCACAGTAATTATGTGACTACTCCAGTTCAGTTTCTGGTCAATGGTAACCCCTCAGGATGTTGATAGTGGAGGATTCAGCGATGGTAATGCCATTGAACATCAATGAGAGATGGTTAAATTCTCTCTTGTTTGAGATGGTCATTGCCTGTCACTTGTGTGGCACATGTTACTTGCAACTTATCAGCCCAAGCCTGGATGTTGTCCAGTTCTTGCTGCATCTGGACACAGGCTGCTTCAGTATCTGAGGAGTTGTGAATGGTGCTGAACATTGTGTAATCAACGAACATGCCCACTTCTGACCTTATGATGGAGGGAAGGTCATTGATGAAGCAGTTGAAGATGTTTGGGTCTATGACACTACCCTGAGGAACTCCTGCAGTGATGTCCTGGGACTGAGATGAGTGACCTCCAACAACCACAACCATCTTCCTTTGCGCTAGGTATGACTCCAACCAGCAGAGAGTTTTCCTCGATTCCTATGGACTTCAGTTTTGCTAGGGCTCCTTGATGCCATACTTGGTCAAATGCTGCCTTTTTATCAAGTGCAGTCACACTCACCTCACCTCTCGCGTTCAGCTCTTTTGTCCATGTTTGGATAAAGGCGACAATGAGGTCAGGGGCTGTGCAGCCCTGACGGAAGCCAAACTGAGTGCCAGCGAGCAGGTGGCAAGTGCCACTTGATAGCACTGTCGACGACCCCTTCCATCACTTTGCTGATGATCGAGAGTAGACGGATAGGTCAATTGGCCAAATTGGATTTGTCCTGCTTTTTGTTTACAGGACATACCTGGACAATTTTCCACATTGTTGTAGTGTTGTAGCTGTACTGGAACAGCTTGACTAGGGGTGCTGTTAGTTCTGGAGCACAAGTCTTCAGTATAATTGCTGGAATGTTGTCAGGGCCCATAGTGTTTGCAGTATCCAGTGCCTTCAGCCGTTACTTGATGTCACATGGAGTGAATCGGATTGGCTGAAGTCTGGCATCTGTGATGATAGTGACCTCAGGAGGAGACCGAGATGGATCATCCACTCAGCACTTCTGGCTGAAGATCGATGCAAATGCTTCAGTCTTGTCTTTTGCACTGATGTGCTGGGCTCCCCCATCATTGAGGATGGGGATATTTGTGAAGCCTCCTCCTCCAGTTTGTTGTTTAATTGTCCACCACCATTCACAACTGGATGGGGCAGGACTGCAGAGCTTAGATCTGATCCATTGGTTGTGGAATCGTTTAGCCCTGACTATCGCATGCTGCTTCTGCTGTTTGGCATGCAAGTAGTCCTGTGTTCTAGCTTCACCAGGCTGACACCTCATTCTTGGGTACGTCTGATGCTGCTCCTGGCATGTCCTCCTGCACTCATTGAACCAGGGATGGTTCCCCCGGCTTGATGGTAATACTGGTGGGGGATATGCCAGGCCATGAGGTTACAGATTGTGGTTGAATACAATTCTACTGCTGTTGATGGCTCACAAGGTCTCATGGATGCCCAGTTTTGAGTTGCTAGATCTGTTTGAAATCTATCCTATTTAGCACGGTGGTAGTGCCACACAACACGATGAAGGCATCCTCAAGGACTGTGCAGTGGTCACTCCTACCAATACTGTCATAGACAGATGCATCTGCGACAGGTAGATTGGTCAGGACAAGGTCAAGTAGGTTCTTCACCACCTGCCGCACACCCAGTCTAGCAGCTATGTCCTTTAGGATTTGGCCAGCTCGGTCAGTAGTGGTGCTACTGAGCCACTGTTGGTGATGGACATTGAAGTCCCCCACCCAGAGTACATCCTGTGCCCTTGCTACCCTCAGTGCTTCTTCCAATTGTGGTGTTCAACATGCAGGAGTACTGATTCACCAGCTGAGGGAGGGCTGTAGGTGGTAATCAGCAGGAGGTATCCTTGCCCATGTTTGACCTGATGCCATGAGACTTCATGGGGTCCGGAGTCGATGTTGAGAATTCCCAGGCCAACACCCTCCCGACTATATACCCACCTCTGGTGGGTCTGTCCTGCCGGTGGAACAGGACATATCTTGGATGGTGATGGCGGTGTCTGGGACATTGCCTGTAAGGTATGATTCCGTGAGTATGACTACGTTAGGCTGTTGCTTGACTAAATAATAGCTCTCCCTATTCTGGCACAAGACCCCGGATGTTAGTAAGGAGGACTTTGCAGGGTCGACAGGGCTGGGTATGCCATTGTCGTTTCCAGTGCCTAAGTCAATGCAGAGTGTTCAGGTCTTGCTGCATCTGAAAACAGACAGCTTCAGGATCTGAGGAGTCCCTATTTGACCATTAGCTGAGCTTCCAACCCCATATCCTCCATATCACGTAGACTGCCTACTTCCACCTCGATTACCCATCTCCACCTTGCCTCAGCCCTTCTGAATTGCCGTAAAGTCTAGAAGGACAAAATTTCAAATTTACTTTCAATATTGAAAATAGGCCATCCTTTTTCAAAATGTAGGACACTGAGAACTTTCAAAAGAAACATTTACAGATCTGAGCTCAAGTTACAGGAAGACTGATTTGCCTTCAACATACCACTGTCACCATCAATTGCTGCCCTTACCTCTTTCGCGATCTCTATTTTCACGTCTATCCCTTTCTGTATGACCACGCCTGTCAAAGGAAGCATCTCTGCTTTGGTCTCGATCATATCGATCTCTGTCTGTGTATCCACTTCTTGTATCCCAGTTTTCATGGTAACTGCTGCTCGTGCTGTGTATGTCAAATTGAGTGCCTCTAGTTGTTCCACGGCTCCCTGCAGAGATCATAGAATTGTTTATTTTGTGATACAAAATGAGCACTTCACCAGAAACTTAGCAGATCCTCTTTATAATGAGGTCTTTGATACTATCACTGAATAAGTATGAGGATGTTTTCTACAGAATCTCGATTAATGAACAGAAAAGGCCTTTCGAAATTTAAGGTCAATTACAAAAATTGACTGCCGTCTCAAGTTGTGAAAATTAGGGTTGAATGTTGTTTTTTACTCAGATTCCATGCTGTCAAACATCTCTAATGCCTAAACAGTAGTTTCATTTCTGATAAAGGCTGTGCGGTATGACAAGCAGAACAATGTAAATTTTTACTCATTTCCCTTTATGTAGGCAAACCCACTGACAAACTACAGGAAGCACAGGTAGCAACACAGATTAGAAGAGATAAGTGAAAATCTGAAGGGAATGTAAATAGATCAATTTGAACAAAATAGCAGAAAGATAGTGTGAAGAGGACCTCTTCATGCTATGGTGCAAATAAAATGGACTCTAACTTGTTAACGAACATCAGGGGGAAAAACTCTACTAGTTGGCCAAGCCATGCTTAATAATGGATTACCTAAAGATTATAACAAATGCAATTGCCAAGTTTAGCAAAGGTCCTCAGTTCTATCAACAAGAGACACTAGAAAAAAAGAACTTGGTTGCATATAGCTCCTTTCACATCCTCAGAACTTCACAAACGATTCACAACCAATTAATTACGTTTGAAGTAATTTGAACATAAACATTATTGGTATAAAGGACCAGTTAATGTTTTGGTGGTGGCGCAGTGGTTAGCACCGCAGCCTCACAGCTCCAGTGACCCGGGTTCAATTCCGGGTACTGCCTGTGTGGAGTTTGCAAGTTCTCCCTGTGTCTGCGTGGGTTTCCTCCGGGTGCTCCGGTTTCCTCCCACATGCCAAAGACTTGCAGGTTGATAGGTAAATTGGCCATTAGAAATTGCCCCTAGTATAGGTAGGTGGTAGGGAAATATAGGGACAGGTGGGGATGTGGTAGGAATATGGGATTAGTGTAGGATTAGTATAAAAATGGGTGGTTGATGGTCGGCACAGACTCGGTGGGCCGAAGGGCCTGTTTCAGTGCTGTATCTCTAAACTAAACTAAATGTTAGCTTTTTATTGCTGCACTGAAGTGTCAGACTAGATTATTTGTTCCAAGCCCTGAAGTGGGGTTTGACTCAGATGCGAATGACACCAATCAGTCAATTTTTAGGTTTTGTAAGTAGCAAATATCTTCCTGCTTAGATTGTTGGCATCATCCACCTACTTTTACCAAGATCATACAATCTCATTCAGGGCAGTAACTTGACATGCAGGTCAGATTCTCTGTTTTCCAGTTTCTAAAATCAGCCATCCACAGCTGCTCTGGATTCTGTGAAACCATTGATCAGTGTGTCAAGGTAATAAGCTCCTTCAATTTAAGGGACGCGCTGCTCACGAGAATGGTGTTACTCTGAATTAATGTACAAGTAAGTCACCCAGATTGTAGTTTCCTACTCTCAATTTCAAGCAGGGGGTACTCTCACTCCCAGTAGTTTTATTCTACATAGAAATATTCAACCTTTTGTTAATTTAAGAGAGGTCAACTTTTACTTTCAGAATTCCACATATTCAAACTCACAGATCCACAGAACCATAGAAAAATTACATCACAGGAGGCCATTCAGCCCGTTGTCTGTCTGCCGGCCAGAAAAAAAACTAGCTGCCCAATCTAATCCCACCTTCCAGCACCTGGCCCATAGCCTTGCCGGTTATAGCACTTTAGGTGCATGTCCAGGTACCTTTTAAAAGAATTGAGGGTTTTTGCCTCCACCACCGTTCCTTGCAATGAACTCCAGACCCCCACCACCCTCTGGGTGAAAAAGTTTTTCTTCATGTCCCCTCTAATCCTTCTAACAATCACCTTAAATCTGTGCCCCCTGGTAACTGACCTCTCCACTAGGGGAAACAGGTCCATCCTGTCAACTCTATATAGGCCTCTCCAACCATTAGATCAAGACCACCAGGAAATATCAGCAAGGGAAGAAAAGGCAAACCAGGCAGGAGAAGTGATGGTTACAAGTCAGGACACTTCAGCGCATGCCATTTGTGGTCAGGTATCTGAAAGAACCTTTGAGGGACAGATGCTGAAAAGATGCCAGATCAGGTCTTGTCCTAGCGGAGCAGTGAATCAGAGCACGTCAGGACTTGAGTGTGCAACTGCGGCCGAGGAGGATGATTCAGGTCAAATAAAACAATCAAGTAAATTTGGACCCAAATCCTAAAGCACAGATTACTGGAATGACAGCTCAATTCATGAGCCAGGATGCGAGGAGATACAAAATTATTGGCACAATGGAAAGTCGTGTTCCAGCCATCAGTGTGAAATTCACTTTAGAAGAAACATTTGTTGCATTCTTTTGGCAACAATTTTTTAAATGACAAGCACATTGGCAAAATTCAACTTATCAGTGTGCACTGTTAATCTGTGAATTATGCATCAATTGTTTGATTATACACAAGTGGACAGTGTTAATTGGAGTCTTACTTGAGCACTTAAAAGCGTCACTTAGTGAGAATGGTGAAGGGTTTTGAATGAGGAGCTGCATGTTTGTAATCCATTTACGTTGTACAATCAATGTGAAACTGAATAAAGAGAGGCTCCATCATTATCCTTCCATAATAAGCTTTCTGGAGTTTAACATGTATGACTTATAAATTAAAACTTACTTACCGATCTCTCACTCAAATTAAGTCACTCATCACTCATCTTCAGTAAGTCATGTATGAGATGATTTTCCTGCTGTTCACCGTCGCGAGCAGAATTGTAAATGTTCTTTGTACACATTTCTGATTTCACTATTGTGACCATCAGAAATCTCCCACCGAACTCTCTTCTCTAGTATTTATTTTGGGTTTTACTATGCTTGCAAAATTGAACTAGAAAAGATTCTGGAAGTCTCCCTCAGGAATTGAGTGCACTAGTGGTAGTAAACCTTGTGTAATGGACCCAGAATTCATAAGACTAAAATAAAAACATTTAAGTCTCACCCTTTTCGGTTAAATCTGATCCTCTCCCTCTCCCCCTGGCTGTCCTTTCATTCCTGCTCTCGCTCCTGGCGTCATTCCTGCTCTCGCTCCTGGCGTCATTCCTGCTCTCGCTCCTGGCGTCATTCCTGCTCTCGCTCCTGGCGTCAGTTCGGGAATTTTCATCTCTGCCATGGCTACGGCTGTAATTGCGGTCTTCATGATACTGTTCATCTTTCCGATGGGAGTCTCTGCTTTCTCTATAGTCATGAGCATCTCGTCCAGAACGTGGTTCTCTCAAATCGCGAGAGTCTTTGCTGTCCCTGTAATCTCGAGTGTCTCTTGTATCACGTGCCTCACGAGATTCCCTGTGCTCTCTGCGTTCACTATTCTCTTTTGTTTCTTTGCGATCTCGACTGTTTCGGGTATCGCGGCTTTCCCTGTGCATTCGCTCATCCCTTTCTTGGAGTGTACCCTGATCCAGTTCATAATCCCGTTGGTCACGACTATCTTTGCTCTCCTTTTCTCGTTCCCGTTTTCCTCTGCTTTCTAAAAAGAAAACCTGTAATTAGTGTTAGAACAAAATGAGCTTTTTAGTTAGGACGAAGTATGTGTTGTGCAAATTAAGCATCCAGATAATTTCAAGTAAATAAAAGCAAAATACTGCAGATGCTGGAAATCTGAAATAAAAACAAAAAGTGCTGGAAATACTCAGCAGGTCTGGCAGCAACTGTGGAGAAAAGCAGAGTTAATGTTTCAGGTCAATGACCTTTCATCAGAACAGATAATTTCAAGTACTGTTGAGAACCTAGTCATTGGTCATAAGACAATTCGGTTCCAAAGAAGGGTCACTGACCCAAAACGTTAACTATGCTTCTCTTTTCACAGATGCTGCCAGACCTGCTGAGTGGTTCCAAGATTCTGAAGGGGTTTGACAGGTAGACACAGAGATTGTTTCCACTGGCTGGGGAATCTAAAACATGGTGCACAGTCCCAGGATAAGGGGACGATTATTTAGGACTGATGAGGAGAAATTTCTTCCCTCGAAGGGTTGTGAATCTTTGGAATTCTCTACCCCAGAGGGTAGTGGATGCTCCATCATTGAATATATTTAAAGGCTGGGATAGACAGATTTTTGGTCTCTCAGGGAATCAAGGGATATGGGAAGCAGGGCAGAAAGGTGCAGTCGAAGCCCAACATCAGCCAGGATCATACTGAATGGTGGAGTAGGCTCAACTAGCCCTGCGAACTACTCCTGCTCCTATTTTGTTATTATGTTGAACCATTCAGTAATTTGATGCAATGAATATCTACAATTCTAGAGATAGCAGGGCAAGGTACTTAATGAAGGGTGAGTACCACTTATTCCTGGAGACAGTGGGGACAAAGAAATCTTCATTGTACTAATTTTTGAATTCAATGAAAGAAAGATTTAACTTTGCGATTTCAGAAATATATTAAAATCTGTTGATTGTGTTTTTTTAAAATATCATAATCTGAGAACCTAATAGGGTATAATTCATTGGAGTAATCCACCGAGTAGCAGTGTCCCCACAAGCTGTCTGCAAAAAATGTGGCCTAACCATCAGTTTCAAGAAAACAATCATGGGACAGGACATCAGAAATGCTCCATCAATCAATATCGGCGACCACACTCTGGAAGTGGTTCAAGAGTTCACCTACCTGGGCTCAACCGTTACCAGCAACCTGTCTCTCGATGCAGAAATCAACAAGCGCATGGGAAAGGTGTCTGCTGCTATGCCCAGACTGGGCAAGAGAGTGTGGGAAAATGGGGCACTGACACGGAACACAAAAGTCCGAGTGTTTAAAGCCTGTGTCCCCAATACCTTGCTCTACGGCAGCAAGGCCTGGACAACGTAGGTCAGCCAAGAGCGATGTCTCAACGCATTCCATCTTCGTTGTCTCTGGAGATAACTTGGCATCAGGTGGCAGGACCGCATCTCCAATGCAGAAGTCCTCGAGGCAGCCAACATCCCCAGCATGTACGCACTACTGAGCCAGTGGCGCTTGAGATGGCTTGGCCATGTGAGCCACATGGAAGATGGCAGGATCCCCAAGACGTATTGTGCAGCGAGCTCGTCACTGGTATCAGACCCACCGGCTGTCCATGTCTCCGCTTTAAAGACTTTGCAAACGCGACATTAAGTCACAAACCTTATTGAGTTTTTCGAGAAGGTGACCAAACAGGTGGATGAGGGTAAAGCCGTGGATGTGGTGTATATGGATTTCAGTAAGGCGTTTGATAAGGTTCCCCACGGTAGGCTATTGCAGAAAATACGGAAGTATGGGGTTGAAGGTGATTTAGAGCTTTGGATCAGAAATTGGCTAGCTGAAAGAAGACAGAGGGTGGTGGTTGATGGCAAATGCTCATCCTGGAGTTTAGTTACTAGTGGTGTACCGCAAGGTTCTGTTTTGGGGCCACTGCTGTTTGTCATTTTTATAAATGACCTGGATGAGGGTGTAGAAGGGTGGGTTAGTAAATTTGCGGATGACACGAAGGTCGGTGGAGTTGTGGATAGTGTCGAAGGGTGTTGTGGGGTACAGAGGGACATAGATAGGCTGCAGAGCTGGGCTGAGAGATGGCAAATGGAGTTTAATGCGGAGAAGTGTGAGGTGATTCACTTTGGAAGGAGTAACAGCAATGCAGAGTACTGGGCTAATGGGAAGATTCTTGGTAGTGTAAATGAGCAGAGAGATCTTGGTGTCCAGGTACATAAATCCCTGAAAGTTGCTACCCAGGTTAATAGGGCTGTTAAGAAGGCATATGGTGTGTTAGCTTTTATTAGTAGGGGGATCGAGTTTCGGAGCCACGAGGTCATGCTGCAGCTGTACAAAACTCTGGTGAGGCCGCACCTTGAGTATTGCGTGCAGTTCTGGTCACCGCATTATAGGAAGGATGTGGAAGCTTTGGAAAGGGTGCAGAGGAGATTTACTAGGATGTTGCCTGGTATGGAAGGAAGGTCTTACGAGGAAAGGCTGAGGGACTTGGGGTTGTTTTCGTTAGAGAGGAGGAGGAGGAGAGGTGACTTAATAGAGACATACAAGATAATCAGAGGGTTAGATAGGGTGGATAGTGAGAGTCTTTTTCCTCGGATGATGATGGCAAACACGAGGGGACATAGCTTTAAGTTGAGGGGTGAAAGATATAGGACAGATGTCAGAGGTAGTTTCTTTACGCAGAGAGTAGTAGGGGCGTGGAACGCCCTGCCTGCAACAGTAGTAGACTCGCCAACTTTAAGGGCATTTAAGTGGTCATTGGATAGACATATGGATGAAAATGGAATAGTGTAGGTCAGATGGTCGGCGCAACATCGAGGGCCGAAGGGCCTGTACTGCGCTGTAATGTTCTAAATTCTAAAGTCTTGCGACATTGACCACAAATCGTGGGAGCCAGTTGCCAGCAATTGCCAGAGCTGGCGGACAGCCAGAAAGGCGGGGCTGAACAGAGGCGAGTCGAAGAGACTGGGCAGTTGGCAGGAAAAGAGACAGCAGTGTAAGGAGAGAGCCAACTGTGAAACAGCCCTGACAACCAACTTTACCTGCACTGCCTGTGGAAGAATCTGTCACTCTAGAATTGGCCTTTATAGCCACACCAGGCGCTGCTCCACAAACCACTGACCACTTCTAGGCACTTACCCATTGTCTCTCGAGACAAGGAGGCCAAAAAAGGAAAGGAATTCATTGTCCACAAATAGCTCAGACTCATTCGAACAATGAAACAAATAGCAGACATAACCAAGGGTAGTTAGTTTACAAAACATTTCTAAAGGGCTGGCACTTGTCGTAAGAATGGGCCTGTTTAGCAGTTCAAGGAGTTTGTCATTAGTATCTCTTTTACAAGTTAAAGAAAGAAAAGATCTGCATTTCTGTAGTCCCTTTCAGATCGCAGGACATCTCTAAGTGCTTTACAGCCAATGAAGTGCTTTGAAGTGGTCACCACTGTAATGTAGAAAACAGGGCAGCCAATTTCTGCACAGCAGGGTCCCACAAACATCACTGTGATAATGATCAGATAATCTGTTTTTGTGATATTGATTGAGGGATAAACATTGGCTGGGCCACCAGAGATAACTCACCTGCACTTTAGTGTCATGGGATCTTCTATATCATTTGAGAGGAAAAACAGTACTTTGGTTCAACATGTCATCTGAAAGAATGGCACCTCCGACAGTGCAGCACTCCCTCAGTACTGCACTAGAGTGTCAGCTTTGAATTTGTACTCAGGTCCGCAGAAGGACTTGAACCTACAACCTTCTGACTCGGAGGTGAGGGTACTATCAACTGAGCCATGGCTAACACCATCACTTAAATGATCACAAAGAATTCAATTAGTATTAATGATGCACTGTGAGAGAACAAGTTAGAAGGAGTAGCTGAGCCAGAGAGTGGCCTGATATCTACATTTGAAATGACATGATGCAGCTTGTGGAGTTGCCATGCAAAAATTAGTCAAGTGCATTTGGATGTGAAAAAAAAATTCTATGACATGAAAGGAGCAATACAGGACAATACAGTTAAAATTTCATGCTGGTTTCAAGGATTGAAAAATTATTATATTGTATACTCATATACTGTATCCCACATCCTGGAAGAAATCTAACTCAACTGCATTGGAATAATTCAATACTAACTGCCTCTACCTCTGGAAAGGCTGGTACTGAAAACTAAAAAAAAGTGGGTATCAGTGGAAATATTATACATAGATATGTAATTGGTTGGCCAATAGAACCCATAGGCTTGGGAGGAACAAGTAACTTTGGACCTCTATTTCTAAAGCTCTCTATTACTGTGGGTTTCTTGCCTCATATCGAATTCTGTTGTAGACTAACTGATCGAGATTGATGGCTATAATTAGCCAACAGCTCCATTATCGTTTTGTGATGTAACTACCAGGATAGAAGAACGAGATTGACCTTAGTCTTTTTTCATCTAGCAATTCCAATGATCCCAAGTCCTCTCCTCTAAGGGCCTGTAACGTACCTGTGATTTGTTCTCACGTTCTTTCTTAATTTTATCAGATGATTGTTTTGATGTTCTGTCTCTCAGTTGACAAATAACCTCCTGGAGATCATCCCCTTGTGTCAGGATTCACTAGAGAAGCATAGAGAGCCTGTTCCATAGATTTACCATTTGCTCACTGAAATAATGTTTCCACAGATTAGTTTTAAAATTACCTCTTTGAAAAGTCCCCTGGTTCGACTGTTTTGGTTAAGGTTAAACTGCTAGTCATGATATTATCTGGTCCATTTAGTATCCTAAGAACAGCAATCAGATCACCTCTTAACCTTTCATCAGTGAGAACATGCTTAATTTACATAATTACTCCTCATAATCCAATCTCTCCACCCCCTCAATCATTCTGGTTGCCTCTCTTCTGTATCCTTTCAATACCTGCAATATCGTTTTAGTACTGAGAGAACCAGAACTGTGCATAGCATTTTAACTGTGCTTGCAATGTTTTATGAAGTGGCAGGATTACCTCACTATTTTTGCTCAATGTTGACTTTTTAATAGATCCCAACATCTGATTTGCTTTACTCACTGTCACTTAGCATTATGCAGATACTAATCAAGAGATTCCATAAAAAATCCTTGTGGGACCCCACTGGTAATATTCTTTAAGGCTGATAGCAATTCCTGCACCACCACCCTATGGGTTCTATTGGCCAACCAATTACATATCTATGTACAATATTTCCACTGATTCCCACTTTTTTTGTTATTTTCAGTACCAGCCTTTCCAGAGGAAATCCAAGTACATCACATCTACTGCCTTACCCCAAACAAACCTCTGTCACATCCTCAAAGAAAACTAGAAAGTTACATTGACAAAACGTCCCCATCATGTATGCATATTGGCTGTCTTTTATGATTTTATTTCTATTCAGATGCTTCATGACCTTATTTTAAATAAGGGTTGCCATAACTTTACCGACAATAGACATAAAACTCACTGCTCTGCAATTTCCTGGGTGCTTTTTGCTACCATTTTGTTTAAAAATAGTGAGTATTATCTGTTTTTCGCCAGTCGCCAGGCACCTCTCCAGCAGTCAATGATTTCTGGAAGATTTGCACCAGAGTTCCTGCAATTTTCCCCTTCCGTTGTTCAGGATCCTCTGATACATCTTATCCAGCCTGAGATTTATTTCCCTTAAGACTGCACAGCTGTTCGGCAACACTCTATCGAGTTCCCTACCCAGATCAAATTAATTACCAGCCTCCTCCTTGGTAAAAAAAACTGAGGCAAAAAATGTATTTAGCACTTTTGCAACCAATGTAATATCAGTTGTCGTGTCCTCATCTCATCTCAGTGACCCCATTCCTCGGTCTTCATTATCTTTTAAAATAACTAAAAAGCTTATTATCCTTCACTTCTCTCACCATATTCAATTCAAAGGTTTTTCCTTTGCCCAATTTCTTCCCTTCCTCTCTACTGGTGGCTCATACGAGAGTATCTTCAGTCTCAAGTCTCACTTCCTGCTTGGGTTCATTGCTTCCTTGATAAGTACTTTGAGATATTCTTTGATTCGGATGGACTACACAAGTAAAAATTGTTGCTCTTCTAGGACGGCCATCCACCTCGCCAGACCCTCCCATTTGTCAGGATGACTTGGTAAGAGAATTGAAAATTCACTCCCAAGTACTTAGTGACAAGAAAAGCTGAGGGCAGTACATCATCCAGCAGAGAAGTGTAGAAGGATAGGATGAGAGGACACATAACAAATAGTGTGGCTTTCACGAAGAACACAACATCAACATAGAATTGGAAATCTTTTGGTACTCCTCTTAATGGGAATGTTTTGACAACCTGTTTAATGATGGATAACATCAGAGTCCAGTTGCCACTCAGAAGAAATAAATACACAAATTAAAAAGGCACAAAAGGAAAGAAAAAAGGTGATAATTTCTCTGGAAACACCATGGAGGCAGGCAAAACTTGAAAGCCCCCAAAAATGGGCGCAGGGATCACGCTGTGTGATTAATCAGTGACCATTCCCTCCAATGTAGGCAGCATGCAAACTTTGCGCTGCCTGCTAATTTAAATGATAGCAGCGTGTAGCCCAGCACTAAACGCACTGTTGAGTGGCTGTTGACCTCAGCAGGGGGCCCAAGTTTGTACTACTAGCACCACTTAACGTCAGACAGCACCTCTTAAATGTCTGCTTTATTTCAATTAAAAAGTAATTCATCCTGCCTTAGGGAATGCACACACCAGGCACAACTTCCACATTGAGAGGTTTGAGATGCTTCAAGGCTGCTGTTGTTGGTCTAACTGGTTTGTAAAAGGTACACAAAGGTCCAACTGCTCCTACTCACTCCTACTACTTTGATAAGAATAGAGCTCACTATGTGGGGAATTGCATATGTGAACCAGTGTCTTACTCTGTGCAGTAGCAGGAGTACTTGTAACAATATATAAAAAAATCAAAGTTTATAGATATGATTCTCTCATCAGTATTCCAGCACACCAGATCTGATGCAACCAATTGGAACTTTTTGTTTTAAAAAAAGGTGTACTTGAACTTTGCTTAATCTTTCTCAAAAGCCATTTGTTTTTACCTTCCCTTTTCTCACGACGTCGCTCTTGCAATGGGGATTTTTCTTGTTCGTGTTTGCCTTTTTCTCTTCCAGAGGACCTATGTCTTATTGGACTCTGCTTTCTCTGCGGAGAAGAAGAACGTGGAGCATATGGTGAAGGGGAACGTCTTCGAGAAGGAGATGCAGCACGACGGTAGGACGGCGAAGTGGATCGTTTGTGGTGTGGGGAAGGGGATCGTCTCGTTCCAGTTGAACCTGACCGTGATGATGGGGAGTGCTGTCTAGATACTGTGGGAGTTTGATGTTGTCTCTGGGAAGAAGGTGATCTGCTAAAAGGGCAACATTTTAAAAGTTAATTCAAATACTTAAAGTATTTTTAAAAAGCCTTGAAATATCAGTGCGATTCTGCAAATATCAGAATAGACTGCAACTTATATTCAACCAATTTACATCCCGGTTCACATTTGGCATTGAAGTTTTCAACAAAGTTTTGAAATGGGAGGCTCCATTCAAGCAGACATCCCTATATATACTAGGTTTTCTGCCAGAACAAATGTTTTCAAGCCTGCTTGTGTCCTTTGTGTTGATGAAAAGATACAAGAAACCAGTGTTTAAACACCTTCATAGTTAATCTTAAGTTTTCTCATTCTGAGTTATTGCTGTATTTATAAGGGGTATAATTGTGAATTTTCACTCACAATGCAATCATTAATGGTGGGGTAATCAGCAAAGATGGGGACGACAGTGTTCCAACCAACATTGGTTGCCAGCAATACTCCATGCTGGCAGTGGTGCCATGTAAAACTGCCCCTTGTAATCTGCTGGGCTGCTTCACTAAGTTTAGAATATAACACATATACTAGTGTATGCGGTTCAATATTTTAAAAGAAAAGAACACAGCAGTACACAGATGTGAGGGCAGGAACCATGAGCATCTATCACTGCTGAGGACCGCGTGACCACAGGCTACGGGATCTATTTAGTCTTCCACTTAAATTAGTCTAGAGACGATGAGCAGTTGTAAATTTCTGAACAACCATAATAACTATAAATCACACATCACAGAACGGTTACACAGCATGGCAGGAAGCTATTTGGCCCATCGTGTCTCTGCTGACTCTCTGATGGAGCAATTCACCGAGAACCTCTCCCCCAGCTTCTCCCCATAAACCTGCACATTCTTCCTTTCCAGAAAACAATCCAAATCCCTCATGGATGCCACGATTGAACCTGTCTCGACCACAATCTCAAGCTGTGCATTCCAGATCCGAACCACTCACTGCGTGAAAAGTTTTTCCTTTTGTCACCATTGCTTCTTTTGACAATCACCTTAAATCTGTGCCCTTTCGTTCTCGATTCTTCCACCAATGGGAACAGTTTTCCCCTATCTACTCTGGCCAGACCCCTCATGATTTTGAATACCTCTAACACAGGGTTATCCAACCTTTTCGCGTGGGAGGGCCACATTACAGTTTTTGTCTTACATCGGTGGCTGGTGAGACAATTTCGGAAAGATAAAGGCATTAAAAATTAATCTTATTAATCAAAACAACAAATGTGCATTTTGTGAAGAAGCTTTGTAATGCGAAGATTAATTTATTGACTTACCTTCTTGTCATTATATTGGACACTGATTTAGTGAGATACCTGGCATTTTTTGCTTACAAGAGTAATCAATATTTGCCCGCACACTTGATGTCGCGATGCAGAGTATTCCAGATAGATATCCATCTTCCAGGAGTGATCTTGATCACTCTCTCTCCCTCTCTGTGCCTCCCTCTGTGTTGTCCTCGCTCTCTGTGCACCCCCCCAAACTCTCTCTTGCGCGCCCCTCGTCTCTCTCTCTCTCCCCCCCACCGCCCCCGTCTCTCTTTCTCCTCCCCCCCACCGCCCCCGTCTCTCTTTCTCCTCCCCCCCACCGCCCCCGTCTCTCTTTCTCCTCCCCCCCACCGCCCCCGTCTCTCTTTCTCCTCCCCCCCACCGCCCCCGTCTCTCTTTCTCCTCCCCCCCACCGCCCCCGTCTCTCTTTCTCCTCCCCCCCACCGCCCCCGTCTCTCTTTCTCCTCCCCCCACCGCCCCCGTCTCTCTTTCTCCTCCCCCACACCGCCCCCGTCTCTCTTTCTCCTCCCCCACACCGCCCCGTCTCTCTTTCTCCTCCCCCCCACCGCCCCCGTCTCTCTTTCTCCTCCCCCCCACCGCCCCCGTCTCTCTTTCTCCTCCCCCCCACCGCCCCCGTCTCTCTTTCTCCTCCCCCCCACCGCCCCCGTCTCTCTTTCTCCTCCCCCCCACCGCCCCCGTCTCTCTTTCTCCTCCCCCCCACCGCCCCCGTCTCTCTTTCTCCTCCCCCCACCGCCCCCGTCTCTCTTTCTCCTCCCCCCACCGCCCCCGTCTCTCTTTCTCCTCCCCCCACCGCCCCCGTCTCTCTTTCTCCTCCCCCCACCGCCCCCGTCTCTCTTTCTCCTCCCCCCACCGCCCCCGTCTCTCTCTCTCTCCTCCCCCCACCGCCCCCGTCTCTCTCTCTCTCCTCCCCCCACCGCCCCCGTCTCTCTCTCTCTCCTCCCCCCACCGCCCCCGTCTCTCTCTCTCTCCTCCCCCCACCGCCCCCGTCTCTCTCTCTCTCCTCCCCCCACCGCCCCCGTCTCTCTCTCTCTCCGCCCCCCACCCGTCTCTCTCTCTCTCCGCCCCCCACCCGTCTCTCTCTCTCTCCGCCCCCCACCCGTCTCTCTCTCTCTCCGCCCCCCACCCGTCTCTCTCTCTCTCCGCCCCCCACCCGTCTCTCTCTCTCTCCGCCCCCCACCCGTCTCTCTCTCTCTCCGCCCCCCACCCGTCTCTCTCTCTCTCCGCCCCCCACCCGTCTCTCTCTCTCTCCGCCCCCCACCCGTCTCTCTCTCTCTCCGCCCCCCACCCGTCTCTCTCTCTCTCCGCCCCCCACCCGTCTCTCTCTCTCTCTCCGCCCCCCACCCGTCTCTCTCTCTCTCCGCCCCCCACCCCACCCGTCTCTCTCTCTCTCCGCCCCCCACCCCACCCGTCTCTCTCTCTCTCCGCCCCCCACCCCACCCGTCTCTCTCTCTCTCCGCCCCCCACCCGTCTCTCTCTCTCTCCGCCCCCCACCCGTCTCTCTCTCTCTCCGCCCCCCACCCGTCTCTCTCTCTCTCCGCCCCCCACCCGTCTCTCTCTCTCTCCGCCCCCCCCTCTCTCTGACAGTTGCAGGGAACAGGAGCGCTCAGCACAGGAACTTTAAGAGTACAACTGGAAACATCATCTGTGTTTGTGGTTCGTCAGTTCTTTTTAAAAACATCGTGCTGTCACTTTCATATTTGACAGCAGGAACAGAGCTTTCCCAACTTTGGACAGATTCAGGATTTTCTGGTGGGTTCCGACTTTTCTTTTTAAAAACCTGCTGGAAAACTCCGAACCTGTCCGAAGTTGGAAAAGCGCTATTCCTACTGTCAGCCGTGAAAGTGACAGTGCAATGTTTTTTAAAAGCCTTTCTGGAAGAAGAAGCCAATGGGAAATTTCTCATCTCTGAAATACATCTGTGGGCTGTATGTTGGACAACCCTGCTTTATCAAGTCTCCTCTCAAACCTCTCTTCTCCCAGGCAAACTGTCCCAACTTCACCAATCTATCTACGGAACTGAAGTTTCTCATCCCTGGAAGCATTCTCGTGAATCTTTTCTGCACCATCTCTAATGCCTTCACATTTTTCCTTAAGTGTGGTGCCCAGAACTGAACGTAATACTCCAGTTGAGCCCAAACCAGCGTTTTATACAAGTTCAATATAACGTCCTTGCTTTTGTACTCTGTGCCCCTATTGTTAAAGCCTAGGATGCTGTGCGCTTTATTAACTGCTCTCTCAGCTTGTCCTGCCATCTTCAATGATTTATACACATACACACTGAGGTCCCTCTGCTCCTGCACCCCCTTTAGAATTATACCCTTTATTTTGTATTGTCTCTCACATTCTTCCTACCAAAATAAATCACTTCACACTCTGCATTAAATTTAATCTCCACTGGTCTGCCCATTCCACCAGCCTGTCTATATCCTTTTGAAGTTCTACACTACCTCCTCACTGTTCACAATACTTAAAAGTTTTGTATCGTCTACAAATTTTGAAACTGTATCCTGGACACCAAGGTATAGGTCATTAATATACATCAGAAAGAGCAGGGGTCCTAATACTGTTCCCTGGGGAACTCCACTATAAACCTTCCTCCAGTCTCAAACAACCATTAACCACTACTCTCTGTTTCCTGTCACTCAACCAATTTCATACCATGTTGCTACCGTCCTGTTTATTCCATGAACTCTAACTTTGCTCACTAGTCTGTTGTGCGGCACTTTATCCAAAGCCTTTTGGAAGTGCACATAAACCACATCAACAGCATTAGCCTCATCAACACACTGTTACCTCTTCAGAAAACGCAAGCAAGTTCATTCAACACAATTTGCCCGTAACAAATCCATGCTTGCTTTGCTTAAGTAACCTGCATTTGTCCAACTGACTATTAATTTTGTCCTGAATTATTGTTTCTGGAAACTTCCCCACCAAGGTTAAACTGACTGGCCTGTAGTTGCTGGGCTTATCTTTACACCCCTTTTTGAACAAGAGTGTAACATTTGAAATTCTTCAGTCCTCCGGCACCACCCGAGTCGATGGAAGACTGGAAAATTATGGCCAGTGCCTCTGTAATTTCCAGTCACTTCCCTCAGTACCTGGTCCTGGTGCCTTAGCCACTTTAAGTACAGACAGCCTACCTAATACATTCTCTTTATAAAGTTTAAGCTCCACAAGTGTCTGAATTATCTCCTCTTTCACCAATACCTGTGCATCTTCTTCCTAGGTAAAGACAAATGCAAAGTATTCATTTAATACCTTAGCTATGCCCCCTACCTCAATGCGTAAATCCCCTTTTTGGTCCCTAATTGGACCCACTCCTCCTTTTAATATTTATATGCCTAGAGGACCTCTGGAATCCTTGTTATGTCAGCCGCCAGCCTCTTTGCATTTCTCTTACTTGATTTTTCATTTACCCTCTGGACCTTCTATATTCAGCCTGGTTCTCAGTTATAATATCCACCTGACATCTGTCATAAGCACACTTTTTCATCTTCACCTTTATCTCTCATTATCCAGGGAGCTCCGGAGTTGTGTGCCCTACCTTTCCCCTTCATGTAAGTATACCTTGACTGTGCCCAAACTATCTCTTCTTTAAAGGCAGTCCATTGTTCAATTACCGTCTTCCCTGCCAACCTGAGTCCAATTTATCTAACCCAGATCCATTCCTACCCCATTGAAATTGGTTTCTCCCACTTAATTATTCTCACTCTAGATTGTTCCTTGTCCTTTTCCATAGCTAACCTAAACCTTATGCTACAATGATCACTATCCCCTAAATGTTCCCTTACTGACACTTGATCCACATGGCCCACCTCATTCCCAAGAACCAGGTCCAGCAATGCCTCCTTTCTCATTGGACTGGAAACATACTGCAGTAGGAAATTCTCCCGAACATGCTATAGGAACGCTTGCCCATCTATGACCTTTACACTGTTTTTTCCCCATGGGATGTGGACGTCGCTGGCAATGTCAGCATTTGTTGCCCATCCCTAATTGCCCTTGATAACGGAGTAACTTGCTAGGCCATTTCAGAGGGCAGTTAAGAGTGAATCACATTACTACGCAGTCTATATTCGGATATAGAAAGTCCCCCATTATAACTATTCTATAATTCTTGCACTTCTGTAATTTACTTGCAAATTTGTTCCTCTATATTTTGTAATTCTAACAAACTTCTAATTAAATTGTCTTTTCGGATAAAACATCAAAAAACAAGGTGTGCGCCATTTGTAATGATATTTTCTGAGTTATCCAGCAACAGGTTGACCACTTTCATCTGAAAAAAGATAGCTAGCCAATAGGCTACCAATGATACTAACTGCATTAATTTTATTTTGTCAAAACTATTTGGAAGGAAAGAGGCGGCATTGATTAACCCTCTCATAAGTTTCTGTATATTGAAGCATCATTCGTCATGTAATATCAACTTCCAAAACAGTTTCCTTGCCTTCTACAGCCTCTTAAACCTGGCAGTTTTGGGAATGTTCCTCTTGTAATCGACAATCTTGTCCATAAGCAGGAGAAAATTTGAAAGGGAACAATTAGCTAAAACTAGGGCCCTATCAAATTCATGGTCAAATTTTGCAAATTTCACGGTCACGGCATTTTAAGAATTGTGAATTTCACCTATTTAAATGGTAAATTTCAGTGTTGCAACAATCCATGAAAATTATCACTTTAAAGCAAAAAAAGACAAAGGAGGTTTCTGGTTTCAAATGGCATTTATTGCATACTCAAAAACTACTGTAAAAAACTGACTATATAAACAGGTCATATTCTTCACACAATTCAGTGGTTGAATGTGAGCATGGAGCAATGTCTCTTTCTTAATTTCCAGTTTCTGATCTGTGAAGACCTGTGTTTAGACACAGCTCTCTCTGCGTCCACAGAGTATATTGGAATTGTCAGACAGTGCCGTGCTAGCCTTGCAAGGTGGGGGAATCTGCATTCCACAGACTTCATCTCCTTGTAATGTGTAGCAAAAAACCTTTGGTAGGTAGGACTGTTGTAGTTTGTTTGCACTTAGCAAGCAACCACCATTTTGCACATTACTTTGAATGAAGACAGCTTTGGATGATTAAGTTTTTCAAATGGTATCTAGTAAAGTGGTATCAGTTAAGTGATGGAAGGTGTCACTGACAGTGCTATCAAGCGGCACTTGCATAGCAATAACCTGCTCAGTGATGCTCAGTTTGGGTTCTCTGCTAGGGCCATTCAGCTCCTGACCGCATTACAGCCTTGGTTCAAACATGGACCACAGAGCTGAACTCAAGGAGGTGAGGTGAGTGTAACTGCCCTTGACATCAAGGCAGCCTTTGACCGAGTATGGCATCAAGGAGCCCTAGCTAAACTGGAGTCAATGGGAATCGGGGGAAAAACTCTCCGCTGGTTGGAGTCGTACCTAGCTCAAAAGAAGATGCTTGTGGTTGTTGGAGGTCAATGATCTCAGGTCCAGGACATCACTGCAGGAGTTCTTCAGGGTAGTGTCCTAGGCCCAACCATCTTCAGCTGCTTCATCAATGACCTTCCTTCAATCATAAGGTCAGAAGTGGGGATGTTCGCTGATGATTGCACAATGTTCAGCACCATTCGCGACTCCTGAGGCTGTCCGTGTAGAAATGCAGCAACATCCAGGCTTGGGCTGCCAGTTAGCAAGTAACAACCGCGCCACACAAGTGCCGGGCAATGACTAACTCAAACAAGAGAGAATCTAACCATTTCCCCTTGACATTAAATGGCATTACGATCGCTCCAATAACACTCAAGAAGCTCAACACCATCCAGAACAAAGCAGCCCGCTTGATTGGCACCCCATCCACAAACATTCATTCCCTCCACCACCGACACACAGTGGAGCTATGCACCACGGTTCCTTAGATAGCATCTTCCAAAACCACAACCTCTTCCATTCAGAAGGACAAGGGCAGCAGATGCATGAGAACATCACCACCTGCAAGTTCCCTTCCAAGTCACACACCATCCTCACTTGGAACTATATCGCTGCTCCTTCACTGTCGCTGGGTCAAACTCCTGGAACTCCCTTCCTAATAGCACTGTGGGTGTATCTACCCTACACAGACTGCAGCGGTTCAAGAAGGCAGCTCACCATCACCTTCTCAAGGGAAATTAGGGATGGGCAATAAATGTTGCCCGAGCTAGTGACGTCACATCTCAAGAACACATGAAAAAAAATGCTGGAGCTTGCAAAAGCATCCATAAATTCCACTGTAACCAACTGAATTTTCTGAGCTCTCTGTCAATTTCTTAAAAAGAGATGAAATCGTTGCTTTTTTTTCTGCATGTTCATTTTCCAGCAGTGTGGTGTCAGATACTCTCTGCTGCGATGGCTTTTGGACTCTAAGTAGTGATGAACCAATGCCTGTCATGTGTGATCAAATGAAACATTGCAGCCTTGATGTGGTGCAGTAATGGTTGTGGCCATTTTAGATTTGCTCATTCTGGAATTCTTACTTGCCTGCTACTCTCAAAACTACACCGGAAGCCCTCCCTCATCTACCAGTGAGTTGAGCCTTTTGTGTCAATCAGTAAAATGCGCAATGTTCACAACATGCCCAGCAATTAACGAGTTGAGCCTTGTGTCAATCAGCAAAAGGCGCGAAGCTCGCAAAGTGGCCAATTTCATGGAGGACCCGAGGTTTCATGGTCCGTGAATTTGGTAGGGCACTAACTATAACTGAGACCATGCTCTATGTCTGAAGGCGCACAAGACAATGGATCTCGTAATTTAATATGGGTGCCTTTTCAATATTCCACTGGGCTAAAGTCCAACCAAAAACTTCCATAGGTTACCAATTGTTAACTTGAAGAATGAATTATGGCCTCTGATCATTGCAAAATGTTGACCCTCCTTCAATTGGTCACTAGTTGCCTAATCCACACACCTGCCAAATACTTCATCTGAAATTAGACCCAAAATTATTCCTTACTTAAATGGAAAAAAATCCCTTCAAAAAATATGTAAATAATTTGACACTTGCATTCTCATCTCAGAAAATTTTAAAATAATTTCTTCAAAAGTTGCATTATCAACATTTCTTAATGACTTTCAGAAAGGAGAAAACAAAATTGAACAAAAATATTATTCTATTGGGGCGGCACAGTGGTTAGCACCGCAGCCTCAGAGCTCCAGCGACCCGGGTTCAATTCTGGGTACTGCCTGTGCGGAGTTTGCAAGTTCTCCCTGTGACTGTGTGGGTTTTCGCCGGGTGCTCCGGTTTCCTCCCACATGCCAAAGACTTGCAGGTTGATAGGTAAATTGGCCATTATAAATTTCCCCTAGTATAGGTAGGTGGTAGGAGAATATAGGGACAGGTGGGGATGTGGTAGGAATATGGAATTAGTGTAGGATTAGTATAAATGGGTGGTTGATGGTCGGCACAGACTCGGTGGGCCGAAGGGCCCGTTTCAGTGCTGTATCTCTAAACTAAACTAATTCACTGAACTGTTTTATCATTGATATAACTATATGCAAAGTTACAACAGTTAAATCCCCAAATTTAATGCTCCTAAAGAATTATTCATATACTTATTACTTGAAATTGAAGATTACCCCCAAATTAATAATTCCCTGCTTAATCAACCATCAAAATAAACTTCCACAACAACATATTAAACAACTAGCAGAGACCCCAAAGCATCTGCAGTGAAATTAGTAGCTTTATTGCATCAGTATTTCTTTGAATTCCCATCCCATGCCACCCCCATTCACATTCCATTCATCCCCATACCATTCCTTTCATCCTATGCCATCCCCATTCCCCATGTCGTCCAGTTTCCACACCCTCCCACAATCTCTCTAGCCAGGGTTATGTTTGTTGTTGGGCTCCCTCACTTTCCGCTGTTTTTTTTCCTCCACCAACACCCTCCCCCACAAGGCTGCAGAAGGCACCCCCCAGTTCCACAATTAACGTTTGGAGGGAGTTTGTGCTTGGAGGTGGGGACAGCATGTGCTCAGCTTCACTTCCCAAACCCTGCGTATTGGGAGGATGAGAGCAGTCGCCGGGGGTGGGGGGGGGTGGAGAGATATGGGACACCTCAACTGACCGTACTGAAAAGGCACCTCGCTTGACTGTACCCGGGGGGGGGGCGGAAGAGAGCTTGACCCTACCCCAGGAACAAAGGGGGTCAGCAACTCGCCTGACCCTATCCCAGGGAGCATTTTTTCTTCCTCCTAGTCAGCAAACACTTCCCTTAAATATCATTTTCACAAATTTGTCATGCATCTCACCCCACTAAGAAAAGATTTCATTTCCACTCCTCACCTCCAACCCAGTAGAAAATGGCGCTGAAAACTAAATGCGGCCCACGAGGATGATGCTCAGATATCACAAAGTTTAATTTAATGCAATAAACAGAATTGGGTTTACAAAGAATTTCAGTTAGCAGCCACTTCCCTGAAACAACATTTTTAAAAACTGTCATGTATCTTACCCTATTAAAAAATTTCATTTCCACTACTCACCCCCATCCAAGTCGAAAATGATGCCAAAAACTACACCCCGGCACTTCCCACCAAATAAACCCACCAACAGACGAACCCAGTTATTGAAACATTTTATTGCAACATTAAGGTAGCAAGTGTACTGAATGCAACAATTTTTGATCCATTTGTTAGAAAACCACCTGGAACCAAGGTTCTAAACGAACAGACACACTCCTTAACCTGAGCAAACAAAACAAGCTGGACAGACTAAAACTGCATAGTATTATAAATTAAAGAATTTAGTCATGCATAATAGTTCAATAGTTTCCAGGTTTTCCAACAAACTCTCTTAACTGAGCACTTATCTATAGGATCTCATCGCCCTGTATATTTGCAGCTTTCATAAAGAATGCTAGCCAGGAAAAATCCCACTATGGCATTAACCAAGGGAGAAACAGCAACACTGGGTAGCAAAGTCAGAGCTAATTCACTCCCAGAGTTGCTTATACCAGAACTATTATTTTCACGATTAAGAAACATCAGAGGACCAAGGCACAGTTTCACAGAGCAGGTGGATACAGGCCCCATTCTGCTCTCTACCACATGGCAATGCATTCGTCAGAGGTCAGGAATCTCCCTCTCTACAAAGAGAGAGAAGGGAAACTCGTTGGACTGCCCCTGCTGAACTGCTATCATTCAGCTCTTGGCTTCTTGGACACAAAGACATGTGACCCAGGGAAGTGCCTTCTAAAAAGGGCACGCAAGTTTAACAAAAAGGTCACCACATTACAGGAAGGACATAACTGCTCTGGAGAGAGTAGAGAAGATTTACAAGAATGTTGCCAGGGCTTGAAAATTGCAGCTATGAGGAAAGATTGGATAGGCTAGGGTTGTTTTCCTTAGAACAGAGGAGGCTGAGGGGTGAGTTATAATTGAGGTGTACAAAATTCTGAGGGGTCTAGATAGAGCAGATAGGAAAGACCCGTTTCCCCTAGTGGAGAGGTCAATTACCTGGAGGCATAGAATTAAGGTGATTGGTGGCAGGATTGGAGGGGACATGAGGAAAAACTTATTCACCCAGAAGGTGGTGGGTGTCTGGAATTCACTGCCCCGGATCGGTGGTGGAGGCAGAAACCCTCAACTCATTTAATAGGTACCGGGACCTGCACCTGAAATGGTGTAACCTGTAAGGCTACGGGCCAGGTGCTGGAAGGTGGGATTAGATTGGGCAGCTAGATTTTCAGCTGGCGCAGACAAGATGGACTGAATGGCCCCTTTCTGTGCCGTAACTTTTCTATGGTTCTTCTCCATCATTTGAAGGTAATTACCATAGCCTCAAAAAATTACAAGTATATTTTCCTCAAAGTTACAATCCCTTTTTTTTCAACTTTGCAGAGTAAAATTATGCCTAGGTTATTATAACACCTGGGAGTTTTTTCACATCCATATGAAAAAAAATTATTACTTGCTACATCTGGAGAAAGCATTCCTTCTTCCAGCAAAATGTTTTTGCCTTGTGTAATCAGTCCTAATTAGGATCTGCTTTGACTGTTGGATCCAGATACACGAAACCAGCAAAACATCTCCTACAACTGAAGAGTAAACTGCAACCCAGCTTTAAATTCTAACTATTCCATACATCATGTATGCATCTATACACAATGCATGCTTTTATACACTAGAATCATCCATTAAAAAACTGTTCTGCTACTTACTAATAAAATATATGTAAGAATTACACCCTTTTTAAATATTAAAGATATTCTATTTCCCTGTAGCCATCATCTTCACTTGCTTCTTGTCATAATTTTGAGGATTCTATACCTGTGACGTGGGGAGAAAGAATGCTTCCGAGAAGAGCAAGATGAAGTTGACTTAGGTGGAGCCGGAGAGGCTGATTTTCTCCTTGCTGGCGGTGGGGAATATTCTCTGGAACGAGAAGAGGTGCTGCCAGACTGTTCCTCGGGGCTTATAGACCTCTTCTGTCTATGTAGGCTAACAGAGTGATCCCTGAAAGTTGAACAAGACAGAGACCTAACCTGCAATGATCTATTATATCATTTCTTCACTCTATTGGCTAAGTGTGGCAAAAGCCATCCACAATCTAAAATATTCAGAATTTGTTAGTTTGTTCCGTATGGGGCACAGCAAAAACATAAATGTATATTTTAAGAAAAACTATTTCATTGATGACTTTTCTAGGAAGAATATTCTTGCACAATTTCACAATTGGATTTGATGAATATATGGTAATGTATTTAACTTTTTTGTATTGTCCTCACCCCATTAATAGATGGCCTTATGGGAAATAGAAAAGGTTTTCAGTGAGAGTACCAAGCACTCCCTAGTAGGTCACACTGATTTGAGAGAGAAAAAAATGACCCCAACTGCACAACTGAGACATTTCACATCGCATTCGAGCCCTTTGAAACGAATTAATTTTGACAATTATTTTGTGGCTCAACATGTCAATTTTGCAGAGTGTTGTAAATTTCTTGCACATTTGGAAAGACCAGATTGCTACATCATCTGTCTGGTCTACTTGAATGCAGATCAATGGTAAAAGGTTAAAATGATAAATTCCTGAGAGATCCATTCATGTAGCTAAATAGAGATTAAATACGGTGCAACATAGTCCAAAATTCATAATTTATAACAAGTTTCTGATTTTAATCTTACATTTTTCTCTGAGCAGGAGTCAAACTATTAATAGATTAACAAGCAATTAAATAGAAAAACAAACTTTTCTAGAAGTAATCCTCATGTTTAATGGGCAGACTGCTCTTGTAAATATCAACTTGATAATTGAAGCAAATTTTTTTTTTAGATTTAGAGATACAGCACTGAAACAGGCCCTTCGGCCCACCGAGTCTGTGCCGACCATTAACCACCCATTTATACTAATCCTACACTAATCCCATATTCCTACCACATCCTCACCTGTCCCTATATTCCCCTACCACCTACCTATACTAGGGGCAATTTATAACGGCCAATTTACCTATCAACCTGCAAGTCTTTTGGCTGTGGGAGGAAACCGGAACACCCGGAGGAAACCCACGCAGACACAGGGAGAACTTGCAAACTCCACACAGGCAGTACCCAGAATTGAACCCGGGTCGCTGGAGCTGTGAGGCTGTGGTGCTAACCACTGCGCCACTGTTATTTAAACACACACTGGGGGACATTTAATTGCAAATGTAAATGGCCTCAAAATGCAATAGTAGATCAATGCATTGATGCTTAATTTTTGGATGTATTTTTCAACTCTAATGTGTCAGTGTTGTTCTGAACTAAAAAGCTTCGAATGGATGAAGTTGCTCAATTTAAGTCCTCATTCATCATCTGAAAAGCGCACTGAGACACACTCAACTGACACTTAAATGCGGCTGCACAGGGCCAAATATAATTAGGAAGAGAGGCTGTTTGGGATAGTATTTGAATCTTTTGGAAAATATATTGCACAGATATGCTAAACATAAAAAACATTTTCAGGGAAAAGAACCTTCATGTTTATGAGTAAAAGGCTTCATTATGATCCTTTAAGCCCTATCTTTTGTTGGCCCGTCCTGGTTTATGGTATCTATTAAATAACACAAAATAATGCATTGAGGTTAAGCTATTAGAAGCTGTGACAGTAATTATAACTAAGATACCATCCCTAATGTAGCTTGTTCAGTATGGTCATACCTAACCATCTGTCATAGCTACTGTGTATTTTGCAAGGAAGGGAAATAATGAAAAATAAGATTAAATTTTATCAAGACATAGTATCACTCACCTGTGTTTTTCTTTTTTCTCTTTATGTCTTTCTAAATCCCTTCCTCTTTCCCTGTCTCGGGTTTTTTCTTCAGATCTTTCCTTTGCCCTTAGCTTTTCTTTATGCTTTTTAGTTACTGGAATTTCTTCAAGAATAGGGGGTGGTGGACTGGGAGTACGTGGGCCTTTCTTTCTACCCTGTTGCACTTTTGAAGATCTTCTGGAAAGGAAGACAGTGAATTGCTTACAACAAAGGCCTCTACTTAGTTAAGTATTAAAAGTACATCTGGCTTACTAGCAAGCTGCCAGTTTCAAAGAAACAAAAACGGCACTTCAGTAAGAACAAATGCAGTTGTGGCAGTGCATGTACCTTAAAATAAATCGTGCCCTGATGTACTGTGTAATAGCTACTTGTTTAGAGAAAGGAAAAAGCCCTTTTCAAGCTTTTGACAAGGTCCCACATGGCAGACTGGCTAAAAAAAAAGCCCATGGGATCCAGGAAAATGTAGCAAGCTGGATACAAAATTGGCTCAGTGGCAGGAAACAAAGGGTAATTGTTGACGGGTGTTTTCATGACCGTAGGGCTGTTTCCAGTGGTGTTCCACGGGGCTCAGTAGTAGGTCTCCTGCTTTTTGTGGTCTATATTAACAATTTGGATGTAAATGTAGGGGCATGATCAAGAAGTTTGCAGACGACAGAATTGGCCACGTGGTTGATAGCGAGAAGGATAGCTGTAGGCTGCAGGAGGATATTGATGGACTGGTCAGATGGGCAGAAAAGTGGCAAATGGAATGCAACCCAGAGAAGTGCGAGTTGATGCATTTGGGGAGGTCAAACAAGGCAAAGGAATATACAATTAATGGGAGAATACCGAGAGGTGTAGAGGAAGTGAGGGGCCTTGGAGTGAATGTCCACAGATTCCTGAAGGTAGCAGGACAGGTTGATAAGGTGGTTAAGAAGGCCTATGGAATCCCTGCCTTTATTAGCTGAGGTATAGAAAATAAGAGCAGGGAGGTTATGCTGGAACTGTATAAATCATGTCACCTCATTACAGAAAGGATGTAATTGCACTAGAGAGGCTATAGAAGTAGAGAGGTGATTTACGAGGATGCTGCCAGAACTGGAAAAATACAGCTATGAGGAAAGATTGGATAGGCTGGGGTTGTTCTCCTTGGAACAGAGAGGCTGAGGGGAGATTTGATTGAAATGTATAAAATTGTAAGGGGCCTGGATAGAGTGAATGTGAAGGGCCTATTTACCTTAGCAGAGAGGTCAGTGACTTGGGAGCATAGAGTTAATGAATTAAAGTTGGTGGAAAGAATAGAGGAGAGATGAGGAAAAAACTTTTTACCGAGAGGGTAGTGAGGGTCTGGAACTCACTACCTGAAAGGCTAGTTGAGGCAGAAAATCTCATCTCATTTAAAAGATGTCTGGATATGCATCTCAGTGCCGTAACTTGCAGGGCTACGGACCAAATGCTGGAAGGTGGGTGGCTCGTTTTTTAGCCAGCACAGGCAATGTGCCAAGTGGCCTCTTTCTGTGCCGTATACTTTCTATGATTCTATTTATACAGTAGCATAGCAGTTATGTAACCAGACTATTAATACCTGGACCAATGATCCAGGACCAGAGTTCAAATCTGACCATGGCAGCTGGGGAATTTAAATTCAGCTAATTACATAAATCTGGAATTAAAAAGCTAGTATCAGCAATGGTGACCACAAATTTATCAGATTGGTGTAAAAACCCATGTTTCATTAATGCCCTTTAGAGAAGGAAATCTACCGTCCTTAACCAGTCTGGCCTGTGAGACTCCAGACCCACAGCAATGTGGTTGACTCTTAACTGACCTTCTCAAGGGCGTTAGGGATGGGCAATAAATGCTGGAATTGCCAGCAATGCCCCATTCTGTGCATTAATTTAAAAAGATCTATAGTATTAAAGCAATGGTTTCAAAGCCAATCTAATATTTTGTTGTCAGCTGTGGCTCATTAGGTAGCACTCTCACCCAAGTCCGAAGATTGTGGGTTCAAGTCTCACTCCAGAACTTGAGCACAAAAATCAAAGCTGAGGGAGTGCTGCATTGTAGGAGGTGCAACATTTCAGATGAGACATTAAACCGCGGCCCCGTCTGTCCTCTCAAGCGGGCGTGCAAGTTCACATGGCACTATTTCTGAGAGCAGCAGGAAAGGATAACAAGGCAAGGGAATAAACAATAAGTGATAGGATACTGAAGTGTAGAGAAACAGAGGGATCTTGCAGTGCGTGTCCAGAGATCTCTGAAGGCGGCTAGACAGGTTGATAAGGTGGTCAAGAAGGCATACGGGACACTTGCCTTTATTAGCCAAGGCATAGAATATAAGAGCTGCGATATTATGCTGGAACTGTATAAAACGCTGGTTAGGCCACAGCTGGAGTACGGGCTCACCGTTCTATAGAAAAGATGTGATTGCACTAGAGAGGGTACACAGAAACATAGAAAATAGGACTAGGCCATTCGGCCCTTCGAACCTGCACCGCCATTCAATACGATCATGGCTGATCATCCAAACTCAGTACCCTGCTCCCACTATCTCCCCATATCCCATGATTCCTTTAGCCTTAAGAACTGTATCCAACTCTTTCTTGAATATATTTAATGATTTGACCTCAACTGCTTTCTGTGGTAGAGAATTCCACAGGTTCACCACTCTCTGGGTGAAGAAATCCTTCATCTCAGTCCTAAATGGCTTACTCCTTACCCTTAGATTGTGACCCTTGATCCTGGACTGCCCGCCATCGGGAACATCCTTCCTGCATCTAATCTGTCCAGTCCTGTTAGAATTTTGTAGGTTTCTATGAGATCCCCTCTCATTCTTCTAAACTCTAGCGCATACAAGCCTAATCGACCCAATCTCTCTTCATACGTCAATCCTGCTATTCCAGGAATCAGTCTGGTGAACCTTCGCTGCACTCCCTCCATAGCAAGAACATCCTTCCTCAGATAAGGAGTTCAAAACTGCACACAATACTCCAGATGTGGTCTCACCAAGGCCTTGTATAATTGCAACAAGACATCCTTGCTCCTGTACTCGAATCCTCTCGCTATGAAGGCCAACATACCATTTGCCTTCTTAACTGCCTTGCAGCTGCATGCTTACTTTCAGCAACTGGTGCACAAGGACACCCAGGTCTCGCTGTACCTCTGTATAGAGGAGATTTATGAGAAGTTGCCTGAACTGGAGAATTTTAGTTATGAGGAAAGATTCCATAGGCTCAGGTTGTTTTCTTTGGAACAGAGGAGGCTGGGGGGACATCTAATTGACGGGCATAAAGTTATGAGGGGTCTAGATAGAGTGGATAGGAAGACACATAGGGCGGCACAATGGCGCAGTGGTTAGCACCGCAGCCTCACAGCTCCAGTGACCCGGGTTCAATTCTGGGTACTGTCTGTGTGGAGTTAGCAAGTTCTCCGTGTCTGCGTGGGTTTTCTCTGGGTGCTCCGGTTTCCTCCCATAGCCAAAACACTTGCAGGTTGGTAGGTAAATTGGCCATTATAAATTGCCCCTAGTATAGGTAGGTGGTAGGGAAATATAGGGACAGTTGGGGATGTGGTAGGAATATGGGATTAGTGTAGGATTAGTATAAATGGGTGGTTGATGGTCGGCACAGACTCGGTGGGCCGAAGGGCCTGTTTCAGTGCTGCATCTCTAAAGCCCCTATTCCTCTTGGTTGAGGGGTCCATAACAAGGGAGCATAGATATCGGGTAAGAGGTTTAGAGAGGATTTGAAGAGTATTGTTTTCACCCAGACAGCAATGGGGATCTGGAACTCACTGCCTGAAAGGGTGTTAGAGGCAGAAACTCTCACTACATTTAAACAATACCTGGATATGCACTACAAGGCTACGGACCAAGAGCTGGAAAGTGGGATGGCTCCCTGTCACCGGTGCAGACACGACGTGCTATAAAGTTCTATGATTCTAGGAATTATCCCTGGCATCCCCATCAATATATATCGCTCAAACAACATCACAAAAAAAAAAAATATCTGGCCATTGTCACAATGCTGATTGTGGGAGCTTGCTGTGTGTAAATTGGCTGCTACATTTCCTACAATGCAACAGTGACTACACTTCAAAGTACTTCATGGCTGTAAAGTACTTTGGGATGTTCTGTGGTTGTGAAGGATGCTATATAAGTGCAAGTCTGTCTTTTTTTCTTGAAAAGAGGAATCTCTACTTGTTTACTTTCTGGGTTTGTCTTAGCCATTTATACAGCATAGTTTTGTGTTTGAGACACACAAAGGAAGGCAATTTGATTTTCAGTTCAGTATTCCAACTATTCCAGTAGTTATACCATAGGCAATTACATCTGTTCATATATACATGGAGGAAGTGCACTGTTGAGGATCTACAGAGGCATGAATAGGGTATTTTGAACAGGGCTGGGGAGGAGAGGAACAAAGGGAAGCACATGGTGATGAGGAATGTACTATGGAGAGGGCAGATTGCTGAATATATGAAAAAGGGATGTGAAGGAATGATTGCGCAGCAGCTGATGGGGATAGTGAAGGACTCCTTACTAACTTACCCCTCAACAGTTCAGCAATATTATGGTGTTGCAAGAGCCAAAACTGCAATGATGGCTGGCAACATCTGATAATCTACGTGATGGTGGAAGCAGCTGCTTGTTGTTTGTGAACCACATGCACAGCTTGCGTTGATACAAAATGATTTTGACTTCACACAGAACAACTGTTTACTGCATTTCGCCATGAAGTCTTTCAAAATGCAGGAGGTAGCCTCACAGAGCTTTGGCTTCACATTATTGCAGTACTGCAGTAAAGCAGCTTTAAAATGTTCATATGTGGTCCATAGGAAGTTGACTATTTACCAGCTTTCAAATTCAGTTGAGAGGAGTGCCATATTCTCTTGCAGTGTAAACTGGGTCCACTGGCCTGCATCACTCCATAAAGGCACAAGTCTCAGACCAGCACCTATAGCAACACCCTAAACACCAGGGAACCGAATAGGGGATTGTACAAATGTAGGAAAATGTAGCCACTGTAACAACAGAGCTGAACTTGAAGTGAATTTCCTTCAAGGGCATTCTACTGTGTGTCAAATATCAATACTGCAATGTGGACTAACTGCAGTTTGATAACTCAATTAGCCAGCCAGAAAGGGTTTCTTCATTGCAATTTCAGCATAACCATAAACTAGGCTTAACTGATTATAAGCAATCGGTAAATAAAGATAACAATGGCACAATTTGCAGTTGTCGTCAATAACTACAATACATCAGAAACCCAAGCAAGTTTATTTTTGTTTGCTGATGACTGATGACCTTTGCCTGCATTCGACGAAGGCCTCCAAGTTAGCGTGGACCGTTTCTCGGATGCTTGTAAGAAAACACTATCAATCTGAAGCAGACAGAAGTTATACACCAGCCTACCCCTGGAAAACCTAACAATATCATTGAAGGACACATGCCGTTTAAAATGAACAGATTCAACAAGCATCATGTGATGTAATGCCTTCCCTGGCGATGAGGTGAACCATAGATTGTTTAAAGCTAGCAGTGCTTTTAGAAGGCTCTGTGTACGGTTGTGTGATTAAAAGGGCATTAAACTGGTGTGAAAACTTAAGGTCTACAAGGCAGTAACTGCAATATCTGTTATATATACACACACACAAAAGCTGGGCCACCGCATCAGAAAACCCAATCATTTCAACCTAGGTTACCTCAGAAAGATTATGAAAATTCAATGGTGCCACAAGATCAATGAGATTCTCAGAACAAATACGCCTGGCACAGAGGCGACGATATTAAAAGGCACAGCTAAGGTGTGCTAGCCACTTATTCTGAATGGCTGATATTGGACTAGCCAAGGAAGTACTTTAGTGTGAGCTGAAGCCCTAGTAGTCAGTTCAAAAAATTATGGATTGCCTGAAGACCAATCTAAATAAATGTGGAATCTTAACTGATACGTAGGAGCATGCTTGTAACAGGAAATTGTGGCAAAAGGTGATTCAAGGTGGCGTGACAAAACTCGAAGCAAGTCGTATCCAGTTCGCCAAGAAAATAAAGAGAGCCCAAAGCAAATGAAGGAAAGATCAGCACTTCAGTCAATGACATCTGATGTCCCATGTGTGGGAAAACATTTATTGCAAAAATCCGACTTTAGTCATGTGAGCATCCACAACCTGTATTAATTAGGAGATGACTCACAGGCTGCCGCCATCACCAGCGACAGACAAGCTACCTGCATCATACCAGACACTAAGCTACTAAAGGTAAAGGATGACAGAAGTCCAGATTTTCATGGGCCCACTGGTGACATAATTTCCAGTTAACAGTATTAATTTGCAAGGACAGCCTCCACTACTTTTTTTAAATGCAAGTGTATTTGAACTTTTAGAAGACTATACATTAAAAAATGGGAGAGAGGTTGTGCTTTGCCACAATCAATTCTGCCACTGTGGTGTAATGATAAACTAGTTTTAAGCTACACAAGTTGATATATTAGTGATTACAGGAACTATGGAACGGAATTTCATTTTGTTAAATTTCAGTTTTACTTCCGAGATCGAACCCCATCTTGTTGGTATGGGGATGAGATACATGAGGGTTTCAAATTGCCCCAGTTTGGAAGAGGAAAGTCAACTGTCTGGAACCCACTGTGACCCAAATCAATGGACGGTTACTCGAACTGTAACATCCCCCCCACTTGTAGTAGTTAGGGTGTACTGATATTTAAAATACACTTTAAAACCATACCAACCTTTGTTGGTCTCCTGCAGGAGATGAAAATCTTGATCCTCTTTTCTCCTTCTTACCAGATAAAGATAACTTTGGACTTGATTTACGCTTAGGAGATTTACTAGCTTTTCTTGGAGATGGGGAGTGCTTACTTCTTACTGGTTCTGGAGAAATCTGTAAAATAGGATTTTTTTTAAAAATCTGATGAGACATTAAAATATGCAAAAAATAAATGAAGCTGAGTGCTGTCCCTTTAAATTATACACGTAGGTATTTATGACACCTGTATTCACCCAAACTGTTTTACCTATGCTGCAAAGTTAGTTGTCATTAATGTGTACCTGCTAACAGGCTTCAGAAAGAAGTCCGTCACACACTTTCAAATATAAATTAACTTTGTGATTGGGAAATTCAGTTACAGACATGATAGCCTTTTTAAAAAACGATTATGCATAAGAAACAAAATTTATAAAACAGTTTAGCAACAGATCACTACTTTCTCTTTTGAAGAAACAGAAGACAGAATTTCTACTATATCTATATACATTTTATATTGTTACAATTTGCTAATTCATTGTTTACTATTAATTTGTTTAATAGTTCAAAATTAGAGTGAGGTGTGATTTTTTATTACTTATTGAAGATTGGAAAGGGATCCTGTAAAGGCATAGGAGTAATTCCAACAGTTTGAAAATAACCACAGATCAGTTTCCTGTTGTGTTAATTTGGGCCCCGAGCCAACATTTACCTAGATTGTAAGACTAGTAAAGATACTCTCAAAGACATAGGGATTGGAACTCACCTAGGAGAATATTCTAAGTTAAGAGAATCAAAACAAAATCTAGAGTAAAAAAAAAGGGGGCATGGGGAAAGGCCCATAAACATAACAATACTGTTTCTAAAAGATAAAAGCGTCAAACTGTCGAACTGTTAATTTAACTGGACAATGCACCAATGCACACCCCGCCTCAATTAATCCTTACGTATGCTCAAAAGATGGATGATCTACCTCATTATTACATCATTGTAAATACAAACAATAAAAAGTTCAAAATTGCTGTAAACATTTTTTTTTCATGTTTAGTACATATGTTCAATTCAGGCTTTGGTAAGAAGAGTTATTCAGCTTTAACTATCAATTGTTAGTATGGCTTGGACCATTATGATGCCTCAATCTTGCTACTGCAAGATTACACGTAATTTTCCTTGCTCACAAACCTCCTTCTTGATGACTATTTCCTCTCTCTTTTCCATATTCTCCTGTTCAAGTTTCATCAGTTCCCGTTGTATTTTCTGCCGCTTCATTTCAAGGGATAGCTCATGATCATAATCATAGTTAACATCTCCATTATCAGAATCTGTAAACACATAGTACTATCATGAAAGAAAACAGCCACACTTGAAAGAAGAACATACTTGGCAAATACTACGTAATTTCTCCACCCCTCTCCCAGGGAATAGGAATACTGAAATCATGAAGCCATAAAGAAACATTTTCAAACAGTCTGCGAGTTTTTAAAGTTTCCCCATTTGTGACCAGATAACTTTGTTCCATTTACTTACAAAAAAAGTGCCCTTGGTTTGGCTACTGGTTAAATGTCCTGACTCAGGTATAAATGTTTAACAGTTCAAAATAAGAATAAGTTATAGCTTAAGTACGACTTCCTGACACTCATATTCTAGTGGGTTGCTTATTCAATTCAACATTCCACTTGCTCTGCTGATAGCATGTCAAGTCACTACAGGACTTCATAGTGGCAAGTGCAATATAATCCTAGGTCTCCAACACTTTTTGGTGCACATTTCATACATACATCTTTGCATTTATATTCATCTGCCTCTCTTTGTCTTAATTACACATTTTACATAACTCATTCAACTCCTCGCCAAAGTTTAGTATCATCTACATATGTAGCTAGTTTACACCAGACTTCTGAATCTAAAGTTGTTTTTATACTGAAGGCTGGGGCAGCACAAGAACAATATAAAAGCAACACAAGTTGTTAATCTAAATTAGAAACAATAAGGGTCCCTCTACCAATCCCTCAAGCACTCCGCTTTCCACCACGAATACCATTCAACAACATTGAACCAATTTCTTATCTATTCCCAAGTTTTATTTTGAATCCCTAACATTGTAAGCTGAAGTAGCCCCTATCTGTGTGGGAATTTGGCAAAACCTTTCACGAGTTTAGCTACGTCACACTGTAGACCTTTCTACAGTATACTTGGGGTGTCACATCACAAAAGTCAATAGGATTAGTCAGGAACTATCTTCTTCTGAACACAAGTTGATGTTTATTTCAGTTAATCATTCAGGAAGGCTCCAGTTTACCTTTGACAATCTATTCCATTGCTTTGTCTGAGAAGTTTGCAGCTGCCTGGCTTGGTCTGGTTATATTTTTAAAATGGATAACATGTTGGCATCAGAGACACCCACAGTACTCAAATGACATCCTCATAATTGTTAGCATCTCAATTGGTCTCATCCTCCATCTTTCAGTGCCTCAGAATAAACCTTATCCTTTCCTTTGGAATTGTGGCCCCAAAAATAGAGGTTCCATCGGACTCCCACCATAATTCTGCAGGGATCCAGCAGAACACATTTTTTAAAAAGGCATGGATCTGGTTGCGCTGGGTTTGCGCCATTTCTGGGATGGTGCTCCAATTACTCCTCATGAGACAAATTCAGTCAGAGGGACAGCGACTCCCTACACCCGGGGTACTCACTTCTTTGGCTTATTTGCAAGCTACTGTAGCACTGGAGGCCAGCGCTGAGCGTGATGAAGCATGCCAGCCTCCAGATAGACAGAAGTGGGCCCCAGCTGGGAGAGTCTAGACCAGGCAAAGCAGACCGAACCCCTCAAAAAGCTTTGTTTTATTTTATTTTAAAATCTTCATTCAGTGCCGAATAAATATAGCAATCGAGGGTATTGGTGGGTGCAATCCCAGGGCCCCCAGGATGGCATTTCAAGAATTTTCAGTGCTTGCGCTATTTAGCTCGACAAGAACCTTCATCTTATTTATGGTGAAGTCGTTCATCTTACTAGAATTATCACTAGTTATGGAGGACAGGTCACTTGCATCTTTCCTGGTATTTTGTAGTATTTTGGGGCGGCGCAGTGGTTAACACTGCAGCCTCACAGCTCCAGCGACCCCGGTTCGATTCTGGGTACTGCCTGTGCGGAGTTTGCAAGTTCGCCCTGTGACCGCGTGGGTTTCCGCTGGGTGCTCCGGTTTCCTCCCACAGCCAAAGACTTGCAGGTTGATAGGTAAATTGGCCATTGTAAATTGCCCCTAGTGTAGGTAGGTGGTAGGGGAATTGAGGGGATGTGGTAGGAATATGGGATTAATGTAGGATTAGTATAAATGGGTGGTTGATGGTCAGCACAGACTTGGTGGGCCGAAGGGCCTGTTTCAGTGCTGTATGTCTAAATAAATAATCATTTGGCTATGTATTCTTGTTCCTCCTCAGTTTTGGACTCATTGGCGTCATTTAGGGTTCTCATTATTCTTCTTGTTATGGTACTGGAAAATCTTTCATACCATTATGTTAAGCAACTGCACTGGATTCACTCCCAGATTCCTCTTTGCCCCTCTGACTACCTTTTTAAAAATGTTTGAGATTTCTTACATTCATCTCAGTGGCCACCCTCACCTACCTTTCTTTCTGCAAGATTTGTGAAATGTATTTTCTTCCTTATTTCATTCTGACCCTTTTTTGATCTTCATCACCTTGTCCTAGGTTATGGTTAAGGCAGTTAAAACCATTGTTTTGTTTCCCAACAGATGGCAGTAGCAGACCATCACAGGATCCACATGGGTGAGCAGCAGAATTGAGTTAGCGAAATATCACAATTTTTAAAATTATTTCCAAGCATAAAATATTTGTAACAATAAACACTATTCTTCCCCCTCAGTCTCACCCTGCAGACACATGCAGTGATCTGGTGGGAAACAGACAAGTGCTAAACATATGGACAGAAATTATTAAAATACTTGAAAAAACTGTTTTCTGTTTTGTCCATTTTGAATGGTCTCCTTGCTTGGTCTGTCTTAGTAGATTTGCTAAATCTACCGATATAGTTAGGCTCATAATCTTAACCTCAGTGATTTAGAAATGCTACATTCACATGCAAGTCTTTTTTGATTATAGAACTAGAATCTAATTTACCATCCCTGCCTGCTTCCCAATCAGCTGGTTCTTCCTCACTTTCTGGGGTACGTTCTTTTGTAATTTTCAGGTTAGCGTCTTCTTTATCTCTGTGTCTGCTCCTTGAGGTCTCCCTCTAAATAAAAGAATGTTTTTCATTATACCACAGAAAAAACAAAATGCATTATTGCAGGCTATTTCCTTCAGTTTACTTTTCTACAATTTAAGCTTTTGCATATAAGTTGATACAAAGAGGTTGTAATAAATTTACAAGCACAAAATTCTAGTACACCATGTTCTCCCCTTTGTATGCAAATCTTATTTTAAACACAAATTTGGGTGGCACAGTGGCGCAGTGGTTAGCACCGCAGCCTCACAGCTCCAGGGACCCGGGTTCAATTCTGGGTACCACCTGTGCGGAGTTTGCAAGTTCTCCCTGTGTCTGCGTGGGTTTTCGCCGGGTGCTCCAGTTTCCTCCCACCATCAAAGACTTGCAGGTTGATAGGTAAATTGGCCATTATAAATTGCCCCTAGTATAGGTAGGTGATAGGGGAATATAGGGACAGGTGGGGATGTGGTAGGAATATGGGATTAGTGTAGGATTAGTATAAATGGGTGGCTGATGGTCGGCACAGACTCGGTGGGCCGAAGGGCCTGTTTCAGTGCTGTATCTCTAAATAAAATAAATAAATTTTTGGACTAATAATTACTATTCAACGATTTCAAACATTTTGACATCTGGAAACAAATGGAATTGCTTTAGTTATTATGAGCTTGCATAGATTCCAAAGTGTAAGATTCCAATGCAATTAAATCTAGTTGCATTGAAACAAAATAGTAAATTAAGTTATTCTACTTGAAATCTATTTGAAAAGACTAAAGCATCATTTTGTACTACCAGCCTTCAACTTGGCTATTAATGGACATCGACAAATATTTACGGTTACAGCCCAAAATGTTCCACTACCAGACACTCTAATAAACTAGAACACTCTCAACAACTTGATTTACATTATTTAGAAACAAAAATTAGTCCCTAAAACCAAGGAGAAAGGTTCAACCTTTACTGGAATATCTGTCAGTTAAATTCATAAATTCTGAAATGGGATCCTTTCTCACCCTTGGAGGCGATGAAGACTCATCCTGGGCTCTCTTCTGTGGCTCAGATTCCACATCTTGCCTTTTGTTCTTCATTCTCTCTCGTAAATCACCAGTTGGCCTTTCTGGAGATCTGCATACCCACAAAATAAAGTAACACACTTTTCTCTGTTGACACAAAGCAGAAATTCCCCTAAGGGTTTCTTGCTTCTATTCAAGTTTAGGTCAAAAACACAGACAAGGGAGCATGCATATCCACAGCATTAGCGACATGCAGAAGATATAAAACAGCCCATGCAATTACCACCTTCAATTTCATTATACAAGGCACAATGTAGATAACTGATAAAAGTAAGCTCATCTTTAACTTAGCAACTGGAATGTCAAGCACATCCAAGCATATTGCTCTGAAGCCATGACTTTTCCAATTAGCTGCTGGGCCACCATTAATTACTGACTACTACTGTAAAATCAAAATTAAGGGGAAAGATAAAGAAACCCATAAATTCAAAAACACTTACAGTTCTATATAGATCTTTTCATCATAAATCACCATTAGTAACATACAGAAAAATTCTTTTCTTGACGTTAGACAAAGTATGGATATATGGAAAGCAGAAGTGTAAAAGCTTTTTGAGAAACTTTGAATACATTGATAAACAGATCTTCAATGCTGCAGCAGTCATTAGTGCCACCAGATCAGTCAGTAGACAACATTTGTTTTGTGCGGTTGCTTGATATTAATGCAGTGTTTTACTAGCAGTTCTACAGCAGCTTTAGCAGCACTTTGTTTAAAATCAAGCCCTAGGTTACACAAACAGTAATCGATTAATTAGTTGAAGGATCTTCAAAATTTTGCATCAGCCTTAGTTGGAAAAACTAAAGCAATTCTGTACTTAAAAAGCTTAATAACTTCCGGACCAAAAGAAATCTCATCAGATCACAGACGATTAGCTAGGCGAGATAGTCCAGGCTGTGGGCTTCTATTTGGTTCATCCAGATTGGGTAGACTTCATGATAATATCCTGACTGTGGCCTTGCAGGCTTTAACAGTAGGGAAACCATGGGATTGTAATCTGGAACCATTCACACATCTCACAGCTAACTATTTTAAGTTTCAATGCATGAAAGTTAAACTGCTGCACCCACAACAGACATCATAGCCCGAATATTATTTTAAAAACTGCACATTTAAAATTTTAAAAATATTTATATTGTACATATCGCATACACATTGGGCTAATAGTAGTTAAGGAATAAAAATCAAATTGTAAGCCTACAACTCATTTGGACCTGTGGCACTGGCGAGGTATTCAGTTGCCCTCACGGATGGGAATAAATTACGTTCCTTTCACATGTGGGACAGGCTCTGCATTCAAGGGCTCAGTCATAAATTTCACTGTCCTCAGGGAAATTATAACTTTATGAGATCATAATTACTATTCTGAAGTCACAGCAATTTCACCGTGACATCATAAAGTACGCGGTAAAGTATTTTCAAAAAATCAAGTTCATCCTGTCATTTCTTCCTGTAAATGATGAGCATGGAAATATAGTAAGTTGACGCTACAAGGAGAAGAACCAATATTTATATAATGTCTTGTCACATCTCTCAGAAATGTCCCAAATGCTTCCCACACAATGCAATGTTTTGGAACTTAGTTATTCATGTCCTTTAGGCCAACCATGCAGCCAAAGGGCAATGCCCCACGAAGAGGATGAGTTCAGGCCCACAATTTCCCAAACTGCCGGTTCTGATCTTAGCTGTGCATTCAATGAAACTACTGGGTTGTAGAGGCCAGCCACTTCTCCACTGAAGGATGGACAAAGTAGGAAGAAAGAGAACTGTGCGGTATAAATACAAACTAGAAAGGGAAAGCATACTTGATTGTTGTGGATAATCTATACTTCACAATTCAAAAAGAGGGTCATTTCCATCATGTAAAACATGGTCTGTTTGGATTGTCTTACCTGCTCACTTAGGTCCTTTTTTCGTTATTCTCTCTATTTATAAAACAAAATCTCCCTTTCTTTAGGGCCCTAACAGAGCAGCCTACATCCACCCAAGAGGATGAGCAAACAACACTGTAATATGGATAGATGTAAAGGAATGTCCCGAGTGCCTTTCAAGCTTGGGACTTCCCTTTGGAGGAGGCTTTCTCGCTTCCACCCTTTGTAAAGTGCTGTAGCACATTTTTCTATGTTAAAGATCCTATATAAATACGTTGTTGAATGTCTAGGCAACATTGGAGATTTTTTTCCAGTGCTATATTTATGTTTCTCACTATTATTAACTCCGTTCTCATTTTTCCATTCAGTTTACTAAAATTTTGGGGCGAGTCAGTTATCTCTCTTGCTTTTCATCTCAAATTGCTTTTTGCTTCACTTATTTCTTATTCTCATCCAGATTTATTGTTTTACATTTTGCAAAATCTGGTCCATCTGTATAATCCAATCACTGGTACTAGTTTTCGACATTCTCACTGTTTTATTGGGACAGAGGGGAAAGCGGATTCCATTCCTGTTACCAACACATGGATGTTGTACAAAGCAACACCTAAAATCAGTGCATCATCGGACAAAGGAGAAAAGAATGTGGACACTTGCCATGAATTTCAGATTAATTCAGAAATGTGTGATGAAGCTGCTTGTTTTAATGTGTCAATAAACCTATTCCGTACTTTGGACTTCGCTCTTAGATGGGCAAGGTTGAACAACCTGCCCCCTGATCTTGTGTGGAGGAAAATTCCTTCTTCAGAGGATTTGAACACATGTGAAAGCAGCAGGGAGAAGAAAATCCCAAAAAGAGTGGGTGCGAGAACACAGCCCTGTTTCACACCACTCAGGATAGGAAAGGGCTCTGATGAGGAGCCACCATGTTGAATTGTGCCTTTCATATTGTCATGGAATGAGGTGATGATATTAAGTAGCTTTGGTGGACATCCAATCTTTTCTAGTAGTCTGAAGAGACCACTCTCTGCTGACGAGGTCAAAGGCTTTGGTGAGATCAATGAAAGCAATGTAGAGGGGCATCTGTTGTTCACGGCATTTCTCCTGTATCTGACGAAGGGAGAACAGCATGTCAATGGTCGATCTCTCTGCACGAAAGCCACACTGTGCCTCAGGGTAGACGCGCTCGGCCAGCTTCTGGAGCCTGTTCAGAGCGACTCGAGCAAAGACCTTCCCCACTATGCTGAGCAGGGAGATTCCACGGTAGTTGTTGCAGTCACCGCGGTCACCTTTATTTTTATAGAGGGTGATGATATTGGCATCGCGCATGTCCTGGGGTACTGCTCCCTCGTCCCAGCACAGGCATAGCAGTTCATGTAGTGCTGAGAGTATAGCAGGCTTGGCACTCTTGATTATTTCAGGGGTAATGCTCATCAGAGAACTCCTCTTTGCTGACGATGCTGCTTGAACATCTCACACTGAAGAGTGCCTGCAGAGTCTCATCGACAGGTTTGCGGCTGCCTGCAATGAATTTGGCCTAACCATCAGCCTCAAGAAAACGAACAGCATGGGGCAGGACGTCAGAAATGCTCCATCCATCAATATTGGCGACCACGCTCTGGAAGTGGTTCAAGAGTTCACCTACCTAGGCTCAACTATCACCAGTAACCTGTCTCTAGATGCAGAAATCAACAAGCGCATGGGTAAGACTTCCACTGCTATGTCCAGACTGGCCAAGAGAGTGTGGGAAAATGGCGCACTGACACAGAACACAAAAGTCCGAGTGTATCAGGCCTGTGTCCTCAGTACCTTGCTCTATGGCAGCGAGGCCTGGACAACGTATGCCAGCCAAGAGCGACGTCTCAATTCATTCCATCTTCGCTGCCTCCGGAGAATACTTGGCATCAGGTGGCAGGACTATATCTCCAACACAGAAATCCTTGAAGAGGCTAACACCCCCAGCTTATACACAATACTGAGTCAGCGGCGCTTGAGATGGCTTGGCCATGTGAGCCGCATGGAAGATGGCAGGATCCCCAAAGACACATTGTACAGCGAGCTCGTCACTGGTATCAGACCCACCGGCCGTCCATGTCTCCGCTATAAAGACGTCTGCAAACGCGACATGAAATCGTGTGACATTGATCACAAGTCGTGGGAGTCAGTTGCCAGCATTCGTCAGAGCTGGCGGGCAGCCATAAAGACAGGGCTAAATTGTGGCGAGTCGAAGAGACTTAGTAGTTGGCAGGAAAAAAGACAGAGGCACAAGGGGAGAGCCAACTGTGCAACAGCCCCGACAAACAAATTTCTCTGCAGCACCTGTGGAAGAGCCTGTCACTCTAGAATTGGCCTTTATAGCCACTCCAGGCGCTGCTTCACAAACCACTGACCACCTCCAGGCGCATATCCATTGTCTCTCGAGATAAGGAGGCCCAAAGAAAACCTATTACGCTCCCACTTAAAATTTGCGATTACTATTCTAATTTCGCATTAACTTCAAAGTTGCTAGTTGCAGCATCTTAAGCGTTCTGTTTATTTTGGGCAGAAACAGTTGTGTTTCCTCACCAGTACGCACTTTAGATTAGAGATACAGCACTGAAACAGGCCCTTCGGCCCACCGAGTCTGTGCCGAACATCAACCACCCATTTATACTAATCCTACACTAATCCCATATTCCTACCAAACATCCCCACCTGTCCCTATATTTCCCTACCACCTACCTATACTAGTGACAATTTATAATGGCCAATTTACTTTCTCAAGGTACACCGAATGCAAGAACAAACATAAGGTGTACTGAATGCAATAAGATATCCTTATTGATGCTGACTTCACGTCCCTTAGGCTTCCATTTCTTCTACAATTTAAAATGCAAGTCTCCAGATATTCCTCTAAATCCTTAATGTTCACTGAGCTTCCTCAAGTAGAAAAAAACCCAAGAAAAGACTGAGGAAGCGCTGGAATGCACTGCCAGCGGTGGTAGTAGAAGCAGATACATTAGGGACATTTAAGCGACTCTTGGATAGGTACATGGATGATAGTAGAATGAAGGGTAGGTAGTTAGTTTGATCTTAGAGTAGGTTAAAGGTTCAGCACAACATCATGGGCCGAAGGGCCTGTACTGTGCTGTACTGTTCTATGTTCTATGTTCTTAAGCAGACCAATTTTTGGAAAGCAGCACTGATGTTTTAACTGTCCTCTTTCTAGCAGTCTTTAAAGCTGCAAAAACAAATCCTACTCAGCAGCCACTGAAGGCTGACTCACTAGAATTATTTTTTTTAATGTCAGTAACAATTTGCATTTATATGGCACCTTTTATGTAGTAAAACATCCCAAGCTGTTTCACAGGAGCGATCAAACAAAATGTGATACTGAGTGACAGAGATATTAGAGCAGGTGACCAAACACTTGGTCAAAAAGCTTATTTTAAGGAGCATCTTAAAGGAAGAGAGAGAGGTGGAGAGGCAGAGAAGTTTAGGGAGGAAATTTCAGAACTTAAAGCCTACACAACTGAACGGTCAGCTGCCAATGGTGAAGCGAAGAAAACTGGGGTGCACAAGAGGCCAGAATTGTAGAAGCACTGATATCTCAGGAGAACTGTTTGCCTGGAGGAGATTACAGAGATAGGGAGGGGTGAGGCCATGGAGGGATTTGAAATTAAGAATGAAAATTTTAAAATTGAGGCATTGCTGGACAAGGAACCAATGTAGGTCAGCAGGCACAGGGGTGATTGGCGAGCTGACATGTTTTACTGCGTATAGTGGGTAAATGACATTTGCACCAAAGCATCTGCTGTAAGCAGTGGGCACAAGAGTTAATAGTTAAAAAGTTGCATTTTCCCTCCATCCTCAACATTGTTCCAAGGTCTGTGGTGCTGAGAATTAATGAGACAGAGCCAACTTTCATTACCAATGAGAGTGATTTTATAAGTGAAACATGGTGCAGTAATCTCTCATGTTCTGAACTTTATCCAAGAAAGGAAAAAGCAGTCAGAACAAAAAGGTTTGGAAGAATGCTATCCTATTTGGAAAATTACAGCTATAAGGCAGTTGGTAAATCTTCCCCTCTTTCATAGAATCAGAGAAACTTACAGCACAGAAGGAGGCCATTCAGCCCAGCGTGTCCACGCCGGCCAACGAGTAGCCATCAGCCTAATCCCACTTTCCAGCTCTTGGTTCATAGCCTTGTAGGTTGTGGCACTTCAAATGCATAACCAAGTATTTTTAAAATGTTATGAGAGTTTCTGCCTCTACCACTCTTTCAGACAGTGAGTTCCAGATCTCCACCATACTCTAGTTGAGACAATTTCCCTTGAATTCCCTCTAAATCTCCCCCTTACCTCTTATCCTAAATCTATGGCCCCTGGTTATGGACCCCTCAACCAGGGAGAAGAGGACCTACCAATCCACTTTACCTAGACCCCCTCAGAATTTTATACACTTCAATTAGGTCTCCCCTCAGCCTCCTCTGTTCCAAAGAAAAAAACCCAGGCCTATCCAATCATTCCTCATAACTAAAATTCTCTAGTCCAGGCAACATCCTCGTAAATCTCCTCTGTACCCTCTCTAGTGCAATCACATCGTTCCTACAGGGCAGTGATCAGAACTGCTCGCAATACTCTAGCTCTGGCCCAACTAGTGTTTTATACAGTTCCAACACAACCTCCAAGCTCTTATATTCTATGCCTTGGCTAATGAAAGCAAGTATCCCGTATGTCTTCTTGACCACTTTATCTACCTGTCCAGCCATCTTCAAGGATCTCTGGACATGCATTCCAAGATCCCTCTGTTCCTCTACAGTTCTTAGTATCCAAACAGTTATTGTGTATTCCCTTGCCTTGTTAGCCTCCCTCATATGCATTAGCTCACACCCCTCCAGATTGAACTCAATTTGCCACTGTTCCGTCCACCTGACAAGTTCATTGATATCTTTCTGCATCTGCAGCTTCCTTCTTCATCATCAACCATACGGCCAATTAATGTATCGTCCGCAAACTCAATTACATCCCCTACATTCAAGTCAAAATCATTCATACACTCCACAAAAGCCAAAAGACTTAGTACTGAGACCTGCGGAACCCCACTGGAAACAGCCTTCCAGTCATAAAAACACCTATTGACCATTACCCTTTGCTTCCTGCCTCTGAGCCAATTTTGGATCCAACTTGCCAGTTTGCCTTGGATCCCATGGACTTTCACTTTTGTGACCAGTCTGCCATGTGGAACTTTACCAAAAGCCTTGCTAAAATCCTTACGGACTACATGAAATGCATTACCCTCATCGACCCTCCTTGTTACATCCTCAAAAAATTAAATCAGGTTAGTCAGACACAACCTTCCCTGAGCAAATCCGTGCTGATTTTCTTTGATTAATCCACATATTGCTAAATGAAGATTTATCCTGTCCCTCAGAAGTTTTTCCAATAATATTTTTACCACCGAGGTTAGGCTGACTCACCTGTAATTACTCAGTCCATTCCTTTCTCCCTTTTAAAACAATGGTACAATGTTAGCAGTCCTCCAGTTCTCTGGCACCATATCTGTAGCTAGAGAGGACTGAAAAATGATGGTCAGAGCCTTCCTTACTTCTTCTCGTTTCCCTTAATTGCCTAGGATACATTTCATCCAGCCTGGGGATTTATCCACTTGCAAAGATGTTGGACCCCTTAATATGTCCTCTTTCGTTACATTAATTTCATACTCCTCCTCCCTGATTGCAACACCTGTATTGTCCCTCTCTTTTGTGAAAAAAGACACAAAGTATTCTCAAGAACCATACCAACATCCTCCACCTCCACACACAGGTTACCCTTATGGTCCCTAATAGACCCTATTCTTCATTGTTAAAGTTATCCTCTTGCTCTTTGTGTTTATAAAATATCTTTGGGTCTGCCTTGATTTTACATGCTGATATTTTTTCACCCCTACACTTTGTTTACTCCTCTAGGTTTTCTGCAGTATTGAGCTCTCAGTATCTGTCAATCTTCCTTTTTTTCCCTTTATTCTCTTCTTTAAGCCCCTTCACATCTATGGGGCTCTGGATTTGTTAATCCCATCCTTTTTCTTTAAGGGAATATACTTGTTCTGAACCCTCACTATCTCTTCCTTCCATGCCTCTCTCTGATCTGGCACTGGTTTACCTTCAAGTAGCTGTTTCCAGTCCACTTTAGCTAAATCACATCTCAGCTTCGTAAAATTAGCTTTTCCCCAATTGAGAATTTTTATTCCCGAACTATCTTTGTCCTTTTCCATAACAACCCTAAATCTAACTGAATTATGATCACTTCCACCAAAGTGCTCCCCGACTACTACCCTTTCTACTTTCCCAGTTTCATTCCCTAAATCTAAGTCCAGAATGCATATTAAGAATTTTGCTTTTTCTGTGCCTTTCACACTAATTCACACTGTGCCTAGTTAGTATTAAGGTAGTTGAAACCTCACTATTACTGCTCTATTGCTTTTGCACTTCTCAGAGACTTGCTTACATATTTGCTCTTCTATCTCCCTCTGACTGTTTGGGGGTCTATAGTACACTCCCAGCAGTGTGATTGCCCCTTTTTAGCATTTGTTGATCCTTCTACTATATCATCCCTCCTCACAGCTAAAATTGTTTCTTTAAATCAATATTGCAACCCCCTTCCTCCTTTTTTTTTTAATCCCCCTCTCTATCTCGTCTGAAAAACTCTGTAACCAGGTATATTCTGCTGCCATTCCTGCCCTTCTTTCAGCCATATCTTAGTAATGGCTACAATATCATACTTCCACGTGTCAATCTGTGCTCTCAGCTGATCTGCCTCATTCCCTAGCCTTCTTGCATAGGAATATATACCACTTAGCACTGCCAAACTCCCTTGTTCTCTATTTTCTAGCCTTTGTTTCCTCTGCCTTTCAACCACGCTTACTAATTTTCTGCCCTTCATTTCCAAATTTTCTTCTCTCTCTTCTGAATCTACTCTCAGGTTCCCATTCCTCTGCCAAGCTACTTTAAACCCTCGCCAGCAGCACTAGCAAAACTCCCTGTGAAGATATCAGTCCTGACCCTGTTGTGGTGCAACCAGTCTGGTTTGTACAGGTCCCCATCTCCCCCAGAAGCATTTCCAATGCCTCAGGAATCTAAACCGTTCCCTCCTGCACCATCCCTCCAGCCACATACTCATCAGCCTATTTCTGAACTTATTAGCACGTGGCACCAGGAGTAATCCAGCAATTTTTTTTTTAACCTTTGAGGTCCTGCTTTTCAATCTCTCTCCTAGCTCCCTAAACTCTGTCTGCAGGACCTCATCCCTCTTTCTGCCTCGGTCATTGGTGCTGATATGGACCATGACCCCTGGCTGTTCACTCTCCCCCCTTAAAATGTCCTGTTGCTACTCAGTGACATCCTTGACCCTGGCACCAGGGAGACAACATACTATCCTGGAGTCCATCTGAGGCCGTAGAAGTGGCCTTTCACTACCGAATCTTACCCCCCTACCATGCTGCTGAGCTACCCATGGTGCTGTGAACTTGGTTCTGCTCACACCCCCCAGAGGAACCATCACTCTGGTTGGACAGTGAGATGCATTCATGGGATCACTGCCCAACCTGCCTGGTCCTCCTTGTCCTTCTGGTGATCACCCATTCCCTCGCTGCCTGCACATTTCTAAGCTGCAGGGTGACTACCCCCAGAAACATGGTATCCATCCATGCAGCTCTCAGCCTCGTGGATGCCCCATGGTGACTTCATCCACCACTCAAGCTCCAAAATTGAGGTGCTCTAGCTAGTGACACTTCCTACACATCTGGTCTTCCAGACTACAAGAAGCATCCAGGATTTCCCACACGGCAAAAGATGTGAATTCCACGGGTCCCTGCCATGCCTTTACTTTCTAGACTATTAACTAGAAATATTTACCAACTACTCACCAATCGGCACCTTCCCTGGTTGTGATTCTACTATTGCTATTTTACAGATGTTGCTTTTATGGTCAGTAATTTCTCGAGAGGCTCTTCCCCTGCTTTAACCCCTTGGTCGCTGCAATGAGTCTCCATCGGGATCTGCCGTCGCCGCTGCTGCCTTACTCTATCCTGCTTTAATTCCTCCATTGCTGCACTCAGTCTCCACCAGGTCCACCGCCATCACTGCTGTCAGCGAGTCCTTTGCCCTTGCCCCGCCGCCACCCCCCACCCCGGCAACAAAGGCAGCAATGATTACAAGCTGGGATAATTGTCTATCCTTAATTATATGAAAAATACTCTTGACAAGGCAAGAAATATTTCATTACATTGCTGGCAGGCATTTCTAACTATTAGAAAAATCCTTGAAAGATATATCCTTGAATGTTGCTGTAACACAAACACCTCAGTTCCAAATGAAGAATTATTCAGGGAACTAAAATCAGATTTCCATGCCATTGCTTTTGATGCGAGTAAAATCTACAGCTTTCCCCAATACTGGCCTCCTGTCTGTCCCCAATTCCTCACTCACCAACTGTCTAGGCCCTAAAGCTCTGGAACTTCGTACCTAAACTTCTCCACCTCGCTCCTCCTGTAAGACCCTCCTTAAAATCTGCCTCTTTGACCAAGCTTATGGTCACCTGTCCTAATGTCTCCTTCTTTGGCTCAATGTCAATTTTTGACTGGTTACACTCCTGTGAAGTACCTTGGGACGTTTTACTGTGTTAAAGGTGCTATATAAATGCAAGCTGTTGTTGTATAGGTCTATAAATGCTTACCACAGAATCACAGAATTGTTACAGCACAAAGAGGCCATTCGGCCCATCGTGTCTGCTCCGGCTCCCCGAATGAGCAATACACCTACTGCCATTCCCTGCCTTCTCCCTGTAAACCTGCACATTCTTCCTTTTCAGATAACTATCTAATTCCCTTTTGAATGCCTTGATTGAACCTGCCTGCGCCACACTCTCAGGCAGTGCATTTCAGATCTTAACCACTTGCTGTGTGAAAAAGTTTTTCCTTGTGTTGCTTTTGCTTCTTTTGCCAATTACTTCAAATCTGTGTCCTCTCGTTCTCAATCCTTTCATGAAAGAACAGTTTCTCTCTATCTACTCTGTCCTGACCCCTCGTGAATTTGAATATCTCTATCAAATTACCTCTCAGCCTTCTCTGCTCCACGGAAAACAGTCCTAACTTCCCCAATCTATCTTCATAACTGAAGTTCCTCATCCCTGGAACCATTCTCGTGATTTGTTTCTGCACTCTCTCCAATGCTTTCATACCTTTCCTAAACTGTGGCGCCCAGAACTGGACGCAATGCTCCAGCTGAGGCTGAACTAGTGCTTTTATAAGTTCAACATAACCTCCTTGCTCTTGTCCCCTTTGCCCCTATTAATAAAGCCCAGGACGCTATATTCTTCATTAACCACTCTCTCAACCCGTCCTTCCACCTTCAATGACTTATGTGCAAATACACTCTGCTCCTGCATCCCCTTTAGAGTTGTACTCTATCATATTGTCTCTCCATGCTCTTCCTACCAAATGAATCACTTTACATTTTTCTGGATTGAATTTCATTTGCCACTTGGCCGCCTATTCCACCAACTTGCTTATGTCCTTTTGAAGCTCTACACTATCCTCCTCACAATGCTTCCAAGTTTTGTATCATCTGCAAATTTTGAAATTGTGCCCTGTACACCAAAATCGAGGTCATTAATATATATCAGGAAGAGCAAGGGTCCCAACACTGACCCCTAGGGAACTCTGCTACAAACCTTCCTCCAGCCCAAAAAAAATCCATTAATCACCACTCTCTGTTTCCTGTCACACAGCTAATTTCATATCAATGTTGCTACTGTCCTTTTTATTCCATGAGCTATAACTTTGCTCACAAGTCTGTTGTGCGGCACTGTATCAAATGCCTTCTGGAAGTCCATGAACATCACATCAACAGCATTGCCCTCATCAACCCTCTGTTACCTCTTCAAAAAATTCCAGCAAGTTAGTTAAACACTATTTTACCTTGACAAATCCGTGCTGGCTTTCCTTAATTAACTCGCATTTGTCCATGTTCCTATTAATTTTGTCCAGAGTTATTATTTCTAGATGTTTCCTCACCACCAAAGTTAAACTGACTGGCCTGTAGACGCTGGGCTTATCTTTACATTTCAACAAGGGTGTAACAATTGCAATTCTCCAGTCCATATGTAATTATGCAGAAGACCAGAAATTCAAGTCAATTTGTGGACTGCAACTTTGGCGACAGCATTGCACTCAACTCACTGGGATAGATGACGCCCTCTCACTCCAGGAGAACATCCACCTGAACCCTTCCCAGACTCCTGGCCACATCTCTCTCAGGTTCTTGATTTCCTGCTACCTCTCTGAGATTCCAATCTCCTATTTATTCCTGGTCAATGTGCAAAGATGGCCACACTTAAACCAGGCTGTGGTATTGAATGAAAGGTGGTTGTGTGGCTGGAAAGTAGAAAGTTCTTCTTAGATTGGAGTAAACTTAGATGGGAGATCGACCATTGACATGCTGTTCTCCCTCCGTCAGCTACAGGAGAAATGCTGCGAACAACAGATGCCCCTCTACGTTGCTTTCATTGATCTCACCAAAGCCTTTGACCTCGTCAGCAGACGTGGTCTCTTCAGACTACTAGAAAAGATCGGATGTCCACCAAAGCTACCAAGTATCATCACCTCATTCCATAACAATATGAAAGGCACAATTCAGCATAGCGGTGCCGCATCAGACCCCTTTCCTATCCTGAGTGGCGTGGAACAGGGCTGTGTTCTCGCACCTACACTGTTTGGGATTTTCTTCTCCCTGCTGCTCTCACACACGTTCAAGTCTTCAGAAAAAGGAATTTTCCTCCACACAAGATCAGGTGGGAGGTTGTTCGAACTTGCCCGCCTAAGAGCGAAGACCAAAGTATGGAAAATCCTCATCAGGGAACTCCTCTTTGCTGACAATGCTGCATTAACATCTCACACTGAAGAGTGTCTACAGAGTCTCATCGACAGGTTTGCGGCTGCCTGCAACGAATTTGGCCTAACCATCAGCCTCAAGACAACGAACATCATGGGACAGGATGTCAGAAATGCTCCATCCATCAATATCGGCGACCACGCTCTGGAAGTGGTTCAAGAGTTCACCTACCTAGGCTCAACTATCACCAGTAACCTGTCTCTCGATGCAGAAATCAACAAGCACATGGGAAAGGCTTCCTCTGCTATGTCCAGACTGGCCAAGAGAGTGTGGGAAAATGGCGCACTGACACGGAACACAAAAGTCCAAGTGTATCAAGGCTGTGTCCTCAGTACCTTGCTCTACGGCAGCGAGGCCTGGACAACGCATATCAGCCAAGAGCGACGTCTCAATTCATTCCATCTTCGCTGCCTCCTCAGAATCCTTGGCATCAGGTGGCAGGATCGCATCTCCAACACAGAAGTCCTCAAGGCGGCCAACATCCCCAGCTTGTACACACTACTGAGTGAGCGGCACTAGAGATGGCTTGGCCATGTGAGCCGCATGGAAGATGACAGGATCCCCAAGGACACATTGTACAGCGAGCTCGCCACTGGTATCAGACCCACCGGCCGTCCATGTCTCCGTTTTAAAGACGTCTGCAAACGCGACGTGAAGTCCTGTGACCTTGATCACAAGTCGTGGGAGTCAGTTGCCAGTGATCGCCAGAGCTGGCGGGCAGCCATAAAGGCGGGGCTAAAGTGTGGCAAGTCGAAGAGACTTAGCAGTTGGCAGGAAAAAAGACACAAGCGCAAGGGGAGAGCCAACTGTGTAACAGCCCCGACAACCAATTTTATCTGCAGCGCCTGTGGAAGAGTCTCGTCACTCTGGTATTGGCCTTTATAGCCACTCCAGGCGCTGCTCCACAAAGGGCGGCACAGTGGCGCAGTGGTTAGCACCGCAGCCTCACAGCTCCAGGGACCCGGGTTCGATTCCAGGTACTGCCTGTGTGGAGTTTGCAAGTTCTCCCTGTGTCTGCGTGGGTTTTCTCCGGGTGCTCCGGTTTCCTCCCACAAGCCAAAAGACTTGCAGGTTGATAGGTAAATTGGCCATTATAAATTGTCACTAGTGTAGGTAGGTGGTAGGGAAATATAGGGACAGGTGGGGATGTTTGGTAGCAATATGGGATTAGTGTAGGATTAGTATAAATGGGTGGTTGATGTTCGGCACAGACTCGGTGGGCCGAAGGGCCTGTTTCAGTGCTGTATCTCTAATCATAATCATAATCAAACCACTGACCATCTCTAGGCGCTTACCCATTGTCTCCCGAGACAAGGAGGCCAAAGAAGAAGAAGGAGGAGTAAACTTAATATTTCATACCATCCAGTCCGTCATTTGTCAAAAGCAATTTGGCTTAAGTAATAGCTATTAGGCCCTGCCTTACTTCAGTACATTCAGTCATGGTGCCAAGCACATGGTCACAAAGTCCAATCAGTGCTTGTTGATTGCAAGAAATCTCAAGTCAAATGCTGAGGATAGATCTTAAATAAATGCGTCTGGAACAGGAGTTGGGGAATTATACGAGCAAGCTGAATATTTTTGAATTTTTTTTTTTAACATTATGCTTGAAGTTTTCTTAAATCTTTGTACTGTTAACTGACTGCGAATAGAGTCCAAAATAATTCAGAACTATTTTCAGCATTTAATTGATTTACCCCCTCTTTTTTGGTAGTTACTACTGATCACTCCATTTTCATTTTTTTTAAATTCAAGACTGAAGGTTCTTGATTACTGATTATTTGCTCCTGAAATTTGAGCCAAATTAGGTGGATGTGTGGCAGACAAAATGAGCACTCGATGTACTTTTTAAAAAATATATAAAAACAGCAGATCTCCTGTAGTGTTGCTCAGGGTGATTTGAAACAAATATTTTATAACAGGGTTATGTATCATATATATTTTAATTATAGTGAGTGATCTTAAAGAAATCTTGCAACAATGTCTACACAACGGTTATTAAAATCATTTCTTTAAATTTTTAAAGATCAGTTATATTTTACCTTCTGTATGTGGCACTATATCCTTTACCTCTGGGTGAGGATCCATGCGTAAACCTACAAGTGTTCCCATATGGACAGTGGCCCGTTTTCATCCAATTACGGCATTGTGTCTAGATAAAAATACAAGGAATTTGTAATTGTACAATTGTTGAGAATAACTTTTAAAAATATATGCGCCCAATACAATAAACATGGATTGTCCTTTTTATAACTTTTATATAAAACCAGTTACAGAAAACAGACTTTCGTTACAGATATTCAAACATTTAGCCCCTTCAGTGTTCAAGTTTTGGTCAAACATTTACAAAATGGGTTGCCATGCCTTTTGGTACAATGTAACATTCACAGAAAATGGAGCACACAACTTACACAAAAATATTCATTGAAAGCCAGTAGCCCAAGATGTCCAATAACATTACTGGACCAAGTTACTGCATATGACTAAATAAATACATTTCTAACACTCGTGTTCAATGATAATGCAAGTTGCGACAAGATTGGGAAATTTATGAACTAAAATTCTATAAAGATAGACGATTACAAAGAATTGATAGAAAATTAATACAGGACGCAATTTCATCAATCTCAATACCAGTTCTCGATTTTCCAAAATGGCTTCCCAGATTTAACAGAATTTACAGTATAGTCCAAAGCTATCAAAAACTGTCAATTATCACTAACCTAGGCAAAGTTCTACTGTACAATGAAAATAAAGTTGAAATTTCTGCCTCACGAATAATAAATTCCTAAAGTAAATAAAACAAACTTTTAGAAGTTGTCTGCAGCCACAGTGGAACACAATTAATTATGCCCATTTGAAATATCAAGAGGTTTGACTATTGTTAATTACCAATTCTGGACAACCCTGGCGTGAAACTTTTATAAATGGACTGAAACAATTTATAACAACGGCCATTTTTTCTACTAATGCTACTATTAGAAACTGGATAAGAGTTCTCCTGGGATTTTGAAAACTAGATAGACATGTTTTCCTCTTGCTCCTGGATCAAGGTTTGTTTTTCTTGGCAGATGCCAATTTTTTTTTATAATTGTTCGCTGTTTTAGTATGTAGAGCTCATCACACAATAAAAAAGCTACTGCTGATGTGAGCAAATTATTAACTTGTTTATTTTAGTGTCATTCTATGCAAGCTAAAAATCTAATGCTTTAACAAAATAGTCAACCCATGGAGATTCAAATTGCTCAGGACCTGCTGACCTATTAAAATATTCTGTTGAGTAACTTCTTATATTTGGATTATTGCACATTTTTGACAGAGGGTACGTTGCTAAACTCGTTTACCTATTAAATGTCCTGGTCTTGCAGATTTTTTAGGAATTCATGGGCATGTTTCTAATTCAACAACTTCAGATTTAAAAACTTAGTTTTATAGGTATACAGTCCATCACCCTCATCTCCTTAATTTAAATTAACTTTTTCTTGTTTTGAACATGAAATGAAAGTGAGTCAGAATGCTGCACCATTCAGGAAAATTAATTTTCATGACTTCTGTCATGTTTGGAAACTAAGAAGCTACGATTCCAAACTCAGCTCTCTTTTTCAACTATGCACTTCAAACCACTGAAGCAAGCCACAGAAATCAAGTAACTTTGTTAATACAGTTCTAAAGATATATTTCAATCCTGACTATTTAATGTAGTTATGAACCAAGTACGTTACGGGTCTCAAAACAGATTTAAGAAAACCTTAGTAACAAACACCATGATGGATCAGAGTTTCTGAAAGCGTATCTTTCACATATTGCAATTTGGACATCTCTGTTGAACATTGTGTAATGCACAGATAGTTTTAAAACTGAGATTAAAAAGCAAATTACTGCAATCACTGGAAATCTGAAATAGAACCAGAAAATGCCAGAACACTCAGCAGATAAGTCAGCATTTGTGGAAAGAACAGACAAGTACACATTTCCTCAGAGGAATCTCCTCATAAAAGGAAAACTCGGCTGTTTATTGCACAAGTGTTTAAAAATATGACGTGTGTTCATTTTACAAACACGATGTAACATTGCAGCTCGATGTTCTGAATTTCTCTAGAAATTTTACTGAGGTTATTGCTCAGTACATATATGCAATGCATAAGTTTCTATGAAGTACATACAGTGTCTATTTTGGTTTGATAGCGAATAAATGATCAAGGATATATGGCAATTATTTCCTTTTATTTAATGAAATGTTACACAATTGGTTATCAACAGGACAATTTACTTTTAAGAGAAAACATGTGGTACACTATACAAGCTTTCCAGCCAATAATGTTTATCCTACTATGAGGAGCAAGTTGAGAGGTCAACCGTCATCTAATTACAAAATCCGATATGCTTGCCAACAGTGGAAGTCAGCTGGAGGAACCTAAACAATGGCTGCAGACAGGGCCAAGTGGTAGAATCAACAGATGCTGCTACTTCATGCTACCTAATGACAACGATTACCTTTTCCCCTTGTTCATGCAGATTACTCTAAGTAGCCTGACTAAAAATATTCCAAATGCGACTGGCAGCTGAGACTCACACTCATTGCTCTCACTATCAATGACAATGACTGATGAGGGATGTTTTCTGAGTGATGTGTTTGATGTGCATTAACACATGACCTGTATGGCCAAGATTTTTAGTCAGCCTTGTTGCGACTCAAATAATTCTGACAATTATACCATAAATATGCACCAATGTATTTATTCAACAATGCTATTGCAAATCTTACAAGAGCATTTTTAATCTCATATTATAAAATTATGGCTAAAGTCTAAATACCTTCTGGGGAAATCATGCCTTACAACGAACGTTAAGCACAGGGTCACAAAATCATCTTTGAAATGAAACTGGTGGTGATATAGGCGATTTCTAACTGAAGTCATACTGTACTGATGAAGAAATGAACCTCACAGACTATAAAATACGTGCACAAGCTGCATCTCATGCATTTTCCGAACGCACAAAGCAGAATATTTTATAAACTGGTGTAATGCATAGGAACATAGAGTAATTGTGAAATAAAAGTATGACTTTATGCTAATTTTAATATTTACATTTTAAATTTTTCAATTATGCTGCTTCAACATCCTTGAGACCATTCTCTTCACTCCACAAAAAATGGTCTACTGTTATAAGTAAGTGGTGTATCCTTAACTCTCTCAAATTAACCCTTTTCTGTTTCTTTTTTTGGAGGGAGACATTTTTCTCAAAACAACAGAAGCAAAAAGGATCATCTAATAAGGCCTGTTGAGTGTATCATGCAGTGGGAATTACTGTACAATATTTTTTCATATTATTTTGAGAAGAGAGAACTGGCAACAGGTAACACAAAATGAGAAGCGTGGAGCATACCACAGCACAGTAATGAACCAGTAGTATCAGTCTAACACTTGAAGTCACAGTGCGAATTCTGTGCTTTACTTCTGGATGCCACAGCCACACATCTGAACAAAGTGCAATGTGAAAACACAGACTGTATTCAAAACAATTGAGCATGAAATGTTTATGAATACATTTCTCTATTCTACCTTAAAAGCTGTACTCCAGGGAACCAGAAACACATTAGGTTTAACTTAATATTTTTAGTAAATTCAGTCATGTGGACACTTAATATTAGGAATTGGAACTGTTTCCCAATTTTGGCACTTAGCGTCATCAAGCACTCCCAGATCTGGTACATCCTAGGATGAGTCTCTGATCTGTTCTAAAAATGTGCTTTAACCCTATCCTCAGAAAACATCTTCTACTAAATTAGTGGAAAGAGTACTTCCTTCACCAAACATTCTTGTTTCCTCTCTAATCAAGGCTGCCAATCCAGTGCCAAATGATTAAGGTTCTGTGTAAGCGTTTCAGTTAAAGCCCAGAGTCAGTAGAGACAGGAGTAAGGGTGCTATTCAGTCAAAGGTGAAAAGACTGAGTTTCCATACACTGCACTATCCAGTTCCCAGATCACTACTCAAGTCACTATTGCCAAGCACATTAATATTTTCAAAACATGGCCCTTAAAAATTGAAGTTGGCGCAATTTTATTTTATTTAAGCTGCTCAGCATATTGTCATAAATACCTTTTCAGAACAATGGCTATCTTATGGAAGGCTGTAGGTTTCTAGTCTATTGAAGTACAGGAGTAAAAATGAACTGTAAATTGTTGTACTATACCTGCAAATGATCAAGACAAAATACACCAAACTAACTAGCTACAGGCAGGCAACTGGCTGTCAGGATGAACAGGAAAAAAATAAATACAAAGGACTGATATATATCACAAGTAAAATAATAAATATTCTAAAAACACTATGCTGATTAAAACTTCATGTTTACATTGCAATCAACTTTAGCATCTGATAAACACTTCTTTGAAATATCCAAATGTTTGAGGCGTTCCCACCAGGTCTACTTACAGACTGTATTAATGTTTGGCTTAGGGTAAGTTACTCTGCAATCCAAGTGTTTACTCGAAGGTTTAGGAGATATTTACCACACAATAAAGCTCATCCAACCTCCTCCGCATGCTTTAACTTGCATTTGATTTTAGCAAATCACTGAACACTCCCTACCCTACCTCTTGGCACTCCACCTTAAAATAAAATATATTTCTCTGATCAATGATCATTTGCATATATAGTTCAGGAGTCCTCTGGCTATTTGTTCTGTGTTGTTTCAGGGCAATAAAGGAAAAACACAAGATATTAAAAATGTAAAAGGGGCCACTGTTCTGGGATATTGTGGAGGCAAATATATAGAAGTGTCACAATGGTAATCAATTTGTTTTAATATTAGCAATGCTTGACACAGTGGCACATGCATTAGAAAGTGAGTTTGAGCATGCCCACCCTCAGCTTGAAAATAGTGTATAGGGAAAATGGAGAAATAAATTTCAAAATGGACCAAAAATAAGGTCAATTCCTTTTCAGAACATGCATCTGAAAATATAAACTAAATCCAAAGGTATTATTAGATTAACAGCACTGCAGTAATTAAATGCAATTGTACCATTTGTTATATTACAGTATTTGTTTCTGTTTGCCCAGAGTATCCTTTTAAGAAAATATTTAGTAGAAATACTGGAAAGTAGAAGCTGTCCCCATTATGAAATACTGACCTCAGCACTTGACCCTGTGCTAGGTCCAAGCCTTTCAAACACACTGGGTCTACGAGACGTGCTCTCAGAAATGGTCTTTGAATTTTCAACAGTAACCTTCCGCCTCACTTTTGACATTCTGATTCATTGGAAGCTAAAAATAAAAAGACAACCATATGAAAGTGTACAGGACAACATCTAGCTTCTTCATTTGCACTTTTAGCTTTAACCATGATAAATGGAAAACCATAATGCTAAATGTAGCTTTGAATTAAGTAGATTATACAACAAAAGATTGTTTCCTGGGAACATGAATTTGGAAATTGAAATACCAGGTTTATAAAAATAGGCTTCCAAGCCTAAAGCAGATGCACAGTCTTGGGGTTTGGTTTATTACACCTGATAGGATTATCTGGCAATAAATTGCAGGATATGTTTATTCAGTGCTCAATTTCTTTAAGAATTCACAGCCATACTTTTCAAAAGATCACAAAAACACAAGACAAATAAGAATAAGTTCAGCCCATGTTAGCTCATCCATTCAGGGAAGCCTACAGTTCCCCCATTACTCTAACCAGCTACCCAGAAGTTCATTTCATATGATAATTACTCTTTGTGAAGAACTTCCTGATATCGGAGCTAAATTTGCCTTACCTTTTAAGGCTTTTCCCTGGTCACTGTGGGGGAGATTTCCATTATATTTGTAAGAAAACATAAAAATGTAAGCATCTTAGGATTAATTTTGCAAGGCCCTGTGACCAGAGTAGGGCTTGATTCGCAGCGAGTGCAGGCCAGAGGACGGGGTTATTGTGTCATAGTTGTGTCTAGCAAGGCTCTGCTCTGACAGCAAAATCTTGTGGTAATGCCTGACTTGTCTGTGTAGAAGATGCCCATCAGTAAGCTGGGCAATAGGGAATTAACACAAGAGGGGGAACATAATAACTATCCCATAGACGTGAATACAGAATATACAGGAAAGTCAACACAAAAACAGGAGCAGGCCATTTTGCCCCTCGAACTTAGTCTGCCATTCTATTAGACCATGGATGATCTGTACCTCAACACTATGGGGGTGAAACTGGATCCACACCAGCAGCACAAAACAGGCTTGCAGTGAATTAGCAGCCAATTTTTCACCATGCCAGAAAACACCACCTGCAAAATACTGTCAAGGTTTTCAATTTCAAACCAAGTAAAAGCGACAATGAGACGTGGAAACAGGTCTCCAAAAGGAGTATGATCCATCGCTCTATGAACTCCAGTGGGAAGATGATCGGGCATGGTGAAGAATCAGCTGCTTTATTCTCTACAAGCTGGTTTCACACTGCTGGCATAGACCAGTTTTCCCTCCTATATATTTGCCTTTTCGCCACACCCCTTAATGTCCTTGCCTAACAAACATCCATCAATATTAGTGTTATGCAGACCCCCACCTGCCAAGAATGAGGCATATTCATTTTGTCTTATGAACATTGATTTTAAACTGTTGCTGAAGTAAAGAAATTACTTGTTTGAAGATCACCAGACACTGGACTGGAAGGATATTTGCATACGAAGACGCTGCAAGTGGAGACAAAGGACCATTCCCTGCTCCAATTAACCCAAATAGATTTTGATCACCAGCCACTGAAGGTGTAAGGAAGTGCATTCCAGGGCCTGCTAAAATGATACAATCCACAAAGCCAGGACTGGTTAAACCAGCTGGTCATAGTGTGTTGGTCATATGACTAACTGGCTGGTCCAGGTTTTTTGCACTACCCACAGGGCAGCTTAAATTCAGAAGGCAGTTATGCAACTGAAGCTGGAACAAGCAAGTCTCTCGCCTGGCTGTCTCTCTCTCGCTTTCTCCCAAGCCACCGGACCCACGGAAGAACACGTACACCTCAAGAGAGGAAAGACTTCAACATCGAAACAAGTTGAAGAGTGCACTGGGCCCCAACTAACAGAGGGATTTACCCGCAACCAAAGACTCTACATTCAACTTAACGGACTGTAAATACCCAACAGATATTGCCTCAAACTGTTCCCCTTTATTCTTTCTACTTTTTCTGTCTCTATCTGCGTGTGCGTTTATCGCATATGCATGTCGCATATTCATAGTCGTTAACCGGATCAGAGTTTAAGATTAATAAACTTCTACCTTTCTTGTTTAAATCTAAAGAAACATGTCTGATTTCTTTGCCTTACAATTGGAGCAGTGAACAAGGATTCACTGAGGAGTGTTTCTAAAATTAAACTCTGTTACGGTTAAACCAGGCAAAGGCTGAAAGGGAACCCCTAGTCCCCTTCTCACCTGGTCGTAACAATTAGTCTTGAAAATTTTAATTGATCTAGCATCCAGAGCCTTTTGGGGGAAGTGTTCCAGATTTCCCCCACCTTTGTATGAAAAAATGCTTTCACACTTAACTGGCCTAGCTCTAATTTTAAGATCATGGCCCCTTGTGCTAGACTCCCCCACTAGAGGATACGGTGCATCTATGTACCCTATCTAATTCCTTTATCATCTTAAAGATCTAAATTAGATCATCTCCCAACCTTCTAAATACAAGGGAATATAAACCAAGTTTATACAACCTGGCCTCATAATTTAACCCTTTAGCCCCAGAATCATTTTGGTGAATATGCACTATATCCTTTCAAGGGGATGCAGTTCTCCAGATGGGGGTCCCACCTACATTCTGTACAACTGAAGCATCACTTCCTCACTTTTGTACTCCGACCCCCTAGAGATAAGAGTCAACATTCCATTAGCCTTTTTGATTACTTTTTGTATCTGTGAACTAACTTTTAGTGGTTTGTGTACATGGACACTCTTCCACAGCTCAAATATCACCAATTTAAAAAACTCAAATTTCTCCCTTAGATCTAAAGTGGAAGACCTCACCTTTCACCACATTGAACTCCATCTGCCACTTTGTGTTGCTTTGTAAATTTTTGCTTCAATTAACAAAATTTATTATGTCTCCCAACTCAGTACCAACTGCAAATTTGAACAAACATGTTTTCCTACTCTGTCTCCTACCTCCCAATAATCTGTGTGGAAATTTATCAAATAACTTCTGCAAGTCCATTTAGATGACTTTCATAGAAACTAACTTATACACCATATGCCACTATATATACATATCTGCTACTGATCTGCTCAAAAAAAGCCAAGTTAATGAGTCAGGCATGATCTCTCCTTCACAAATCCATGTTGGATCTTTTAGATCAGTTCATACTTCCCCAAGTGCTCAATCGCTCTGTTCCTGATGGCAGTTTCCAATAAATTTCTCCAGAAGTATAAAATAGTCCCATCAGGCCACATGATATCATACATGTCTCTCATGATCATGTCATATGTAAAAAGAATGCTTAGTGACACAAGGGATGTCTTCATATATGCAAGACAATGACACAGTGACCATTATAGCTATGGTATTATTTGTGCAAATGACATTCTATTACAGAAAGCAGGGAGGCGGTGGCATAGTGTTATTGTCATTGGACTAGTAACTCAGAGACCAAGGGTATCACTCTGGGGACATGGGTTCGAATCCCACCACGGCAGAAAGTGGAATTTGAATTCAATTAATAAATCCGGAATTAAAAGTTAGTTGAATGATGGCCATAAAACCATTGTCGATTGTCATTAAACATCTGGTTCACTAATGTCCTTTAGGGAAGGAAATCCGCTGTCTTTACCTCGACGGGCCTACATGTGACTCCAGACCCACAGCAATGTGGTTGACTCTTAAATGCCCAGCAAGCCACTCAGTTGTATCAAACTGCTACAAAGTCATCAACAGGGGTTCAAAACGACAGCTCACCACCACCTTCTCAGTATATATCAGCACCCTTAACTGCCCAAGATGATAGTGAGCTGCCCTCTTGAATCGCTGCAGTCCATGTGTTGTAGGTACACCCACAGTGCTGTTAGGTAGAGTACTCCAGGATTTTGACCCAATGACAGTGAAGTAATGGTTATATAGTTCCAAGTCAGGAAGGTGTGTGGCTTAGAGGGAACTTGGAAAGGGGTGGTGTTTCGACGTGCCTGCTGTCCTTGTCCTTCTAAGTGTTAAAGATATCACGGGTTTAGAAGGTGCTGTCGAAGAAGCCTTGGCAAGTTGCTGCAGTTCATCTTGTAGATAGTACGCTGCAGACAGGGTGCACCATTTGTGGAGGAAGTGAATGTTTAAGATGGTAGATGGGGTGCCAATCAAGCCGGCTGCTTTATCCTGCTTATTGTTGAGCTTCTTGAGTGTTGTTGGAGCTGTACTCATCCAGGCATGTGGGGAGTATTCCATCACACTCCTGATTTGTACCTTGTAGATAGTGGAAAGGTTTTGGGGAAGCAGGAGGTGAATAACTTTCCACAGAATACCCAGCCTCTGACCTACACTTGTAGCCACAGTATTTATGTGGCTGGTCCAGTTGAGTTTTTGGCCAATGGTGAACACCAACACTACAATCGCCGCCCTAACCCCCGCCCCAAGGATGTTGATGGTGGGGGTTTGACAATGGTAATGCCATTAAATGTCAAGAGGAGGTGGTTAGACTTTCTCTTGTTGGATATGGTCATTGTGTGGCGCGAATGTTACTTGCTACTTATCAGCCCAAGCCTGATTGTCATCCAGGTCCTGCTGCATGCGGCTATGGATTGCTTCATTATGAGGAGTTGCGAATGGAACTGAACACTATGCAACCATCAGTGAACATCCCCACTTCTGACTCTATGATGGAGGGAAGGTCATTGATGAAGCAGCTGAAGTTGGTTGGGACTGGGACACTGCCCTGAGGACCTCCTGCAGTGATGTCCTGGGGCTGAGATGTTTGGCCTCCAACAACCAAATCCATCTTCCTTTGTGCTAGGTATGTCTCCTGCCACTGAAGACTTTTCTTCTGGACTCCCATTGACTTCAAATTTAGGAGGGCTCCTTGATGCCACACTCAGTAAAATGCTGCCTTGATGTCAAGCACAGTCCCTTTTGTTAAACAGGCAGATGTCCATTCACCAAAATGAGGAAGCCAATGACAGCTGTGGAGCAGAGACTGCTTTTATTGTCCATTCATAGTTCAGTCCAGATATCAGTTCCCACTCTTCCTTCTGGACTCTCTCTCTGTCTAGAGGCAACTCTCCCACTGGGCAAAAACGCAGCCCTTAAATGCAAAACTATAATGAGCATTACCTGCTCTCTGAAAATGAGACCTGCTTAATTAAAGGGACCAGCATTTTCAATATCGCCTGATTCCCTTTCAAGAAAAAAAACATATTTCTGAGTATATATTTTTAAAAATTCAGATTCCCAAACGTTACATAGCGAGACATCCCCCTTCTAGAACCAACATTTCAGTAGCGGCATTCCTCATAGGTGAAACAGTGACTAGCATTTACCCATCTTAGCTTAGAAATTTCTTTCCTTTCCGACATTTGCTTTAAATTGGCTATGTCTATCCTCAGCCTTTATTCATTTACGCTTTTTGCCGAATGTACATTATCCTACAGGGATCGATTATCTATGTAACATTCAATTGGTATTGAATTTTCAGTCTCTCTTTTATATAACATTTCTCCAAGATCTTGGACAAATATAACACCATATCAACAGCATCCGCGAGTGCAAGAGTTTCAGCGGCTATTGTGCTCTTCACCACTCTTATTTTTTTGGCCTCCCATGCCAATGAGCAACTTTTCCCATTCTCTCCCACAAGCAATATCACAAACCCTCCTGCACTGGAAAATCCATCACCAAGGTTTGCATGCAAGGCATCACTAAAAACTATTAATCTCATATTTTTGGGATCACCTAAAGCAGGGAACTTCAGCATACACTTCTCTATTTTTAATTTTTTTAAAGTACTGTTCACCCTCAGGATGTCTTCAACCTTAGGATGTTTCATCACAAGACTAAGTTCTAGCACATCAAAACTTGCATCTGGTCTCGTTTGTGCGGCTAACCAATTGAGCTGTCCGATAAGACTCCTCAACTTTCCATTTCATCCTTGGACACAGCTGTGTCTTTCTGTCCCGACCTGATGCGACCAACTGTGATGGGAGTGACATTTTCCAAGTAAGAATTCTGATGTAAAACTACATCCGACTCACCCTGTTTTACCTCCAAATCCACATATTTAAAAGCCCCAGAAGCTTGACTGCCAATTTTAAATTCCTCCATAATTCGATGAATAACATTCTTTGCAAACTCATTCATACCATCCCACAAAAAATCGTCCACATCTGCCTTCATTTGTGAACAACCTCTCTTCTAACCTATTAGCAGCTACAAGCACTTCACGATCACGGGGACCTCTGCTTCTGACCTCATCCCGAAAAGGTTCTCCACTATCCAGGCTACATCTGCACCTCGTCAGGCTGCGGCCTCTCTCACGTTGAGCTCTCTCTGGACTACCCCCGTCAAAATGTCTACGAGAGGTCCTGTCCACTGTACGAGATCTTTTCCTCCTCCCAGATGTATCTCCTGAATCATTACCTGAACTTGAGCTACGTTTTCTCATTCTCCATTCTTGTACTCCTGCTTGCCAATCCATGGCCTTCACTTCTAGTCCCTCTTCTTGGACACTTAACCAATTTTTGTATTTGCCTATAGACTTCCCTGCCCGTCCAACTATCATAACCTCCCTCCAGTTATCGGATGCTGGTGGCCGGTACACCACCTGGGGAACCTACTTTGGGCAACTGATCTTTGGATGAGATGGCTTCTTTTCGTTCTTCACGATCAGTACGTGCATTGGTATCTATTTCTTGAGCTCTGATATCCTGCCCTTCTGGCTCAAAAATCACACAATTCATGGGTATGCGATGCACATGGTGCCTCATGTTCTCCTTGTTCGAAAATTCATAACACATCCCTATTACCCACAAAGAATGTGCTTTAATGGTTTGATTCCCATGTTGTATTACTAGAATTTTCCAGTCACATCCGATAATTTTTCCCAGACTTTTCCATCCCCTATGCCCTTCTCTCTTATAAACAAGATCGTCAGAACTAAATTCTTCCCCAGACTGTCTTAAGCGATGTATTAATGCTCTCCAAATTTTTTCTGATGCTTCAGCTTTGCTAAACGCTCTCCTGCCAGCATGTAGCGCATTTAGGTGAGCGGAGAAAGCGGTGCTAATAGTCGTTCCCTCCAGGGCCGGAGGATCGCCACATAGTATGGAAGGTAATTTTGGATTATGGCCGTATACAAAGTAGTAAGGGCTATACCGCACCCACCCCCCACCCCCCCCCACCCACCATTTGTAAAGGATTTTTTTGCGTGGACTGCCTATGCCAGGGCCATTTGTAGCTTGCAGTTCGGTTGATCCGCCAGTATTTTGTGTAACATTTCATCAACTATCGCATGATTTCTTTCACACAAGCCATTGCTGAATGGACTTCCTGCAGCAGTGTTCATAACGACAATATTTAAGTTCTCACACATGTCCCAAAACTCGTCATTTGCAAATTCCCCTCCGTTGCATCAGAAATTTTGCTGGCATTCCAAGACCCATACCAACCCACTTTTCATAACTTTATCCACTATTGCCCGTTTGTCCTAGTTGTTTATTACCGTACATATGCTGAACCTAGTTGCCATATCGACAAAATGCAACAGATAAATACCTTGATCTCTGTCCCACACTTTCAGGTCCATAGCCACCACTTCATTAAATTCCCGAGCTAATGGGACACTCACAAACAGGCACGGCGGTGTCTTCCGATATTTAATACATATGTCACGTTGAGATATAATTTGTTCAATAAGGGAGTCGTATTCTTTATCCACAACACCGGCATCCTTTAGTAGTAGTTTTACCTTCTGAGATGAAGGATGGGCAAATTGTCTGCACAACTTCCTGATAATTCTACTCTTCTTAGCCAGACTCTTGTCTCCAGAGCTCAATAATACTTCATGAACTTCTCTGCAAGAAATATTGTTTCCTCAACTGAATACAATAATGTCCCGATCCAGTGAATTGTAAATTTACCGCTTTACCAAAGACAAACGCTTTGTCATTCTCCATGTCCAATCTCATCTTCGCTTTTTTCATCGAAGATTTACTCGGTAACTGCAATATGTCACTGAACCACATCAGTGATGATGAACTGACGTATTCCTGCTATTTCACAGGGGAGGAACACTCTATTTAAAGACACTAACATATTATCGTCTCCAAACCTAAAGCAAGCAGCGCTTTCATATTCTCTAACTTTACTTCTGTCTGCCTTGTCAAGGGATTCCAAGTAACAGTTCAGCCAATTGATTCCACACACAGTTGAGGTACAGCCACTATCTAATATCACAAAATTGAATGAAACAACAACCAAAATGCTCATGGCCCGACTCAACTTTTCAGTCACCAATATGATATTGACATGTCGTTCATCATCATCATTTTCATCATCAGAACCGCCCGTCTCGTAAATTACTTCAAATTTTCGATTCCTAGTTCTAGGACAATTCCTTGCGCAATGATACATAAGACTCACATCGAAAACACCTATTAAACATTCCCGCGCATCTCTAGGATTCATTCGCCTTTGGCGATCATCCCAGTCTTGCCTTCTGTTTTGATCCATAAATCTATCAAAAGCGCGACCCACCGCAAAAGTTCTTTTAGCAACTCTCTCTTCGTACAAGCGCCTGCGAAGGGGCCCCATCGATTTTGAGTGTCAGTAATCATGGAGTCCTCCATTCTCTGCATCACTGCAGAATTTCCAATTTGGAACATGAAGGTAGTTGGAAACGACTGTTTTCCTAAACATTTCTTTAGAGCAGCAGCCATTTGCTCAAAAAGAGAATCTTTACCATGAAACTGAACCCGTCAAAACCAAAAATCTATCCATGAGAGATTTGTGTACAATCTAACAATTTGAACGCAAACACAGACACAGGAATTTCCAGATTGATTTTTTTTAGTCCGCCTTCATAAATTTATCAAAAGTCGACCATGCCTCATAGGCTTCCAACAAATCCATCTCTTTTGTAAATCTTGTCCATAAATTGTATTAGAATTGGCAATCCCTCTTCAGCATCCAAGTCAGTAATGCCCAGTTCCAAAAATACTTTATTGTTAATCTTACTTTTTCCTGGTAAAGACAAAGCCAAGGCCATACCTTGCTTCCTCTTGGTTAGGGAAGTGACCAGAGTCCACATTTCCACTTTATTCTTCCACTGTTCATATGGTCCCAATTCCAAAAAGAACGGTCGGTAATCATAGTTCGTGAGCCTGCCTCAGCCATTTCACCCAGAAAGCCACCGGGGCCTTGCTTTGGTTAGAGAAAGAAACTATATTTTTTCTTTATATTCCCACCTGAAGAGATCGAAGTTAATCCACTGCTACCATGTTAAACAGGCAGATGTCCAGTCACCAAAATGAGGAAGGCAATGACAGTCACTGATCCACAACTGTTTTATTGTCAATTCATAGTTGAGTCCAAATATCAGTTCCCACTCTTCCCTTCTGGACGAACTCTCTGTCCAGAGGCAACTCCCCAACTGGGCCAAATCCCAGCCCTCAAATGCAAAACTATAATGAGTATCACCTGCTCTCTAATTAAACCAGTCTCATTTCAGTGTTAATAAAGGGAGCAGCATTTTCAATATTGTCACCCCCACCTCACCTCTGGAATTCAGCTCTTTTGTCCATGTCTGGACCAAGGCTGTAATGAGGACTGGAGCCCAGTGGGCCTGATAGAACCCAATCTGAGCACTGGTGAGCAGGTTATTGCTAAGTGCCGCTTGGTCGCACTGTCAATGACACCTTCCATCACTTTGCTGATGATTGAGTGTAGACTGTGGAGCAGCAATTGGCCTGAGTGGGTTTGTCCTGCTTTCTGTGGACAGGACATACCAGGGCAATTTTCAGAACTGTAAGGTAAATGCTTTGTCGTAGTTGCACTGGAACAGCTTGGCTAGAGGCGTGGTAAATTCTGAAGCACAAGACTTTAGCACTACAGCCAGGATGTTGTCGGCAGCTATAGCCTTTGCTATATCCGGTGCGCTCAGCTGTTTCTGGATATCAGGTGAAGTGAATTGAACTAACTGAAGACTGGCTTTTGCAACGGTGGGGACCTCAGAAGGAGGCTGAGATGGATTATCCACTCTGCATTCATCTTCAGTCAGAAGTGCCAAGGCTTCAGAGTCTTGTCTTTTGCAATCAGTTGATTGCTCTGCCATCAAGTTTATGGAGCCTCCTCCTCCCTTTAGTTTTTTTTATTCATTCATGGAATGTGTGCGTTGCTGGCTCAGCCAGCATTTATTTCTCATCCCTAATTGCCCTTGAGAAGGTGGTGGTGAGCTGCCTTCTTGAACCGCTGCAGTCCATGTGGGGTAGGTACACCCACAGTGCTGTTAGGAAGGGAGATCCAGAATTTTGACCCAGCGACAGTGAAGGAATGGTGCTATAATTCCAAGTCAGAATGGTGTGTGGCTTGGAGGGGAACTTGTAGGTGGTGGTGTGCCCATGCATCTGCTGCCCTTGTCCTTCTAGTTGGTAGAGGTTGCTGGTTTGGAAGGTGCCAAAGGAGCCTTGGTGCGTTGCTGTTGTTTAATTGTCCACCATTATTTACAACTGAATGCGGCACGACTGCAGAGTTTTGATCTGATCCACTGGTTGTGCGATCACTTAGTTCGGTCTAGCATGCATGCAGTCCTTTGTGGTAGCTTCACGAGGTTGGCACCTCATTTTTAGGTATGCCTGGTGTGGCTCCTACATGCTCTTCTATATTCCACACCGAAACAGGGTTGGTGCCCTGGCTTGGTAAAGTGAGGAATAGGTCCACAATGCCTTTTGGATACCCAGTTTTGAGCTGCTAGATCTGCTCTGAATCTACCCCAATAAGCATGGTTATAGTGCCACACAATACAACGGAGTGTGTCCTCAGTGTGAAAACTGGACTTCGTCTTCACAAGGATTGTGTGATGGTTACTTCTACCGATACAATCATGGACAAATGCATCTAGGACAGGTAGATTAGTGAGGACAAGATCATTTAGGTTCTTCCCCACGTGCTGGTTCTCTCACCACCTGCCACAGGCCCAGTCTAGCAGTTATGTTCTCAGCCAGCTTGGTCAGTATTGGTGTTACCAAGCCACTCTTGGCGATGGACATTGACGTCCCCCACCCAGAGTACATTCTGTGTCCTTGCTACCCTCAGTGCTTTTTCCAAATGGTATTCAACATAGCAGAGAACATTCATCAGCTGAGGGAGGGTAGTAGGTGGTAGTCAGAAGGCAGTTTCCTTGCCCATGTTTGATCTGACGTTCAGTGTGAGCAGAGCTTATTTAGTTTGGGGAGATGGGGTTGAAGAAAACCTACAGAATCACATACAAGCCAAGATGCTTTAATGTTACAAGATATGCTTCCTATGTGATCCTCTGATTTCAAAATTACTTGCAACACTCATGTCAGACCTGCGAGTACTAAGATTACACCCTGATGTTATATAGTTCAAGGTGGCCAATCCACATACAATTCAAATTTGAGAGAAAATGTTTGCAATTGTTCCTGTTGAGGTCTCCCCCCCCCCCCCCCCCCCCCACCCACACTGTTCAAGGGGACATAGAATGAAAATTAACACATCCTTCATTATGCTTCACTGAAATCATAGAGATAATATTGCAGCTGTCATTAATCAATTCTGCCCATAGCATGGTAATATCACAAACTTAAACATTCGCATTCAGCAGTGTTTTAATGGAAGCTTGAGATTGTAATACTATGTTTACCAACTGAAAAATGGGCATCAGAACAAATGCTGATTTTTGGATAGTAAACCTTAGGTTGTGCCTTGACATAAAATATTTTGAGTGATAGAAAACTAAGGCAAAGCACTGGTAATTAAAGATTTGTCAATAGCGACAAGAGCCATAGGAACAATTTGAGATATTGATCTACAAGCCTCACACATGAAGCATAATTGCATTAACGTGCATTGGTTCAGCTTCCCCAAGGGCAGAATGTAATGGAGCTATTCAGGCTGGAAGGAATCAGGCTTGATTTCTGACCTATATGGAGTTTACAGATCTGAAGCTAGCAGCAGTTGGATTGAGCCATGGAGAAGAGATGGAGGTCAGTCAGAATTTCTACTTGATCAGTATCCAGTGATGTCAGCAAGAAAGTGAATGTGTTGACATCTGGGGGATAGGCCTGGGCTTGGCCATGCTGCTGCCTATAGGACAACTACCACCATCCAAGCCATGATGCAACAAGCATACAACCTGTACATTTAGCGTACTTGCATGGATATTCGATAGGAAGAATACCCTAGTCATCCACTCCACACCTGAAGAACAGACATTTAAACAAGACACTGTATAGCAACCACAGCAGTGGAAACAGAACCCAGGAGTTAATGTCTTCAGAAGGGAAGAAAATTGGCAAAAGAAATTTAGGAATGACGGGAAATAGCATTTTGGTTTCAGTTTAATTTTCCTATAGCTTATTAACAATGTGCTGAATAAATTGTCTGGCAAAACTGTTAATGTGTGAAATTGTACAACAAAACTCAGCCAGTACAAATATATCAGTCTCCATAATTAAAATACAAACTGAAGGGGAAAACCTGATAGGATAAACTTGCTCGGTGGAAAACTAACTGACCAACAGAATACTGGAACTTCCTTGCATAAACTAAAATTTCACTCATTTATGCCATTCTGAACTAATATTCAGAAGTGCACAAGGTGGCATGGGGATAACTCACACTCCCTCCAACTGGGGGGGGGGCGGCAGGGGAGGAACGGAGTTAATGACTGAATGGGTATCCTTCCTACCTAATATCCATGCAAGTACTCTAAATGTACATGCTCATGGCCCAAAATTAAAAGTATTTACTTCCTCCCCTCTCACTTCAGCAGCATGCACTGCTCACATTCACAGCTGAAATAGATCGGATATTGGCATGCATTCAGCATGCAATACCAGTAGTGCATTGTTGTAACAAGCATACTTGGGACTTGCATTGCACCCAATACAACCTTTATTTTCACCTAGCCACTATTTCTATGCTTACCTTGGACCACATAAAACTTTATCATCCAAACTTGAGGATTGGAGGTGAAACTTACTGCATTACTCGAGAATTTGGAACCTCACGTGAGGTCTCATTGTGGTATTTTTTTCTTCTGTCATCCTTCCACTGAATAGTGATCATTCTATTGCTCACATGCACAAAAATTCTTCAACACTAAATTCAGACCATGCATGACTAATTTAATTTGAGCTGCTTATGACCCCTTTAACATGCAAAACTTTTTATGTTGTTGCTCTTCCACAAAGAACATCTACTATTCCTCAAGCTAAATTCTTTATTCAATAGCCACATATGTGCTTCAGTCAAAGGCTCTTCTGGCCAATTTGATTTCAGCTGACACCTCCACCCAGATTAACTTGTATATATATTAGTAAACCCTTTTAAGGAAATACCCAGAAATGGTGTCTATATCGCCCCCACTGCACAAGTGCAGTTTGCTGAGGGGTTATCAACAGGGCTGATTGTGATCACCTAAAATGGAGTACAGGATGACATCATTCAATACTTGACATACCAGCAAAGTCTTGGAATCGACCCCATTTATCAAACTGAAGAGATGGCTTTCCAATTCAGACAGTAAACTGTTCAAAATTATTTCATAAAAACTACTAGCAAAGTCATGCTCCTGGTTGACACACAGGGTTGTGAACAGGTTGGGGTGCTCTGGGTCTCTCAACCCATTCCAGATTTTGCTTGAGTATTAGTGCCAGCGAACGGACTATTGCATTGTATTCAGGTCAATCGTTATCAAACAGTGTCTCAATGACTGCAGTAACATTGGCTATCTCTGTCAGCAAAGGCCAAAGTCGCATTAACAAATCAGAAAAATATAAAAGAAACAGAATGCATCCGTAACAATCTTCATCCTTCTCTGGTCTCCAGGTATTCTTCCCAGCACTAGGTTTCATTAGCAATGATTCTGAAAGGATAGAATTCCAATCTCTATCAAGTTACTTGAGGGGATTATACCATTCAAGTTGTGATAGAATCAGTGGTTGCAAAGCATGTTTGTTTAAAGACCCTAACGGAGAGGGAAACTAGAATTGAAACAGAAACTGAAGCTGAAGTTGGAGAAAGAAAGAGAAAAAGAAATGTGAAAATTTGCATTAAACCTTGAATTGAAAAAGGAAAGGCTCAAAGCTGGTGGATGTGAATTGGAGGTAAAAGGTGAGGATGACCACTCCTCAGTTTTGATTTGGCAAAGAATATAAGCTTGGTATCTAAATTTAGTGAAGAGGGAGCAGAAATGTACTTTGTGTTATTTGAGAAAATTGCCATGAATTTGGAGTTGCCCAAGTCATCTTGGACAATGCTGCTAGAGTGTTTTTGTGGGGAAAGCTTTGGAGGTGTAATCATCTCTGTCAGATGAACATGCACAAGACTATGACAGAGTAAAGATGGCTGTTCCCAATGCCTATGAGTTTTTTACCAGAAGCCTACAGAGAGAAATTTAGAAAAAGAAACAGGGCAAACGTATGGAATTTGCTAGAGAAGGAAATGGCATTTGATAGGTGGTATAGATCGATGAAGCTTGCACAAGACTTTCAGAGCCTTAGGGAAGTGATTCTGATGAAAGAATTCAAAAACACTGTCCCTTCAGGAATAAGGTCCCATCTGGAAGAGTATAAAGTTGGTAAAATAACGGATGCCGCAGTGATGCAGATGACTATGAATTGGCCCACAAAAGCAGAAGTCACAGAGCCCAGTTTGGAAATTTTCAGAGACGTTGGAGATAAGAAGCTTGATAAAGGAGCGAGATCTGGTTCTATTGAGAAAGACAGCAAAGGTAGCTTCATCGATCTATACCACCTATCAAATGCCATTTCCTCCTCTGGTTAGCAAAAGAGAAAGCCAGGAGGAAACGTTTGGATCAAGGGGGCAGACATGCTATTTCTGTCATAAGAAAGGACATGTGAAGGCTGAGTGTTGGAAGTGGAAAAACAAACCTGTTGCATGTGTAGTCAAAGGGTGTTCCCCTCGGAAATACTATCTGGTGGGTGATGTTCACGTCAAGCAGGTACTTTCTCCCACACATTCACTGACAGAGTGAATCAGATTGCAGGGACTATAGAAGTTTTCTGTTTAAAGGTGAAGTATCTCCACAGTTGTCTAGTGTAAGCAAGTCAATTGTTATCCTTGGAGATACAGAGGCAGCACAGTCACTACTGTCAGCAGGTGACATGAACTTTTTTCCCCCCGGTAGTTTGCTGAATGCGAAGGTGTTAATCCAAGGGATAGATAGAACTTATTTGTCTGTTCCTTTATATAGAGTTAATTTAAAATGTGACTTGGTCACTGGTCCAGTTACCATCGGTGTTATTCCTAGTTTTCCCATCGAGGGGGTAGATTTCTGCCTAGGAAATGAATTCACCAGGGATAATAGTAGTTCCGGAAAAGCTAGTTGAGGTTGCTGAAACAGGAAGAATTTCCCGGTATATTCCCAGATTGTGTAGTGACTAGATCCCAGGCTTATAGGGTTAAACAAGATGCGAAGGATTCAGTTGTTGATGACAATTCAGGTGTTTGGTTGGTTGAAACCTTTTTCAAGGATTTAGATGGGGATGTTGGTAAAGGCTCCAAGGCTAACAATGGTGAATGGTTTGGAAGATCCTTTTTGAGGCACAACAGGCAGACCTTGACTTAAGAAGCCCATCTCAGACTGCATGTTCTGAGGCAGAGGCTAAAAAGGCACTGAGTGTTATTATATCAAGAATGACGTTCCGATGAGCAAGTGGCCCACTGATGAGGACTGGTCTGTAGTCCATGAAATTGTGTTGCTCCTTGCTACTGCAGTGAAATTTTGAGAATTGCCCATGAGATTCCATTGCAGGTCATTTGGGTATTCTGAAGACTCAGGCTAGGGTAATGATGCATTTTTATTGGTGGAAACCAGCCAGGGATGTGGTAAACTTCTGTAAGACATGTCAGATCACTGGGAACCCACAGCCTTCGATTAAGCCAGCCCCATTAATACTGACACCTGTATTTGATTACTGTTTAATAGGGTTCTTGCGGATTGTGTTGGGCCCTTACCTATAACTAAGTCAGGTCATAAGTATCTCTTAACCATCTTGGATTTCCAGAGGTATTTACAGAGGCAATACCTTTGAACAAGATCACAATGGAAATTGTGATTGAGGGGTTGGTCCTATTTTCCCCTCAGTGTGGGGTGCCAAAAGAAATTCAGTATGACCAGGGGACACATTTCATGAGGTCATGCGTAATTTAAGAGCGAAGCAGCTCAAGTCATCTGCTTATCACCGGCAGTCCCAAGGTGCCCAAACCCTAAAGAGTATGATTAGGGTCTACTGTTTTGAGTATCTCCATGACTGAGATAAAGGGATATCATTTTTGTTATTCACAACCAGGGACACACCAAATGAGTCTGCTGGTTTTAGTTCCTTCAAATTGGTCTATGGGCATGAGGAGAGGGGCCCTCTTAAACTCATTGAGAGCTTTTTGGCACAGGAGGAGGTAGCTACCATCCTGGATTGTGTGTCAGAATTGAGAGGGACTCACAAAAGCTTGTGAATTGGCCAGAGAACATCTCAAGGTTTCTCAGCAGGTGATGAAAACCCAAGCAGATAGAACAATCAAGGCATGTAATTTTCAACCTGGAGATTAAGTGCTAGTTTTGCTGCCTTTGCCTGGTGAATCATTAAAAGCCAGGTTTAGTGGACCCTACTGCATCAAAAGGAAACTCAGTGAGGTGAACTATTTGGTTAGTATCCCAGACAGATGGAAAAGTCAAAGGGTGTGCCATGTGAATAAGCTAAAAAGAGGTACTATAACCGTGAACATAGTTAGCCATTAGGTGTAACACAACTGGTAGAGAATGTAGATACAGATACTGGTGCACATGATGAACCAGATGATGAGTCTGAGACTAAGTGTTCCCAGGTTGAGCCACGTGCAGTGAAGCTAGTGAACACAGAGGTATTAGAGGATCTGGATGAGGTGTTATAGCATCTACATGAGCAATAGAAGAAAGACAGAACTAACATATTGAGGGAGTATAAGCCTGTATACACAGATAAGTCAGGTTGTACTTCTCCGGCAATTCATGAGGTTGATGTAGGAGAAGCTAAGCCAATTAAACAAGACCGCTACTGACTCAATCCCAGTAAATTGGCAAAAGTCAGACAGCAGGTTCAGTACATGTTGAGTAATGATATAATTGAACCAAGTTAAAATAGCTGGAGTTCTTCTGTTGTTTTAGTACCAAAATTAGACAGTTCTCAAAGATTCTGGATAGATTACCAAAAGGTTCATGTGATAACGAAGACGGACTCCTGTGGGGAACTCGGACTTCGTTAGCAAGATTGATTTGTTTAAGGGATATTGTCAAGTCCCCTTGACTGATAAAGCTAAAGACATTTCTGCTTTTGTGACACCAGATGGTCTGTTCCAGTGTAAAGTTATGCCACTTGGTATGAAAAATGCACCAGCTACATTTCAAAGATTAACTAATCAAGTGATTGCCAGGTTGAGTTATTGTATTGTGTACATCAATGACCTTCTGGCGTACACTGACACTTGGCGTGATGTCAGACATTTGAGAGCTCTATTTTAAGGCTGGCCAAGGCTAAACTTGTCACAAACCCGACAAAGAGCAAGTTTGCCACGGCCAAAGTTACTTATTTAGGATATATCATGGGTCAAGGTCAAGTATGATCACGGAGGCCAAGGTTCAGGCAATAATATATTTTCCTGTACCCAAGACAAAGAAAGTCTGCGTGGGTTCGACAGGAAATCGGTCCCTAATTTCAGCAAAAACAATGCAAGTTGGCATCTCTGTTGATATCTGCCGAAAATACATTAGGTTTTGTAGATATGACCCATAGTTAAGGATTCTTCATGTAATTAAGAGATGAGTGTTAGCTTACAAGAGATCTTAGTGATTTTTTTGACTATGTATCAATCTCCTTTTTATTTTAAAATGTGGAACACAGGTCAATCATGTTTTCTCTTCCGCAGTAACAGAACAAGTAATATTACATGAACTGAGCAATTCTCCCCAATGGCTTAGCTGGCTAAGATAATGAACCATAATGGCCAAGAAGGCTTCAGGTTTAATCCCTGGTTTGTACTGAGGTAGTTGGTCTCTACCAGAGCAAAGGTGGGAATGGAGGATTACTGCAACTTGTCTCAAATATATTGAAGTGGGAGGGAGCTATTGAACAAGTTTGCTTTTATGTAGCATCTTTAACATATAAAAATGTCCCATGGTAACACAGGGGCATAAGGTTAACAGATGCTGAACCAAATAAGGAGTGATGAGAAGGGATGATCAAAAGCTTGTTCAAAGAGATGGTTCTTAAAGGATGAGAGGAAGTAGAGGCAAAAGAGTTGAAAGAGAAATTCCAAAGAGCGGGCTTAGATGGCTAAAGGTACGGCTGTCAATGGTGGCGCGATGGAAATGAAGGACAGGGCAGAGTCTGAGGAGATGAGAATATAGGGGCAGGGGTGGGGGGGGGTGGGGGGTGGGGGGGGGGGGGGGGGGGGGGAAAGAGAGAGTTTTGTAGGGCTGGATGAGATTACAGAAATTGGGAAGGCCGAAGCCATGCAGGGATTTATACACGAAGATGAGAATTTAATACTTGGAAGTGTTGTAGGACCGGGATCTAATCTAATTATCAGATTTCCCTGAAACAATGAGCGTGATGGGCAAGCACAACTTGGTGCGGGATACCACAGGCACAGTAGAAATTTGGATGAACTGAAATTTACAGAAGGCGCAGTATGAAAAGCCCAGGAGAACACTTCGAGTAATCAAGTCTGCAGGTGACAAAGGCACAAATGAGAGTTTCAGCAGATGAGATGAGATAGGATGATGTTGTTGTGGAGGTGGAAGCAGGTAGCTTGGCTATTTTTATTCATTCGTTCATGGGATGTGGGTGTCGCTGGTTAGGCCAGCATTTATTGCCCATCCCTAATTATCCTTGAGAAGTTGGTGGTAAGCTGCCTTCTTTAACCGCTGTAGTCTTGGGGTGTAGGTAGGTACAGCAACACTGCTGTTAGGAAGCGAGTTCCAGGATTTTGACCCAGTAATGGTGACATAGTTCCAAGCCAGGATGGTGTGTGGCTTGGATGGGAACTTGCAGGTGGCAGTGTTTCCTTGCATCAAACTTAAGGAAAAAGCATTTAATTGCACAAAGATGAGTGGCAGGTCAGATTGGTCAGAACATAAAGAACGGCAGAGAATGATTAAAAGATTAATCAGGAGAAAGAAATTAGAGTATGAGTCGAAGCTAGCTAGAAATGTAAAAATGGACAGCTAGAGTTTCTACAGGTGTTTAAAAAGGAATAAAGTAAAGTGAGTGTTGGTCCTCTAGAGAGCGAGAATGGTGAGTTAATAGTAAATACTAAGGAAACGGCAGATGAAATGAACAAATATTTTGCTTCTGTCTTCACTATAGAGGGTACAAAAAACATTCCAGTAATAGCTGTAAATCAGGAGGTGGAAGGAAGAGAGGAACTTGGTGAAATTACAATCACTAGGGAAGGGTTACTGAGCAAACTGATGGAGCCGCAGGCTGACAAGTCCCCAGGTCTTGATGGGCTTCATCATAGGGTTTTAAAAGAGGTGTCTAATGAGGTAGTAGATGCGTTGGTCTTAATTTTTTAAAATTTGCTAGATTCTAGAAAGGTTCCATCAGACTGGAAAGTAGCAAATATAACTCCTCTATTCAAGAAGTGGGGGGGGAAGGCAGATAACAGGTAACTATAGGCCAGTTAGATTGACATCTGTCATGGGGATGGTGTTAGAAATGATTAAGGAGGCTATAGCTAGACACTTAAAAAAAAAACTCAAGGTAATCAGGAATAGTCAGCATGGTTTTGTGAAAGGGATATCATGTTTAACCAATTTATGGGAGTTCTTTGAAGGAGTAACATGCGCTGTGGATAAAGGAAAGCCCATTGACGTACTGTATTTGGATTTCCAGAAGGCATCTGACAAGGTGTCACAGAAAAGGTTATGCAAAATAGGTGCTTATGGTACTGGGGGGGGGGCGGGGGGTGGGTAACATATTAGCAAGGATAGAAGATTGGCTGGCTGGCAGAAAACAGAGATTATACATAAATGTGCCCTTTTCTGATTGGTAGGATGTGACAAGTGAAGTCCTGCAGGGATCTGTGCTGGGGCCTTAACTCTTTACAATTTATATCAATGACTTAGATGAGGGGAGCGATGGCATGGTAGCTAAATTTGCAGATGACACAAGGATAGGCATGAAAGTATATTGTGAAGAGGACATAAGGAGGTTGCAAACTGATATAGATAGGTTGAGTGAGTGGGCAAAAATCTGGCAGATGGAGTATAATGTGGCAAAATGTGAAGTTGTTCACTTTGGCAGGAAGAATAAAAAAAAGCAGCGTATTACTTAAACAGAGAACAACTGCAGAGGTGCAGAGGGATCTAGGTGTTCTAGTGCATGAGTCACAAAAAGTCAGTATGCAGGTACAGTAAGTAATAAAGAAGGCTAATGGAATGCTATCCTTTATTACGAGAGGAATTGAAAATAAAAGTAAGGATGCTATGCTTTAGTTATACAGGGCATTGGTGAGACCACATCTCGAATACTGTGTGCAGTTTCGGTTTCCTTATTTAAAGGAAGCATGTAAATATGTTGGAGGCAGTTCAGAGGAGGTTTACTAGATTGATACCTGGAATGAGCGGTTCTTATCAGGAAAGGTTGGACAGACTGGGCTTGTTCTCACTGGAGTTTAGAAGAGTGAGGGGAGACTTGATTTATTTAGAGATACAGCACTGAAACAGGCCCTTCGGCCCACCGAGTCTGTGCCGACCATCAACCACCCATTTATACTAACCCTACAGTAATCCCATATCCCCTACCACCTACCGACACTAGGAGCAATTTACAATGGCCAATTTACCCATCACCTGCAAGTCTTTGGCTGTGGGAGGAAACCGGAGCACCCGGCGAAAACCCACGCGGTCACAGGGAGAACTTGCAAACTCCGCACAGGCAGTACCCAGAATTGAACCCAGGTCCCTGTAGCTGTGAGGCTGTGGTGCTAACCACTGCGCCACCCTTGATTGAAGTATACAAGATCCTGAGCGGTCTTGACAAAGTGGATGTGGAGAGGATGTTTCCTCTTGTGGGTGAGTCTAGAACTAGGGGGCACTGTTTAAAAATTAGGTGTCGCCCTTTTAGGGTAGAGGTGAGAATTTTTTTCTCTCAGAGGATTGTGCGACTCTGCCTCAGAAGGTGGTGGAGGCGGGGACATTGAATATTTTTAAGGCAGAGGTAGATAGATTCTTGCTAGGCAAGGGAATCAAAGGTTATGGGGTAGACGGGAATGTGAAATTCGAGACACAAACAGATCAGCCATGATCTTATCGAATGGCAGAGCAGGCTGGAGGGGCCAAATAGCCTACTTCTGCTCCTAATTCATATGTTCATATCTGCTTCCCTTATCCTTCTAGGTGGCAGACATTTGGAAGGTGCTGTTGAAGAAGCCTTGGTGAGTTACTGCTATGCATCTTGTCAATGGTACACACTGCTGCCACTATGCATTGGTGGTGAAGGGAGTGAATGCTGATGGTGGAGGATGGGGTGCTGATCAAGCAGACTACTTTGTCCTGGATAGTGGTGAGCTTATAGAGTGTTGCTGGCATCCAGGTAAGTGGAGAGTATTGCATCACACTCAAGACTTGTGCCTTGTAGATGGTGGAGAGGCATTGGGCAGACAACAGGTCAGTTACTCACCGCAGAATTCCTAGCTTCTGACCTTCATAGTCAATTAGCTTGCTTAAACACACTTTCTTGGCTCACAGAATGGCCATTCAAAAATCAAAAAATTGCTATCTGCCTTGGAATAGTACCTTAACATGAGTAAGAGTATCCTGAAGAGGAAGGGAGAGAGAGAGAAAACTGTACGGAGAGAAGGGGAAGCCAAGGGGGGAAAATGTCCTCATCATTCTTTCCAGTTAGATCCTTAATGCTACCTCCCTTAAACACAGAATTTGGAAGATGACCACTGGTCCACCCACCTCCAAGGAAGTGCATTTCTGCAGTGATGGGGAGAAATCTGGTAATCTTTTTCTTCTGTCCTTCCTCTCTATTTCCTATTCCTCCTCCACCTAATAGAGCATACTGTTTCAAGGGCCCAACAGAGAACCAGGCAAGAATTCAAAAACTTGACTCTTAGGCCAGCTTTATGAATGATTAGTTCTCTGATTACAAGAACTGCTGGGACTCCTCTCAAATTTCAAACAGGATTGCATACAATATACAGTACAGAAAAAGGCCATTCAGCCCATGCCAGCATTTAGGCTCCACTCGAGCCTCCTCTCATCTTTCCTCATATAAATCTATCATTGTAACCCTCTATTCCCTTCTCCCTCAAATCCTTGCCTTAATTCTTAATGCAGTGAAATTTTATTTAGCATTTAGCCCAAACAGTGATTCAGAATTTAACTGATTGACCATTTAAGGAGATGATGGCACACAGACAAGGAAGACAGCCATTTCAAAATCTATTCTAAACAGAATTGTGTTACAAACAATCCTGGGAAAGTTTCCTAGAGCGGAGCTTGAAAAGTGTTTTAGCGAAGTATATATAAAAGCTTTAAACGCAAGGCAGGCAAAATCATCAAGCAAACTTTTTTAAAAAAAAATTCCCAGCTTTGCCTCACCTAGCTGCAACCTGAACACGACTCCACAAACATTAACAGCCCTGTCGCACTCGCTGAAACACGTCTCAGCACAGCCAATGAGCATCAGCAGGTCACGCATCAGCCCATTATAAATGAGCCCAGTCTTCTTGTTGCTTGACATTCAAATACACTTACAGGATCACTAAATACTGATCAGGAACAGGAGCCCTGGCCAATCCTCCCACTCTCCAGTCCAGGGACACTGAGGCAAACTGTTGCATCACCCCAACAAAGACCAGCCAATCTAGCACAGACCAAACCCAGGAATCCATCAGTCTGCATTGCTCAGTTTCATATTGGGTGACGCATTTACCCAATCAGCCACTGGAGAAGCTTTCCCTTCTGGATGAGATTATTTGCCTGTTTAAAATAAATTTCACAGTACACACATGCATTATACAAAGATACCAGATGAGTGTGAATGGCATACAAATAAAGAAAACCAGAATACAACTTCAAACTAAAGCATGCCATTAAGGCAACAGGGTACCAGTTTAAATTATTGAAAGGCAAACTTAAGACTGGTATCTGGAAGTTCTTCACACAAAGCTTTTCAGGTAAAGCAACAGGCAAAAGCTGGAGAGTCACGAAAAAACTGCTGGATGCTTTCATGGGTTTGGGGCGGAGATGGTGGTCGGAAGAGAAACTATAGGCTCCTGTTAGATGAATAAGCCACAAATGCCTTCCCGGTTCATATTTCTCTTGTGATCTCCACATACATGGTGCCTTACTTCAAACCATAGTTAATTTCTCCAATCTGGCATTTGGCAATTTTTTTTGCCCTCCTTTTCCCACTAGTTTTCTCCCTCGTGAAAGGATCAACTCCTTTTTGAGGTCCTGTTCCACAATATCAGTTGTTCTCCAATGCCTTGCCCAGTTAGTCTTGTCTAGATGTGAATTTAGACTGTGGCTGCAGGCTATTCAGCCACAAAGCCCTCACACCACATGCCCACATATGTATTTCAAGCAGAAGGTGCTGCAGAGCAATTACCCTCATCAGTTTTCTCTTCAGGATGTCAGACCCAATTGTGGAACACTTATCATCACCCAGGCTGAAATCAGCTGGGACCTAGCCTGTGGGGCAAAGCTGTTAAACCATTGGGGAACAACTTTTTAATGTGCCTTATCTTTTCAAAGAACATAAAATGCAAAACTGGAACAAGCCAATGCGTGCAGTAGTGATTGAGGTAAAGATCACTCTTCAAATGGCCACGTGGCACCAAACTCTTCAAACAAGCATGCCAGCATTTCTCCCACTATTTTGAAAATACCCTGTTCATTTTTACATAGAGGTTGAACTATCTTCAGAAGGTCTATCAGAGGGCCATAGTAAATCAAACATTCTCAATTCACAAGCACAAAGGGCAGTGACCTAATTCTGTGCTGTAAGGCACTATGATTGTGAAAAGAAACAACAGTTTTCTTCCTCAAAATTGCAAGTTACATAAACCTGGAAAAGTATAACACCAGATGCACAAAAATTCTTTCTCGCACTGCAAACAGATGGCTGTGATGGCAAGCTTGCCAGAAGTTAAACAAGGAAGCAAAGTTTAGGGGAATACTGTTCATTAAATTACCCACAAAGAAACCCTTGAGTGGGGTATCTATCCTTGAGCAATCATTTCACAATTGTCAATGATGGGAAGCTCTATTGAAAACAGGGATTGCAACTTCAGTTTGGACCAGAGAGCCAAGCTAGAATCACAGGGCCTCAACAAAGTAGACTGCTTCCCCAACTATCAGCTTGATTTTATAGGTTGACATGTTACATAATTTTTTGGGCCAGTTCAAAGTGATGATCCCCAAAGTTTCAAATTGAGTGATTCCAAGGCACGCAAGAACACATGGGAGCAGAAATTCATTTCTGGCAGTAGCACAAAACTGGCGTTATGGTGTTGGCTGCCCATCATATGTCATGACTGCTAAGGAACTGAAAATTGGGCTTGGGCGTACAACAGGTGGCGCGTGTACTATGGCCAATTTTACAAGATACTTTACAGATGAGGGAGGCTATTCAACCCATCTGAATGCATCCTTCCAATACCACCTCCCAGTCACAGCTGCCTGGCAAGGAGGATGAAACGCAGAGATATCATTCTTGTAACTTTGGCCTTTCCAATGGGTATGGAGGGGGAAAACAGCTTGAATAAAAAGCTCCCACCCAGACTTTAGTTCCCCTTTAACGTGCGCTGATGGCTGGCTATGCTCACAAAACATGCTGGATTGTAAAAGCCAATATAGAGTTGGACCCAAATTGCTGTACCGCTGGCAACTCGTCTTCGTCCCTACTGTTCCCCCCGCATTGCCAGGGAGAGCGGGGCCAGTGCCCGAGGGTCTCCAGACGCCCCGCTTCGGGGGAAGGGCCCCAGCGAGCTCCTTGGGCTCTCCACCGGCTGTCAAGCCACTCCGCCACCCACCAAGCGGCCACCGGAGGTCTTTTCGTCGCCTTCTCCGCGGCAGGCGAGCACACAGCCAAGGCCCAGGCTCACAGCCACCCCCTCAGGCCTAAGGGATATCGCGCCCAACCTCCCGCCAGGGCAGCCAGCGGCCTCTGTACGGCGACTAAGCCGGTAAGTGTGGGTACCTGGAGCGGTTGAGGGTGTCGCTGAGTGTCCGGCGGGGTGAGGGTGAGGTCCGGGTCCGGACAGCCGCTGCCTCCCCTCCGCCTCGAGCCCTCGCTGCTGCGCGGTGAGTGGGGCGGCCTGCTAACGTCATCACTCGGCGACAGAGGCTCTCTGCAGTCGCTGAGGTAACCAGCAGTGAAGAAGCTGAAACCTGGAGCTCAAAGAAGCTTTGTGCTAGTAGACATTGCCATTTGTTTCAGTAAATTAACCCTTTTTTAAACATCACGAAAACGCCCCTGAAGAAAGTGAAGGTCTTTCCCCTCATGGAGAAGAAAAAAACAAGATGCACTGCAGCAACACATTATGGCTCCTTAGACAGCACCTTCCAAACCCAGATTCAAGTCCCACTCCAGGACTTGAGCACAAAAATCAAGCTGGCACTCTAGTGCAATACTGAGAGAGTGCCGCACAGTTGGAGCTGCTGTCTTTCAGATGAGATGTTAAACTGAGGCCCCAACTGCCTGTTTTTTAATTCGTTCATGGGATGTGGGCGTCGCTGGCCAGGCCAGCATTTATTGCCCATCCCCAATGTCCTTGAGAAAGTGGTGGTGAGCTGCCTTCTTGAACTACTGCAGTCTATGTGGGGTAGGTACACAATGCTGTTAGGAAGGGAATTCCAGGAATTTGATCCAACGTCAGAGAAGGAACGGCAATATAGTTTCAAGTCCAGATGCTGGGAGACTTGCGGGTGGTGGTTCTCCCATGCATCTGCTGCCCTTGTCCTTCTAGGTGGTGGAGGTTGCGGGTTTGGAAGGTGCTGTCTAAGGAGCCATGATGTGTTGCTGCAGTGCATCTTGTATATGGTACACACTGCTGCTACTGTGCGTCAGTGGTGGAGGGAGTGAATGTTGAAGGTAGTGGATGGGGTGCCAGTCAAGCGGGCTGTTTTGTCCTGGATGGTGTCGGGCTTCTTGAGTGTTGTTGGAGCTGCACCCATCCAGGCAAATGGAGAGTATTCCATCACACTCCTGACTTGTGCTTTCTAGATGCTGGACAGGCTTTGGGAAGTCAGGAGGTGAGTTACTTGCCGCAGAATGCCTCGCCTCTGACCTGCTCTTGTATCCATGGTATTTATATGGCAACTCCAGTTCAGTTTCTGATCAATGGTAACCCCCCTCCCAGGTTGTTGATAGTGGGGGATTCAGCATTCGTTTTGCCATTGAATGTCAAGGGGAGATGGTTAGATTCTGTCTTGTTTGAGATAGTCATTACCTAACACTTTTATGGTGCAAATGTTACTTGCCACTTATCCGCCCAAGCCTGTGTATTGTCCACTTCTTGCTGCATTTCTACACGGACTGATTCAGTATCTGGGGAGTCGCAAATGGTGCTGGACATTGCGCAATCATCAGCGAACATCCCCACTTCTGATCTTATGATTGAAGGTTGATTGATAAAGCAGCTGAAGTTGGTTGGTCCTGAGGAATTCCTGCAGTGATGTCCTGGAGCTGAGATGACACAACCACCTTCCTTTGTGTGAGGTATGACTCCAATCAGCAGAGAGTTTTCCCCCTGATTCCCAATGACTCCAGTTTTGGGCTCCTTAATGCCATACTCAGTGTTACGACCGCAGCGGGAGCAACACACTGTCAATTCAGTCCCGTCACTGCACAGGTCGCAGCATATTATTTTATGGTTTTTCATCCAACCGGAAAACAACCAAATTAAACACTCTAGTAGCCCCCAGAATAAAACAGACTAAACCAGGTATCTTTAGACAACAACAAACTGACTATTTATTAAAAACTAAATCTTAAACACTATTAAGAGAAACCTATGTCTAAAGACCTTATAACTTATTTTAATCTAATTCACACACATATACTCAAAAATAACAGTAGTTAAATGGTTTTAAAAGTGGCGTTTTTAAAAAAATTAGCTGCTTCTTGAGAATAAATAAGTCTTTGTGGGTTACGTTCCTGATGGATGAGGTATTCTAATGTGGAAATAGTCAAAGGCCACTCGAAGTCTTCACGTGGATTTGATGCAGTTGTCTATTCTTAATAGACATTCAAACTCTTTGGTTGCAGCAGGCATCAATAGTTCCTTCAGCAATACAAATGGCTTCTTGAAAAAAGAAGGCTTTTCTTCTTTAGGCAATTAACTCGTCCCATAGCTCCCTGTAGAATTTTTGCTGAGAGAAAATAGACAGCTTTCTTCTCTTCAGTAGTACACCTCCCTGGAGAGTCTCTCAAAACCAATTGGTTCAGACCAGTTTTTGCCAGTTTTACACACTACACAAATTGAAACACTATACCATGTGACCTCTCTCTTGCTGTCGCCAAGGGTAACAAGTGCAGTTGTTGGCACATTGTGCCTTAGTAATTCCAGAACTTTCTCTTCCTTAAAGGTGCACTGTTTTTAACAGAGTCTTAAAGGCACTCACTGTTTTAATCCAAAGAGAATAAAGATACAAGTCCGTGACAACTCCGCCCTTGGCGAAATGAAATGCAATTCTAAAAAATGCATTTCATTACAATGCTAAAAATAAATAGAAACTGGGTAACATTTTTTCACATACATGCATCATTCACTCTACTGATAATTTACAGCATTTTCTTTGTACCATCGCCAACTATATAAGTTAACATGGTTAAATTTGTGACAAACTGTCAGCCATAGCATCATTTTTTCCCAAAGAGTGTACAATTTCTAAAACGATAAGGCTACAACAATAAACTCCATCAAAACATTTTGACTGTACATTTTTTACAAAGGTTTACATTCAGCCCATTGCAACCTTCCAAACATAGTCTCCCAGTTGTTTTATGTTTTCTTTCCAAGTGTACCTATAGTCCATCACCTCAGCCAGCTGAACTGCACAGCTAAGAACACTGGCCACTACTGGGTTCACTGTTCTCTGAGAAGTTTCTCAAGTACCCGTTAACCTGTGTGGTGTCACTTCATACTGAAAAACCCCATCCAGTGTAACAAGAACTGACTTTTCTTATTTTGGGGTGTCTAAAGAATGTGACAGTATCCCTCCATCACATTTGTCTCTTTCAGACACATGGCGCTGCCCACTCTTTCCACACAATCTTCTGAATGAGAAATTGGGTAGGAGACTGCCTTCGCCACCGCACTGAGTTTTCGTGTAGTCTATGCAAATTTGGGCTGATCCACCAGGTATAAGCATCAAGACCACCGGCAAATTCCAGCTGTTCTGACTAGGCTCAACTAAGCTGCCCTCCAGCATGCTTTCGATCTCTGCTTTTATTTGGGCCTGTTTGTCTAGACTCAAGCGGTACGAATGTTGTTTTAAAGGAACGGTTCCTCCTATAGCCACATCATGTGTGGCTAAGGTTGTACATCCCAGCTTATCCCTACAAACTCTCTTTTAAAATGTTGTGAAAAGCCTGGTTCGGTCTTCATGTTATTTTGCCTCGAAGTGGGAAAGCATGTTGTCCAATTTTCCTACCCATTCTGTATTCGCTAATCTGATAGTTGGAGGTTCAATCTGAGAATTTTCTAGGCCTGCTTCTGCCTCATCCTCCCTATACTTTCCCTTCTCAACAGTCCCGATTACCTTACATACCTGTTCTGGCTTATCCTCCTCCCTGCGATAATATTGCTTTAACATACTGATGTGACACAACTGGTTCTTCTTCCGGCGATCAGGGGTGTCAATCAAGTAATCTACCTTACCCACTCTTTTGATCACTCTATATGGGCCACTGAAGCGTGCTTTTAATGGTTCTCCCTGTAATGGTAATAACACTAATACTTCATCCCCTGGTTGAAAATTGAGGGCTTTTGCATTCTTGTCTGCCAATTTTTTCATATTGGCTTGGGATACTTTAAGGTGTTCCTGAGGCACACCGCAAGGTTTTGTGAGCCTTTCCTGGAACACAGATACATAGTCCAGTATTGAAGATTCATTCTTCCAACAGCTTCCAACCTCATAGTCCCGCAACTCCGGACAGCCCGCTTCTACCTCCTTCCCAAAATCCACAAACGGGACTGTCCCGGCAGACCCATTGTGTCAGCCTGCTCCTGCCACACTGAACGTATTTCTTCCTATCTTGACTCTATCTTTTCTCCGCTGGTCCAGTCTCTCCCCACCTACATCCGTGACTCTTCTGACGCCCTAAGTCATTTTGACAATTTCCAGTTTCCTGGCCCCAACCGCCTCCTCTTCACTATGGACGTCCAATCTCTCTACACTTCCATCCCCCACCAGGACGGTTTGAGGGGTCTCCACTTCTTCCTTGAACAGAGGCCCAACCAGTCCCCATCCACCACCACCCTCCTCCGCCTGGCTGAAATTGTTCTCACATTGAACAACTTCTCCTTCAACTCCACTCACGTCCTTCAAGTAAAAGGTGTTGCTATGGGTACCCGCATGGGTCCTAGTTATGCCTGTCTTTTTGTGGGATATGTCGAGCATTCTTTGTTCCAGTCCTACTCAGGCCCCCTCCCCCAACTCTTTTTCCCGTACATTGATGACTGTATCGGTGCCGTTCCCTGCTCCTGCCCCGAACTGGAAAACTTTATCAACTTTGCTTCCAATTTCCACCCTTCTCTCACCTTTACATGGTCCATCTCTGACACTTCCCTTCCCTTCCTCGACTTCTCTGTCTCCATCTCTGGGGATAGGTTGTCTACTAATATCCATTATAAGCCCACCGACTCCCACAGCTACCTCGACGACATGTCTTCACACCCTACCTCCTGTAAGGACTCCATTCCATTCTCCCAGTTTCTCCGTCTCCGATGCATCTGCTGTGATGATGCTACCTTCCATGACAGCGCTTCTGATATGTCTTCCTTTTTTCCTCAACTGAGGATTCCCCCCCACTGTGGTTGACAGGGCCCTCAACCGTGTCCGGCCCATTTCCCACACCTCTACCCTCACCCCCTTCCCCTCTCTCCCAGAACCGTGACAGGGTCCTCACTTTCCACCCCATCAGCCTCCATATCCAAAGGATCATCCTCTGCCATTTCCGTCACCTCCAGCATGATGCCACTACCAAACGCACCTTCCCCTCCCTTCCCCTGTCAGTATTCCGAAGGGATCGTTCCCTCCGCGACACCCTGGTCCACTCCTCCATTACCCCCACCACCTCGTCCCCTTCCCATGGCACCTTCCCCTGCAATCACAGGAGGTGTAATACCTGCCCATTTACCTCCTCTCTCCTCACTATCCCAGGCCCCAAACACTCCTTTCAGGTGAAGCAGCGATTTACTTGTACTTCTTTCAATGTAGTATACTGTATTCGCTGCTCACAATGTGGTCTCCTCTACACTGGGGAGACCAAGCGCAGACTGGGTGACCACTTTGTGGAACACCTCCGCTCAGTCCGCAAGCAGGACCCTGAGCTTCCGGTTGCTTGCCATTTCAACACTGCCCCCTGCTCTCATGCTCACATCTCTACCCTGGGCTTGCTGCAGTGTTCCAGTGAACATCAACGCAAGCTCGAGGAACAGCATCTCATCTACTGATTAGGCACACTACAGCCTGCCGGATTGAACATTGAGTTCAATAATTTCAGAGCATGACTGGCCCCCCATTTTACTTTTATTTTTAGTTATTTTTTATTTTTTATTTTTTTACATTTTATAGAATTTTTTTTTAATGTTTATTTCATTTCATCTTGGTTTGTTCCGTTTGCTTACCCACTGTTTTTTTTCTTGTTTGTACTTGCTGCTGTTCAATCTTCAATCCATTATCACCCTATCTGTACTAATGTGCTTTGTCTTTCAACACACCATTAACATATTGTTTGCCTTTGCTCCATGACCTCCTGGTCAGCTATTCTGTGGCCTTGTCCAATCTACACCTTCTCCTTTGTTATCTCTGGCCCCCGCGCACCCCCCCCCCCCCCCCCCCCCCCGCTTTAGTTGCTTATAACCTTTGACATTTCTAATATTTGCCAGTTCCGAAGAAGGGTCACTGACCCGAAACGTTAACTCCGCTTCTCTGTCTGCAGATGCTGCCAAACCTGCTGAGTATTTCCAGCATTTCTTGTCTTTATTATTATTGAAGATTCATTCCTTTGTTAGAAGCATCTGTCTTTTATGAGGTTTAGAAGACAGCTTACTTCATGTCCATAAAACAATCTGAAAGGACTGAAGCCTGTAGACTTATTCGGTGAGTCTCTGGTGGCAAATAAAAGAAAATCTAGTCCTTTATCCCAGTCATGCGGATATTCGTGACAGTATGTTCTAATCATTGTTTTGAGAGTTTGGTGGTATCTCTCTAAAGCTCCCTGTGACTGTGGGTGATCTGCTGAAGATTTCAACTGTCTAATCCCCAAATTGCCCATGACTTCTTGAAATATCTTAGACATGAAATTATAACCTTGATCTGATTGAACGTCAATTGGTAACCCATATCTCATAAAGAATTGGGTTAACTTTTCTACCGTTTTAACAGTAAATGTCCTCAAAGGAATGGCCTCTGGAAATCAAGTAGGCATATCCATGATAGTAAGTATGTATTGATGTCCTACTTTTGTTTTGGCAAGGGTCCTACACAGTCTACCAATACCCTGTTAATTGGTTCCTCAATCACTGGTATGGGAACTAGTGGTGCCAGTTTTATGGTAGGTTGTGGTTTTCCCACCATTTGGCATGTATGGCACATCCTACAAAATTGTCTCACATCCTTTGTAAGGCCAATAATAATGTTGGCTTATATGTGATTTGGTCTTCCGAATTCCCCTATGTCCTGCAAAAAGAATGTCATGTGCTAACCTTAATAATCCCTGGCGACATTTAGGGGTACACTATTTGTTCAACAACTGTCCAGTCTTCATCTGCAGGTCTATAAGGCGGTCTCCATTTCTTCCCCAAAACCCTGTTGGCCATATAATAGCCTTCTGGAACTCCTTTCGCCTCCGCTTCTGTCAGAGCCATCTGTGCTATTTGGTATATCTCTGGATCAGCTTGCTGTGCTGCAATGAGAGAAGATCTATTAAACATCTCATTTGAGTTATCTAAATCCCCAAATAAGGTTTCAGAGACTTAGCTATCTGTTTGTGGTGCCACTTTTACCTCCGACAATGAATCCTGTTCAGCCATTGCTCGGGTGACTACATACACAGGAAATATTCCTGGAACTTGTTCCTGCAATTGCTCCGTTTCCCTAACTTCACTTGGTTCCTCTGTAATTATAGGAGAAACTGATACCTTTGATCCAGCCAAATAATTTCCTAGGAGTAGATCAATTCCCTCTACTGGCAAACTGTGGACAACTCTACGGTTACCATATTACATCACTTTCTAGGCGTACTTTACATAAAGGTATGGGTATATACTCCCCGACAACTCCATTAACTGAAACTTTAGCATTCAAGGCACTCTCTGGTGGAAATGTTATATCTTTCCCCAGCAAGAATGTTTGGGTTGCTCCTGTATTCCTGAGTATAATGTTAGGTTTTCCTGCCTCACTTAAAGGATATGGAGTTACTTTCCCCTTTGACAAAAATTCATTATTACTTTCGGGTATTTTATTCTTAACCTCGACACTCACTTTCGTTTATGTATCTTGTTTTATAGCTGTCATTAAAGCTGTAGCCTGCTCTACTATACTCTCAATCAGAGTCTTTTCCTCCAGCATTAGCTTTGCGTACCCCAACAAGTCCTATGGGTCTACCTTGCAATTTTCAGCATTCTGACCAAAGATTTGTGACAATGATAACACTTCCTTTCTGGCCTGAGGAGGTGATCCTTGGGCATTCCCAGCTGTTCCTTCTTGTCCCCAGCTACCTGCCTTCCTTTCACTCTTCCACTTTCTATCCTTCTCGGGTTTATGGGAGTGATGGACAAAAGTTTTTGGCTTATTCACAAGCTCAAAATGATCAGCAATTTCCACTGCCTGACTAGCTTTCAAAACTTTCAGGTTTTCTACGAGTTCTCTCTACTGAAGGAATGGAACTTTTAAATTCTTCCAAGGGAATCAACTCTCGAAGGTTCTCATATGTGTTTCCATCTTTAATGCCCATATCCAATGATCAAAATGAATTTGCTTCACCCTCTCAAATTCTCCATACATCTGCTCAGCAAATTCCGAAAATTCTGACAGTAAGCTTCAGGGACTAACTCATATTCAACGAGAATAGCCTTTTTTGCTGTCTCATAATCTGCAGAAGCCTATTCAGGAAGCATGGCATAAACTTGATGAGCTCTGCCTACCAACCTGCTTTGCATGAGGAGTGTCCAGCTTTCCTTCGGCCATTACATCAGTTTGCCTATTTTTTCAAAAGCTATGAAAAATGCCTCTACGTCCCTTTCCTCAAACTTAGGAAGAGCTTGTATAAATTTAAACAGCTTTTCTCTGGGTCTTGACTGAATTCAGATTCTTCCTGACTCAAATTTTCCCCGGAGTCAAAACCACCACATTGTCTTAGTTTCATCTCTCTTAACCTAAATTCCCTCTCTTTCTCCCTTTCCTCTTTTTCTAATTTTAAATGTTGGACTATTACATCAAGTATCACTGCTTTTTTGGCAACTGATTTCAATCTAACCCCAATTTTGCTGCCAATTCTTTTAGTTTATTCTTAGTTAAAGTTATCAAGTCACCGAGGGAAATATTCTCCTTTCCCGGAAACTCTGCTGCAACTGCTAATGCCATTCTGATGGTATAGACCGTACCTTATTACACAAGAAACCTGGTTCCTTTTATTTTTTTCATAATTGGCGTTAGATTTGGACCCCAACAATTGAGTTTCCAATTAATATGATCCCAGACTCGAGAGCAATTAATATGATGCCAGAGGCAAGACCCCAATTTATGTGTTATCGCAGAGACAAGCGATTAATATGATTCCATACGCAAGTCCCCCAATTAACCTGATTCTGATCTCAGACGAGCCACCCAATTAAATAATATGTTACGACTGCAGTGGGAGCAACGCACTGTCAATTCGGTCCTGCCACTCCACGTGTCGCAGCATATTATTTAAAGTTTTCTCACCCAACTGGAAAACAGCCAAATTAAACACTAGTAACCCCGGAATAAAACAGACCAAACCAGGTATCTTTAGACAACAACAAATTAACTATTTATTAAAAACTAAATCTTAAACACTATTAAGCTAAACCCTATGTCTAAAAACCTTATAACTTCTTATTTTAATCTAACTCCCCCATTCACACACATGCACTCAAAAGTAACAGTAGTTAACCGGTTTTAAAAGTGGCGTTTTTAAAAATTAATTGCTTCTTAAGAATAAATAAGTCTTTGTGGGTTACGTTCCTGATGGATGAGGTATTCTAATGTGGAAATAGTCAAAGGCCACTCGAAGTCTTCACGTGGATTTGATGCAGTAGTCTATTCTTAATAGGCATTCAAACTCTTAGGTTGCAGTAGGTATCAACAGTTCCTTCAGCAATACAAATGGCTTCTTGAAAAAAGGCTTTTCTTCTGGCAATTAACTCGTCAATAGCTCCCTGTAGAATTTTTGCTGAGAGAAAATAGACAGCTTCCTTCTCTTCAGTAGCACACCTCGCTGGAGAGTCTCAACAACAAACTGGTTCAGACCAGTTTTTGCCAGTTTTACACACTACACAAATGGAAACATTATACCATGTGACCTCTCTCATGTTGTCGCCTAGGGTAACAAGTGCAGCTGCTGGCACACTGTGCCTTAGTAATTCCAGAACTTTCTCTTCCTTAAATGTGCACTGTTTTTAACAGAGTCTTAAAGGCACACAATATTTTAAACCGAGGAGAAAAAAAGATACAAGTCTGTGACATCGGTCAAATGCTGCCTTGATGTCAAGGACTGTCACTCTCGCCTCATCTCTTGAGTTCAGCTCTTTGGTCCATGTTGGAACCAAGGCTGTAATGAAGTCAGGAACTGAGTGGCCCTGGCGGAACCCAAACTGAGCGTCAAAGAGCAGGTTATTGCTAAGCAAGTGCCGCTTGATAATACTGTCAACGACACTTTCCATCACTCTACTGATCATTGCGAGTAGACTGATGGGGCGGTAATTGGCCGGGTTGGACTTGTCCTGCTTTTTGTGCACAGGACATACCTGGGCAATTTTCAATATTGCCGGATAGATTCCAGCTGTACTGGAACAGCTTGACTAGGGGCGTGGCAAGTTCTAGAACATAGGTCTTCACACCCATTGCTGGAATGTTGTCAGGGCCCATAGCCTTTGCAGTATCCAGTGCCTTCAGTCGTTTCTTGATATTGCTTGGAGTGAATGGAATTGGCTGAAGACTGGTATCTGTGATGCTGGGGACCTCAGGAGGAGGCCGAGATGGATCATTCACTCGGCACTTCTGGCTGAAGATGGATGCAAATGCTTCAGCCTTGTCTTTTGCATTGATATGCTGGCCTCCCCCATTGTTGAGGATGGGGATATTGATGGAGATGCCTCCTCCTGTCAGTTGTTTAATTGTCCACCACCATTCACAATTGGATGTGGCAGGATCGCAGAGCTTAGATCTGATCCGTTGGTTGTGGGATTGCTTAGCTCTGTCTACCATATGCTGTTTACTCAATTTGGTACACAAGTAGTCCTGGGTTGTAGCTTCATCAGGTTGACATCTCATTTTGAGGGATGCCTAGTGCTGCTCCTGGCATGCCCTCCTGCACTCTTCATTGAACCAGGGTTGATCCCCCACCTTTATGGTAGAGTGGGAGATATGCCAGGCCATGAGGTTACAGATTGTGGTTGAGTACAATTCTGCTGCTGCTGTTGGCACACACACCTCACAGATTCCCAGTTTGCGTTTCTAGATCTGTTCACAGCTGTTAGAAAGAAATAGAAGGAATTTTAAAAAACTTTTACTGAAGAGAAGACATGGAAGTGCTTTGTTTTGGTGAGGTGTCCCAAAGTCAAATAATTGGCTGCCGTTAGGATTTTTTCCAGGCGAGGTTGATGAACAGTTTTGTTTGGAGTGGGCAGTCAAAGAAATTCAACTGCAGAAGGCTTCACATAGGTCTTACAGTAGGTGTGCAGCAACAGAGGTGTCAGTTCTCACACACAATCGATGCAAAAGTCTTTTTTAAGATGCAAGGTTTCTGCAAGCAATCAGGATGTCTTCAAAATTACAGGAGGCAACAGTACCACTTCATACAAGCTTTTGCTTTTCAGGAGCAGGGATTCTTTAATAGTTATATGGTTTTTCTTCTGATCTCCTGGCAGGACCATAGGCAGATTCCAACTACCTGCTTTTAATCCAAAAACCAGCATCTTTTAACTGTTCAAAGTAAAACTAAAATTTTTTCCAAGCAAATCTCATGCTAATCATAAATTCTCTATTGCCACAACAAAGGATAGCTCTTAAGTCAAACTTCTTGTGGTTTACATGAAATCACCTGGTTTCCAGTATTTGTTTACTGGTCAAAACCAGGAATCTCTTGTTGCCCTTGCTTTTTTTGAAAAGCATCCATAAAGTTCAGCTATCTCCAGATGTTTCAATGCCCATCAAATCCTTTTTTTAGTTTTCAAAAGTATAGATTCCTAAGTTTTAACACAAATAATGGAAATTCTGTAATAGTATCCTCAATGTGAAAATGGGACTTTGTCTCCACAAGGACTGTGCGGTGGTCACTCCTACCAATACTTTCGTGGACAGATGCATCTGCGGCAGGCAGATTGGTGAGGACGAGGTCAAGTATGATTTTCCCTCTTGTTGGTTCCCTTGCTACCTGCCGCAGACCCAGTCTAGCAGCTATGTTTTTTAGGACTTGGCCAGCTTGGTCATTGTGGTGCTACCGAGCCACTCTTGGTGTTGGACATTGATGTCCCCCACCCAGAGTACATTCTGCGCCCTTGCCACCAGCAATGCTTCCTCCAAGTGGCGTTCACCATGGAGGAGTACTGATTCATCAGCTGAGGGGGGATGGTAGGTGGTAATCAGCAGGAGGTTTCCTTGCCCATGTTTGACCTGATGCCATGAGACTTCATGGGTTGATGTTGAGGACTCCCAGGGCAACTCCCTCCCGACTGTATACCATTGTGCCGCCACCCCTGCTGGGTCTGTACTGCCGGTGGGACAGGACATACCCGTGGATGGTGATGGTAGCGTCTGGAACATTGTCTGTGAGGTATGATTCTGTGAGTATGACTATATCAGGCAGCTGCTTGACTAGTCTTTGGGACATCTCTCCCAATTTCGACACCACCCCCCAGATGTCAGTAAGGAGGACTTTGCAGTGTCGACAGTGCCGTAGAGTTTCTGGTGCCTAGATCAATGCCAGCTGGTCCATCCGGTTTCATTCCTTACTGACTTTGTAGCAGTTTGATACAACTGAGGGGCTTGCTAGGCCGTTTCAGAGGACATTTAAGAGTCAACCACATTGCTGTGGGTCTGGTGTCACATTTAGGCCAGACCAGGTAAGGACAGCAGATTTCCTTCCCTAAAGGACATTATTTATTTATTTTTTACAGAGATACAGCACTGAAACAGGTCCTTCGGCCCATCGAGTCTGTGCCGTCCAACAACCACCCATTTATACCAACCCTACAGTAATCCCATATCAACTACTTACACTAGGGGCAATTTACAACGGCCAATTTACCTATCACCTGCAAGTCTTTTGGCTGTGGGAGGAAACCGGAGCACCCGGCGAAAACCCACGCAGACACAGGGAGAACTTGCAAACTCCGCACAGGCAGTACCCAGAATCGAACTTGGGTCCCTGGAGCTGTGAGGCTGCGGTGCTAACCACTGCGCCACCCCAGTGAACCGGGTGGGTTTTTACGACAATTGACAGTGGTTTCATGGCCATCATTAGACTAGCTTTTTAATTCCAGATCTATTAATTGTTCAGGTGGCCGTAAAAGACCCTGTTGCACTATTTCAAAGAGCACGAACGTTATCCCTTGTATCCTGGCCAATATTTATCCCTCAATCAACATAACAAAAACAGGTTATCCGGTCATTATTACATTACTGTTAGTGGGAGTTTACTGCATGCAAATTGCCTGCTACATTTCTACATTACGACTGACTACACTTCAAAAGTACTTCATTGGTTGTAAAGCACTTTGGGACACTGATGGTCATGAAAAGTGCTATATAAATGCAAGTCCTTTCTGAAAAAGGTGAATCTCATTGAAAATGTGCTCTTCTGTTTGCAAACATATGAGTGTAAGTATATCTGTTACTGATAGACTCTCAGCTAAAGTAAAGCTAAAATGTCTTGTGGGAATACCAACTTGCTCATTCACACAGTGAAGGCTACAAAATACAGTATTTTTATTCAAAAAGGAATTACATTAGTGTAATGAAGGATAAACAGGTCCTCATGTTTTGTTTAAATAATTTATGTAGTTTTATAAATTCATTATCTTATCCTTCCTAATAAGTATATTGGTAAGTTTTATTCTTTATGTCAGCGTTTGTATCAGACAGCCTATATAACTGCAATCACTTCATCTCAGTAAATTAATTGTGTGTGAAATACTTTGAGACATTTCTGAGATGAGTTAATGTGCTGTCTAATTGCAAGGGTTGCTAAATTCAGTTTTATCTTTTTTGTCAATCATGGTTGGTTGGCATCCTTACATCTACAAAAGATGACAAATATACAGCAAACAATCTGTTTAGGTGGGGTGTCTTCTCTTGGTGCAGCTTTGCTGATGGCTGTGAAGAACAATTTTTGAGAGGCAGGTTCTGCCACAAGTGCTACACGTGAAGCTGCCAAGTGACTCTGTAAGTTGTTGTTTTCGATGTTGGCTCCTGTTGCCAAGCTGCTGTAGCCACTGGTTGTCGTGGTAGTGCACACCAGGCCACAGGATGTGTCACATTTCCCTCTTTCACCAGCTAGTGACTCCCGGCTGTGATCACCGACTTTTAGAGCCTTTGTGGAACGCTTACAAGCATCTTGAAGTGGAGCTTTGGGTGCTTCATTGGTTGTCTTGTCCTGGCTACTTCACCATACAGAAGGTCCTTGGATATGCCACTGACGTGTCCGATCCACCAAAGCCGCCTCTGTTGGATTAGTGACAACACACTTGGGAGCTCTGCCTTGGAGAGGACACTGTATTTGTGATTTTGTCCTGCAAGGATATACCCACAATGCACTGTAGACAGCGATGATAGAAATTATTGAGCTTTTCTGGTAGCTGTAAGTTGCCCATGTTTCACAGCCATATAGCAAATCTACTGTGGACATGATCTTCTCCATACACCAGCTACAGGAGAAGTGTAGGGAATAGAGTATACCCTTTACTTTACTTTCGTAGGTCTTATTGAGGCATTCAACACCGTCAGCAAAGCAGGGCTGTACAAGATTTTGGGAAAAATTGGCTGTCCACCAAAACTCCTCAGTCTCATCCGCTCCTTCCATGACAACTGTACAGTCTGATGGCTCCACTTCCAACAGTTTTGGAGTGAAGAATGGAGTGAAACAGGGTTGTGTCATAGCCTCCACTCTGTTTGGCATCTTCTCCATGCTCCTGACCTTCACCTTCCCTGCAGATATGGAAGGAGTCTACTTGCACACTAGGTCAGACAGCAAGCTCTACAACCTATCAAGGCTGAAGGCGAAGACAAAGACCCATCGTGTCCTGATCAGAGAACTCCTCTATGCTGATGATGCTCACACCGAAACTCAGCTACAAAGACTCATGGACTGTCTCTCCCCTGCCTGTAACTTGTTCTCCTTGACTATGAGTCAAGAAAATCATGGTCATCGGACAAGGTGTTGCCTCTCCGCCCCTGATCACACTAAATAACACCCCACTGGAAGTGGTTAGCAAATTCTGCTACCTTGGGTCCACGGTGACAGACAATCTGTCCCATGATGCAGAGCTCGATACACACATAGGGAAAGCAGCTACCACCTTTGGCCGACTTGCGAAATGCTCATGGGATAACACCAAGCTGACCCTTAGGACCAAGCTGATGGTTTAGAAGGCCTGTGTTTTTTTTATTATAACGCTAAGAATAACAGTGTGAGAAATACAACCTTTCCATTTTAGCATAATCTGATTTAATGGCTAATAAGGATGCTTATGAATAGAAATTGAGAGGGTCAACAGAGAGGCTTCAAACAGTCATTTTAGGGAGATGTTTGGACTTCAGATTGTGTCACCACCTAATGAATTGGTAGCTTGTATGGAGGGAGAATTCCTAAAAGCTTCTCAATGTGAGAAGGGGAAAGGTAATGATCTTGACGGAGCTTGATTTCTGAGGCTGCGATAGAATTCTGTTTGAGATAATTATACCCTTAGTATTTCATTGTGTAATTTTTGTCTGTCCGCAAGCAGGAGAAATGTGGTCAGTCAGAAAACTACTAAGGAATCTTGCTGATAATATGGCTCTTACAATGATTTTTGGGTTATCTCAGCATCTTTATCTGAAGTAAAAGCAAAATACTGCAGATGCTGGAAATCTGAAATAAAAACAAGAAATGCTGGAACCACTCAGCAGGTCTGGCAGCATCTGTGGAAAGAGAAGCAGAGTTAACGTTTTGGGTCAGTGACCCTTCTTCGGAACTGTCGGAACTGGAGACAAAAAAACAAAGCATTAATTATCCCTAGCCTTCTAACAGGAAAACATATGCACAATAGAATTGACCAAAAAGTGGGCTCTGGCAATAAGGGTCCTTTGCATATTCATAATTTTCCCATTTTCTGCCTTGGGATGTCTATCTGGCTACACAGATACTGAAGCAGTCCGTGTCCATTTGCAGCAAGACCTGGACAACATTCAGACTTGGGCTGATAAGTGACAAATTACATTCATGCCACACAAGTGCCAGGCAATGACGATCTCCAACAAGAGAGAATCCAACCATCTCCCCTTGACATTCAATGGCATTACCATTGCTGGATCCCCCACTATCAACATTATGGGAGTTACCATTGACCAGAAACTGAACTGGAGTAGCCATATAAATACCACGGCTACAACAGCAGGTCAGAGGCTAGGAATCCTGCAGTGAGCAACTCACCTCCTGACTCCCCAAAGCCTGACTACCATCTAGAAGGCACAAGTCAGGAGTGTAATGAAATACTGTCCACTTTCCTGGATTGGTGCAGCTCCAACAACACTCAAGAATCTCAACACCATCCAGGACAAAGCAGCCTGCTTGATTGGCACCCCATCCACCACCTTCAACATTCACTCCCTCCACCACCGACGCACAGTGGCAGCAGTGTGTACCATCTATGAATTGCACTGCAGCAACTCACCAAGGCTCCTTAGACAGCACCTTCCAAACTCACGACCTTTACAACCAAGAAGGACAATGGCAGCAAATGCATGGGAACAACACCACCTGCAAGTTCCCCTCCAAGCCACACACCATCCTGACTTGGAATTATATCACTGTTCCTTCACTGTCGCTGGGTCAAAATCCTGAACTCCCTAACAGCACTGTGGGTGTACCTACCTCACATGGACTGCAGTGGTTCAAGAAGGCAGCTCACCACCACCTTCTCAAGGGTAATTAGGAATGGGCAATAAATGCTAGCCTAGCCAGCGATGGCCACATCCTGTGAAAGAATTTTTTAAAAGTTATTTTCCGTTTTAAAGGACTTTTCAGTGAATCATAGAATTGTTACAGCACCGAAGAAGGCCATTCGGCCTGTCAAGTCTGCTGTCTCTCTGCGAGCAATTAAGCTAGTCAGACCCCGCTTCCTTTCCCCATAGTCCTGCAATTTTATCTTCAGGTGCTTATCCAATTCCCTTTTGGAAGCCACAATTGAATCTGCCTCCACCACACTCTCAGGCAGTGCATTCCAGATCCTAACCACTTGCTGCATAAAAAAAATTCCTCATATTGCCTTTGGTTCCTTTGCCAATCACCTTATAGCTATGTCCTCTGGTTCTCAGCCCTCCGCCAAAGGCAACAGCTTCTCTCTATCTACTCTGTCTAGATGCCTCGTGATTTTGAACACCTCTATCAAATCTCCTCTCAAATTTCTCTAAAGACAACAGCCCCAGCTTTTCGAATCAGGGAGAGTCCGGATGGCTGTATTTCCTGCCCCGTGCCAGGGTTCGGGACATCTGATTAAGGCTGGAGAGGAACTTACAGTGGGAGGGGGAGAATCCAGTCATCGTGGTCCATGTCAGTACCAACGACATCGGCAGGACAAGGAAAGAGTTTCTGCATAGTCACTATGAGGAACTAGGCGCCAAATTAAGAAGCAGAACCTCAAAGGTAATAATCTCTGGATTATTACCTGAGCCACGTGCAAATTGGCATAGGGCAAATAAAATTAGAGAAATTAATACGTGGTTCAAAGACTGGCATGATAGAAGTGGGTTCCGGTTCGTGGGGCACTGGCAGCAGTACTGGGGAAAGCTGTGGCTGTACCTGTGAGACAGTCTACATCTAAACCATACTGGGGGCGGTGTTCTAGCGAGCCGTATAACTAGGGAAGTAGAGAGGATTTTAAACTGAATAGTGGGGGCAAGGGATCAAATTTGGGAAGATATGGTTAATCAAGGAGTAGCGACAAGGCAAGAGAGAAAGGTATTAATATGGGAAATGATAGACTGTGACAGGAAGGGACAGAGCGTACAAATCTAAGCGTGAATCAACAGATAAGGCTAGAGGTTACAAAAATAATAAAAGGACATACCTAAAGGCTCTGTATCTGAATGCACGTAGCATTCAAACAAAACAGATTAACAGAGCGCAAATAGAAATAAATAAGTACGATCTGATGGCCATTACAGAGACATGGCTGCAGGATGACATAGATTGGGACCTGAATCTTGAAGGGTGCATGGCATTTAGGAAGGACAGGAAGCTAGGAAAAGGTGGAGGGGTAGCTCTGTTAATTAATGATGGTATTAGCGCAATAGAGAGGGATGACCTAAATTCAGGAAACCAGGATGTAGAAGCAGTTTGGGTAGAGATGAGAAATCATACAGGCAAGAAGTCACTTGTGGGAGTGGTGTACAGGCCACCTAACATTAACCACACCGTAGGACAGGGTATAAATGAAGAAATAATGGCAGCTTGTCAGAAAGGTACGGTGATAATTATGGGGGATTTTAACCTACATATAGTCTGGAAAAATCAGATGGGCAGAGGTAGTCTAGATGAGGAGTACATAGAATGTTTTCGGGATAATTTCTTGGAACAGTACGTTCTGGAGCCAACCAGAGAGCAGGCTATACTAGACCTGGTATTGTGCAATGAGATTAATTAATGACCTCATAGCTAAGGCGCCCCTAGGTAGCAGCAATCATAATATGATTGAAATTTACATTCAGTTTGAGGGAGAGAAGAGTGGGTCCAAGACTAGTATTTTAAACTTAAATAAGGGCAATTATGAGGGCATCAAAGCAGAGCTAACTAAAGTGAACTGGCTAAAGTGAACATATATGGGGATATTTCAGAATACACAGAATAGATACATTTCACGAGAAATAAAAATTCCAAGGGTGGGGCCCACCATCCGTGGTTAACTAAAACAATTAAAGATAGTATCAAACTTAAAAGAAAATGTATATAATTGCGCAAAGATGGGAGGCAGGTCAGAAGATTGGACAGAATATTAAAAAAAACAAAGAATGACAAAGATTGAAAAGGAAGGTAAAATTAGAGTACGAGAGAAAGCTAGCTTGAAATATAAAGACAGAGTTTCTATAGATATTTTAAAAAAGAAGAGTTAACAAAGTGAGTGCTGGTCCTATAGAAAGTGAGTCTGGGGAATTAATAATGGATAATAAGGAGATGGCAGATGAATTGAACAGGTATTTTGCATCGGTCTTCACTATTGTGGATACAAGTGACATCCCAGTATTAGCTGTAAGTCAGCAAATGGAAGGGAGGGAGGAACTCCAGTAAATTACAATCACCTAGGAAGTGGTACTGAGTAAATTGTTGGAGCTGTGGACTGACAAGTCCCTGGGTCCTGATGGACTTCATCCTAGGGTGTTAAAAGAAGTGAGATAGTTGATGCGTTAGTTTTAATTTTCCAAAATTCCTTAGATTCAGGAAAGGTTCTGTTAGATTGGAAAAGAGCAAATGTAACTCCTTTATTCAAAAAGGGAGGAAGATAGAAAGCAGGGAACTACAGGCCAGTTAGCTTAACATCTGTCTTAGGGAAAATATTAGAAGTTATGATTAAAGATGTTACAGCAGGGCATTTAGAAAAATTCAAGGTGATTAGGCAGAGTCAACATGGTTTTGTGAAAGGGAAATCATGTTTAGCCAATTTATTGGAGTTCTTTGAGGGAGTTACATGTGCTGTGCAGAAAATAGAAGCTCATGGTGTAGCGGGTAACATATTGGCATGGATAGAAGATTGGCTAGCTAACAGGAAACAGAGAGTAGGCATAAATGGGTCATTTTCTAGTTGGCAAGATGTAATGAGTGGTGTGCCACAGGGATCTGTGCTGGGGCCTCACCTTTTTACAATTTATATAAATGACTTAGATGAAGGGACCTAAGGTATGGTTACTAAATTTGCTGATGACACAAGTTAGGTAGGAAAGTAACTTGTGAAGAGGATATAAGGGGATATAGATTGATTAAATGAGTGGGCAAACACCTGGCAAATAAGGGGGCTACAAAGGGATATAGATAGGTTAAGTGAGTAGGCAAACACCTGGCAAATGGAGTATAATGTTGGAAATTGTCCACTTTGGCAGGAAGAATAAAAAAGAAGCATATTATCGAAATGGTGACAGATTGCAGAGCCCTGAGATGCAGAGGGATCTGGGTGTCCTAGTGCATGAATTGCAAAAGGTCAGTATGCAGGTACAGCACGTAATTAGGAAAGCTAAATGCTAATAGAATGTTATTGTTTATCGAAAGGGAAATTGAATACAAAAGTAGGGAAGTTATGCTTCAGCTATATAGGGCATTGGTGAGACCACATCTGGAGTACTGTGTATAGTACTGTTCTCCTTATTTAAGGAAGGATGTAAATGCACTGGAGGCAGTACAGAGAAGGTTTACTAGACAAATACCTGGAATGGGTGGGCTGTCTTACGAGGAAAGATTGGACAGGCTAGGCTTGTATCTGCTGGAATTTAGAAGAGTAAGAGGCAACTTGATTGAAACATATAACATCCTGAGGGGTCTTGACAGGGTGGATGTGGAAAGGATGTTTCCCCTTGTGGGAGAATCTAGAACTAGGGGTCACTGTTTGAAAATAAGGGGTCACCCATTTAAGACAGAGATGAGAAGAATTTTTTTCTCTGAGGGTCGTGAGTCTTTGGAATTCTCTTCCCCAAAAGGCGCTCGAAGCAGAGTCTTTGAATATTTTTAAGGCAGAGGTAGATAGATTCTTGATAAGCAAGGGGGATGAAAGTTTATCGGGGGTAAGTGGAAATGTGGAGTAATCAGTTCAGCCATGTACTTATTGAATGGCGGAGCAGGCTCGCGGAGCCGAGTGGCCTACTCCTGCTCCTAATTCACATGTTCGTAATCTATCCTCGTAACTAAAGTCCCTCATCACAGAAACCATTCTCATAAATCTTTTCTGCACCCTCTGTAAAACCTTCACATCCTTCCTAAAGTTTGGTGACAAGAATTGGACACAATAGCCCAGTTGAAGCTGAACTAGTTTTTCACAAAGTTTCATCATAACTTCCTTGCTTTTGCACCCTATGCCTCTATTTATAAAGCCCAGGATCCCGTATGCTTTTTTAACCACTTTGGAACCTGCCCTTCTGCCTTCTACAATTTGTGCACATATATCCCCAGGTGTCTCTGTTCCTTCTCCACTTTTAGAATTGTATCCTTTAATTTATATTGCATCTCCTTGTTCTTCCTACCAAAATGTATCACTTCACATTTCTCTGCATTAAATTTCATCTGCCACGTGTTTGCCCATTCCACCAAACCTGTCTGTGTCCTCTTGAATCTATCACTATCCTCCTCACATTTCCAAGTTTTGTGTTGCCTGCAAGTTTTGAAATTGTGCCCTGTACACCCAAGTCTAGGTCATTAATATAATCAAGAAAAGCAGTGGTCCTAGTACTGACCCCTGGGAGCACCACTGTATACCTTCCTCCAGTCCGAGAAACAACCATTCATCACTGCTCTCTGTTTCCTATCACTCAGACAGCTTTGTATCCATGCTGCCACTGTTGCTTTTATTCCCTGGGCTTCAACTTTGCTGACAAGCCTCTTATGTGGCACTTTAACAATCACCTTTTGGAAGACCATATACACCATGATGATGCATTACACTCATCAGCCCTCTCTTACCTTACCAAAAAACTCCATCAAGTCAGTTAAACACGATTTACCTTTAAGGAAAGCCAGCATGGATTTGTTAATTAATTCACCCTTGTCCAAGTGACTGTTAATTTTGTCCCAGATTATCATTTCTAAAAGTTTTCCCACCACCAAGATTAAATTGGCCTGTAGTTGCTGGGTTTATCATTAAAACCTTTTTTGAACAAGCTTGTAACGTATGCAATTCTCCAGTCCTCTGGCACCACCCCGTATCTAAGGAAAATTGGAAGATTATGGCCAGTACCTCCATAAATTCTGCTTTTACTTCCCTTAGCATCCTTAGATGCATCCCATCTGGTCCTGGTGAGTTATCAACTTTATGCACAGCCAGCCTTCCCCATCCAATTTCCTACTCCTTCACTGTGATTTTGGCAACATCTTCTTCCTTGGTAAAGACAGATGCAAAGTACACATTTAATACTTCAGCTATGCCCTCTGCCTCCATGCATAGATCCCCTTTCAGGTCCCTAATCAGTTTCACTCCTCATCTTGCTATCCTTTTAGTATAGGCCTATAGAAGACTTTTGGATTCCCCTTTAAGTTAGCTGTCAGTCTCTTCTTATACTCTCTTTTTCTCTCTCATTTTCTTTTTCAATTCCCCTCTGAACTTTCTATATTCAAGCTGGTTCTCACTTGTATTATCAACTTGACATCAGTCATATGCACCCTTTTTCTGTTTCATCTTACTCTCTGGCTCATTCATCATCCAGGGAGCCCTGGTTTTGGTTGTCCTACCTTTGCCACTCCTGGAATGTACCTTTGACTATACACAGCTTATTTCATCTTTAAAGGCACCTCATTGTTTTGTTACAGTTTTTCCTGCCAATCTTTCATTCTGATCTCTCAACACACTGAAACTGGCCCCCTCCTATTAAGTTTTTTTTACTCTAGAATGCTCCTTGTCTTTTCCATAGCTAACCTAAACCTTATGATACTATGATCACCATTCCCTAAATGTTCCCCTGCTGACATTTGATCCACTTGACCCACCTCATTCCTCAGAACCAGATCCATCAATGCCTCCTTTCTTGTTGGACCAGAAACATACTAATCAAGAAAGGTCTCCTGAACACACTTCAGAAATTCTGATCCCTCTCCGCCCTTCACACTATTACTATTTCAGTCTATATCAGGATAATTAAAGTTTCCCATTAACATTATAGTTCTTGTACTTTTCTGTAATATCCTTGCAAATTTGCTCCTCAATATCTTTCCCACTAGTTAGTGGCCTATAGAATACACCCAGTAGTTTTTAATACCTCTATTGTTTCTTAACTCTAACCAAATAGATTCTGTCCTTGATTGCTCCAGGACATCGGCTCTCTCCAACCCTTTAATATTCTCCTTGATCAATACTGCCACCCCTCCTCCTTTCTTTCCTTCCCTATTTTTATTGAACATCTTGTATCCATGAATATTTAGTACTCAGTCCTGCCCCTTTTTGAGCAACATCATCATATTTCCATGTGGCTGTTTGCACCTGCAGCTCACCAACCTTATTGACCATGTTTTGTGTGTTTACATACATGCACTGTAAACCCGAATTATATATTATTGCATTTTCAGCAATGGTTTTTGTGACTGCATTCCCCCCCCACCCCACACACACACACACACACACACACACACCCTCCCCTGTATCTAAAAAGCTCTCAGGGTGCCAAAGGTACAATTTTCAAATAATGTGTGCTTGTGCAGGAGTGGATATTGTTCACAGAATGGGGAAATTTTCCATGTTGAAGACTTTTTTAAGCCCCCTCTTGGGAAAGAAAACATTCCTTCAACACTTTGCCAATAAATAACTGTCATAAATTCTGGGTCTACCTTAGATACTCAGTGTCACCAGTTTCTTCCATAAGTGGACCCGGTCCCTTATAGTTAAAAGTTTACTTTTATCACCTAACGTCTAGATGTACAATAGCCTAACCAGGGGATACAACTTGTTGCGTGAACTGAATGTCTTGATCCTTGCACATGCCCTTAAGCACTTTTTCCCAATCTTCTGAAAGGTGCAGTGATTAACACTTTAATGAAACAAGGCCAGACATGAATCATTAAAGCTGCTTTATTTTACAGTCAGTAAGTGGACGTATAGAGCAACAGTTATAGCAAATCTCACCTTATTTTAACTTCATTTCGGTTCCTCCTTGATAATGAAGAAAATAATAGAAAATACACCACATTGTTCCAGTTAGCTGTCTCGGTAATACTTTCTTCTGGTCAGCTTACTCTGAGCCTGGTTAGCTTCCCTCAAGGAAAACTGCACTGGCCTTACCTATAAATGTGCGTTTTCCTTTCAATTTGTTTCTTCTGAGGCCAGGAAGCTGAGGGCCATACCTCCAACTTCTTCCTGGTCCAAGGGTTTGCCTGGTGGGCTGGCCAATTAAACTGACTACTGCCCTGTTAGGTGGAGACTCAGCCACACTATGTCCTGCTGTGTGTGCATAAGATCATTTCCTGCCAGGATCCCACATAAAAACATAAATCAGGCTTCCACTATTAGTCTGTTGTTAAATATACTCCAGATATGAATTTTTGGTTTTTCCGATTTCATTTGGCATAATTCATATTGCTTTTCATACAGTAAACCTATGTGCATAGTACAGTTCTTTATTTAAAATATTGTTCTCAATCAGATACAGTAAACTCGTAATTCAAAGTCATTTAAATTCAAATTTTAAGCATAGAATTTCCACATTATGTTATTTGTTGCTAAATTCAAATAATTGGATAATTCAATTAACTTGGTACGAAAACGACTTTGAATTATCAGGCGTAGACTGTAAGCTACACTACTGAAATAGTAAGGCAGTATTATGGATACGAATATCAGAGAGTAGTTGTAACTAGACATTTCCATTGATACTCTTGAGCAGAGATGACTGTGTTCAAACGTTTTGGATGGTATAGTGTAGAATTTCACTCACAGCAGCTGTAGCTTCTTCACAAGTTGGTTTTATTAGGTAAGGTGGAAGTAAAAAGCCATATCTCCCAGTATCACGAAGTTCAAAGGTAAATGAATATTTGATGCCCAAGTCATAAGCCCAGTCATCTGAACACCCAGTAGATAAATCTGTAACAATAATGAGAAAGCGATTTAGAAATCTATTTTGGAAGTACAAATGTTGATTTGCTAGCCATCATTTCTTATGAACCGTCCCCAGTCGAGGAGATCATCTTACAGGTCAATTAATTCATCCAGTGAGTAACTGAGACATACAGATCCCAGGTTCGATTCCTGGTCTGGGTTGAATCAACTAAGTTGACTATGGCAGCAGTGGAAGAATTACAGTTGACCTCAGCTGCTGATTTAGGTGTGGAAAGGTCGGGTGGTATTCCAGCTCCTCCTTGCTCCTTGTCCAGTGACCTCTGCTGGAAGTGCAAGCGTGTGGACATCAGATGAATATTTGGCCTGTCCGTGACTCCCTCTGTCACTGAAATTCATGAGAGCCAATAGGAACTTGTAACTGGTAGGTCATGTCCAACAAACCTAATTGAATTTTTTAAGGAAGCAACTAAAACAGCAGACAGAGGAATGTCTGGATGTAGTTTATTTTGACTTCCAGAGGCATTCAGTAAGGTTACACATAAGCAACTGTTAGCTAAAATTAAGGCTCATGGAAATGTAGGCAAACTACTGACCTATTTAGGAGATTGATTAGGTAGTAGAAGGCATAGAGTCGAAAATAAAGCACATGTACGTGACAGTAAGTAAGTAAGTGACTAGGGGTGTCTGACAAGGATCTGTGCTGGGGCCTCAGCTGTTCACTATATTTATTAATGACTTAGATAACATAATAGAGAGCCATATAATCAAGTTTGGTGATGGCAGTAAAATTGGCAGTGTAGTAAGTAGTGTAGATGGAAGCATAGAACTACAAAGAGACATTGATAGAGGAACTGAATGGGCAAAACTGTGGCAGATGGATTTCAACCCAGGTAAGTATGATGTCATCCATTTTGGACCAAAAAAAGGATAGATCCAAGTATTTTTAAATGGTTAAAAACTAGGAACAGTGGAGGTACAAAGAGATTTAGGGGTATATACACAGATCATTAAAACATAGTTATTTCAGATTTCCAGCATCTGCAGTATTTTGCTTTTATTAAAATATAGTAGTCAGGTACAAAAAAAATCAGAAGGATGAATGGCATGTTAAACTAGAGGGCTAGAATAAAAGGGGATGAAGTTTTGCTACAACTGTACAAAGCCCTAGTTAGACCACATCTGGAGTACTTTGTAGTTTCGGGCACTTTACAAAGGATCTAATAGCCTTAGAAGAATGCAGTACAGATTCACCAGAATGCTACCAGAACTCCAAGGGTTAAATTATGAGGAGAGATAACATAAACTAGCTTGTATTCCTTGGAATATAGAAGGTTGAGGGGTGATCTGATTGACGTTTTTAGGATTTTGGAAGTAATTAATGGAGAAACCTTTCCACTGATGGAGAAGTCTATGACAAAAAGAAACAACTTCCAAATCAGAGCCAAATCATTCAGGAGAGAAGTTAGGGAACACTGCTTCATTTAAAGGGTGATAGAAGTGTGATCCTCTTCCACAAAAAGCAGTAGATGATAGTTCAATTAATAATTTTAACACTGAGATTGATAGATTTTTGCTGGTCAAGAGTATTGAGGGATATGGAGCTGAGGCAGGTAGATGGAGTTAGGATACAGATCAGCCACAATCTAATTGAATTGTGGAACGGGCTTGAGGAGTTGAGTGACCTCCTCATGTTCCTATCTTCATAATAAGGCATTGACATTCATTTTAAGGTTTGTGCATGAACAATGTATTAAAGGCAAGGTTTGGCAGGGGAGAAAAATTGGAAGAGAAAAAGTGATTGTCGTGATTTTTTTATTCATGAGTGTCGCATCCCGAATTGCTCTTGAGAAGATGGTGGTGAATCTGCCCTCAGTTAAGATCACTTGCTGTCAGAAAAAAAGGATGGAAGCTATGATATTTTCAAGCCAGAAGCCCAAGAATGACAAGGTAGGAATCAGGAAGAAATACTGGATGAGGAAAAGGAACTAGAGGCGGATTTAGGAGACAACACCAACACAAATGATGAAAGGTTGTTGACCTGAAACGTTAACTTTGCTTCTCTCTCCACAGATGCTGCCAGACCTGCTGAGTATTTCCCAGCACTTTTTGTTTTTATTTCAGATTTCCAGCATCTGCAGTATTTTGCTTTTATTGTTATACCAACACAAATATAATTGGTGGTCTAAACATTAGTCAGTACATGTATGGAACTTCTGCACATGCTAATTCATAATCTACAACTAACCAATTCTGACACAACCTAACTATTATGACACCACACAAACTAATTAGCAGGGCATGACATCAACACTGACTATGCAGCTAACTACATGGTATCACCCTTATATGTGTTACAGGCTGTCACATCACTGTCCCAGGCAGTTAGAGTCATAGAGTGATACAGCACTGAAACAAGCCCTTCGGCCCACTGAGTCTCTGCCAATCAACAACCACCCATTTATACTAATCCTACATTAATCCCATATTCCCTACCACATCCTCACCATTCTCCTACCACCTACCTACACTAGGGGCAATTTACAATGGCCAATTTACCTATCAACCTGCAAGGCTTTGGCTGTGGGAGGAAACCGGAGTACCCGGCGGAAACCCACGTGGTCACAGGTAGAACTTGCAAACTCCACACAGGCAGTACCCAGAACTGAACCTGGGTCGCTAAAGCTGTGAGGCTGCGGTGCTAACCACTGCGCCGCCCACAGTTAACTACCCAACACCACTAACTACATGACATCGCTGCTGGCAGTACCACTGGTTACATAACATCACCAATGACTGCAACTAGCTATGTGACGTCACTACTGAATGTGACATAATCACCGACACTGTAACTAACTGCATACATCACCACTGACTGTGTAACGAGCTAGATTTGCCCTCTCAGGTGAACAAGATCCCCTACGCTATTCAAAGAAGAGCAGTAAGTTCTCCCCAGTGTCCTGGCCAATATTTATCTCACACTCAACATCACTAAAAATCATGTCATTTTCTCATTGGTCATTCTGGGATTTTGTTCTGTGCAAATTGGCTGCTGCCTTTTCTACATCACATGTGACCACACTTAAATACATACATAACTGCAAAGTGCTTTGTGGCATCCTAAAGTCATGAAAGGTGCTATATAAATGCAATTATTTCTTTCTCTTCAACGATATGACATCACTGTTCGACTACCGACATGACATCTCCTCTGATGGCTGCTAGCGTCGTGACAATCACCGACAGTAAAGTTAACTACAGGACATTAAAAGTGTTGCAGGCTACACAAAATCACCACTGATGGTGCCCTTAACTGCACAACATCACCACTGTCAATGCCCTTAACTGCACAACATCACCACTGACAGTGCCCTTAACTGCACAACATCACCACTGACAGTGCCCTTAACTGCACAACATCACCAGTCAGTGCCCTTAACTGCACAACATCACCAGTCAGTGCCCTTAACTGCACAACATCACCACTGACAGTGCCCTTAACTGCACAACATCACCACTGACAGTGCCCTTAACTGCACAACATCACCACTGATGGTGCACGTGAGGGGAAGCAGTCGTGTAGTGGTAATATCACTTGACTAGTAATCCAGAGGATGAGGCTAATGCTCTGGGGACATGGGTTTGGATCCCACCACGGCAGATGGCGAAATTTGAATTGAATTAATAAATCTGGAATTGAAAAGCTAATCTAATGGTGACCATGAAACCAGTGTCAATTGTTGTAAAAATCCATCTGGTTCACTAATGCCCTTTAGGGAAGAAAATCTGCTGTCCTTACCTGGTCGGGCCTACATGTGACTCCAGACCCAGAGTAACGTGGTTGACTCTGAAATGACCGAGCAAGTCACTCAGTTCAAGGGCAATTAGGGATGGGTAGTGACACTCATGCCCCACAAATGAATTTAAAAAACCACTGACGGTGCCCTTAACTGCACAATGTCATGACTGATGGTGCCCTTAACTTTGTAACATCTGTAGGCAAAAAACTCTTTTTGAATGAATCCACAGAGAAAATGCCCTTCTGAAACAAACTGGGCTGAAAACAGAATCTTTTGTGCAAATTTCAGTCTTTATAAAATAAACCTGCTGAACTGGGAAACGAAAACAAATGCTATCTGGAAAAACACCAGAGATAGTGCAGGCAAGTGAGAGACACTTGTATTTTGAACTCATGAAAAATAGGCCTTGGGAGGATGGTACAACGTCGATAAGATGAAGCTGAGTGTTTCAGCAAAATACAAACATCTTTTTCTTGAAAATTAACTGCAAGGGGCTTCACACAATGGAAAATTTCTGGAGAAAGTGAAAGAAAGATGGACAGCTTGCTGGGCAGGCTCAAATCATATGGTTTAAAGGGCACAGAATTGGGTATTGTGCTTTTAAAAGAAGCTTCATAGGATTGGTGCGATCTGTCTATAAATACAGGTTCAGCCACTGAAAAGGGGTTTAAGAGATTGAACACACAGAGAACTTTACTGCAGTCATAAGAGACCAGCACTGCACTCGAGGGAAGGAGAACCTCAACCGAGTGTTGGAAGCCCAACCGAGCAATGGAAATAGACTGTAATTAATGGGAGCTGGGCACTTTGGGTAACTGTATAACTCGTTGGTAATATATTTGAACATTCCAATGCTAGATATTGTTGAAGCATTCATTTGCTGGGATTAAAGTAACAAAGCAGTTTTGTTTTTTTCTTTTCATTCTCAGCCTGTTAAATCTGTGATTATTTTCTGTAACCATTTTGATTTTTCTCTAATCATTTTAAATCTGCTCGTTCTAAATCTGTAAAGGTGGGTACAAATAAATTAATCCTATTAAGCATAACAACCTTTTGAGTGCGTCATCAATTTGTTCTCTTGAAATTCGTGGGTCAAAACAAACCATAAGCCTGAGTGTTTTGGAAAAGAAGGTTTTACACATCACCATTGACGGTGCAGTTAATGACACAACATCAGCACTGATTGCAGTTAACTACACAACATCTCCACTTAGTGTGCATTTAACCACCACCACCACAACAAGAATAACTTACAGTTAAATGGCACTTTTAACATAGTTAAACATCACAAGATGCTTCGCAAGAGTGTTATCAAACATAATTTGACACTCAGCCACATAAGGAGATATTCAGATAGATGACCGAAATCTTAGACAGGTAGATTTAAAGAAGCACCTTAGAGGAGGAAAGAGAGGCAGAGGGGTTTAAGGAGAGAATTCCAGAGTTTAGGGCCTTGGCAGGTGAAGGCATGGCCATCAATGGTGGAATGATTAAAATAGGGAATACACAAGAGGCTAGAATTGGAGGAGCACAGAGATCTTGAAAGCTTGTAGGGCTGGAGGAGGTTACAGAGATAGGGAGGGATGAAGCTATGGAAGAATTTGAAAGCAAGGATGAGAATTTTAAAATTGAGGCATTGCTGGACCAGGAACCAATGTAGGTGAACAAGCACAGAGTTGATGGGTGAGAAGCCATTGCAGGTGATTCTCTAACAAGACTAGATAGATGGCATCACCACTGACTCTGCCTCTAGCTATTCAGCACCACTCTTGACATAAGGCTGCAATCTGGCAGATTGATTCTTCCATTCAAAGATTTACCAGCTTCTGCTGGACTAGCACTTGAATTTAAAGTTTTTCAGTAATAATATATTTGAGCCACTTCAAGCAATAAATAGTTTCAAGATTTTTTTCAATGACTGGAGATCAATTGAAATCCTTGTGAAATTTGGCATTTCTAGGGTTATTGATAGATTTAATTATCAAAAATGTTATGTTTTTCTGTAGTTTTTCATTTAAATGATCAATAATATTGCTCCGATGTTCTGTTCCCTCTGTGATAAAGCTATGATTTAGACCAGATATTAATGAAACCTTCAGAAACCCCAATAACTCATTTTAAACATCTCAATAAGGAAGTGAGAGATTTACTGTGACAAGGTTCATACCGTTAGAGATTTATACAGCTTCCCCATTATGTTTCTTTGTGCAGGGTCACTACCAATTTTAACAAGGATACCAAAGACTCCAAGTTGGGTATTAAGTGGAATAATCTGAGTAAGGCACTTGATTGTTGAAACTTGATGTGCCTCTCTCCCAGATCGGGACGACATTCATCTCTGACTGCGCTTATTTAAATCAATAGTGTTTCATTGTAAATTGTAATGATTAAAGTTGCTATGATTCAAAGCTATGGGGTAGAAATTTGTTTCAAGCGATGGCGCAAAATGGGCCATATCGATTCAATTGGCCGTTATACGCAGCGCCTGATATTCACTGAATGGGCAGCTGATCCAATATCGCCTGTTTTGCACCATTGCCAGAAATGAGTTTCTACCCCATGTTTATTAGGGTGATTGGCAAAAAAAACAAAGGCGACATGAGGAAATTGAAGACTGAAATGTAGCATTCAGAAGAGAATTGGATAAATACTTGAAGGAACAAAATACAGGGGTATAGGGAAAGTGCAGGGGAGTGAGACTAATTGGATAACTCCACCAAAGAGCCAACACTGGTAAGATGAACCAAACAGCCTCTTTCTGTACTGTATTCTGTATGTTGCAGAATTCCATTTTATGCCTCAAAGAAGAATTCTTAATCATCTGATTGCAATAATATCTGCTTTGGGAACTGCTCTCCTCAATACGTGATCTACTTAACTTTAAAAATGTAATAGCCATACTCACAGATAGTTTTTGCTGAGTTTCCATAATCATAGCTGGCCCCATGCACAGACCTGACAGCAGTGACTGCTTTCCACGCGATGTAATTCTAAAGAACAGGGAAATTCTGTGTCTTAGTTCACCTGCACACTTTTACGCAAATTGGCTGCAGGTTCATGTGCACACATGTGCAATTTTACATGAACATTTAAGTAATCTCTTACCAACTCATTATGATCCCTGGACTTCGACATTGTGTAGGAATACGGAAACATAATCATTTGGGAGTATGAATGGACGGAGATGTAGCACTTGATGTGATTTGATCTCTGTCTGATGAAGCTAGCTACAGCTTTCACCTCTGGCTCAGACTCAGGATAACGTCCACAGTATGTTTCACTGCATGGGTTGCTTGATGCCCCTTGACCTGTACACAAGAGAATAACCAAAATGATTATACAAACGAACTGTTAAATTCTCATCACACACATGTATAAATGGAGGACAGTATGCCATCAGAAGTGAGGCATGAATTGTTTATGCTCTTTTCCTGAACCCTCTAACAGTTTAGATTACTGTACTATCTTAAATCAGTGGCAGACCACTGCTACTATTTATCATATAAGATAGCTTTACCAGGACATTGTTGTGTAAAATGTTTTATTTTTATGAAACAGTGGGTCAAATTGCAGGACTTAATTTGGTTGGTAGTGCAGGTTTCTTGAAATTTTGTGGTACTGTGTGCTCTCAGACTTCAGGAGTATGAGCTCTACTCAGTATTAGTGAATTATTTGAGGGTGTGACTTTCAGAAAAAATGGTTATGTGCGGGAGGTTCTCCAGTGCCATCATTCACAGGAGCCCTGTGACACCGCTCACATGCCAGCCAGAAGACGTATCATAGAATCACAGAATTGTTACAGTGCAGAAGGAGGCCATTCGGCCCATTGTGTCCACTCCGGCTCTCCAAAAGAGCTATTTACTCAGTCCCATTCCCCCGCTTTCTCCCCATAACCCTTCACATTCTTCCTTTTCATATAATTGTCTAATTCCCTTTTGAATGCTTTAATTGAACTTGCCTCCACCACATTCTCAGGCAGCACATTCCAGACCTTAACCACTCGCTGCGTGAAAAAGTTTTTCCTCATGTCACTTTTGCTTCTCTTACTAAATACTTTAAATCTCGTTCTCGATCCTTTCACAAGTGGGGACAGTTTCTCTCTATTAGTCTGTCCAGACCCCTCATGATTTTGAATACCTCTATCAAATCACACCACTGTGGTGAACATTTTGTTATGCTAATATTTCTGTGATCTGTGCAGTTGGTGAGTTCACATCTTCCTGATTGGCCGCCTGCTGTGATGGAACAGCTTCTCCAGTTGTGCGTATGTGTCTGTGGTTGCGATGGTATATCAGGTCATTCTCTTCCACCACATACGATCGAGGTGACAACTGCTCTACACAGGTCCCAAGTTTCCACTTGGGCTGACTTTTGTTGAGAGCGTTGAAGGTTTGTACCCTGACTGGCTCTCCAATGCTCAATTCTGGCAATGGTTCGGCAGTTTTGTCAAAATGACATTTGGCTTTCTGTCATTTCGCCTTGATGTTGTCTGCCCGCTCTGTGGAATCCAAGTGCTCCTTCCCCACAGCCTCCACCTCAGGCGCCTGAGCAGACGACTGCCAGATATTCCTCTTCCTCGCCGCCTGTATGACTAGCATCACCTTGCGACTGGCAAAGCTGTTTTCGTTCCAGTGTCGGCACCTGCTCCTGTAGGCCATCTCCTGGGTTTTCTCTTTTTGCATGTTGAGAGTTACCAGTCCAAGCTTTAGACTTACTTCTGCTAAGATGAGTGGCTTTTGCTTGCTGTCTATGATCTAGAACTCCTGATCTTCATTCTTGTCATTGCATTGGGCTCTCAGAATAACTTGTCCTCTTGGCACTAGTATGGTGCCATCATGTAGCCTCAGCCTTACTTTCGTGGGTTTCATTTTTGGATCACCATGTTGAGCCACTTTGCTCAGGGCTGTGAAGGTCATGATATTGCATGATGCACCAGTGTCTATCTGGCACTTTATGTTGACTTGATATTCTCCTTCTGTAGTCATCATTCTAACTGTCACAAACCATTTATCACTGATTGAACTAATCTGGTGTATGTTGTATAGCGATTCATCAGAATCTTCGGCTGATGTCTCTCCAGTGGCCATCTGTACCTGCTTGTTGTGCTTCCTTCTAACCAAACACTTGCATGCAAAATGATTCAGCTTCTTGCAATGAGAACACTGCTCTCCCCACACTGGACATGCCTTCTTTTCCTGTGCTTGGTGTCCTCTGCAGTATTTGCATCCTGCCCTTTGTCTGTGATCTTACTGTCCGTTCGGCCTGGAATGTCTATCAGCATAATGCAAGGCCTGGTTTGTTCTGCCATGAATATGGTCTAGCTGTTGGTATACAACCTCAGCACTTCTGCACATATCGATCGTTTTCCTGAGAAGAAGTTTCTCCTCTCTCAGTAGATGTGCTCTCACTACGGGATCTGTTATGCCTAATACAATCCTGTCTTTAATTAGATCATCTTTTGGTTGCACAAATTCACAGGATTCTGCGAGCTGTGTTAATACAGTCATAGTCTGGTGTATACTGAGTCTTCATTGAAACTGATGGTAATGGCTGCCTGCTGTCAGAATGCCTCATGGTAGAGGTCACATGACTATGGCAAGCCAGGAGGCACATTGGTACAGTATTGCATTTCTATCCCAAACATAGAAAATAATGATAAAGGCCAATGGAATGCGGTCTTTATATCTAGAGGACTAGAATACAAGGGGTTAGAAGTCATGCTTCAGCTGGACAAAGCCCTGGTTAGGCCAGACCTGGAGTAGTGTGAGTAGCTTTAGGTACCAAATCTTAGGAAAGATATATTGGCGTTGGAGTGAATGCAGTGTAGGTTTACCAAAGCAAGACCTGGACTTCGAGGGTTAAATTATGAGGAGAAATTACGCAAACCAGGGCTGTATTCTCTGGAATTTAGAAGGTTAAGGGGAGATTTGATTGAGGTTGTCAAGATATTATGGTGAACAGATAAGGTACATAGAGAGAAACTATTTCTGCTGGTTGGGGAGTTTAGGACTGGGGGCACAGTCGAAAAATGAAGAGCCAGACATTTCAGAAGTAAAATTAGGAAACACTTCTACACGCAATGGGTGATAGAATGTTTGGAACTCTCCTCCCAAATGGCAATTGATACTAGATCAACTGTAAATTTTAAATCTCAGATTGATAGATTTTTGCTAACCAAATGTATGAAAGGAAATGGGGCAAAGGTGAGTATATCGAGTTACGTCACAGATCATCCATGATCTCACTGAATGGTGGAACAGGTTGCAAGAAATATACAAGTGTGTGGTGTTACAAAATCAGTAGAGACCATTAACTTTAAACAAAAGATATGAACTTCCCAGTGACCAATTAAAGAATCAAATGACAAGATTTCACATTTTAAGATTTTACTATGACAACTAAACTAAAAATCGACATTAACTAAGCAGTACTTAGTGGTAACTAATACACAAAATTACAGTGGAAGATATTTCCCATTAATTTATTAATACACTCAAAAGCCCCACACACTTCTAAGTTACATAGTGTTCCCATAGAAAGGGTTTCCTTGCAATTAAGAGTCCCAAACTCCTCCCAGTTGCAATGGGTTCGATCTCCCAGTCTTTCTTAAAGCCAATGTCCTCTTGGCTCACTTCTTCTGAGCATATTCGACTGGATTTCCATTAATGAGGCAATCTCTGGTGATCCCATTGGTGTTTTCTCCTCCCCAAACCTCAAGCCTTTGAAACGAGCTCAAATCTTAGCAGCCTTTTGTTCTATCAGTGATCTGACAGAAGTTGTTTTCTCAGAAACAGCTCACTGGTCTCTCTCTCTCTCTCTCTCTCTCTCTCTGTTTAGGCTGTGCAGCAGCTGCTGGTCCAAGTTTCTTCCTTTCAGTCTCCAGACCTAGGAAAGCCTGTGGAATTTATCCAGATCAACAGTCAATAGTCATTTGCCTTTTACAATCTTCAAGAGTCCATCTTTTTTCTTATTAGTTCCTGGGATGTGGGTGTCACTGGCCAGGCCAGCATTTATTTTACATTCCTAATTGCCCTTGAGAAGGTGGTGGTGAGCTGCCTTCTTGAACCACTGCAGTCCATGTGGGGTAGGTACACCCAAAGTGCTGTTAGGAAGGGAGTTCCAGAATTTTGGCCCAGCAACAGTGGAGGAACGGCGATATAGTTCCAAGTCAGGATGGTGTGTGGCTTGGAGGGGAACTTGCAAGTGGTGGTGTTCCCATGCATCTGTTGCCCTTGGCCTTCTATGTGGTAGAGGTCACAGTTTTGGAAGGTGCTGTCCAAGGAGCCTTGCTGCGGTGCATCTTGTCGATGGTACACACTGCTGCCACTGTGTGTCGGTGGTGAAGGGAGTGAATGTTTGTAAATGGGATGCCAATCAAGCGGGCTGCTTTGTCCTGGATGGTGTCGTGCTTCTTGAGTGTTTTTGGAGCTGCACCCATCCAGGCAAGTGGAGAGTATTCCATCACACTCCTGACTTGTGCCTTGTAGATGGTGGACAGGCTTTGGTGAGACAAGAGGTGAGTTACTCGCCTCAGGATTCCGAGCCTCTGACCTGCTCTTGCAGCCATGTTATTGATATGGCTACTCCAGTTCAGTTTCTGGTCAATGGTAACCACCAGGATGCTGATAGTGGGGGATTCAGCGATGATAATGCCATTGAATTTCAATGGAAAATGGTTAGATTCTGTCTTGTTGGAGATGGTCATTGCCTGGCACTTGTGTGGCACGAATGTTACATGCCACTTATCAGCCCAAGCCTGGATATTGTCCAGGTCTTGCTGCAATTCTACACGGACTGCTTCAGTATCTGAGGAGTCACAAATGGTGCTGAACATTGTGCAATCATTTGTGAACATCCATGATTGAAGGAAGGTCATTGATGAAGCAGCTGAAGATGGTTGGGCCTAGGACACTACCCTGAGGAACTCCTGCAGTGATGTCCTGGAGCTGAGATGATTGACCTCCAATAACCACAACCATCTTCCTTTGTGCTAGGCACGACTCCAACCAGCGGAGTGTTCTCCCCCTGATTCCCATTAACTCCAGTTTTGTTAGGGCTCCTTGATGCCATACTTGGTCAAATGCTGCCTTGATGTCATGGGCAGTCACTCTCACCTCACTTCTTGAGTTCAGCTCTTTTGCCCCTGTTTGAACCAAGGCTGTAATGAGGTCAGAAGGTGAGTGGCCCTGGCGGAGCCCAAACTGAGCATCACTGAGCAGGTTATTGCTAAGCAAGTGCTGCTTGATAACACTGTCAACCACACCTTCCATCACTTTATTGATCATTGAGAGTAGACTGATGGAGTGGTAATTGGCCGGGTTGGACTTGTCATGCTTTTTGTGTACAGGACGTACATGGGCAATTTTCCACATTTCAGGGTAGATGCCAGTGTTGTCGCTGTACTGGAACAGCTTGACTAGGGGTGCGACAAGTTCTGGAGCACAGGTCTTCAGTACTATTGCTGGAATGCTGTCAGGGCCCATAGCCTTTGCAGTATCCAGTGCCTTCAGTCGTTTCTTGATATCATGAGGAGTGAATCGAATTGGCTGAAGTCTGGCATCTGTGATGCTGGGGACTTCAGGAGGAGACCGAGATGGATCATCAACTCGGCACTTCTGGCTGAAGATCGTTGCAAATGCTTCAGCCTTATCTTTTGCACTGATGTGCTGGGTTCCCCCATCATCGAGGATGGGGTTATTTGTGGAGCCACCACTATGGCCTGGCCATAGCAAAACCACCTGCACCCTCCTTTGTTTCCAGGTATTAACCAATGCAACTTGAATTCGCATATTAGAGCCCACGGCTCCCTGTTTACAATCTGAGAGTCTGACAGAGCAAAACCCATTGTCTTTTAGGTGTTACAACCTAAGCGTCTTTGATCTAGGTTCCTTGTGTCCGTGATAACCAAAACGCCTGGCTTGGCTCTGGGCAGAACACAAAAATCTTCTACAGGCATGCAAATAGTAAGCAGGTATTAGGAGGCAGGTTGGAGCCTATTACGGACAAAGAAGGTGATATGTGCTTCGAGGTGCAAGGCAAGGCTGGAATGAATACTTTGTATCGCTGTTTACTAAGGAAGAGGATGTTGACAAAATATTGGTACAAATGGAGATGGTAGAGGTAATGAAAGGGGTGAAAATTGAGAGGCAGGGAGTACTGGAAAGGCTGGCTTTGCTTAGAGTGGATAAGTCACCTGGTCTGGATGGCTTGCATGTAAGATTGCTAAAGGAAATGGGGGTGGAGATAGCGGAAGGGTTTACCATACTCTTCCAGTCTTCCCTCGAAATGGAGAAAGTGCCAGAGGATTGGGAAGTGGCAATTGTGACATGCTTATTCAAGGGTGTAAGGACATTCCAAGTAACTACAGGCCAGTCAGTTTAACATCAGTGATGGGTAAGATTTTATAAACATTAATCAGGGAAAACAATCAGCAGGTACTGGGAGAGGTTTGAGCTAATTAAGGATAGCCAGCATGGATTTGCAAAGACAGATCATGCTTGACTAGACTAATTTAATTTTTTGATGTAGTAATAGAGATTGATGAAGGGAATGCAATGGATGTTGTCTGTGTGGATTTTAAGAATGTGTTTGACAAAGCACCGCATGAAAGACTGGCTAACAAAATTGAGGCTCATGAAATTGGAGGGTCAGTGTCAGCTTGGATAAAAAATTGGCTTAAGAACAGAAAACAGTGAATCAGGGTAAATGGTTATTTTTCAGATTGGAGAATGGTAGACTGTGATGTTCCCCAAAGGTCAATGCTAAGACCACTGCTTTTCTGATATATATCAATTACTTGGATGGTGGAATTGAGAGTAACGTTTCAAAATTTGCCAATGATACCAAACTTGGAGGTGTGACAAACAGTGATGATGACTCAAATCGACTGCAACAGGACAAATGGAATTTAATACAGAGAAGTGTGAGGTGATGCATTTTGGCAGAAGGGGTGGGGAGAGGCCATATAGACCTTGTTTGGGATACAAATGCAATACTGTACTAATATGCCTCCTGACTTGCCATAGTCATGTGACCTCTACAATGAGGCACTCTTGACTGCAGACAGCCATGACAGTCAGTTTCATTAAAGTCAGAATACACACCAGACTGGTGTCCTGTGAGCTTGTAACATGGTGTCAGAGTGGAGCTGAGATTGAGTGGTGAAGTGATGTTGAAAAGCACAGCTACACAACAAAAGCCACAGGAATGGTCACAATTGCTAAAAGCCGTTAAAAGCCAGAAGAAGCCACAGAAAAGGAACATCTGAAAGCACAGGGTAAGACAATGGCTGCAAATTTTCCTCTGCCTGCGCCGGTCGAAATGAAAGGCGCTATGAAGCAAAACTGGCAGTTTTTCCATTTGCAATGACAAAATTATGAAATTGCGGCAGATTTAAGTGACAAACCAGAACAGCCAAGAGTAACTACATTTCTATCACTATTGGGGAGAGACTGTTACAAAGTATATTCCACCCTAAATCTCTCTGAAGAGCATAAAAAACAGCAGAAATTTTGAAAGCCTTGAAGGCTTTGAACCCCAAGTGAACGTAACCTATGAACAGTATGTGTTCAATATTAGGTTCCAAGATGAAAAAGAGTCCATTGATCAATATGTGACTGCACTAACACAGCTCGCAGAATCCTGCGATTTGTGCAACTAAAAGATGATCTAATTAAAGACAGGGTTGTATTAGGCATAAGATATCCCGCAGGGAGAGCACATCAACTGAGACAGGAGAATCTTACTCTCAGGAAAGAGATCGACATGTGCAGAAGCACAGAGGTTGTAAATCAGCAGTGACAGCAAATGCATGGCAGAACAGACCAGGCCTTGCATTATGCTGATAGACATTCCAGGCCGAAAGGGCAAAAAGATCACTGATCAAGGGCAGGGTGCAAATACTGCAGAGGACATCACGCACAGAAAAAGAAGGCATGTCCAGCTTGGGGAGAGCAGTGTTCTTACTGCAAGAAGCTGAATCATTCTACACACAAGTGTTTGGCTAGAAGGAAGCACAACAAGCAGGTACAGATGGCCACTGGAGAGACATCAGCCGAAGATTCTGACAAAGCACTATACACCATACAATAGGTTGGTTCAGTCAGGTCGATCGGTGATAAATGGTTTGTGACAGTTAGAATGATGATTGCAGAAGGAGAATATCAAGCCAACATAAAGTGCCACATAGACACCTGTGCGTAATGCAACATTATGGCCTTCACAGACCTAAGCAAAGTGGCTCAACATGGTGATCCAAAAATGAAGACCTCAAAGGTAAGGTTGAGGCTACATGCTGGCACCATACTAGTGCCGAGAGGACAAGTTACTCTGAGAGCCCAATGCAATGGCAAGAACAAAGATCTGGAGTTCCAGATCATATACGACAAGCAAAAGCCACTCATTTCAGCCGGAGCAAGTCGAGAGCTTGGACTGGTAACTCTCAACGTGCAAAAAGAGATTTGCAACGCGTCGCAGCACATTAAACCACTGACCGTGGAATAGATCCGAGAGGAGTACAATGATGTATTTACAAGCTTAGGATGTCTCTCTGGAGAATATCATCTCAAAGTCGATGAGAGGGTAAGACCAAAAAGAAAGTTCCAGCGGCCCTCAAGGCTAGCCTGAAAGACAAGAAAGAAGAGCTGGGAAAGTATGGAATCATCAAGAAAGTGACAACTCCTACAGAATGGAATAGCAGCATGGCAGTAGTGAAACAACCTGGAAAGCTGAGAGTATGCATCGACCCAAAGGATCTAAATAAAGTTCTGAAGAGATCTCACTACCCCATACCAACCATCAAAGGAATTTTGCCACAGTTTGCAAAGGCAAAAATCTTCACTACCCTAGATGCAAAGGATGGTTACTGGCAAGTGAAGCTGGACGAAAGCAGCACTTTCTAACTACATTCTGGACGCCGTTCGGGAGATACAGATGGTTACGCATGCCGTGTGGCATTTCCATGGCTCCAGAGGAGTATCAATGCAGACAGCATGAGATAGTTAGTGATCTTCTTGGAGTGGAAGCTATAGTGGATGATCTGCCAGTTTATGGATATGGAGACACAATGGAAGAAGCCATTGCTGACCATGATCAAAATCTAGTCTGACTTCTAGACAGAGCTCGCCAGATGAACCTGAAGCTGAATAAGAACAAATTGCAATTAAAGATGCCCGAGGTCAAGTACACAGGTCATGTACTGACTTCAAAAGGTCTTCATCCGGATCCCGAAAAGGTGAGATCAATAGCAGCAATGGACGACCAACAGATGTAAAAGCAGTTGAACAATTTATTGGATTTGTCAGCTATTTAGCAAAGTTCTTGCCCAATTTGTGGTCAGAGTGTGAACTATTACGCCAACTCACTGCCAAGGACGTGCAGTGGTATTGGGGCACAGAACAAGAAGCAGCGTTCACTAAAATCAAGCAACTAATGGCGGCACTGCTAGTGCTGAAATACTATGACGTAAATGATGAAGTCACTCTGCGGTGTGACGCCAGTGAGGCAGAACTTGGAGCAACCCTAATGCAGCAAGAACAACCAGTTGCATTTGCATCCAGGACATTAATGCAAATAGAACGATGGTACGCTCCGATTGAGAAAGAGTGCCTGGTCATTGTCTTTGCTTGTGAACATTTTCATCAATATCTACTTGGAAGAGACAAAGTGACAGTCGAGTCCGACCACAAGCCACTTCAAAGCATTTTTCTCAAGCCACTACTATCTGCTCCAAAGCATCTGCAAAGAATGTACTCCAGTTACAGAGAGTAACATTCTCTGTGACATACAAGCAAGGGAAACAGATGTACATTGCTGGTATGCTGTCGAGAGCAGCACTCCCTATGAAGAAAGCAGAGGATACTACGATAGAGTGTGAAATCTTCCAGATCCAACGTGAAGCTGCAGCTCGATATGCTCTGGAAGTCATCAACCCAGCAGAAACATTGAATCTGACAGACATGCGCCTTGCTCAAATCAAGCAAACTCCCAATAAGATGCAACTCTCCAAGTGCTGCAAGAAGTAGTGATGAAAGGATGGCCTGACTGTATCAAGGACACTCCTGTGGTCACAGGAGCATATTGGGCATACAGAGATGAACTCACAGCCCAAGATGGCGTCTTGTACAAAGGAAATAGAGTCATTATCCCGAAGGAGATGAGAGGAGAGATGCTAAAGCGCATCCGTGCAAGCCACCAAGGAATTGAGTTGAGTTTGAGGAAGGCAAGAGAAGTGCTCTACTGACCAAACATGAGCAATGAAATCAAGGACCACATCAGCCAGTGTAGTGTGTGTAACGAGTACCAAGCTAAACAAGTGAAAGAGCCGCTGAAGACACATGACATCCCAGACAGACCATGGATGAAGCTGGGAGCAGACCTCTTCACTCTTGCAGGAACTGATTATCCAGTTACCATAGGCTACTGGGAGGTAGATCAGCCGACCTCAAAGACTACTGGTGAGATTGTAGAATGCGGTCATTACGGCATCCCAGACATTGTGATGAGCGACAATGGCCCTCAGTTCACGAGTGATGAATTCAGCCGCTTCATCAAGGATTGGGAAATTCAGCACCTTGGTTCATCTCTACACTATTCCCAGTCAAATGGAAAGGATGAGGGGGCATTGAAATTCGCCCAAGGAATCATAAAGAAATCGAGCAAATCTGGTACAGATGTATACAAGGCAATCCTCAAGTGGAGAAACACACCTACCGAAGGCATGGAAAGTAGTCCGGTACAAAGACTAATGTCACGTCGCACCCAAACTACTGTTCCAATAGCAAAAAAACTACTGAAGCCAGAAGCGGTAACAGGTGTGAGTGACAACATCAAGGTGAAACAGCAGAAAGCCAAATTTCACTTTGACAAAACTGCCAAACCATTGCCAGAATTGAGCATTGGAGAACCAGTCAGGGTACAAACCTTCAGCATTCTCAACAAGAGTCAGTCCAAGTGGCAACTTGGGACCTGCGAAGAGCAGTTGTCACCTCGATTGTATGCAGTGGAAGTGAACAGCTAGATATACCATCACAACCGTAGGCACATACGCACAACTGGAGAAGCTGTTCCATCACAGCAGGCAGCCAATCAGAAAGATGTGAACTCACTGACTGCACAGATCACAGAACAACCATCAGTCCCAGAGGTCCACAGCACCCCAACAATAGAAATGGAACAACAACCGCAGCAACAAGTGACACTGGCTAGAGGAGTAAAATCAACCAAATGATCAACCGACGACAACGTGCACATGTACCATTAAGAGAACGGCACAATTTAATGACTATGTGTGCAATGCATGTGCAGAGACTGACAAGAATGACAAACTACTAATGCATGAGAACAGTTGAAACATAGAAAATAGGAGCAGGAGTAGGACATTTCAGCCCTTTGGGCCTGCTCTGCCATTTAAAAATGATCATGGCTGATCGACTAATTCAGTACCCTGTTCCTGCTTTCTCTCCATATCCCTTTATCCCTTTGGCATTAAGAAATATATCGATCTCCTTCTTGAATATATTTAATGACTTGGCCTTCACTGCCTTCTGCGGTAGAGAATTCCATAGGTTCACCACCCTCTGAGTGAAGAAATTTCTCCTCATCTCGGTTCTAAATGGATATCCCTTATCATGAGACTGTGTTCCCTGGTTCTGGACTCCCCAGCCATCGGGAACATCCTCCCTGCAACTGGCCTGTCTAGTCATGTTACAATTTTATAGGTTTCTATGAGATCCCCTCACTCATTCTTCTAAACTCTAGTGAATTTAGGCCTAGTCAACCCAATCTCCCCCTATACGTCAATCCTGCCATCCCAGGAAACAGCCTCGTAAATCTTCTTTGTACTCCTTCCATGGCAAGAACATCCTTCCTCAGATAAGGAGACCAAAACTGCACACAATACTCCAAGGCCCTGTATAACTGCAGTAAGACATCCTTGCTCCTGTACTCAAATCCTCTTGCAATGAAGGCCAACATACCATTTGCCTTCTTAATTGCTTGCTACACCTGACTGCTTGTTTTCAGCGATTGGTGTACAAGGACACCCATGTCTCGTGGGCACCTCCCCCTTTCCCAATCTATCACTATTCAGATAATAATCTGCCTTTCTGTTTTTACAACCAAAGTGGATAACCTCACATTTATCCACATTATACTGTATCTGCCATGCATTTGCCCACTCACCCAACTTGTCCAAATCACATTGGAGCCTCTTTGCATCCTCCTCACAGCTCACATTCCCCTCCAGCTTTGTTTCGTCTGCAAACTTGGAAATGTTACATTTAGTTCCCTCACCCAAGTCATTCATATATATTGTGACTAGCCGGGGCCAAGCACTGATCCCTGCGGTACCCCACTAGCTACTACTGCCTGCCACCCGGAAAAAGACCTATTTATTCCTACTCTCTGTTTCCTGTCAGTCAACCAACTCTCTATCCATGCCAGTATATTACCCCCAATCACATGTGCTTTAATTTTTCACACTCAACTCTTATGTAGGATCTTATCAAAAGCCTTCTGAAAATCCAAATACACCACATCCACTGGTTCTCTCTTATCTACAGTAGATTTGTTAAGCATGATTTCCCTTTCATAAACCCATGCTGACTTTGTCCAATCCTGTTTATGCTTTCCAGGTGTTCTGCTATCACATCCTTTATAATAGATTCTAGCATTTTCCCCATTACTGATGTAAGGCTAACTGGGCTGTAATTCCTTGTTTTTTCTCTCCCTCCTTTTTTAAACAGTGGGGTTACATTTGCCACCCTCCAATCTGTAGGAACTGCTCCAGAGTCTGTAGAATTCTGGAAGATGACCACCAATGCATCCACTATTTCCAGGGCCACTTCCTTTAGTACTCTGGAATGTAGATTATCAGGCACTGGGGATTTGTCAGCCTTTAACCACATTAATTTCCCCAGCACTATCTTTTTTACTAATACTGATTTCCTTCAGTTCCTCCCTCTCATTAGACCTTTGGTTCCCTAACATTTCAAGAAGTTAATTTGTGTCCTCCTTTGTGAAGACAGAACCAAAGTATGTGTTTAATTGTTCTGCCATTTCTTTGTTCCCCATTATAATTTCCCCCGTTTCTGACTGTAAGGGACATACATTTGTCTTCACTAATCTTTTTCTCTTCACATATTTATAGAAGCTTTTACACTCAATTTTTATGTTCCCCGCAAGTTTACTCTCATACTCTATTTCCCCCCGCTTAATCAAGCTCTTTGCCCTCCTTTGCTAAACTGCTCCCAATCCTCAGACTTGCTGCTTTTTCTGTCAATTTTATATGCCCCCTCTTTGGATCTAATACTATCCCTAATTTCTTTGTAAGCCACAGTTGAGCCACCTTTCCGGTTTTATTTTTCCACCAGACAGGAATGAATAATTGTTGTAATTCATGCACACGTTCTCTAAATATTATCCATTGCCTATCCACCATCAACCCTTTTAGTAAAGTTCCCCAATCTACCATAGCCAACTCGCACCTCATACCTTCGTAGTTTCCTTTATTTAGATTCAGGACCTTAGTTTCGGATTCAACCACTTCACTCTCCATCTTCATGAAGAATTCTATCATGCTCCTCCCCAAGGGACCCCGCACAACAATGTTGTTAATTAGTCCTTTCTCATTGCACAATACCCAGTTTAGGATAGCCTGTTCTCTGGTTGGTTCCTCAACGTATTGCTCTAACAATCCATCACGTACACAATCCAGGAAATCCTCCTCCACAGTATTATTGCTAATTTGGCTTGACCAATCTATATGTAGATGAAAGTCACCCATGATTACAGTTGTACCCTTAGTTGTGTGCATACTTGGGAAACTCACAGTGTAAATGATAATGCATGCAAAAATTTTTTTGTTTTTTTTGTATGAAAAGGGGGATGTTTGGGATAGAAATGCAATTTTGCATTAATGTGCCTCCTGGCTTGCTGTAGTCATGTGACCTCTACCATGAGTCTGCAGGGTTCGAGGAACCTGGGAGTGCATGTGCCTAGATTTTTCAAGGTGGCAGGACATATTGAGAGAGTGGTCAGCAAAGCATATAGGATCTTGGGCTTCATAAAATAAAAGTATTATGTATAAAAGCAGGGATGTTTTGCTGAAACTTTACGAAGCTCTGGTTAGGCCACAACTAGAGTATAGCATCCAGTTCAGGTCACCACTCTTTAGAACGGATGTGAGGTTCCTTGAGAGTGTGCAGAGGAAATTTACCAGAATGGTTCCAGGGATGAAGGATTTTAGCAACAAGGTTAGGTTGGAGAGGCTGGGATTGTTCTTCTTGGAGCAAAGGAGATTGTGGGGAGATTTGATAGAGGTGTACAAAATTATGACAGGTTTGGATAAGGTAAACAAAGAAAAGCTGTTCCCATTATTTAATGGTACAAGGATCAAGAGACATAGATTGAAGGTTTTGGGCAAGAGCTGCAAAGGGAATGTGAGGAATAACTTTTTTACACTTTAAATGGTAATGACCTGGAACTCGCTGCCTACAAGGGCGGTGGAAGCGGAGACAATCAGTGATTTTGAAAGGAGATTGATGGGAACTTGAAGGAAATAAACATGCAGGGCTATGGAGATAGGGGGGGGGGAATTTGGGACTTACTGATTTGCTTTATGGAGAGCCAGCATTGACTTGATGGGCTAAATGGCCTCCTCTGTGCCGCAAATGACTCTCTATGACTCTATGACAGTCTCAGAAAAAGGGGATTGGTCATTGAGGACTGTATTGAGGAGACATTTCTTCACTCAAAGGGTTGTGGAATTTTGGAATTCTCTGCCCCAGAGTGTTGTGGATGCTTAGTCGTTGAGTACATTAAAGAGAAAAGTCAATAGATTTTTGGATACTAAAAGAATCAAAATTAACTAAAGGGATAGTGGGGGAAGGTGGAGTTAAGATAGAAGATCAGCCATGATCTTGTTGAATAGTGGAGCAGGCTCGAGGGCCTGAATGACCTACTGCTCCTATTTCTAATGTTCTCATGTTCTTAAGCTCAACACATTGGGTTTGTCTGTGTCTCGCTTATTCTCACTTTTCCCTTTTCCTTTCTTCACCCCTCCCTAATAGCATCTTTCTTTCTGTTCCTTGGGCCACTGTGCTGCTGCACTAAATGAAGTCAGTTTGTTCTTTGGAGAAAGACTCCTACAAACGTGCGTATCAGGCCATCTTTATTCATATTCTTGATCAGCCATGCTCCTTCTCAAACTTTTCTTCGGCTAAGATTCGCCACATCAAACTTTCTTGGACAAACCTCCAACAGAAAGTTCTCAAAGCCTTTGATGCCAGCTCAATGGTTTAGGGTACTGATAAGTCTGCCAACTCTCTTTCGTCCACTAGATAAATCGCTCTTGCAGAGAGCTGGCAAGGACATGATGGGCCGAAGGGCCTCCTTCTGTGCTGTAACCATTCAATGGTTCTATACCTCTACTTCAGTTTCAATTTGTATCACTCTTTGTTCACTTCTTGCTTTCTTCTTCTGCTTTTCTCTTTATCAATATTATGTTTAATTTTTCTTATTTCTGTCTAATTATTTCCTGATAACACTTTCCACCTCTCAGCATTTAGTTTGGTTTCTCCTCCTAGTATTTAATTTTGTTATAACTTCCTGTATTAGGTTTTCTTTCAATATTCTTCCTGCCAGTATTTTACTTACTCTTTCTGCATATACCTCCCTCTATCAATATTTTATTCTCTCTTGCTAGTACTTTCTGATATTGCTGTAATTTCTTCTCTTCGTGGCCCAGGGCTTCACTCAATCTTCTCCAATTTCGATCACCCAACTCTGGAATCGACCAGCTGGACTGGCACATACTAACGTCAGCGACTAAAACTTCAGTCAATATATTCATGCTAATCAAGTTAGCTGTTGTTGGACCACATCAGCAGCTATACCAATAGACTTGGGCATGAGCTTTAGGCCACTGATTCATCAGCACTGACTCAGTGGCAATGTTTGTCCTAGAAACCTAAGGAAACATAAGAAATAGGAGCAGGAGTAGACCATACGGCCCTTTGAGCCTGCTCTGCCATTCAGTATGATCCTGGCTGATCTTCTGCCTCAACTTCACTTTCCCACCCACTCTCCATGTCCCTTGATTCCTTGAGAGATCAAAAATCTGTCTATCTCAGACTTAGATATTTGCAATGATCCACAACCCTCTGGGGTAGAGAATTCCAAAGATTCACAATCCTTTGAACGAAATTTATTTTTCTCATCTCAGTCCTTATCCTGAGACTGTGTCCCCATGTTATAGATTCTCCAGCCAGGGGAAACAAGCTTTCAGTGTCTATCCTGGTCAAGCGCTTTCAGAATCTTGCATGTTTCAACGAGATCACCTCTCATTCTTCTAAACTCCAGAGAGTATAGACCTAATTTACTCAGCCTTTCATCATAAGACAACCCTCTCATCCCAGGAACCAATCTATTGAACTCTTACTACATTGTCTCCAAAGCAAGTATATCCTTCCTTAAATATGGAAACCAAAACTCTGCACAGTCCTCCAGGTGTAGTCTCATCAAAGCCCTGTAAAATTGTAGCAAGACTTCCTTATTCTTGCACTCCAATCCCCTTGCAACAAAGGCCAACATGCCTAATTGCTTGCTGTACCTGCACGCTAACTTTGTGTTCCTTGTACAGGTCTTTAGAGTAAAGGGTAAGGAGCAAGAGGAATTTCTGAAATGTGTTCAGGAAGGCTTCCTTAATCAGTATGTTCTCAGCCCAACTAGAAAGGAGATTAGGTGCTGGGAAATGAGGTGGGCCAAGTGTCTGTTGGAGAGCACTTGGATAAGAGTGATCATTGTATCATAAGGTTTAGACTAGTAATGCAGAAATGAAAGGAATAGGTAGAATGGTGAGATTGGAAGAGGGCTAATTTCCACGCAATGAGAAGGGATCTAGCCAGGGTAAAATGGCACCAAAGACTGACAGGAAAAGCTGTAATGGAACAATGGGTTATCTTTAAAGAATAGATGCTTCAGATACAGGCTAGGTACATTCCAACAAGAGTGAAAGGTAGGGGAACCAAGAAAAGGGCTCCTTGGTTGACGAGGGAGATAGAGAATAAGATTAAACAAAAAAAGAGTGTAAGATGCATTTTAGATGACTTCATCAAGTGAGAACCAGGCCATATACAATAAGTTGAGAGGGGAGGTGAAGAAGAAAATAAGACTGGCAAAGAGAGAATATGAGAATAGAATGGTAGTCAACATAAAAGGGAACCCAAAAATCTTCTACCGGCATGTAAATAGTAAGTGGGTAATAAGAGGTAGAGTGGGGCCTATTAGGGACAAAGAGGGTAATATATGCTTAGAGGTGCAGGGCCAGGCTAGAATACTTAATGAGTACTTTGTATTGGTGTTTGTTGTATATTGCTATCAGCAATTGGTTGGTCTGGCTTGCATACATTTCTGAGGCTTTGGTTAGTTTAAACAATAACTTATTTAGTACATTACAGGAACTATATACATTTTCACTTAAGCATGTCTAACCATCTGCTGACACGATGCTTCTTCTGTCCTTCGAGTCTCTTACACATGTGATCTCTGACATCATCACAGTGGGAAGTCTTACTCACCCGGTCCCAAACGTTAACCCTTTCAACCCCTTATACTAAAGTGTTTACTAAGGAAGAGGAATCTGACAAAATATCTGTAGAAGCAGAGAGAGCAATGGGTAGGGTAAAAATTGAGAGGGAGCAAGTACTGAAAAGGCTGTCTATGCTTTGAGTAGATAAATTAACTGGTCTGGATGGCTTGCATCCCAGATTGCTAAAGAAAGTGGGGATGGAGATAACAGAAGGGCTTGCCATAAACTTCCAATCTTCCCTGGATATGGGGGAAGTGCCGGAGGATTGGAGAGTGGCAATGTGACATGCTTATTCAAGAAAGGGTGTAAGGACAGGGTGGTGGAAGCGGAGACAACCAATGATTTCAAAAGGAAATTGGATGGCCACTTGAAGGAAATAAACTTGCAGAGCTATGGGAATCGGGTGGGGGAGTGGGACTAACTGGATTGGTCAGCGGAGAGCCAGCATGGACTTGATGGGCCGAATAGCCTCTTTCTGTGCCATATATGACTCTATGACTCAACACTCAAGTTCCTCTGAACATCAACATTTAGAAGTTGCACGCCTTTTAAAAAAAATTCTGCTTTTCTATTCTTACTATCAAAGTGAATAACCTCACACTTTATACTCTATACTCCATCTGCCACCTTGCTGTCCACTCAGTTAACCTGTCTATATCTCTTTGCATCCTCTTGTGTGTCCTTCTCACAGCTTGCATTCTCACCTAGCTTTGTATCATCAACAAACTTAGATACATTACTCTCAGATTCTCTGTCTGTGTCATTAATATAGATTGTAAATAGCTGAGGCCCCAGCACTGTTAGAGGTCCTTAATAATACATTCCAGCATTTTCCCAATGACTGATGTCAGGCTAACTGGCCTGTAGTTCCCTGTTTTCTCTCTCCTTCATTTACTGAATAATGGTGTTCCACTTGCTAACTCCCAATCCACTGTGACTGTTCTAGAATCTAGGGAATTTTGGAAAATTATAATCAGCACATCTACTATCTTTTGCAGCTACCTCTTTTAAAACCTTCAGGTCCTGGGGATTTGTTGGCCTTTAGTCCCTTAAGTTTCTCCAATACTTTTTCTCTGCTGATTTTTGGTTTATTTATTCTTTCATGGGATGTGGCCGTCGCTGGCCAGGCCAACCTTTACTGCCCATCCCTAACTGCCCTTGAGAAGGTGGTGGTGAGCTGCCTTCTTGAACCGCTGCAGTCCATGTGAGGTAGGTACACCCACAGTGCTGTTAGGAAGGGAGTTCCAGGATTTTGACCCAGCAACAGTGATGGAACGGCGATATAGTTCCAAGTCAGGATAGTGTATGACTTGGAGGGGATCTTGCAGGTGGTGGTGTTCCCATGCATCTGCTGCCTTTGTCCTTCTATGTGGTAGAGGTCGTGGGTTTGGAAGGTGCTGTCGAAGGAACCTTGGTGAGTTGCTGCAGTGCATTTTGTAGATGGTATACACTGCTGCATTGTGCGTTGGTGGTGGAGGGAGTGAATGTTGAAGGTGGTGGATGGGGTGCCAGTCAAGCAGGCTGCTTTGTTCTGGATGGTGTCAAGCTTCTTGAGTGTTGTTGGAGCTGCACCCATCCAGGCAAGTGAAGAGTATTTCATCACACTCCTGACTTGTGCCTTGTAGATGTTGGAAAGGCTTTGGGGAGTCAGGAGGTGAGTTACTCGCCACAGAATTCCCAGCCTCTGACCTATTCTTGTAACCACAGTACTTATATGGCTGGTCCAGTTCAATTTCTGGTTAATGGTAACCCGCAGGATGTTGATATTGGGGGATTCAGCGATGGTAATGCCATTGAATGTCAAGGAGAGATGGTTGGATTCTCTCTTGTCGGAGATGGCCATTTCCTGGCAGTTGTGTGGCATGAAACTAACTTGCCACTTATAAGCCCAATCCTGAATGTTGACCAGGTCTTGTTGCATATGGACACGGACTGCTTCAGTATCTGAGGAGTCGCGAATGCTGCTGAACATTGTGCAATCATCAGCGAACATCCCCACTTCTGACCTTATGATTGAAGGAAGGTCATAGATGAAGCAGATGAAGATGTTTGGGCCTAGGACACTACCCTGAGGAACTCCTGCAGTGATGTCCTGGAGCTGAGATGATTGACCTCCAGCAACCACAGCCATCTTCCTTTGTGCTAGGTATGACTCCAACCAGTGGAGAGTTTTCCCCCAATACCTGTTGACTCCAGTTTTTCTAGGGCTCCTTGATACCATACTTGGTCAAATGTTGCCTTGATGTCAAGGGCAGTCACTCTCACATCACCTCTTCAGTTAAGTTCTTTTATCCATGTTTGAACCAAGGCTGTAATGTCAGGAGCTGAGTGGCCCTGGCGAAAACCAAACTGAGCACCAGTGAGCAGGTTATTTCTGAGTAAGTGCCACTTAATGGCACTGTTGGTGACACCTTCCATCACTTTACTGATGATTGAGAGTAGACTGATGGGCGGTAATTGGCCGGGTTGGACTTGTCCTGCTTTTTGTGTACAGGACATACCTGGGCAATTTTCCACATTGTCGGGTGCCAGTGTTGTAGTTGTACTGGAACAGCTTGTCTAGGGGCATGGCAAGATCTGGAACACAAGTCTTAAGTACTATTGCTGGAATATTGTCAGGGCCCATAGCCTTTACAGTGTCCAGTGCCTTCAGTCGTTTCTTGATATCACGTGAGTGATTGGCTGAAGACTGACATCTGTGCTGCTGGGGATCTCAGGATGAGGCCGAGATGAATCATCCACTCAGCACTTTTGGCTCAAGATGGTTGCGAATGCTTCAGCCTTGTCTTTTGCACTGATGTGCTGGGATGGCAGGACTGACGTATGAGGAGAGATTGAGTCGGTTAGGATTATATTCACTGGAGTTCAGAAGAGTGAGGGGGGATCTCATAAAAACCTATAAAATTCTAACAGGACTTGACAGGCTAGATGCAGGAAGGATGTTCCCGATGGGGGAGTCCAGAACCAGGGGTCATAGTCTCAGGATAGGGGGTAAACCTTTCAGGACTGAGATGAGGAGAAATTTCTTCACCCAGAGAGTGGTGAGCCTGTGGAATACGCCAGCACAGAAAGCAGTTGAGGCCAAAACATTGTATGTTTTCAAAAAGGAGTTAGATATAGCTCTTGGGGCTAAAGGGATCAAAGGGTATGGGGGAAAGCGGGAACAGGTTACTGAGTTGGATGATCAACCATGATCATAATGAATGGCGGAGCGGGCTCGAAGGGCCGAATGGCCTACTCCTGCTCCTATTTTCTATGTTTCTAAGTTTCTGTGTTTCTTCGTTTCTATGTTTCTTCTATGCTGGGTTTCCCCATCATTGAGGATGGGGATGTTTGTGGAGATTCCTCCTCCTGTTAGTTGTTTAATTGTCCACCATGTGACCTTGTTAAAGGAGGACAGAAATGGAAATAAGCATATGTTCGAAGTTATAAACTGGAGTTGGAATTTCTGATCAAAATTTCAATTCGTATGGAATTTTGTTTTGTTAAACAAATTTGTGGTTCAGCCCAACCCTGTGTCCAATTTGTCCTTTATAAGATCCTAAAATTAACCCAAAAGTAGTAAAACTTAAGACTATAACTACTATTCACGACTGGATGTGGCAAGACTGCAGAATTTGGATCTGATCTGTTGCTTGTGGGATTGCTTAGCTTTGTCCATTGCATGCTGCTTCTGCTGTTTGGCATGCATGTAATCCTGTGTTGTAGCTTCACCATGGTGACACCTCATTTTTAGGTTTGCCTGGTGCTGCTCCTGGGATGCCTCCTGCACTCTTGAACCAGGGTTGATCCCCCGGCTTGATGGTAATGGTAGAGTGGGGGATATGTCTGGCCATGAGGTTACAGATTATGGTTGAGCACAATTCTGCTGCTGTTGATGGCCCACAGCACCTCTTGGATGCCCAGTTGTGAGTTGCCAGATCTGTTTGAAATCTGTCCCATTTAGCATGGTGATAGTGCCACACAACACGATGCAGGGTATCCTCAGTGTGGAGATGGGACTTTGTCTCCACAAGGACTGTGTGGTGGTCACTCTTATCTATACTGTCATAGACAGTTGCATTGGCAACAGGTAAATTGGTGTGGATGAGGTCAAGTAGGCTTTTCCCTCTTGTTGGCTCCCTCACCACCTGCTGCAGACCCACGGCTGGATTTAGTTCTCTGCCAAACGTCGGGTTCCGTGGCGGCGGGGGGCCTGAAGATGCCTCAAGGAGAGGGCCACCACCACCCCGACGCTGGGAGGGCCCGGCCCGATAACACTGGTGGCGGCGAGTCCTCGTGGCGGCCCTCCCACCGCATGGCGACCGGACCCCAATTTGAATATTTAAATACATTAAAATGAATGAATTAATGACGCTCATGTCACCGCCTGATGTCCCGTTGCGATCATCGGCCCGGTGACCGGCACTTCTGTGCCTTCGGATCCCCGTCTGGAGAAATGAGGCAGCAAACTGGTGGGGAGGGGAGAGAAGATATGTTTATTAGTGCAGGAGGTGCAGGAATGGGGTCAAATTAATGTCATAGGTGTTGGGGATGGTGGGAAGGGTTGGAGTTTAAAGTTGGTGCAGTTTACAGGGGGAAGGTCAGATGGACAAGGTCTGTGTTTTGTGGGGGGCGGGAGGGGAGGGGAAAATAATTAATTTAATTGTTAAGGGGGGTGGTGGGACAGGGGCAAAAGAAATGTATTTATTTATTTTTGTTTACTTTACCTTTAAATATTTAAATTTCCCGGTAGGGCTGACAGCCCTTTAAAACTGACATCAGCGCCTGCACACAGTGCTGGGGACGGGCAGCCCACCCTCTCCATGTGATTGGGGTGGGGCCGTCCCAGCTATTTAAATGAGCTGCTAAATGGAAGATTGCGGCGGCTCCACAACATGAGCAGCCCGCTGTTTTTTCTCCCGCCTCCAACACCGGCAGTGGGCACAGCAAATTCAGCCCCCTGTCTTGCAGCTATGTCCTTCAGGACTGGCCCAGTAGTGGTGCTACCAAGCCACTCTTGGTGATGGACATTGAAGTCCTCCACCCAGAGTACATTCTGTGCCCTTGCCTCCCTCAGTGCTTCCTCCAAGTGGTGTTCAACATGGAGGAGTACTGAGTCATCAGCTGAGGGAAGGCGGTAGGTGGTAATCAGTAGGAGGTTTCCATGCCCATGTTTGACCTGATACCATGAGACTTCATGGGATCCAGAGTCGATGTTGAGGACTCCCAAGGCAACTCCCTTCAGTCTGTATACCACTGTGCCACCACCTCTGGTGGGTCTGTCCTGCCGTGGGACAGGACGTACCCGGGGATGGTGATTGCAGTGTCTGGGACATTGTCTGTAAGGTATGATTCTGTGAGTATGACTATGTCAAGCTGTTGCTTGACTAGTCTGTGGGACAGCTCTCCCAACTTTGGCACAAGGCCCCAGATGTTAGTAAGGAGGACTTTGCAGGGTCGACAGGGCTGGGTTTGCCGTTGTCATTTCTGGTGCCTAGGTCGATGCCAGGTGATCCTTTTAGACTTTTCTCTAGTGTTTTGGTAGAACTGAGTGGCTGCCTAGGCCATTTAAGAGTCAACCACATTGCTGTGGATCTGGAGTCACATGTAGGCCAGACCAGAATTGCCACTCCCCCTCTTTTCTTATCCCCCTCCCTAATGCGTCTGAAAACCTTGTAACCAGGAACGTTGAGCTGCCATTCCTGTCCCTCCTTAAGCCATGTTTCTGTAATAGCTATGATATCATACTGCCACGTGTCAGTCTGTGCCCTCAGCTCATCTGCTTTATTTGCTATACTCCTTGCATTGAAATAGATACCCTTGAGCACTGCCAAACTCTTTTTTTTAATCTTCTAACCTTTGTTTCCTCTGTCTTCCAGACTCTTCCATTAATTTTCTGCCTTCCATTTTCATTTCTGATTTTGTCCCAACTGAGCCCACCCTCAGGTCCCCATCCCCCTGCCCAACTAGTTTAAATCCTCTCCAACAGCACTAGCAAAATGTCCCGCAAGGAACTCAGTCCCATCTCTGTTCAGGTGCAACCCATCCAGCCTGTACAGGTCCCATCTCTCCCAGAGCCGGTCCCAATATCCCAGGAATCTAAAGCCCTCCCTCCTGCACCATCTTTCCAGCCATGCATTCATCTGTCTATTTCTATACTCACTTGCGCATGGCACTGGGAGCAAACCGGAGATGACTACTTTTGAGGTCCTGCTGACTAATTTCTTACCTAGCTCCCTAAATTCTGATTGCAGGACCACATCCCTCTTTCTACCCATGTCGTTGGTTCCGATGTGGACCACGACTGCTGGCTGTTCACCCTCCCCCTTCAGGATTCTCTCCAGACACTCAGTGGCATCCTTGTCCCTGGCACCAAGGGGGCAATACACCATCCTGGATTCATGTCTGTGGCCACAGAAATGCCTGTCTGTTCCCCTGACTATTGAATTACCTATCACTATGACCCTTCCAGTCTTCCCTGTACCCCTTGTGCAGCTGAGCCACCCGTGGTGCCATGGACTTGGCTCTGGCTGCACTCCCCAGGTGAACTATCACTCTCATCAGTAGTCAGAACTGAATACCTGTTGGAGAGTGAGATGCACTCAGGGGTCTCCTGCACTACCTGCCTGTTTCTTTTTGACTGCCTGTCTTCTTGCGTACTCTTAATCTGTGGGGTGACCACATCGATAAACATGCTATTCACCTAGCTCTCATCCTCATGAATGCACTGCAGTGTCGCTAGCTGCTGCTCATGTTCCAAAACCTGCAGCTCAGGCTGCTGCAATTGACGACACTTTCTGCACAAACATTTCTCCAGGGTGCGGGAAGCATTTTGGAGCTCCCACATAGCACAGGAGATGCATTCGACGAGTTTGAGCAGCCCTGCCATGCCTCAAATTATTTATTTACTGCACTAAAAATTGGAAGCTAAATAAACGCAATAAAAATCTTATAAATAGAACAAACAAATGGGTAATCACCTACTGACTACTGATATTTTAGCTTCTACTTAGTAGATAGACTTAAATGTTAGAGAAATATTAAAAATAAAATTCAGCAGAAAAAAAAGAAAATAAGCAAGTAAAAAAGTACCCACCAGATACTCACTGACTAACTCCCTATGCCTCGCCACTCTCTCTCCCCTCTCATGCTGCTCACCCAGCCAATCACCTACTTGCTTCCCTTGACGTCACACTACGATTTTGCTTTCTGATCGTGTGCTCCGCTGTTGGAGATGTGGAAATGTGCTCTTACCAAAACTAATCTTCCTTATCACTATTAATACACCCTACCAAAACTCCTCTTTCCAGGTGTGCTCTGCTGCTGTCTCTTTGCCAGTGGTTCCAACTCTCTTTTTAAACTCCCCTCTCTCGATCTTCCTGGATCATTTTGACTAGATTGCCATCTTTTTCTATAGCATTTCATTCATTAAACCTATTGCTGTGGCTTGTTTGGACTGAATGGTTTCACTTATTACTGGTAATAACTGACCGTGTGGTAAAATGTCTCCTTACAGTTTGCTATGGTAAACGCAGATATTGGTCTCAGTTACCACAGCAAGTGCCAGAATTCTTACACCACTGAAACAGACTTCATGGAGTTCTGAAAATGAGTCATGGATTCACCCAAAGTGAAAGTGAGAACAAACACTATGGATTAAGCTTTATGCTTTGAAATCTTTAAACACCTTACCGCACCAACTTGCATCCCAGTTGCGGTTTAGATCAGTCCCTACACATCGACCCCTTTTGTGTTTGGAAAGGTTCTTCCTCCAGAAGCGGTCCTGAAATATTCAATTCACAACATTTTTTTTTTGTTTTTAATTGTCATTAAGTTATAATCCAGTGACAAAATGGGAAATTCCAAGTTGGGAGATTTTGTAGTAATTTTTAAATGGAGCACCACCTATTCGAATGACAATTAGAAATTGATATGTATATTCCTAGTACCTTTTACACAGTGTTATTATAGTCTTGCTTACCTGCTTTTCAGTCCTATTTTATTTCAAAACCTGTATCACAGAAGTCACACCACTCCAAAGTGGGAGAAGATTCCGACTGAAGTCTTTACAACGCATATTGAAATAGCTTTGGACAGCACGTGAATTTGCAGATTTGGTGGCATCACATCCCGTTAGCATTCATGACTGCCGGGAAGGATATTCTCCATGTCAGAGAGGAACCCTGCAATCTCTCTGTTGGGTCTTCAGTTACACTAAGCCAAATCTAACAGGAAACTGCTCAGGGCTGGTTGCCCCCGGAAAAAAAATGTGGAGTAGTTGTCATTGGCAGCATTTTCGTGGGGCCTTTTTTTGTTGCAATTGAATCCCAATGGATTCATTGACAGAGAAGTATATCCAGTACAGAATAAATGAGAAGCGAAGCCTTATTAGACAGATGTAGTTAGGGGACAGAAGGCAGATCACAATCACCATATCTACAAAATGGTCACATCACAGCAAGGGCCTTCAACAATTTGTCCAAGATTCCAAGAACTACCTCTGGATTGCCGAGGACATCTGTTGTATGTTTATCATTACGCAAGTGAATTGTTAATTTGTTGGGTGTTACCTCTTTGCAGCAATTTTGAGTACAAATCTCATATTGATTAGATTGCTTTGTTATAGAGAATAAGAAGTGTGTGAATATAGATTTCAGAAAGATGCTTGTTTCTTGCCCCTCATGCTCCAGTTGTTAACAAGAGGATGCACTGGCCTGACATTTATTATGCACAATATTCTCAATAGAATTTGCCTGAACAATATGGAAGCTGCCATCTCTATTGTCCAGTAGTCTAGTGGTTATGATGTTGGGCGGGTAATCTAGAGGTTGCGAGATCAAGTTCTACCATGGCAAGTTATGACACTGAGCTAAGTCCAAGCTCACACTATGTGGTTGACTCTTAATATCCTTTTGTATCTTTCAGCATTGATCCAGACAGTTCCTTCATCTTTGCTAGGCCAATATCCTGGAATTCTCTACCTAAGAGCACTCTGAAAGCACCATTGCCATAAACATTGCAGTGGTTCACTCAGGCAGCCCACCAGGTCAAGTAGGGATGGGCAGTAAATGTGGTCTTGCTAGTGTTGCCTACATCCTGGAACAATATTTGAAAAAAGGTGTGCTCCATCATTCTGTTAGACCTCAGACAGTACACTAAAAGTCTCAAGATGGCAATATTTCTAGTAGTTGATAAAACTGCTGTATAGAATGTATGAAGTATTTTAGGGCAAGATTTGGATGTACTGTTTTGACTTTTTTTAAACTGCTGCATATCAGCTGGAACTCAGTGGTAACACTCATGTCTCTGAATCAGAAGGTTATTAGTATAAGTCCTCCTCTAGGGACTTAAGCCCAAAATCTAGTCAATCACTCAATGCAGTACTGAAGGAGTGCTGCAGTGTTGATCGGAGAAACATGTTAAAAAAAAAGAAATGTAGTTGAATTTTTGTTTTTGCTTGATTTGCCAGCATTTGGGAATAAGGGTAGTGAGGGAATTTTGTAACTGCTGCATTTTCATGAAGAGTAAATGGAGATCAACTCTAGTACAGATCATAGAGTCACTTATGGCACTGTAGGAGGCCATTCAGCCCATCAAGTCCATGCCGGCTCTCCACAGAGCTATGCAGTCAGTCCTACTCCCCGGCTTGATCCCCATCAACTGCATTACAACATTATTTCCTACATTACCACAGTGACTACACTTCAAAAGTACTTCATTAATTTTGAAGCATTTTGGGATGTGGTGAGCACGCGAAAGGCACCATATAATTCTAAATTATTTTTGAACGGGTCACTGACCTGAAGCGTTAACTCTTCTTCTCTCCCCAGAGATGCTGCCAGACCTGCTGAGTTTTTCCAGCACGTTCTGTTTTTATTTAAGATTTTGAGGGGGTTTGATAGGGTAGATGCTGAGAGGATGTTTCCCCTCATGCAGAAATCTAGAATGAGGGGGCACAGTTTCAGAATAAGGGGTCTCCCATTTATGACAGAGATGAGGAGGAATTTAAGACAGCATGGTTTTGTGAAGGGGAAGTCGTGTCTCACTAATTTGATTGAGTTTTTTGAGGAAGTGACGAAGATGATTGATGAAGGAAGGGCAGTGGATGTTATCTGTATGGACTTCAGTAAAGCCTTTGACAAGGTCCCGCATGGCAGACTGGTACAAAAGGTGAGGTCACACGGGATCAGAGGTGAGCTGGCAAGATGGATACAGAATTGGCTCGGTCATAGAAGACAGAGGGTAGCAATGGAAGGGTGCTTTTCTGAATGGAGGGATGTGACTAGTGGTGTTCCGCAGGGATCAGTGCTGGGACCTTTGCTGTTTGTAGTATATATAAATGATTTGGAGGAAAATGTAGCTGGTCTGATTAGTAAGTTTGCGGACGACACAAAGGTTGGTGGAGTTGCGGATAGTGATGAGGATTGTCAGAGGATACAGCAGGATATAGATCGGTTGGAGACTTGGGCGGAGAAATGGCAGGTGGAGTTTAATCTGAACAAATGTGAGGTAATGCATTTTGGAAGGTCTAATGCAGGTGGGAAGTATACAGTAAATGGCAGAACCCTTAGGAGTATTGACAGGCAGAGAGATCTGGGCGTACAGGTCCACAGGTCACTGAAAGTGGCAACGCAGGTGGATAAGGTAGTCAAGAAGGCATGCGGCATGCTTGCCTTCATCGGTTGGGGCATAGAGTATAAAAATAGGCAAGTGATACTGCAGCTGTACAGAACTTTAGTTAGGCCACACTTAGAATATTGCGTGCAATTCTGGTCGCCACACTACCAGAAGGACGTGGAGGCTTTGGAGAGGGTACAGAAGGGGTTTACCTGGATGTTGCCAGGTCTGGAGGGCATTAGCTATGAGGAGAGGTTGGATAAACACGGATTGTTTTCACTGGAACGACGGAGGTGGAGGGGCGACATGATAGAGGGTTACAAAGTTATGAGTGGCATGGACAGAGTGGATAGTCAGAAGCTTTTTCCCAGGGTGGAACAGTCAGTTACTAGGGGACATAGGTTTAAGGTGCGAGGGGCAAAGTTTATAGGGGATGTGCGAGGCAAGTTCTTTACACAGAGGGTGGTGAGTGCCTGGAACTTTCTGCCGGGGTAGGTGGTGGAAGCAGATACGATAGCAACCTTTAAGAGGCATCTTGACAAATATATGAATCGGATGGGAATAGAGGGATACGGACCCCGGAAGTGCAGAAGGTTTTAGTTTAGGCAGGCATCAAGATTGGCGCAGGCTTGGAGGGCCGAATGGCCTGTTCCTGTGCTGTACTGTTCTTTGTTCTTTGAATTTCTTCTCCCAGAGAGCAGTGGAGGCTGGGTCATTGAATATATTCAAGGCTGAGTTAGACAGATTTTTGATCGACAAAGGAGTCAAGGGTTATGGGAAGCAGGCAGGAAAGTGGAGTTGAGGCCACAATCAGATCAGCCATGATCTACTGAATGGCGGAGCAGGCTTGAGGGACTGAATGGCCTACTCCTGCACCTATTTCTTATGTTCCTATGTCCCTAATGATTTCCTGAAATATATTTCCACTTGTTTTTTTTCTGTTTAAAGGCTGCAAATTTTTCTCCACATCCACATCCATTTCTGTACTGCAATTGACTGGAACGATACAGTCCGTGGGCAAAGGCCAAAGGGATTCACTACGATTCCATGTCATTCCAACCTTCAAACAAATTATGAGCTTTATTCATTACTTTTTCAGGAATTATTTGTTTCTAATAAGTATTCCTGAAACACATTTAACAAAACAATTAGGTAATCAGCAACTTTTGATTTAAATCTGTTTAAACTTCCTTGCTGATTCCTCTACACTTTTTTTTATTTTTCATGTTGGATTTCCTCTAATTCCTCCTTTATTTTCTTTCTACCTCCCTTTTCCACTCTCCATTCACTGGTGGGTCTATTTAAAACCTTTTACCCAAATCAGACAGCTAACTAGGCTTCAGATTACACAATTACCAGAAAAACTATTTTTAGATCACTTTTTTCTCTCCGCAGTTTCTTCAAATGTAGTGATCACGCAAGTGTAATATTAACATATATTATATTATTATGTTATATTATATGTATTATATTATGTATTATATTAACATAATATTAACAAGTAAATAAAAAAGACTTACAGTTGTCCATGTGTACTCATAGCCATCAACATTCCACACAGGAAGGACATATATTTCAAAAGATTGTAGAATGTTAGTGATCACCTTGTCCCGTGCATCTACAAGCTAAAACATGGCAGACGCATTGACAAAACCATTAACTATATAAAACCAAAGACAGGTGTATGTAAATCTAGAATTTTCACATCTTTACAGTGTGCAAAAAATGGAGCCTGACATTTGTTCTGACAGAATTGTGTGCAATATTATGTAAGCAGGTAGGAACAGGAGCAGACCATTCAGCTCATTGAACCTGCTAGAGTCATAGTGTCGTAGAGTTATACAGCACAGCAACAGGCCCTTCGGCCCACTGTGTCCGTGCCAGCCATCAAGCACCTATCTATTCTAATCCCATTTTCCAGCACTTGGCCTGTAGCCTTGTATGCTATGGCATTTCAAGTGCTCATCTAAATACTTCTTAAATGTTGTGAGGGTTCCTGTCTCTACCACCCCTTCAGGTAGTGTGTTCCAGATTCCAACCACCCTCTGGGTGAAAAGATTTTTCCTCAAATCCCCTCTAAACCTCCTGCCCCTTACCTTAAATCTATGCCCCCTGGTTATTGACACCTCCGCTAGGGGAAAACATTTCTTCCTATCTACCCTATCTATGCCCCTCATAATTTTGTATACTTTAATCAGGTCCCCTCTCAGCCTTCTCTGCTCTAAGGAAAATAACCCTAGCCTAGCCAGTCTCTCTTCATAGCTGAAATGCTCCAGCCCAGGCAACATCCTGGTGAACCTCCTCTGCACCCTCTCCAGTGCAATCACATCCTTCCTATAGTGTGGTGACCAGAACTGTACACAGTACTCCAGCTGTGGCCTAACTAGCCATCTTACTAACCATAGAAGATCTTTTAAATCCCAATTCCCTGCCCCATACCAATACCCTTACTTTCCAAGTAAAGATTTACTTGGGGGCGGGGAGGGGGGGGGGCAAGATGCATCACAGCCTCATGTTTGTATATAATCTGTCTTTGTGACACTCACATATTGTACGAACCACTGACAGAATGCAGGTGCTATCCATTCTCGGCCATGGATACCACAGTCAATCCACAACGCACCTTTCGATTGGACAGTACCGTTGAAGATCTGGAGAAAGAATAGTGACACGGGATGAGGACCTGGCCATTATTAAAGAGGAAAAAAACAGAAATAAAACAGAAAGCACCTTTACCTTTAAGACATAAATTAGACGCTTCTCAGATGATGGCCCAATAAGTATTTTTTGAATGAAGGATGGATATGCTTTCGAAATTTGTGACATCCATAAATAAATCTGTAAATAACATCTAGGCATAAGAGCAAGTAATTAATATAATTTACATTCTCATTTTGTCACAAGTAATTGGTTTGCTATGATGTTATACATCAAAAGGCTAAGTCTGGGAGAGAAAGGGATTCAGCAATTTCTTACCTTTACGATCTTTGTCATCGGTATGTACCAGGAATGTTCATTGTTTCCAATGGCATGTTGGTCATTATTATGTTTGAACGTATCATTGAAATGCAGGGTACAAATAGATTATATCACCTAACCTGGCATTAACAATGTCAGCTTGGCTCAGCTGGTAGCATTCTTGTCTCTGAGTTAGAAGGTTGTGGGTTTAAGTCCCACTCTAGGACTTGTGCATAATCGTACCTTAGAAGGACTTGTGGTCAAACTGTATAGTGCTGTGAGCACCAAAATACAAGGGAGGCAATCAAACACTGGAGGGAAGTGCAGAGTAGAACCATGAGGCTGACCATAGTGTTCGAGTGACTGAGGAAAGACTGGAGAGACTTGTGTCTTCAGCCTGCAAAGGAGGTTCTCTGACAGAGATATGCAAGACAGTTAAGATTATGGTAAAGATTAATCTAGAAAGAACATTAGGGTACAGGCTCAAACTGATAAAAGATAAGTTTATGAAGATTGCAAGACATTCTTCTTCTCCTCACACAAAGAGAGATCAACAAATGGAAAGGACTCCCAGATAAAGTGATAGAGGTGAAAACCTAAGAATAATTTAAGAAACATTTGGATGCAGCAATTTGGGGGACTGTTGGACTGTTTTAGAAAGATGAATTAAGATGGCCTTTGTCGAAAAAATGCCCAGAAATATCCTCAAAGAATGATTTGTAGGAGAAATATCCTGTGAACTGCCTGAAATATGCTCATAACAGAGTTTTACCTTAAAAGTTGCCAACTAATATGGAGTTCAGCTGTTGAACTGAATGCTGGGATGTGGCTGGAAACAAGGTTTTCCGCTAGTCAAACACAGGCTAATCAAGCTATGAAGTTTTAAAGTTCATGACATCATTAAGATTGGTGAATAGAAACCCCGCCAATCACACTGTCCCTGAAAACCACCGATATCCAACAAATGAACATGACCATTTGTCTGATTCCAAAGGCTCACTGTATTAAGTGGGCTGGCTATTTCGGGGTCACCTTGCATCTGCCCGCATCCTCTGCCGTTCGTTCTAAAGCACTATTTGAATGTACGCTGGTGCAAAAGCAATCTAGCTGAATATTTTTATAGAGAACTCGGGACTCACAGATTAATTGTACTCAGTAGATGTATTTCCTCCTATGAATCACCTCCTTATTACTGAGCCAAGTTTTAAAGTTAAAACTAATTTACAGCATCAGTTGGAGCCTGAATCCTACATCTATCAACATCTGGCCTTTGATGGCAGATTCCACTGTTCAGAAATGAGTTCTGGCAAAATGTAAGCCAACCTCTGGGATATGTTAAAACCCAAGGCTACCTGATTCCACAGTCACTGTCAGTATTTATTGGCACCTGAAAGTGCAACACTGCCATAGCCAGACATCAATCCACTCTAACTAGCCTGACACTTTAACCTTTTCCATCACTTTGTACTACCCAACTCTGTCAAACACTTTACTGAGTAGTGATGAGATTCCATTCGTAAAACAATGATACCATTTTCAGAATTACAGTGTGCTAGCTGTTGGCAAGAGTCTCTGCAGAATTAGGGGTGATATGATATCAGCCTTTAATATCTCACCAGTCTTCAACTACTAAACAAGAGTAGACATTTTATAATAAACAGTGTCAGGGTTAAAGAGGTATTAAAACTGTCACTTGTCACTAATCATTGTGCTTCTTTGTATTCTGATAATTTACTATTGTTGAATATTTTAGGGTTAATTCATTGATGTTGTGCTTTCAGTTTTGGATTCATCTCTCTGATTGTGTTCTGTTCAAGCACAGCTCCCTGTTGGAAGAGTGGGATTGGTGAATTTACCTTGTTAAAATAGCTCCATGTTATCGTGTTCCTGTCAATCAGCACATGTGTTTATTCTTCTACTTGATTGTTGGGCGTGCCTGGTGTAATTTGCTTGCTAAAGTAAGAAGCTAAATTTAAACAGGAACATACTGACATCTGAATGGAATTCTCTGAAACCACTTTCCCATCACTGCCTCGTTGCCCACCCATTGCCTCACCTTACCTGGTCTCCAATTTGCTCTAAGATTTGTCTGAAATGGAGAAAAAGATGCTTTTCTGGGTGGAATTGTGATGACTGCTTCAGTCAGTGATGTTGAAATGCCCACCAAAGGTTGAAATAGAGCAGATCTCACAAAGGGAAAGGACAGACTGATCTGAGAAAATAGGAATACACACTTTGTACTGTTGGTGGAGGCATCTTTAGGTAATTTGAACTTTGCACATACACCCTACCCATTCCACTAACTACCACCATCACCGCCAAGCCTAGTGTCTTTGGAACTCCACCTCAGACACAAACTTCATAAGACATCACCATTTGTGTTAGTTCCTGTCATCTCGATTAGCATTAAAAAAACAAAGTGATGGTGAACAAATGAGATCCAATTTCCTCCAATTAATGTCCCTGCCACAGCTGAAGTGATTCTGAAATAAATTTGTCCACAATTGTGTATATTGCATCTGCCTTCGGTGACACAAACGGAGCATGTATTGTGGTGTAAAAACAAAAAGACTGGCAGCATCTGTGGAGAGAGAAGCAATAATTTGTGTTCTGCATGTTTTGTGGTATTGGTTTCTTGTTTTCAATTATGGTACATATGAGGTAATCAGGTTCACTTATAAAGAGGCTACAGCTTATTTTGTTGCACTGTTAGATGTAGTTGTCTGGGTAAGGTATACAATAAGGAGGATTCAAATTATTCAGATAAGATGCAAGTATTTATGAGTTTTGTTTGAATACATTTTTGATTGAAAGCTCTTTTTGAATTTCACAGACTGTCACGCGCACAACAAGTACGGCGATGAAAAAATTAAGGACTAAAACTGTGGAGTTATAAAATTGACTTTGCCTTTTAAAAAATGGACCTGCCTTCTAAAAAGTGAACAATGTGCTCCAAAATGGCCACCGAAGGTAAAAGACTTGGCTTTTGTATATTCAAACTGTCGGGCAGGGACAAAGGAATTTCTTCAAAGCTAACAGGTATCAATAGCATCTATTCTACACCCATCCTGAAATATTCCTGAATTGAATGGGTTCTTCTGAAACAAGGAAGGTGTGAAGTAGCCACATCCTGGATCATTGTCAGAAAAAAATCCCTGTCTCCCAGCAGAGGGGATGTAGCAAATATTTACCTTTAAAAGGAAGCCCTAGAGAGAGAGACACCCAGAAAGAAGCCTCACCAAGAAGCTTATTTCCAGCTAAGAGGCTGGGAGAAATCCAGCAAGACAGAAGGGAAGAGCCCTGCTGTAAATTCTACAGCTTTACTTATGCAACAGTGAAGTAGAAGTGATTCACTGTCTTCAACTGAACTTTCAACCAGGAGAGAAAACTACAAACACCTCAGGCCTGCAACCAACGAGAACTTGACTTCCAAGAGAATTTAACAGGTTTACCGTGACCCCTGAAACCTACCCCACTTATAACCACTTACCCCTTTTCCTCTCTGTCTCTTTGTCTGTGTGTTTGTTTGTGTGCCCGCGTGCGAGCAAATGCATGAGTGGATGCCGTTGAAACAATTTTGGGTTAAGGCATATTGATCAATAAATAATTGATTTTCTGTTTTAAACCTAGAAGAAAACTTGTCTGTTTATTTGACAAATAAAACACCAAAAGGGTTAAACACTAATAACAAAAAACACTTGCTGTGGTCAGGGAGTTGAACAGTGGGAACCACCCACACACCTCACCACGTGGCCGTAACAGAGAGGCATAATTAAATCCAAAGGGATTGTTCCCTTCGCGACACCCAGGTCCACTCCTCCATTACCCCTGACACCTTGTCCCCTTCCTACGGCACCTTCCCATGCAATTGCAGGAGGTGTAATACCTGCCCTTTTACCTCCTCTCTCCTCACTATCCAAGGCCCTAAACACTCCTTTCAGGTGAAGCAGCGATTTGCTTGTACTTCTTTCAATTCAGTATACTGTATTCGCTGCTCACAGTGTAGTCTCCTCTACATTGGGGAGACCAAACACCGATTGGGTGACTGCTTTGCGGAACACCTCCACTCAGTCCGAAAACATGACCCTAAGCTTCTGGTTGCTGGCCCTTTCAACACATGCCCCACTCTCATGTCCACATCTCTGTCCTGGGCCCACTGGAGTGTTCCAATGACCATCAATGCAAGCTCAAGGAACAGCATCTCATTTTCCGATTAGGCACACTACAGCCTACTGGACTGAACATTGAGTTCAATAATTTCAGAGCATAACTGGCCCTTTTTTATTTTTATTGTATTTTATTTTGTTCCTTTTTTTTGTTTTTTACCATGTGCCTTCCTACTGTTTTTTTCATGTTTGTGTTTTTGTCTAGGGCTGCTCATTATTCTGTCATTAACACTCCCTCTGCACTAATGCTTTGTCTTTCGCTACACCATTAGCACACTCTGTTTGCCTTTGCTCCACGACCTCTTTGTCAGTTAATCTCTCTGGCCCTATGTCCTATCACACACCTTCCCTTTTGTTCTCTTTTCCCCCACCCCTGCTTTATTTGCTTAAAATTTATTACATATCTAACCTTTGCCAGTTCTGATGAAAGGTCACCGACTTGAAACATTAACTCTGCTTTTCTCTCTACAGATGCTGTCAGACCTGCTGAGTATTTCCAGCACTTTCTGTTTTTATTTTAGATATCCAGTATCCGCAGTATTTTGCTTTTATGTCAGTGCCTATCCCTGGTCGTAGGAACATAGAAGCAGGAATAGGCCAATCGGCCCATCGAATTTGCTCCGCTATTCAACTTGATCATGGCTGATCTTTATCTCAAAGCCATTTTCCCACACTATCCCCAAATCCTTTGATATCTTTTAATATCTAGAAATACTCTGATCTCTATCTTGAATATACTCAATGACTGAGCCTCCACAGTCTTCTGGGGTAGAGAATTCCAAAGATTCGCCACCCTCTAAGTGAAGGAATTCCTCCTTATCTAGTCCTAAATGGCCCACCTCTTCTTCTGAGACTGTGTCCCCTGGCTCTAGACACCCCCAGCCCAGGGGAACACCCTTCCTGCATCTACCCTGTGAAGCCCTCTAAGAATTTTGTATGCCTCAATGAGATTACCTCTCATTTTTCTAAACTCTAGAGAATATAGGCCCAGTCTCCGCAATCTTTTCCTTTTTTTTATTCTTTCATGGGATGTGGGCGTCGCTGGCCAGGCCAGCATTTATTGCCCATCCCTAATTGCCCTTGAGAAGGTGATGAGTCACCTTCTTGAAATGCTACAGTTCATAAGATGTAGGTACACCCACAGTGCAGTCCATGTGGGGTAGGTATACCCACAGTGCTGTTAGGAAGGGAGTTCCGGGATTCTTACCCAGCGACAGTGAAGGAACGGTGTTATAGTTCCAAGTCAGGATGGTGTGTAGTTTGGAGGGGAACTTGCAGCTGGTGGCGTTCCCATGCATCTTATGCCTTTGTCCTTCTAGGTGGTAGAGGTCACAGGTTTGTAAGGTGCCGTTGCAGGAGCCTTGGTTTGTTGCTGCAGTGCATCTTGTAGATGGTACACACTGCTATCACTGTGCATCGGTGGTGGAGGGAGTGAATGTTGAAGGTAGTGGATGGGGTGCCAGTCAGGCAGGCTGCTTTGTCCTGGATGGTATCGAGCTTCTTGAATGTTGTTGGAGCTGTAAGTGGAGAGTATTCCATCATGCTCTTGGCTTGTGCCTTGTAGATGGTGGACAGGCTTTGGGGAGTCAGGAGGTGAGTTACTCGCCACAGAATTCCCAGCCTCTGTCCTGCTGTTGTAGCCACTGCACTTACATGGCTACTCCAGTTCAGTTTCTGATCGATGAAAGCCTCCAGGATGTTGATATTGGGGAGTTCAGCAACGGTAATGCCATGGAATGTCAAGGGGAGATGGTTGGATTCTCTCTTGTTAGAGATGGTCATAGCCTGGCAGTTTTGTTGTGCGAATGTAACTTACCACTTATCAGCCCAAGCCTGAATGATGTCTGGGTCTTGTTGCATATGGACACAGACTGTTTCAGTATCTGAGGAGTTGTGAATGTTGCTGAACATAGTGCAATCATCAGTGAACATCCCCACTTCTGACCTAATGCTGGAGGGAAGGTCATTGATGAAGCAGCTGAAGATGATTGGGCATAGGACATCACCCTGAGGAATTCCTGTAGTGATTTCCTGGGACTGAGGTGATTGGCCTCCAGCAACCACAACCATCTTCCTTTATGATAGGTATGACTCCAACCAGTGGAGAGTTTCTCCTTGATTCCCATTGATTCCAGTTTTGCTAGGGCTCCTGCCTTCCTTCCTGCTCTCTCCATTGAACCAAAGTTGATCCCCCAGCTTGATGGTAATGGTAGTGTGGGGGATGTGGCAGGCTATAAGGTTTCAGATTGTGGTTGAGTACAGTTCTGCTGTTGCTGATGGCCCACAGCACCTCATGGAGGCCCAAATTTGAGTTGTTAGATCTGTTTGAAATCTATCCCATTCAGCATGGTGGTAGTGCCACATAACATATTGGAGAATATCCCCAGTGTGAGGACGGGACCGTCTCCACAAGAACCATGTGGTGGTCACTCCTACCAGTGCTGTCATGGACAGCTGCATTTGTGACCAGTAGATTGGTGAGGATGAGGTCAAGTATATTTTTCCCTCGTTGACTCCCTCACCACCTGCCGCATACCCAGTCTAGCAGCTATGTACTTTAGGACTCAGCCAGCTCGGTCAGTAGTGAGCCTCTGTTGGTGATGGACATTGAAGTTCCCCACCCAGAGTACATTCTGTGCCCTTGCCACACTCAGTGCTGCATCCAAGTGGTGTTCAACATGGAGCAGTACGGAATAATCAGCTAGTGGGGGTAGGGGTGGGTGCAGTAGATGGTAATCAGCAGGAGGTTTTCGTTCCCATGTTTGACCTGATGGCGTGAGACTTTGATAGCGACGTTTAAGAGACATCTTGACAAATATATGAATAGGAAAGGAATAGAGGGATATGGGCCGTGGAAGTGCAGAAGGTGTTAGTTTAGGCAGGCATCAAGATTGGCGCAGGCTTGGAGGGCCGAATGGCCTGTTCCTGTGCTGTACTGTTCTTTGTTCTTTGTTCATGGGGTCCCGAGTCAATGTTGAGGACTCCCAGTGCAACTCCGTCCTGACTGTGTACCACTGTGCTGCCACCTCTGGTGGGTCTGTACTGCCATTGGACAGGACATACCGGGAATGGTGATTGCGGTGTCTGGGACATTGTCTGTAAGGTATGATTCCATGAATATGACTATGTCAGGCTGTTGCTTGACTAGACTGTGGGATAGATCTCCCAATTTTGGCACAAGCCCCCAGATGTTACTAAGGAGGACTTTGCAGGGTCAACAGGGTGTGCTGTTGTCGTTTCTGTTGCCTATATCGATGCCGGGTCCGTCTGGTTTCATTTCTTTTAGAGTAGGCATGACCAGATTTCCTTCCCTAAAGGACATTAGTGAACCCGATGGGTTTTTATGACAATCGACAATGGTTTCATGGAATTTAAATTTAATTCCACCAGCTGCCATGGTGAACTTTGAACCCATGTCCCCAGAGCATTAGCTTGGGCTTCTGGATTGCTAGTCCAGTGACATTACCATTCCCCACCGCCTCTCCCAATCTCTCAACCAAGGCTCTGTACAACTGAAGCATATCTTCCTTACTTGTTTATTCCACCCCCTTGGTCAGCATTCCTTTAGCCTTTTTGATTACTTTTCTACATGTGCACTATCTTTTCATGATTTGGGTACATGGATACCTACATTTCTTTGCTTCTCCACAGCTCCAAATCCTTCACCATTTGTCTTTCTCAGATCAAAAATAGTTGACTACACTCATTGGACTCTATTGTGCTATAATTTTGCCCACTCACTTAGTCTGTGCATGGCCCTTTATAAATGCTCCCATCAACACAAATTGTTATGCCTCTTAATTTAGTGTCATCTTCAGATTTGTAAATATAACTCTCCATCCTCTTATCTAAGTTATTGTTACATTTTGGGAATAGCTGAGGCCCCAGTATGGATCCCTGGGGAAAACCACTCATTACATCTGCCAATCAAAGAATATTACCTGTACCCCTACGCTTTGTCTCCTACCTCCCAACCATTTATTCATCCATCTCACAAGGTTACCTCTAATTCTGTGTGTCTTCAATAATCTCTAATGTGGAACTTTATCAAATGCCTTCTGCAAGTCCGTTTTGACAACATCCATTAGACACTCTCCTATCTACAATGCTACAATGACCTCCGCAAAAAAAAACGTAACCAGATTAGTCAGACTTGACACTCATTGGTCAACTCAAACTTGTCCAAGTGCTCAGCCTAATGATAGATTCTAGTAAACTTATCTTAAACTGAAGATTTGTAATAACCCGTGTTCCCCCTCTCATTCTAAATAATGATGTGACATTTGCAATTTTCCATTCCAAAGGTGCAATTCCTGATTCTACAGCCCTTTGGAGAATTATGACTAATACATCTGCAGTTTACTTTGGGCTGTAAACCATCAGGTCCTGGAGATTTGTCTATCTTAAGACTCATTATTTTCTGTGAAAATGGATACAAAGTATTCATTTAACGAGCCTGCCTTATTGTCCATTATGCTATCATCTACATCTGTCTTTAAAGGTCCCACATTGTCCTCCACCACTCTCTTTCTCTTAACATATTTATAAGTAAAAGCTTTTAAAAAGTTTTTACCTCTTCCAGTGGATGATACCTTTCATAATATGAAGAAAAGCCACGGGGCAGAAATGCCTCATTTCCAACTTTCTGTTTCTTTATGAGCTGTTGAACGTCCTCAATCATTACCCTAAAAATGATACATATTCCAGTATTGTGGACAAGTGAGATTGCTGGAAAGTAAATGATCAGCCAAATAAAATGAGTAAAAGACACACCGGAGGTAGTAGCAAACTTCAGGGGCTTGTAATGTAGAAAGTGCTATGAGAGCTCCCCTAGTGGGTCAGTTGGTAAGTGCAGTGTATATGCAAATCCAATGGACCATCTGGGGCAGCAGTGGGAGTGCTACCATTGGAACTCAGCACCTCTGGGTCAAGAAGAGGAAAAACACCCAGGGTTCCCACTCCCGATGGCTATCCAATGACCCCTGCTGGAAGGTGTGTGTGTTTGTGGCTGTCAGGTGAGTACAAAATTCAGGCTCAGCTGCCAGAACTCACTTTCTATCCTCACACATGAGGAAAGCTGCAATACCAAAGGGGCTTTGCAACACTTACAGTACTGTATTCTATCTGTGACACCTGCATCATTATAAAAAAAAAAGTGTTTGGCATACCTATAACTAGTGGTTGCTGTAGCCAGCTGAGTTTTCACCTCTTCAATATTAGATGCATTGAAGTAAAGGTGGACTTCTTTGTTGATTCTGATATCATTGATTGAGCTTGGTTGCCACAGAACAGCCTGCAGATAATGAATTCAGGTTGTTACTAACATTTTTGTACAATATCATCAAAACCAGCCTTCACTTAAGTCACTAATTATAACTATACTCAAATTAACTGGAATTTGTATCTCAGAACCGATTTCGGCCAGACTGACCACTGATAAGAACAGGGTAGAATTCCATTGATGTTCCCGATGAGCATGACTCCTTTTAGGGGAACCACCCAAGACTCGGTGTTCTAGAATCCTGCACAATCCTTGCACAATACTAAGTAAAATGTATCCCATGCACCTTAGCTAAAACCGTATTGGAATGTCAATCAATGAAACCCACCTAACATAGTCATTTGATATTCCACTGTTTGTTTTATGGCAAATCCAGTCAACTTGCAGATTGAGGTGAGAAAGATTCCAGAAGTGGTTAGTTCAGAGCACTTGGTTGAGAAAGATGGTGTACTGGCATCACACATAATATGAGGACCCGTCACACATCTACAATGCCTCTATGACTGCTTAGGATAATCTTTGGTCAAGGCCATGATTGGTATCTGTCGCTGAGAATCTATTCATGGTTAAACAAATAATGAGACATTGCCAATCAGACAGAGCCAAAGAATACCTGGTCCGGAACTGGAATTAGAATGAACCCAAACACAAGGGAAACTTACACCTTGCACTTATATTCTTTCACTTGAATGAGGAATAACATTCATTGTTCTGCTCAAAGTATCATACAAAATTTTTGGAGGGAAAGATGAAAAGGTTGTTAAAAGAACATGTGGGATCCTTGGTTTTAGAAATAGAAGCATAGAGTACAATAGCAAGGAAGTTAAGCTAAACCTTTATAAATCACTGGGTAGGGCTTGGCTGGAGTATTGTGTCCAATCCTGGGGAACACACTTCAGGTAGGATGTCAAGGCATTGGAGAGGATGCAGAGAAGATTTACGAGAATGTATCAGAGATGAGGGACTTCAGTTTGTGGGATTGTTCTCCTTAGAGCAGAGAAGATAAAGAGAAGATTTAATAGAGGAAGGGATTTGATAGACTAAGTACAAAGATGCTGGCTCCACTGGCGGTTTGTGGGGGGGGGGGGGGGGTCAGAAAACCAGAGAACACACATTTAATAAAATTGGCCAAAGAACCAGTGGTGAGATGAAGAGTGTTATGAAAGTACTTCCGTTTTTAAAAATATTTTGTGAGGACACGTGTTTTAAAATTGTGGAAATGGATTCCTTTGGAGGATTGAAGAGGTCACATAGATGCTGGACATTTTTTTTTAGATGAGGTCATTGGGAGGACTTTGGGACTTAGTTTAGAAACACACTTACTGTAAGTCACATGTCTTCAGCTCAGTAAACAATAGGAGCATTGGTGACTCGGGGGAGTTGTTTACGGAGAAGTGACTTGTCAAGTTTATGGTGGTCAAGAGTTGGTTTCGTTTTGGATTGTTTTGAGTCAATTGGGGGTCAGCCTGCTAAGAGAGAAGATACCAGTTAATCCTTTCTCCACCTCTCTGAGAAACCCTGAGAATCCAGTTTGATCCCTGATGCCGCATTTCTCCTGGAAAGCCTGCCAGACTAATCCTCGATGTCGCCTGAAGAGAACTGCTCCAAAAAGATCCCAGTGACAGCCATCTATGTGTATTTGGGATGCCAGAATAAAGGGACAACTGATATAATTCCATATCTTTTCCTTTTCCTTCAAGAATTAACAAGTGTTTGGCCAAAATATTTTTTTGTCTTTTTTGTAAAGAGATCTCTGCAGAGAAAACCTCTTTATTTTTTCTTTAACCAGGGTGTGTGTGTGTTAGGCGAATTTAAAAGGGAACTTTTATATTTCAGTCTGTGTGTTAATGTTTTGCATATTTACTGGATAAGTCTTGTTTTGTAATAAGTTAATAATTTTTTTGTTTATTAAGGAAATCTGGTTGGTGAATTTTATTCTGAAATAAAAATAGAGTATATAATTGACTGTATTGGTAACAGGGTAAACATTTAAATATATGTTGTGACCTGTGGAGAAGTGGAACTAGAAAAGACAGTGCACTCCTCCTGCCTCGGTTGTAACAAAAGACTTTTTTTTGCACAGCAAATTGTTATACTCTGGAATGCACTGACTGAAAGGGTGGTGGAAGCAGATTTGGTAGTAACTTTCAAAAGGGAATTGGATGTATACTGGAAAAGAAAAGAATTGCGGGATATGGGGAAAGAGCAGCTACATGGGAATAATTGGATAGCTCTTTCAGAGAGCTGGCACAAGCATGATGGACCAAATGCCCCTCTTCTTTGCTGTATGATTCTACATGTGAGGCCTTAATATTGGAGCCCAGCAGCCTGTTGAGTATATTCTTTTGAGAGAAATTTGCAGCAGAAACTTTCAATACGTCTGGAGCATTGGATTCCCAACATGAGGAAGAGAGGGCTAGGAAAAATGATCTTGAGACCAATGGTCAAAACAGAAGTGAAGCCCAAGATGTAGTGCCATATGGGGCACTGATACAACTAATAAAATGGTAGAATTTAACTTCAGAGCCTGAGTAGTGACATACCACATATGTGGATTTCTCTCCCTGGCAACAGTCTGAGGCTGAACCAGGCTGTTTACACCCTTGGTGTCGTATTAGACCCTGAGGGGAGCTTCCGAACACACATCTATTTCCATCTCCGTAACATCACCTAACTCTGCCCCCTTCCTCAGCTCATCTACTGTTGAAACTCTCAACCATGCCTTTGTTAGCTCCAGACTTGACTATTCCAATGCACTCCTGGCCGGTCTCACGTGTTCTATCCTCCATAAACTTGAGATCATCCAAACCTCTGCTGCCCGTGTCCTAACTCACACCAAGTCCTGTTCACCCATCACTCCTGTGTTCACTGACCTACATTTGCTCCCAGTTAAGCAACACCTCAATTTGAAAATTCTCATCCTTGCTTTCAAATCCCTCCATGGTCTCACCCCTTCCTATCTCTGTAATCTCCTCCAGCCCCACAACCTTCTGAGATATCTACGCTCCTCTAATTCTGGCCTTTGGGAATCCCGATTTTAACCTCTCCAACATTGGTGACCATGCCTTCAGCTGCATAATCTCTGAAATTCCCTGCCTTAACCTCTGCACCTCTCTATCTCTCTTTTCTCCTTTAAAACGCTCCTTAAAATCTACTTCTTTGACCAAACGTTTGCTCATCTGTCCTAACATCTCTTTAATTGGCTTGGTATCAAACTTTATTTAATAATACCCCTGTGAAATGCCTTGGGACCTTTTATTATGTCAAAGTTTCTATATATAAGTACATGTTGTTGATAGTTTATTGTTAGAAAGAAATCCAGATCTTGGATTTATATTGCAACTTTCACAACCTCAGGATATCCCAAAGTGTTGAACAGTCAATGAAGTATTTCTGAAGTGTAGTCATTGTTCTAATTTAGGAAACATGAAAGCCAGTTTGCTCAAAGCAAGCTCTCACAAATCACAATCTGACTATTACCAGCAAATCTGTTTTAATGATGTTGGTTGAGGGGTAAATACTGGCCAGGACACTGGGGTGAACACCCCTGCTCTTCTTCAAATAGTGTCATGGAATCTTTGAGGGCAGGTGGGGCCTCGGTTTAACGTCTCATCTGAAAGACGGCACCTCCGGCTATGCTGCATTCCTGCAGCTCTGGACTGGAGTGTCAGCCTAGGTCGCGTGGAGCATAAGTACCGACATGAACCTGGTGGGCCAAATAGCCTGTTTCTGTTCTGTAAATATTATGTAATGCTATGTAATTTTGTGCACAGGGATATTAATATGGCTTTTTTATTTTCTACTGGTATTGAGCAACAGATATTGAAATAACAGTTTGAAAGGGGGAAGGGGTGAATATGTATTAGGGATAAAATTGTATCAAAGAGGTTGAAAGGAGATGAAAAAGGAATAAAACACGGGTAAGTTTAAAGTGAAGGGTCCAAAGATGTGGTGTGTGCATTACTTCCAGAGATGTTGGGAGCATATATAGAATTAAAGGAAATTTAGCTTCTATAAGTAATTAAAATGATGTGCACAGCAGGAAGATGCTTTTGGAGATGACTAGGGCTCCCCGGGAAGTAACTGGAATTTGCCCAGTGAGGATGGTATCCCAACATAGGTTGGGAGGTGGTTGCTAATCTGATGTTTTGGAGTGTGAAAAGACAAAAATTGGTACTAATTTAACTAGTTTAGATGAGGGAATGTGTAAATAAAGAAGGACTTGCATATCCATAGTGCCTTTTGTGACCTCAGAATGTCCCAAAGTGTTTTACAGCCAATGCAGTACTTTTAAAGTGTAGTCTTTGTTGTAATGTAGGAAACATGGCAACTAATTTGAGCACAACAAGCTCCCACAAACAGCAATGTGATGATGACCAGGTCGTGATTTTAGTGATTTTGGTTGAGGGATAAATAGTGGCCAGTTGGTGAACGTGGAAGAGCAAAATGTTGTGACTGACCAAGAAGTGGAAAAATACTCAAAGACAAAGAGAAGAACGCAATCTTGCTGTATGTGCTCTGGCTACGATCCGATAGGTACGAGTGGAACCAAATGCAGACAATCCCACGAGCTGAACAATGGAGGAAAGGTGCTGGATCTTGATTAAAAGGAAACTAGACAATTAAATGGTCTAAACTGCTATGTTTGAACACTGCTCAAACACATTACATGGAATTCTAAAGGAAATTATTCAGCAATAGGTAAAGTTAATGAACTGTATGAAAACATTGACTAATGCCTAAAAAAGAGGTAACCTTTACCTTATATTGGTTGGATATTTGTTTGATAAATTGAATCTCTTCATCCGACTGGGGCTGAATAGACAAAACCTGATCTCTAAAAAAACAAAAAAATGTGATGTTGAATTAATGATGACTCCTGAAGATAATATACAGACCATTTTTAAATGGATGATTTCACACACTCATTTCATATACAAAAATGAATATTGATCAAATGCTACCAAGATTTATTTGACCCACATAAACAATGTCTGTCAACTGAAAGTACAGCAGTATGGCTGAACCCAAAGCGAATTGCTGCAAGCTGGTTTAATTTCTTCCATGAAAGAGTCCCGAGCAGGAATCAAGGCCAGCTCTGTGACTGCCATTCCAGTTTGATTGATTGGGGTTTGATTATTGTCAACTCCACAAACAAAACAGGCAAATTATCCTAATATGATTTGAAGGTCGGGTAAGATTCCGTAGTTACCTTACTTTCTCTGTTGGTGAAGAGGCGAGTACTGCTCCAGTGAAGGTAAATAACAAACAAGCTAAAATATAAAATGCCATCTTGGGGGGGCACCGGAAATACACAATGTAGAAAGATTTTTGTGTTCTGTTATTTGACGTGGACTATTGATTCACGGGACTCAGTATTTGTACTCTAGTTAAAGTTTAAATAGACTGGAATCCAGTTTACAAACAAAGTTGCTGCCAGAAGCAGGTGGAGATGGATCATTGTTGGGGGCGTGGTGGAAGTAGGCACAAGGGTGACAACACTGGGTTCTGTTTCTTCCTGCTTTATGTAATGGTGTCAGTCAGTACGTGTTCTGTTATTGCCGCTCAGAATTTCTGGCACAAAACAATCTCCCATCACCTACCATCGCCCACCCTGCCCCCATCAAATTATCTCAAGTGATTTGACCCTTCCCAGAATCTGCCTGCTGTGTCCCCAAATAGCTGATTTTAATATATTTAAATGAGGGCCAGTGCAGTGGCAGATCCAGGAGTTCCAGTTTTACACTTGCAATGCAACAGGTTTCAAGTTACATTGCAAAATAAAAGGCTCAACTGTTACCAGGATTGGCAGACGTAGTTATCAGGTGTTGTTGTGGGGTGCTGTTTTCAGTGTTGCCTCCTGTTGTCAAGCTGCTGGAACCACTGATCGTCATGGTGACACTTACTGGCCCACGGGTAATGTTACCATTTCCCTCTGTTGTTGGCTAGTGTCTCCCACATATGAAAATCGATGCTTAGGGCCTTCATGTCAGACTTTCAAGCATCCCTGCAGCAGAGCTTTCGGTGTCCCACTGGTCTTCTGGCTCCAACTACCTCTCCATACAGGATATCCTTGGGAATGCATCCGTCTTCCATTCTACAAACCAGCCCAAGCCAGCAAAGTCGCCCCTGCTTGATGAGTGCTCGCATACTTGAGAGATTTGCCTTTGCGAAGACTGTCACATTCATGATTTGGTCCTTCCATGAGATGCCAAGAATGTGCCGCAGACATCGATGAAAATTGTTGAGCTTCCTTTCTTGGTAGCTGTAAGTCGTCCATGTTTCACAGCCATGCAACAAGGTGCTGAGAACACGGGCCTCATAAAACCAGCAAATTGGTCCTCAGGGTGAGCTTGTTGTTTTTCCAGACACTGTTCATGAGTCAGCCAAAGGTGGTAGATGCTTTCCCTCTCTGTGTGTCGAGTTCTGCATCAGTAGTCAGATTGTCTGTCACTGTGGAAAGAAGGTAGCAGAATGGTTAACCACTTCCAGCGGAATGTTGTTTAATGTGATCAAAGGTGAAGATGTGACATTCTGTCCCATAACCATGGTTTCCTTGATGGTTATAGTAAGGGAAAGCAGGCTACAGGCATGGGAGAGACAATCTTTGAGTCTTTGTAGCTGAGTTTCTGTGTGGGCAACTAGCATGGCATCATTAGCATAGAGCTCTCTGAACAAGACATGCTGTATTTTTGTCTTCACTTTCAACCTGGACAGGCTGTTGAGCTTGCTGTCTGACTTAGTATGCAGGTAAACTCCTTCCATATCTGCAGGGAAGACAAAGGTCAGGAGCATGGAGAAGAAAATAGCAAACAAAGTGGGGGCTAGGACACTGCCCTGTTTCACCCCATTCTACATCCTGAAACTGTTGGAAAAGGAGCAGTTGAACTGTACAGTACTGTGCATGTTGTCATGAAAAGAACAGATAACATTAAGGAGCTTTGGTGGAAAGCCAATTTTCTCCGAAACCTTGTAGTGTCCTGCTCTGCTGACAGTGCCAAAAATGCTTTGGTGAGATCTACAAAAGCAAGATAGAGAGGGTACGTCCGGTTCTCTTGTAGCTGGTGTATGGATAGGATCACATCCACTGCAGGCCTGCCAACATGGAAGCCAAATTGCACTTCTGGAAACACTTGATCTGCAAGTTGATGGAGTCTTTTCAGCATGACCCCAGCAAAAGCCTTCCCAGTGGAGTGTGATGCCCCTGTAGTTTATTTATTTAGAGATACAGCACTGAAACAGGCCCTTCGGCCCACCGAGTCTGTGCCGACCAACAACCACCCATTTATACTAATCCTACATTAACCCCATATTCTCTACCACATCCCCACCATTCTCCTACCACCTCCCTACACTAGGGGCAATTTACAATGGCAATTTACCTATCAACCTGCAAGTCTTTGGCTGTGGGAGGAAACCAGAGCACCCGGCGAAAACCCACGCAGACACTAGGAGAACTTGCAAACTCCGCACAGTTAGTACCCAGAACTGAACCTGGGTCGCTGGAGCTGTGAGGCTGCGGTGCTAACCAATGCGCCACTGTGCCGTTGTTGCAGTCTCCTTTGTCGCCTTTAATTTTGTATAATGTCATGATTTTTACATCATGCATGTCCTGTGTAACGGATGCTACCCTTCAACAGAAAAGGAGGTGGTCATGAAGGTGTGGCAGTAGATGGTCTTTCTGTGCTTAAGGAGTTTGGCTGGAGTTCCATCCTTGCTGGGTGCCTTTCTGCTTTGGAAGGAATCAATGGCTTTTCAAGCTTGACTGATGAGGGTTTTGCATCGAACTCATCCATGACAGGAAGCTGTGGAAGAGCATTAAGCACACACTGTCTGTCTCATGGGATTACTGCTCACAGTAATGTGCAGCCCATCTTTTTGCTTCTGTTAGTGAGAACTTCACTCTCTGCCAATTTTAGAGAGGCAACTTTGATAATGGTAGGATCAAGTGTCCTTTTCATTGGCACAGGCAGTTTGGATTCCTTGACATAGGTTGATGCAGGGTTTATTTATGCAGTGTCTCCCTGTCTTTTGCATGACTGCCTTGGCTACTTTCAAGTCATGCAGTGTCCTGGTTATTGGCTTTATGTTGGGCAACAGATAGGTTTTGCTTTTTTGCTTCAATGATAGATGTCATCTCTGCTGAGTAAATCTCAAACCAGTCTTTGTTACAGGTTCTGCCTTTACCAAATGTTGCTGCTGCTGTGTTATACTCAGCGACTTCCAAGCTTCATCAATATCAACATCGGCCTTTCCTGGTAAGCCTTCAGCAGATATCAACAGCTCGAGGGTCAATGTGAACCACTGGTATTTGGCATCATTTCTTGCACCAAGGATGTTGATGCGTGGCAGGCGGTCAGGTTTAGAGCTGTGAAACTTTCGGGGTATCACCTTCACTCTGCTAATGTGTGGGTATGGAGAATGGTCAGTGTCTCAATGTGCACTGTGGTAGGTGTGGGTATGGAGAATGGTCAGTATCTCAATGTGCACTGTGGTAGGTGTGGGTATGGAGAATGGTCACTGTCACAATGTGCACTGTGGTAGGTGAGGGTATGGAGAATGGTCAGTGTCACAATGTGCACTGTGGTAGGTGTGGGTATGGAGAATGGTCAGTGTCTCAATGTGCACTGTGGTAGGAGTAGGAATGGAGAATGGTCAGTGTCACAATGTGCACTGTGGTAGGTGTGGGTATGGAGAATGGTCAGTGTCTCAATGTGCACTGTGGTAGGAGTAGGAATGGAGAATGGTCAGTGTCACAATGTGCACTGTGGTAGGTGTGGGTATGGAGAACAGTCAGTGTCACAATGTGCACTGTGGTAGGTGTGGGTATGGAGAACGGTCAGTGTCACAAAGTGCACTGTGGTAGGTGAGGGTATGGAGAATGGTCAGTGTCTCAATGGGCACTGTGGTAGGAGTAGGTATGGAGAATGGTCAGTGTCACAATGTGCACTGTGGTAGGTGTGGGTATGGAGAATGGTCAGTGTCACAATGTGCACTGTGGTAGGTGAGGGTATGGAGAATGGTCAGTGTCTCAATGGGCACTGTGGTAGGAGTAGGTATGGGAGAATGGTCAGTGTCACAATGTGCACTGTGGTAGGTGTGGGTATGGAGAACAGCCAGTGTCACAATGTGCACTGTGGTAGGTGTGGGTATGGAGAATGGTCAGTATCTCAATGTGCACTGTGGTAGGTTGTGCGTATGGAGAATGGTCAGTGTCACAATGTGCACTGTGGTAGGTGTAGGGATGGAGAATGGTCAGTGTCACAATGTGCACTGTGGTAGGTTGTGCGTATGGAGAATGGTCAGTGTCACAATGTGCGATGTGTTAGGTGCGGGCATGGAGATCAGTCAGTGTCACAATGTGCACTGTGGTAAGAGTAGGTATGGAGAATGGTCACTGTCACAATGTGCACTGTGGTAGGTGTGGGTATGGAGAATGGTCAGTGTCACAATGTGCACTGTGGTAAGAGTAGGTATGGAGAATGGTCACTGTCACAATGTGCACTGTGGTAGGTTGTGCGTATGGAGAATGGTCAGTGTCACAATGTGCGATGTGTTAGGTGCGGGCATGGAGATCAGTCAGTGTCACAATGTGCACTGTGGTAAGAGTAGGTATGGAGAATGGTCACTGTCACAATGTGCACTGTGGTAGGTGTGGGTATGGAGAATGGTCAGTGTCACAATGTGCACTGTGGTAGGTGTGGGTATGGAGAATGGTCAGTGTCACAATGTGCACTGTGGTAAGAGTAGGTATGGAGAATGGTCACTGTCACAATGTGCACTGTGGTAGGCGTGGGTATGGAGAATGGTCAGTGTCACAATGTGCACTGTGGTAGGTGTGGGTATGGAGAATGGTCAGTGTCACAATGTGCACTGTGGTAGGTGTGGGCATGGAGATCAGTCAGTGTCACAATGTGCACTGTGGTAGGCGTGGGTATGGAGAATGGTCAGTGTCACAATGTGCACTGTGGTAGGCGTGGGTATGGAGAACGGTCAGTGTCACAATGTGCACTGTGGTAGGCGTGGGTATGGAGAATGGTCAGTGTCACAATGTGCACTGTGGTAGGTGTGGGTATGGAGAACGGTCAGTGTCACAATGTGCACTGTGGTAGGTGTGGGTATGGAGAACGGTCAGTGTCACAATGTGCACTGTGGTAGGTGTGGGTATGGAGAACGGTCAGTGTCACAATGTGCACTGTGGTAGGCGTGGGTATGGAGAATGGTCAGTGTCACAATGTGCACTGTGGTAGGCGTGGGTATGGAGAATGGTCAGTGTCACAATGTGCACTGTGGTAGGTGTGGGTATGGAGAACGGTCAGTGTCACAATGTGCACTGTGGTAGGTGTGGGTATGAAGAATGGTCAGTGTCACAATGTGCACTGTGGTAGGTGTGGGTATGAAGAATGGTCAGTGTCACAATGTGCACTGTGGTAGGTGTGGGTATGGAGATCAGTCAGTGTCACAATGTGCACTGTGGTAGGTGTGGGTATGAAGAATGGTCAGTGTCTCAATGTGCACTGTGGTAGGTGTGGGTATGGAGAATGGTCAGTGTCACAATGTGCACTGTGGTAGATGTGGGTATGAAGAATGGTCAGTGTCACAATGTGCACTGTGGTAGGTGTGGGTATGGAGAATGGTCAGTGTCTCAATGTGCACTGTGGTAGGTGTGGGTATGGAGAATGGTCAGTGTCTCAATGTGCACTGTGGTAGGTGTGGGTATGGAGAATGGTCAGTGTCACAATGTGCACTGTGGTAGGTGTGGGTATGAAGAATGGTCAGTGTCTCAATGTGCACTGTGGTAGGTGTGGGTATGGAGAATGGTCAGTGTCACAATGTGCACTGTGGTAGGTGTGGGTATGAAGAATGGTCAGTGTCACAATGTGCACTGTGGTAGGTGAGGGTATGAAGAATGGTCAGTGTCACAATGTGCACTGTGGTAGGTGTGGGTATGAAGAATGGTCAGTGTCACAATGTGCACTGTGGTAGGTGTGGGTATGGAGATCAGTCAGTGTCACAATGTGCACTGTGGTAGGTGTGGGTATGGAGAATGGTCAGTGTCACAATGTGCACTGTGGTAGGTGTGGGTATGGAGAATGGTCAGTGTCACAATGTGCACTGTGGTAGGTGTGGGTATGGAGAATGGTCAGTGTCACAATGTGCACTGTGGTAGGTGTGGGTATGAAGAATGGTCAGTGTCACAATGTGCACTGTGGTAGGTGTGGGTATGGAGATCAGTCAGTGTCACAATGTGCACTGTGGTAGGTGTGGGTATGGAGAATGGTCAGTGTCACAATGTGCACTGTGGTAGGTGTGGGCATGGAGATCAGTCAGTGTCACAATGTGCACTGTGGTAGGCGTGGGTATGGAGAATGGTCAGTGTCACAATGTGCACTGTGGTAGATGTGGGTATGGAGAATGGTCAGTGTCACAATGTGCACTGTGGTAGGTGTGGGTATGGAGAATGGTCAGTGTCACAATGTGCACTGTGGTAGGTGTGGGTATGGAGAACGGTCAGTGTCACAATGTGCACTGTGGTAGGCGTGGGTATGGAGAATGGTCAGTGTCACAATGTGCACTGTGGTAGATGTGGGTATGGAGAATGGTCAGTGTCACAATGTGCACTGTGGTAGGTGTGGGTATGGAGAACGGTCAGTGTCACAATGTGCACTGTGGTAGGCGTGGGTATGGAGAATGGTCAGTGTCACAATGTGCACTGTGGTAGGTGTGGGTATGGAGAATGGTCAGTGTCACAATGTGCACTGTGGTAGGTGTGGGTATGGAGAACGGTCAGTGTCACGATGTGCACTGTGGTAGATGTGGGTATGGAGAACGGTCAGTGTCACAATGTGCACTGTGGTAGGCGTGGGTATGGAGAATGGTCAGTGTCTAAATGTGCACTGTGGTAGGTGTGGATATGGAGAATGGTCAGTGTCTAAATGTGCACTGTGGTAAGAGTAGGTATGGAGAACGGTCAGTGTCACAATGTGCGATGTGTTAGGTGTGGGCATGGAGAACAGTCAGTGTCACAATGTGCACGATGGTAGGTGTGGGTATGGAGAACGGTCAGTGTCACAATGTGCGATGTGTTAGGTGTGGGCATGGAGAACAGTCAGTGTCACAATGTGCACGATGGTAGGTGTGGGTATGGAGAACGGTCAGTGTCACAATGTGCGATGTGTTAGGTGTGGGCATGGAGAACAGTCAGTGTCACAATGTGCACGATGGTAGGTGTGGGTATGGAGAACAGTCAGTGTCACAATGTGCACTGTGGTAGGCGTGGGTATGGAGAATGGTCACTGTCACAATGTGCACTGTGGTAGGTGTGGGCATGGAGATCAGTCAGTGTCACAATGTGCACTGTGGTAGGCGTGGGTATGGAGAATGGTCACTGTCACAATGTGCACTGTGGTAGGTGTGGGTATGGAGAACGGTCAGTGTCACAATGTGCACTGTGGTAGGCGTGGGTATGGAGAATGGTCAGTGTCACAATGTGCACTGTGGTAGGCGTGGGTATGGAGAATGGTCAGTGTCACAATGTGCACTGTGGTAGGCGTGGGTATGGAGAATGGTCAGTGTCACAATGTGCACTGTGGTAGGCGTGGGTATGGAGAATGGTCAGTGTCACAATGTGCACTGTGGTAGATGTGGGTATGGAGAATGGTCAGTGTCACAATGTGCACTGTGGTAGGTGTGGGTATGGAGAACGGTCAGTGTCACGATGTGCACTGTGGTAGATGTGGGTATGGAGAATGGTCAGTGTCACAATGTGCACTGTGGTAGGTGTGGGTATGGAGAACGGTCAGTGTCACAATGTGCACTGTGGTAGGCGTGGGTATGGAGAATGGTCAGTGTCTAAATGTGCACTGTGGTAGGTGTGGATATGGAGAATGGTCAGTGTCTAAATGTGCACTGTGGTAGGTGTGGATATGGAGAATGGTCAGTGTCTAAATGTGCACTGTGGTAGGTGTAGGTATGGAGAATGGTCAGTGTCACAATGTGCACTGTGGTAGGTGTGCGTATGGAGAATGGTCAGTGTCACAATGTGCACTGTGGTAGGTGTAGGTATGGAGAATGGTCAGTGTCACAATGTGCACTGTGGTAGGTGCGGGTATGTAGAACGGTCAGTGTCACAATGTGCGATGTGTTAGGTGTGGGCATGGAGAACAGTCAGTGTCACAATGTGCACGATGGTAGGTGTGGGTATGGAGAACAGTCAGTGTCACAATGTGCACTGTGGTAGGCGTGGGTATGCAGAATGGTCAGTGTCTCAGTGGGCACTGTGGTCGGAGTAGGTATGGAGAATGGTCAGTGTCGCAATGTGCACTTTGGTAGGTGTGGGTATGCAGAACAGTCAGTGTCACAATGTGCACGATGGTAGGTGTGGGTATGGAGAATGGTCAGTGTCTCAATGTGCACTGTGGTAAGAGTAGGTATGGAGAATGGTCACTGTCACAATGTGCACTGTGGTAGGTGTGGGTATGGAGAATGGTCAGTGTCTCAATGTGCACTGTGATAGGTGTGGGTATGGAGAATGGTCAGTGTCACAATGTGCACTGTGGTAGGTGTGGGTATGGAGAATGGTCAGTGTCACAATGTGCACTGTGGTATGTGTGGGTTTGGAGAATGGTCAGTGTCGCAATGTGCACTTTGGTAGGTGTGGGTATGGAGAATGGTCAGTGTCGCAATGTGCACTTTGGTAGGTGTGGGTATGCAGAACAGTCAGTGTCACAATGTGCACGATGGTAGGTGTGGGTATGAAGAATGGTCAGTGTCACAATATGCACTGTGGTGGGCGTGGGTCTGGAGAATGGTCAGTGTCACAATGTGCACTGTTGTAGGTTTGGTATGGTGAATGGTCAGTGTCTCAATGTGCACTGTGGTAGGTGTGGATATGGAGAATGGTCAGTGTCTCAATGTGCACGGTGGTAGGTGTGGGTATGGAGAATGGTCAGTGTCACAATGTGCACTGCGGTAGGTGTGGGTATGGAGAATGGTCAGTATCACAATGTGCACAGTGGTAGGTGTGGGTATGGAGAATGGTCAGTGTCTCAATGTGCACTGTGGTAAGAGTAGGTATGGAGAATGGTCAGTGTCACAATATGCACTATGATAGGTGTGGGTATGGAGAATGGTCATTATTTCAATGTGCACTGTGGTAGGTGTGGGTATGGAGAATGGTCAGTGTCACAATGTGCACTGTGGTAGGTGTGGGTATGGAGAATGGTCAGTGTCACAATGTGCACTGTGGTAGGTGTGGGTATGGAGAACGGTCAGTGTCACAATGTGCACTGTGGTAGGCGTGGGTATGGAGAATGGTCAGTGTCACAATGTGCACTGTGGTAGGTGTGGGTATGGAGAATGGTCAGTGTCACAATGTGCACTGTGGTAGGTGTGGGTATGGAGAACGGTCAGTGTCACAATGTGCACTGTGGTATGTGTGGGTTTGGAGAATGGTCATTATCTCAATGTGCACTGTGGTAGGCGTGGGTATGGAAAATGGTCAGTGTCTCAATGTGCACTGTGATAGGTGTGGGTATGGAGAATGGTCAGTGTCTCAATGTGCACTGTGGTAGGTGTGGGTATGGAGAATGGTCAGTGTCTCAATGTGCACTGTGGTATGTGTGGGTATGGAAAATGGTCAGTGTCTCAATGTGCACTGTGGTAGGTGTGGGTATGGCGAATGGTCAGTGTCACAATGTGCACTGTTGTAGGCATGGGAATGGAGAATGGTCAGTGTCTCAATGTGCACTGTGATAGGTTTGGTATGGTGAATGGTCAGTGTCTCAATGTGCACTGTGGTAGGTGTGGGTATGGAGAATGGTCAGTGTCTCAATGTGCACTGTGGTAGGTGTGCGTATGGAGAATGGTCCGTGTCTCAATGTGCACTGTGGTAGGTGTGGGTATGGAGAATGGTCAGTGTCACACTGTGCACTGTGGTAGGTGTGGGTATGGAGAATGGTCAGTGTCACACTGTGCACTGTGGTAGGTGTGGGTATGGAGAATGTTGGGCAAATTGTATCTTCTGATGATGATCAGGTTAAGTTGGTGCCAATGGCCAGATCTTGGATGATGCCGTGATTCCTGTGGCAATGTTTGCCATGAGAGAAAGTTTCGGTGATGCAGAGTTCATTCTGGACACAAAGCTCAAGAAGTTTTTGTCTGTTGTCATTGATCTTGCCCACCCCATGATGACCAAGGCACGTTGGCCATGAATCTCTGTCCGATCCAACATGTGCATTGAAATCACCTCGCATAAATAACTTCTCACCATATCGAATGTGCTGCAGAACATTGTGTAGAGAGTCACAGAATTGATCTTTGACAAAGACGTTGACATTCAAGGTTGGTGCACAAGTGCAGATGATGTTGACAAGTCCACCATCAGGAAATAAACGCAGAGAGATGAGGCATTCATAAGTCACTACTGGTGCCTCAATTGACCGTGCCACTCTGTTGCTGACTGCAAAGCCTATACCATGTTCTCGTCAGTCTTCTATGCTCTTGTTGTGCCCATTAAAAGGTATGGTTAGCCTCACACTTAAAGCCTGTGTTGGCTAATCGAGTCTCCTGTAGAGCAGCAATGTGGACATCAAGCTTGCATAGCTCACTACCAATCAATGCTGTATTGCCTACACTCACTATAGATCATAGGTCATTGTACATGCCAGGGCTTGTCGTCCTGACGTTCCAGTTTCCAAGCTGGAAAATTTCTCCTTCTTGTTTGTTGGGTACTCGCTTTCCATCTGCTTATTGAGATAAAGATCTCTTATCCTCCTGCACCCAGAGAGAAAGGCAGATGTTGGCAGGTCAGTACCTTACTGGCTAGGGGCTGCCCTGCTTGAGGCAGATGATGTCTGATCAATCGGACATAATGATTCATCTTACCATCGGAGGCGGCCTGCAGTGCTCTTGCTCTACACCAATTGAGTTGGATTTATAACCTGCAGACTGCCACTTCCCGTGTTTGTTTCCTCACTGGTGAGAGTAAGGATGAAGTGAACTCTCCATGAGTTTCCTACATAGCTTCGACATGGTTTTAGAAGGTGCAGACTGGTCGAGCAATGGAACCCAGTGCCTCCCACTCCTCTCGACCTAGTATGCTAATATCCTGAGGAAAGATGAATGTCTATATGACTGAGGCCCAGACAGTTGCAGGAGCAGCTGGAAGGTGCTTGCTTGAGAGGCATCACCAATCACATAATGGGAGTCCACTTCAGATTTCTTGTCGGGTTTACTCCCTTAGCCTTTAACTCGATTGACGACAGCACTAAACCCCTTCAATAAACCCCCCATTTCAGCAGTAACCCCCCTCAACAAACTACCATACCTCAACACTAAATCCCCCTCAACAAACTACCGTACCTCAACACTAAACCCCCCTCAACAAACTACCATACCTCAACATTAAACCCCACTCAACAAACTACCGTACCTCAACATTAAACCCCCCTCAACAAACTACCATACCTCAACACTAAATCCCCCTCAACAAACTACCGGACCTCAACACTAAATCCCCCTCAACAAACTACCGTACCTCAACACTAAACCCCCCTCAACAAACTACCATACCTCAACATTAAACCCCCCTCAACAAACTACCATACCTCAACACTAAATCCCCCTCAACAAACTACCGTACCTCAACACTAAATCCCCCTCAACAAACTACCGTACCTCAACACTAAACCCCCCTCAACAAACTACCATACCTCAACATTAAACCCCCCTCAACAAACTACCATACCTCAACACTAAATCCCCCTCAACAAACTACCGTACCTCAACACTAAACCCCCCTCAACAAACTACCATACCTCAACATTAAACCCCCCTCAACAAACTACCATACCTCAACACTAAACCCCCCTCAACAAACTACCGTACCTCAACATTAAACCCCCCTCAACAAACTACCGTACCTCAACAGTAAACCCCCCTCAACAAACTACCGTACCTCAACATTAAACCCCCCTCAACAAACTACCATACCTCAACAGTAAACCCCCCTCAACAAACTACCGTACCTCAACAGTAAACCCCCCTCAACAAACTACCGTACCTCAACATTAAACCCCCCTCAACAAACTACCGTACCTCAACATTAAACCCCCCTCAACAAACTACCGTACCTCAACACTAAACCCCCCTCAACAAACCACCATACCTCAACACGAAACCCCCCTCAACAAACTACCATACCTCAACACTAAACGCCCCTCAACAAACTACCGTACCTCAACACTAAACCCCCCTCAACAAACTACCGTACCTCAACACTAAACCCCCCTCAACAAACTACCGTACCTCAGTACTAAACCCCCCTCAACAAACTACCGTACCTCAACATTAAACCCCCCTCAACAAACTACCGTACCTCAACACTAAACCCCCCTCAACAAACTACCATACCTCAACATTAAACTCCCCTCAACAAACTACCATACCTCAACATTAAACTCCCCTCAACAAACTACCATACCTCAACACTAAACCCCCCTCAACAAACTACCGTACCTCAACATTAAGCCCCCCTCAACAAACTACCGTACCTCAACACTAAACCCCCCTCAACAAACTACCGTACCTCAACACTAAACCCCCCTCAACAAACTACCGTACCTCAACACTAAACCCCCCTCAACAAACTACCGTACCTCAACATTAAGCCCCCCTCAACAAACTACCGTACCTCAACACTAAACCCCCCTCAACAAACTACCGTACCTCAACATTAAACCCCCCTCAACAAACTACCATACCTCAACATTAAACCCCCCTCAACAAACTACCATACCTCAACATTAAACCCCCCTCAACAAACTACCATACCTCAACACTAAACCCCCTTCAACAAACTACCGTACCTCAACATTAAACCCCCCTCAACAAACTACCGTACCTCAACACTAAACCCCCCTCAACAAACTACCATACCTCAACACTAAACCCCCCTCAACAAACTACCGTACCTCAACATTAAACCCCCCTCAACAAACTACCATACCTCAACACTAAACCCCCCTCAACAAACTACCGTACCTCAACACTAAACCCCCCTCAACAAACTACCGTACCTCAACACTAAACCCCCCTCAACAAACTACCGTACCTCAACACTAAACCCCCCTCAACAAACTACCGTACCTCAACACTAAACCCCCCTCAACAAACTACCGTACCTCAACACTAAACCCCCCTCAACAAACTACCGTACCTCAACACTAAACCCCCCTCAACAAACTACCGTACCTCAACACTAAACCCCCCTCAACAAACTACCATACCTCAACATTAAACCCCCCTCAACAAACTACCATACCTCAACACTAAACCCCCCTCAACAAACTACTGTACCTCAACATTAAACCCCCCTCAACAAACTACCATACCTCAACACTAAACCCCCCTCAACAAACTACCGTACCTCAACACTAAACCCCCCTCAACAAACTACCATACCTCAACACTAAACCCCCCTCAACAAACTACCGTACCTCAACACTAAACCCCCCTCAACAAACTACCGTACCTCAACACTAAACCCCCCTCAACAAACTACCGTACCTCAACACTAAACCCCCCTCAACAAACTACCGTACCTCAACACTAAACCCCCCTCAACAAACTACCGTACCTCAACACTAAACCCCCCTCAACAAACTACCGTACCTCAACACTAAACCCCCCTCAACAAACTACCGTACCTCAACACTAAACCCCCCTCAACAAACTACCATACCTCAACATTAAACCCCCCTCAACAAACTACCATACCTCAACACTAAACCCCCCTCAACAAACTACTGTACCTCAACATTAAACCCCCCTCAACAAACTACCATACCTCAACACTAAACCCCCCTCAACAAACTACCGTACCTCAACACTAAACCCCCCTCAACAAACTACCGTACCTCAACACTAAACCCCCCTCAACAAACTACCGTACCTCAACACTAAACCCCCCTCAACAAACTACCGTATCTCAACATTAAACCCCCCTCAACAAACTACCATACCTCAACACAAAACCCCCCTCAACAAACTACCGTACCTCAACATTAAACCCCCCTCAACAAACTACCATACCTCAACACAAAACCCCCCTCAACAAACTCCACCACCTCAGCTCTAAACCCCCTCAATAATCTCCCCCACCTCAGCAATAAACCCCCTCAATAAACTCCCCCACCTCAGCACTAAACCCCCTCAATAAACTCCCCCACCTCAGCACTAAACCCCCTCAATAAACTCCCCCACCTCAGCTCTAAACCCCCTCAATAATCTCCCCCACCTCAGCACTAAACCCCCACAATAAACCCCCCCACCTCAGCACTAAACCCCCTCAATAATCTCCCCCACCTCAGCACTAAACCCCCACAATAATCTCCCCCACCTCAGCACTAAACCCCCACAATAAACTCCACCACCTCAGCACTAAACCCCCTCAATAAACTCCCCCACCTCAGCACTAAACCCCCTCAATAAACTCCCCCACCTCAGCACTAAACCCCCTCAATAAACTCCCCCACCTCAGCTCTAAACCCCCTCAATAATCTCCCCCACCTCAGCACTAAACCCCCACAATAAACCCCCCCACCTCAGCACTAAACCCCCTCAATAATCTCCCCCACCTCAGCACTAAACCCCCACAATAATCTCCCCCACCTCAGCACTAAACCCCCACAATAAACTCCACCACCTCAGCACTAAACCCCCTCAATAATCTCCCCCACCTCAGCACTAAACCCCCACAATAATCTCCCCCACCTCAGCACTAAACCCCCACAATAAACCCCCCCACCTCAGCACTAAACCCCCTCAATAAACTCCCCCACCTCAGCACTAAACCCCCTCAATAAACTCCCCCACCTCAGCTCTAAACCCCCTCAATAATCTCCCCCACCTCAGCACTAAACCCCCACAATAAACCCCCCCACCTCAGCACTAAACCCCCTCAATAATCTCCCCCACCTCAGCACTAAACCCCCACAATAATCTCCCCCACCTCAGCACTAAACCCCCACAATAAACTCCACCACCTCAGCACTAAACCCCCTCAATAAACTCCCCCACCTCAGCACTAAACCCCCTCAATAAACTCCCCCACCTCAGCTCTAAACCCCCTCAATAATCTCCCCCACCTCAGCACTAAACCCCCACAATAAACCCCCCCACCTCAGCACTAAACCCCCTCAATAATCTCCCCCACCTCAGCACTAAACCCCCACAATAATCTCCCCCACCTCAGCACTAAACCCCCACAATAAACTCCACCACCTCAGCACTAAACCCCCTCAATAAACTCCCCCACCTCAGCACTAAACCCCCTCAATAATCTCCCCCACCTCAGCACTAAACCCCCTCAATTATCTCCCCCACCTCAACAGTAAACCCCCTCAACAATCTCCCCGACCTCAACACTAAACCCCCTCAACAAACTACCATACCTCAGCACTAAACCCCCTCAATAATCTCCCCCATCTCAGCACTAAACCCCCTCAATAATCTCCCTCACCTCAGCACTAAACCCCCTCAATAATCTCCCCCACCTCAACACTAAATCCCCTCAATTATCTCCCCCACCTCAGCACTAAACCCCCTCAATAATCTCCCCCACCTCAACAGTAAACCCCCTCAATAATCTCCCCCATCTCAACACTAAACCCCCTCAATAATCTTCCACACCTCTGCTCTAAACCCCCTCAATAATCTCCCCCACCTCAACACTAAACCCCCTCAATAATCTTCCCCACCTCAACACTAAACCCCCTCAATAATCTTCCCCACCTCAACACTAAACCCCCTCAATAATCTCCCCCACCTCAGCACTAAACCCCCTCAAGAATTTAACCCCCTCAAGAATTTCCCCACCTCAGCACTAAACCCCCTCAAGTATTTCCCCACCTCAGCACTAAACCCCTCAATAAACTCCCCCACCTCAGCACTCCACCCCTCATGCAGTGGTTAGCACCGCAGCCTCACAGCTCCAGCGACCCGGGTTCAATTCTGTGTACTGCCGGTGTGGAGTTTGCAAGTTCTCCCTGTGTCTGCGTGGGTTTCCTCCGGGTGCTCCAGTTTCCTCCCACAGCCAAAAGATTTGCAAGTTGATAGGTAAATTGGCCATTATAAATTGTCCCTCGTATAGGTAGGTGGTAGGGGAATATAGGGACAGGTGAGGATGTGGCAGGAATATGGAATTAGTGTAGGATTAGTATAAATGGATGGTTGATGGTCAGCACAGACCCGTTGGGCCGAAGGGCCTGTTTCAGTGCCGTATCTCTAAAAAAAAATAGACTCCAGCACCTCAGCACTAAACCCCCTCAATAAACACCCCACCTCAGCACTAAATCCCTTCAATAAACCCCCTCAATAAACCCCACAGCTCAATACTAAGCCCCCTCAATGTGCCCACACCAACACTAAACCCCCTCAATAATCTTCCCCACCTCAACACTAAACTCCCTCAATAATCTTCCCCACCTCAACACTAAACCCCCTCAATAATCTCCCCCACCTCAGCACTAAACCCCCTCAATAATCTCCCCCACCTCAACACTAAACCCCCTCAATAATCTCCCCCACCTCAACACTAAACCCCCTCAATAATCTCCTCCACCTCAACACTAAACCCCCTCAATAAACTCCACCACCTCAACACTAAACCCCCTCAATAATCTCCCCCACCTCAGCACTAAACCCCTTCAATAATCTCCCCCACCTCAGCAGTAAACCCCCTCAATTATCTCCCCACCTCAGCACTAAACCCCCTCAATAATCTCCCCCACCTCAGCACTAAACCCCCTCAATAAGCTCCCCCACCTCAGCACTAAACCCCCTCAATAATCTCCCCCACCTCAGCTCTAAACCCCCGCAATAATCTCCCCCACCTCAGCACTAAACCCCCTCAATTATCTCCCCCACCTCAGCACTAAACCCCCTCAATAAGCTCCCCCACCTCAGCACTAAACCCCCTCAATAATCTCCCCCACCTCAGCTCTAAACCCCCGCAATAATCTCCCCCACCTCAGCTCTAAACCCCCTCAATAATCTCCCCCACCTCAGCTCTAAACCCCCGCAATAATCTCCCCACCTCAACACTAAACCCCCTCAATAATCTCCCCCACCTCAGCTCTAAACCCCCTCAATAAACTCCCCCACCTCAGCTCTAAACCCCCGCAATAATCTCCCCCACCTCAGCACTAAACCCCCTCAATAATCTCCCTCACCTCAGCACTAAACCCCTCAATTAACTCCCCCACCTCAGCACTAAACCCCCTCAAGAATTTAACCCCCTCAAGAATTTCCCCACCTCAGCACTAAACCCCCTCAAGAATTTCCCCACCTCAGCAATAAACCCCTCAATAAACTCCCCCACCTCAGCACTCCACCCCTCATGCAGTGGTTAGCACCGCAGCCTCACAGCTCCAGCGACCCGGGTTCAATTCTGTGTACTGCCGGTGTGGAGTTTGCAAGTTCTCCCTGTGTCTGCGTGGGTTTCCTCCGGGTGCTCCAGTTTCCTCCCACAGCCAAAAGATTTGCAAGTTGATAGGTAAATTGGCCATTATAAATTGTCCCTCGTATAGGTAGGTGGTAGGGGAATATAGGGACAGGTGAGGATGTGGCAGGAATATGGAATTAGTGTAGGATTAGTATAAATGGATGGTTGATGGTCGGCACAGACCCGTTGGGCCGAAGGGCCTGTTTCAGTGCCGTATCTCTAAAAAAAAATAGACTCCAGCACCTCAGCACTAAACCCCCTCAATAAACACCCCACCTCAGCACTAAATCCCTTCAATAAACCCCCTCAATAAACCCCACAGCTCAATACTAAGCCCCCTCAATGTGCCCACACCAACACTAAATCCCCTCAATAAACCCCCTCAGTAAACCCCCTCAATAAAAGCCCCACCTCAGCACTAAACCCCCTCAATAAACCCCCACATCAACACTAAACCACCACAATAAACTCCCTCAATAAATCTCCCACCTCAGCACTAAACCCCCTCAATAAACCCCCTCGATAAACTCCCCACCTCAGAACTAAACCCCCTCAATAAAAGCCTCGCTTCAGCACTAAACCCCCTCGTTAAACCCCCTCAATAAAATCCCCACCTCAAGACTGAACCCCCTCAATAAACCCCTCAATAAAAGCACCTCAGCACTAAACCCCCTCAATAAACCCCTCACCTCAACACTAAACCCCCTCAATAATCACCCTCGATTAAACCCCCACCTCAACACTAAACCTCCTCAATAAATCCCTCACCTCAACACCAAACCCCCTCAATAATCACCCTCGATCAACCCCCACATCAACACTAAACCCCCTCAATAAACCTCCTCAATAAACCCCACACCTCAACACTAAACCCCCTCAATGAACACCCTCGATAAACCCCACACCTCAACACTAAACCCCCTCAATGAACCCCTTTAATAAACTCCCCACCTCAACACTAAACCCACTCAATAAACCCCTCACCTCAACACTAAACCCCCCAGCTCAGCACAAAGCCCCCTCAATAAAAGCCCCACCTCAACACTAAACCCCCTCAATAAACCCCCCACCTCAACACTAAACCCCCTCAATAAACCCCCCACCTCAACACTAAACCCCCTCAATAAACCCCCCACCTCAACACTAAACCCCCTCAATAAACCCCCCACCTCAACAGTAAATCCCCTCAATAAACCATCTCGATAAACCCCCCACCTCAACACCTAACCCCCTCAATAAACCCCCTCAATAAACCCACCAGGTCAGCACTAAATCCCCTCAATAAATCCCCCACCTCAGCACACAACCCCCTCAATAAACCCCCCATCTCAGCACTAAACCACCTCAATAAAACCCCCCACCTCAGCACTAAACCCCCTCAGTAAACCCCCCATCTCAGCACTAAACTCCCTCAGTAAACCCCCCATCTCAGCACTAAACTCCCTCAGTAAACCCCCCATCTCAGCACTAAACTCCCTCAGTAAACCCCCCATCTCAGCACTAAACTCCCTCAGTAAACCCCCCATCTCAGCACCAAACCCCCTCAATAAACTGCCCACCTCAGCACTAAACTCCCTCAGTAAACCCCCCATCTCAGCACTAAACTCCCTCAGTAACCCCCCCACCTCAGCACTAAACCCCCTCAAGAATTAACCCCTTGAATATAACCCCCATTTAGCTGCACTAATTCCCAGCAGCCATGGAGTCCTAGCAAAACTGAAGTCAATGGGAATCAGGGGGAAACTCTCCACTGGTTGGAGTCATACCTAGCGCAAAGATGGTTGTGGTTGTTGGAGGTCAATCATCTCAGCTCCAGGACATCACTGCAGGAGTTCCTCAGGGTAGTGTCCTAGGCCCAACCATCTTCAGCTGCTTCATCAATGACCTTCCTTCAATCATAAGGTGAGAAGTGGGGATGTTCGCTGATGATTGCACAATGTTCAGCACCATTTGCAACTCCTCAGATACTGAAGCAGTCCGTGTAGAATTGCAGCAAGACCTGGACAATATCCAGGCTTGGGCTGATAAGTGGCAAGTAACATTCGCGCCACACAAGGGCCAGTCAATGACCATCTCCAACAAGAGAGAATCTAACCATCTCCCCTTAATGTTCAATGGCATTACCATCACTGAATCCCCCACTATCAACATCCTGGGGTTAACATTGACCAGAAACTGAACTGGAGTAGCCATATAAATACCGTGGCTACAAGAGCAGGTCAAAGGTTCGGAATCCTGAGGCGAGTAACTCACTTCCTGACTCCCCAAAGCCTCTCCACCATCGACAAGGCACAAGTCAGGAGTGTGATGGAATACTCTTCACTTGCCTGGATGGGTGCAGCTCCAACAACACTCAAGAAGCTCGACACCATCCGGGACAAAGCAACCTGCTTGATTGGCATGACATCCACCACCTTCAACATTCACTCCCTCCACCACCGATGCACAATGGCAGCAATGCACCAAGGCTCCTTAGACAGCACCTTCCAAACCCGTGACCTCTACCACCTAGAAGCAGCAGATATATGGGAACGCCACCACCTGCAAGTTCCCCTCCAAGCCACACACCATCCTGACTTGGAACTATATCACCGTTCCTTCACTGTCACTGGGTCAAAATCCTGGAACTCCCTTCCTAACAGCACTGTAGATGTACCCACTGACATGGACTGCAGCAGTTCAAGAGGCAGCTCACCACCACCTTCTTGAGGGCAATTAGGGATGGGCAGTGAATGTTGGCCTAGCCAGGGGAGCCTACATCCGAGGAACGAATAAAAAAAAAAGGACATCCATGAGACGCTGTGGGCCGTCAGCAGAAACACAATTGTATTCAACCAGAATTTGTATTCCTACGGCCTGGCATATCCCTCACTCTACCACTACCATCAATCCAGGGGATCAATCCTGGTTCAATGTAGGAGAGCATGCCGGGAGCAGGACCAGCCCTATCTAAAAATGAGGTGCCAACCTGGTGAAGCTGCAACATAGGGCTACATGAAAGCTAAACAGCGTAAGCAGCATGTAATAGAGCAAAGTGATCCCGTAACCAATGGATCAGATCTAAGCTCTGCAGTCCTGCCACATCCAGTCATGAATGGTGGTGGACAATTAAACAACTAACAGGAGGAGATGGCTCCACAAATATCCCCATCCTCAATGATGGCAGAGCCCAGCACATGAATGCAAAAGAAAAGACTGAAACTTTTTAAACCATCTCAGCTAGAATTGCTAAGTGGATCATCCATCTCGGCCTCCTGCTAAAGTCCCCAGCATCACAGATGCCAGTCTTCAGCCAATTCAATTCACTCCATGTGATATCAAGAAAAGGCTGAAGGCACTGGATACTGCAAAGGCTATGCGCCCTGACAAAATTCCGGCAATTGTACTGAAGACCTTTCCTACAGAACTTGCCGTGCCCCTAGCCAAGCTGTTCTAGTACAGCTACAACACTGGCATCTATCCGGCAATGTGGAAAATTGCCCAGGTATGTCCTGTACACAAAAAGCAAAGCAAATCCAACCCAGCCAATTACTGCCCCATCAGTCTACTCTTGATCATCAGTAAAGTGATGGAAGGTGTCATTGACAGTTCTGTCAAATGGCACTTACTCAGCAATAACCTGATCACTGATATAAAAGCAAAATACTGCGGATGCTGGAAATCTGAAATAAAAACAAGAAATGCTGGAACCACTCAGCTGGTCTGGCAGCATCTGTGAAAAGAAAAGCAGAGTTAACGTTTCGGGTCAGTGGCCCTTCTTCGGAACTGATCACTGATCACTGATGCTCAGTTTGGGTTCTGCTAGGGCAACTCGGTTCCAGAACTCATTACAGCCTTGGTCCAAACATGGGCACAAAAGCTGAATTCCAGAGGTTAGGTGAGAAAGACTGCCCTTGACATCAAGGCAGCATTTGATCGAGTGTGGTATCAAGGAACCCTAGCAAAACTAGAGTCAATGGGAATTGGGGGGAAAGCTCTCCACTGGCTGGTAATACCTACCACAAAGGAAGAATGTTGTGGTTGTCGGCGGCAAATCATTGCAGCCCCAGGACATCACTGCAGGAGTTCCTCAGGGGAGTGTCCTAGGCCCAATTATCTTCAGCTACTTCATCAATGACCTTCCCTCCATCATAAGCAGGGATGTTCGCTGATGATTGCTGAGTGTTCAGTACCATTTTGACTCCTCAGATACTGAAGCAGTCCCTGCCCCCATGCAGTAAGACCTGGACAACATTCAGGCTTGGGCTGATAAGTGGCAAGTAAGTGCCAGGCAATGACCAACTCAAACAAGAGTGAATCTAACCATCTCTCCTTGTTGTTCAATGGCATTACCATTGCTGAATCCCCCACTATCAACATCCTTGGGGTTACCATTGACCAGAAGCTTAACTAGACCAGTCATATAAAGACTGTGGCTATAAGAGCAGGTCAGAGGCTGGGAATTCTGTGGTGAGTCACCCACCTCCTGTCTCCTCAAAGCCTGTGCAACATCTACAAGGCACAAGTCAGGAGTGTGATGGAATACTCTCCACTTGCCTGGATGGGTGCAGCTCCAACAACACTCAAGAAGCTCGACACCATCCAGGACAAAGCAACTCGTTTGATTGGCACACCATCCACCACCTTCAACATTCATTCCCTCCACCACCAGTACACAGTAGCAGTGCAGTTTCTCCCACTTGTGAGACTGTTCACCGGTGCCAGCTGAAATCAGTGAAATAGTTTCAGTGGTGCGTATCTTTGAGCATTCTGTTGCGACTGACCGCTCCTGTCAAAGCCCCCAATCAAAATATACGATTCTGATTGTGGTGGGACCAACGCACTGTTAATTCAACCCCGTCGTTCCACAGTTCGGCTAACATATCATTTAAAAACTTTCCAAATTAAAGAAAGACCCACCAAATTGTACCATCTATTAAGCCCCGAATGAGGCTAACCAAACCAGGTGTCTTTAAAACAACAAATTAACTCTTTAATTAATAGAACTAAATTCTTAAACACTATGAAGATATAAAAACATTTAAATAGAAAAAATTAGAGTCCTTGCAAATTTACAGACTGAGATTGCTTGAAGTCCTCACAGTTGTCCGATACAGGAAAAAAGTTTCTTCCACAGTAGAACAGTCCGTAGTCTAAATTCAGTAGGTGATGCTTTCCTTCTCCAGCGAATTTCAACAATTAACAACTTGCAAACACTTTCAATGGAATCAATCTGACTTTAGAGTTTTTTAAGGGATAAAAGATTGTCACAGTCTAACTTCCCTTTCTTCAATTTAAATGACCAGAGATCTCTGTCTTGATGTTTTTACAATTTTGAGAGATAATAATAATCAGACTAAAATCCTCTTCCTTCAGTTTAAACAGTCGAGAGCTCTTTTTTGGGTGTGCTCATCACAGCTCTGTGTCTTCTGTCTGTGTGTTCAAACTGTCTCACTAACTGCCAGTTCAAACTGAATTGTAACAAATGTATCGCATCAGGCTCACTCCCAGTGGCTATGGTAACGAGAATGCAGAACCCTTTGAATTGCAGTCCCCCAATGGCTGTTTCTAAGGCAACGAAAATGCATCTTCCTATAACTCCTGAGGCTTGCCGGCTCTTAAAGCAATACTGATCCCTTGCAAGCCTGAAAGGCAAACCGCATATTCCGAAAGAAAACCTACAGGACCATGACAATTCATCGACAATTTATTCATCAGGACTTTTAATAAAATGGTATGCTATCTGTGAGAGGTTCCATGTCTCTAGGGCTGGCGATCTACTTTGCTGTGAATCTGAATCCATGCCCAATTGTTGCTATGCTTCATCTCTCCACCTCCCTGATCAATTCTCTGCATTTACTCTGCCTCTATTAATGGGTGTATTTTCACTATGTTTAGTATTTTAATGTTACTTCCACCAACATGTCCAGATGAGGTTCACCGCTATCCATCTTCCGCCCATGTGCTGCTGGATTACCAGCTTTACCCTCCTGCAGTCTGTTTCCTGGCCAGGAATTGTTTTTCCTGTGTTATAGTCCATACCTCTTCTGCTTCTGAGCTTATATTGACCAACAAATTCCATACCATTTTTTTCTGCTGTCACTTTCTACAAAATGCCTTCTGTCTCCCTTCATCTCATGCTTCCCGTGTGATCCATTTGCAGCATTCCTGAGCTGCTGACATCTATGATGGCTACTCCAGTTGATACAACAATGCAATTTCTTTACATCCCTGGAGCTCGACAGTTATGACAATTTCAACTGTAAACTGGAGAAGTTTCAACAGGTAATGTGGTCTGCCTGCATACCCGGGAAGTTTTACTATGTTAATGGTGCTGTTTAAATGTAAGTTGTTGTTGTTACACCAGTGGGGAGCCTATTTAAGAATCACAACAACGAATCAGAGGATGCACGCTGCACAACAATGATTATCCATTCACCAGCTGGCTGATGGCTTCCCCACAACCCAGTCACTCAGCACCAGCATTCATATAATGAGATACACGCGACCAGCAAGAAACATCATTGAGCAGCGATTGGGTGCTGAAACAAAGATTTGTTGCCTCAACTGCTGTGGAGGAGTCCCCCAGCATTCCCTGGAGTGCATGTTCCACTCGCTGCTGCCGTGCTGCATGTTCCACAACCTGGAAATCATGAGAGCACAGCCCGTTGTCACAACAGATCTGGCAATAACCTCAGGAAGAGGGAGAGGCAGCATGACCACCATTGCCGGATTTCAGGAGCTATCCACCTTACCGTCATAGGGCTGATTGTGGAAGTGAAAACAATGGTTGCCCACTCGTGTGGGCCACACGTCGCGGAGCTGCTGCGATCCTAAGCGCGGCGGCTCATTTAAATAGCCAGGGTGGGCCCCCCTCCCCGATGATGTGGAGGGGGTGGGCTGTCCATCCCTGGCAATGGTGTCAGCTGCCTGTGCACCTTTATTTAGCCCCTATTCCAGCACTCCCCAATAAACATAAAATTCATTACTTGCCCTCTCGCCCCCAAAACACTTACCTTGTCCACCTGACCTTCCCTCCGCCCACTAAAGTGCAAAAACTTTAGCATCAAATCCTTCTCACCATCCCCCCTACACCAGTGATGTTACTTTGACCCCGTTTCCCCACCCCCGCACTGAGAAACTTACCTCCTCCCCGCTCCCCACAAGCGTTCCACCTCGTTTTCCCGGATGGCGATCCGAATGCGTGGGAGTGCTGGCCAGTGGCAGGAAGATCACAGCGGGACAGACAGCGGTGGTGTAAGTATAATTAATGCAGTCATTTTAATTTATTTGAATATGTAAATGAGGGTCCCATCGTGAGCAGTGGGGTGGCTGCCACGAGGCCTTATCGCCGCCGGCAATATTAGGCCACACCTCCCAGCATCAGGGTACATAGCGGCCCCCTCCTGGAGTCATTTTCCACCCCCCCCGCCACGAAACTCGATGTCGATTGTGGGGGGGAGGTCTGTAAAATCCAACCCACAGAGTCATTCACCAGAGAAGGAGGACATTCAGCCCATTGAGTCCATGCCTGCTCTCTGTAGAATAATCGAGTCAGTCATATTCCCCTGCTTGATCCCCATAGCCGTGCCAGATTATTTCCGCAAGTGCCTACCCAATTTCCTTTTCAAATCATTCATCGTCTCTGCTTCCACCACTCTCGTGGGCAGAGAGTTCCAGGTCATTGCCATTCGCTGTATTAAAATTATCTTCCTCACATCCTCCCTGCATCTCTTGTCCAAAACCTTAAACCTGTGTCCCCTAGTCCTTGTACCATCAGGTAATTAAAGTCCCCCAATATCACCATTCTATAGTTCTTGCACATCTCTGTAATTTCCCTGCAGATTTGCTCCTCTATCTCTTACTATTTGGAGGCCTATACAATACCCCTAGTAACATGGTCATACCCTTTTTGTTCCTCAACTCTAACCAAATGGATTCTGTCCTTGCCCCTTCAAGGACATCTTTCCATTCCAGCACTGCAATGTCTTCCCTAATCAGGACTGCCAACACACCTCCCGCTTTTTCCTTCTCTATCTTTTCTGAACACTTTATGTCCTTGTATGTTAAGCTACATTTCCATTCTTGCCGCTACATATATTCCCATACTGCTATTTGTGTTTGTAGCTCACCAACCTTATTCACCACATTTTGTGCGTTTACACACATGTATTGTAATCCTGTCTTTGCATTTCTCATAGTCCTTCTCAGTCCACTCCCATCTAATACAGAACTACTCCCATCTCTAGTACTGTCTAACACTCACTCTGACCCCACCTAATACTTTCCTATTTCCTTTTCTAGTGCTATCTGTCTCTTCCAATTCTCTGTGCACTTTGGTGTTCCTCCCTTGTATTATCTCCTGGTTCCCACACATCCATATATACTCCTGCTTTATTTATTTCAATATGTAACTGGAATCAATTTAACATTTGGTGCTCTTTTTAAACTGTTCTCCCTCCCACTCATTTACTCTGTTTCATCTTTATGTTTATTAACCCCTTTATTTCACTGTTTACTCAACCCATACTCATAGTTGTTATATCTCAGCTCTGACCTTAAGGCAACTTGCGACCCCTTTTATGCTGATAAGTCCAAAAATCTTGAAAACTTTGATGGCCCTCTCAGTCATCTGCATGGGAACACTTTCAATTAAACTGCCCTGGCAAAAAGGCATAAGTGACTTTCCTTATAGAGAAGTGCACAGCAAATTGGCCATGTGGTTTTCTGGAATGAACCTATGGCACAAATGTTGAGAGCTGTAGTCACTCTCTGTTCCCTACCGGGAGCTGTCCGCAGTATCGACATTGATTGCAAATCTGGCTACAACAGCAAACAGAGCTGCTCCAAAGCTTCCTGAAGGAAGCACACTCTCTGGAAGCAGAGCCCCTAGGAAAGGTCTCAGAAAGTATGCCTGGATAGATGTCTGGGGTGTAGAGCTGCTGCCTTGAGTTGACTCTAGGTAAAGCACTTCTTGTGTAAGTATTGTGATAGTGTATTTGTTAATAGGTTAAATATAATCATTTAAATATATGTTTATGCTGATATTGTTACAAGTGGTTCAATTTTTCTGTTAAATTTTAATGATTTGTGGCAGTCTGGACTGTAAACAGTTACCAGAAGGTAACATCAAATAATTACCCAGCAGGGGTTGTTTTTGACTCAGTGAAGAGAAGTGACATCAAGGTTTATAGTGGTCAGGAGGCTTGATTCTTGTGACATTGGTTTTGGTTTCGCTTTGGACAGTGGGTTGGAATATGGACAATGGTTTGAAAAGACAGTTGGAGAAAACTTGCCAAGGAAGCAGAACTCCAGCTCAGTTTGTTCCATTCTTTGAAAAGCCGACCAGTTTTCCATCTCTTGAGAAGCTGGGAAGCAACTGCCTGAAATTCCTGTTACTGCATTTCCTGAAAAGCCTGCCCAAACTGATCTTCCAAGTCACTTGCAAAGAACTGTTCTAGGAAGATCCCAGTGACAGCTGCCTATACGCATTTGGGACACCAAACCAAAACAAAGGACATCTTTCCATATCTTCTCTTTTCTCTTCAAGAATAAACAAGTATTTAACCCCAGTGTTAGTTGTCTTTTTTCTTGTAATACAGCTCTAAAACTAAAATCCCTTCTGGTTAATGTGTGTGTGTGTGTGTGTGTGTGTGTGTGTGTGTGTGTGTGTGTGTGTGTGTGTGTGTGTGTGTGTGTGTGTGTGTGTGTGTGTGTGTGTGTGTGTGTGTGTGTGTGTGTGTGTGTGTGTGTGTAAGTAAGAGGCTAAGGTAAAAAGGAACTTTAATATTTCAATCTGTGTGTTCATGCTTTGCTACTTTACTGGTTAAGACGTGTTTTATAATAAACTGAGTGTTTTGTTGTTTATTGAGGAAACCTGGTTGTGGTGTTTTGTTCTGGGATAAGAATAGTCTATGATTGACCGTATCAGTAAGTGGGAAAAAAATTTAATTATATGTTGTGACCTGTGGAGAAATGGAATTCGAATGAACAGTGCACTCCTCCCACCTCAGTTGTAACAATATGTATGTCATCACAAGAAGTAATGCAATACCATGGGCTTCAGTTCTCCTGCACAGTTAGTTAGCTCATTAAACTGAAGCAACAAGAAGTCTTCATTAAAGCTCTGTTTTCAAACCTTTAAGCCTGCCCTTCAGCTTCATTTGTATTAGTGTAGAGATAATACAACAGCACAAGCGTGTCAAAGTCACCACACCAACCCCTGTGTAACTGCTCCTCCTCTACCGCCACTGTTATCAACTTTAACCCAACAAGATTTAGTTGTAAAGTTTTTAATGTCTTGCCTCACTAGGTGGTCCCAAATACCAACTTTTGCTCTGGTCTGTCAGCAACTAATGCAAACAGGAACCTGCAGAGTGATCCGTAGATGAAGTAAGGGCTGAGATCTGGCCTTTATGCTTCACCACCCCACCTGTCAATGCAGACACACTGCCAAGAGGTGCCCTCCTCTCTAATTTCTCTGAGCTCCTGTGCGCTGGGCTTGAAGGACTCTGCACTGATCCATGTCACCTTTCTGCTTCACCATACCCACCTGTCAATGCAGACACGCCCTAAGAGGTGTCCTCCAATGCAATTTAGATTAGGTATCAGTTCTGTACCCATTTAAGTAAAGTTATGTGACAAGACAGAACATTTGTGCCTGCACCTCCAATGTAATGGGTTCATGACTACCGAGGTCGCAACTCTTTCTTCTGCACACTTGGTGACTCTTAAAAGAGCCACTGTTGTCCTTGATGCTGAAGCTGGGTTTTAGGCGCGTTCCCCGCGGATGTGGCGGGCCAGCTTGAAGTCTTTGTGCATGATGGTGATTCGCTTGGCATGGATGGCGCACAGTTTGGTGTCCTCAAAGAGCCCCACCAGGTGAATCTCACTGGCCTCCTGCAGGGCCATAACGGCCAAGGTCTAGAAGCACAGTTCTGTCTTGAAGTCCTGAGTAATCTCTCGCACCAAGCACTGGAAAGGCAGTTTACAGATGAGCAGCTTGGTGGATTTCTGATAGTGACAATCTCCCTCAGAGCCACAGCGCCAGGTCTGTAGCGATGAGGCATCTTCATTCTTCCTATGACTGGATTGCTCTTCCAGGCAGCTTTGGTAGCCAGTAGTTTACAAGGAGCTTTCCCTCAAGTCAACTTGCGCACTATCTGCTTGGTCCTGGCCATTTTCTATCGGATCTCATCACAATCTGGGGCACCCGGGCTGTTAATATGGAATCTGCTGTACATCCGCCTTTTTAAGCTCTGTGAGGGATCTCCCATGCAGATCCCAGGATCTAGTTGTCGTTTCCCAGCTCAGTAACTGTTGAACACTCTGAACCGTTGCTCCTCAGAGTGATTGTTCCACAGATTCAGGAAAAAGAACCAGAGCTGTGACTGTTGTCATGCTCATGTGAAGTGGAATGATTGAAAATACAGAATCCAAACTGAGGAGGTATAAAAATGGGCAATGTGCTGTGAAATGGCCACTGGAGGTCAAACAACCTAGCCCTGTATATTCAAACAGTCTTACTGTCTGTTAAGGACAAAAGGATACGTTCCAAGGTAAGGAGTGTCAATTACATCCATCCTGAACACATCAAGAGACATTTATGAATTGAATGGAATGTTCTGAAACAAAGAAAGTGAAAAGTAGCCACATTCTGCACCACTGTTGGTCACCACAGGGAAAGGGATCTATGTCTCCCAAAAGAGGCAACTTGTGAGAGACTTTTACCTTAAAAAGTAGTTCTCTGGAGAGAAAGGGAGAAAGTCAGAACAACATCACAAGAGCCTGTCCTGCTGAGAGCTGTGAGAATTCCAGCAAAAGCCAAAGAAGGAGAACTGCTGTGAATTCTACCCTTCAACTCACTGCAGCAGAGAACTGAGTGTGATCACTAACTCCAGACTGAAGTCTCAACCACCAGAGTAATGTACAAACAACCCTGGCCTGCAACTTTAAAAGAGAAATTGACCTCCAAGAAGATTCAACAAGTTTACTGTGAACCCCGAGCACCTACCTCACTTCAAACCACTTACCCTTTTTCCTCTCTAGCTATCTATTCTTTTTTTGTGTGTGTGTGTGCACACGTGTGAATGTGTGGATGGGTGCAGTTGCAACAATTTCGGGAATGAATATTACTCAATAAATAGTTAATCGGTTTTAAACTTACAAGAAAACCTGTCTCTGTCCATTTATTTGACAAATAAAAGACAAAAGGGGTTTAAACCCTAGTAATTAAAAAGCTTGTTGAAGTCAATGAAGAGGTGAACAGTGGAAACCACCCACATCCCTTACCAACTGGCCCTAACACAGGGTTAACCCACATCTGGTTTTACATTATTAATATTGTTCATACATATCAATATCTTTGATCGATGTGAAATTAAATGGAGTTATTCGCAGACAGAAACACGTTCAGCTATGCATGAACTGTCAGTGCAGGGATGGATAGCCATAGCATTGATCCCAGAATCAGATGTAGTTTCAGAGACAGAGAATGAGGAATGATCCTGAACTCTGAGCAGGTAGTTAGATTTAGCGAGTCCCACACAAAGAAGGGCAGTATTTTTTTATAGTTTAAATTCATTCTCAGATGTGGACATCGCTAGCAAGGACGGCACTGACTGCCCATTCCTAGTTACCCTTGAGAAACTGGTGGTGGTCCTCCTTCTTGCAATCTGTGTGGTGAATGTGCTCCCACAGTGCTCTTGTTCAGCCCAGTGCTCCAGGATTTTGACCCAACTGCATAGCCGTTCCGCTTTTAATCTCTGTAATGTTTTTGCTGCGTTTAATACAACTGAGGAGCCTGTTGGGCCATTTCAGAGGGCAGTTATCAGGTAACTACATTGGTGTTACATACAGTCACATACAGTCCAGACTGGGTAAGGGCAGCAGGCTTTCCTCAATCAGTCACTGGTGGTCAGTAGGCAGGAATTACAGGGCCCCGGTTGGCTGAGCTCAACTGATGTCCTGTCTACTCGCAACTGACCAACCAGAGATGGCTTGTTATTTGAAGAAATCTCATACTCAAGAGTCAGATGGTGACAAGGACAGTAACTAGTGTTGGTTCTGTTCTGTGCTCAATACCCAGAGATGGCTAATTACTAAATAAATCCCACACCCATAGACAGGCTATTTCTGTCTACCTTCCCATACAGGACTGGAGACAGATAAATGCACCATCAGACCTGCACATACTAATATTAGAAGAGACAAAGTCCATCTCACTTGCAACACTGGAGTGTGTTCACAGACACAGTAACAGTCCAATTTTCCATACAGTATGGGAGACACCCCATTGGAGAAGATCTCCTCTAGTATCCCACCTTGACGTGCATTAGGGCCACATTCCCATTTCTGGTTTCTAATTCAGTGCTGGCTCTGAGCTGTTGAAGCCACCAGACTGAGGATTTCTGCCTAAACAAAGCGCTCCCAGGCCGGCAGCAGGGAACAATCAGTTGCCAGTTCCTTTAGGCTGGGAGGACTCTGTGCTGATCTGTGCCATCTTTCCACTTCCCCACACCCACCTGTCAAAGAAGATGCACTGTCAAGGCATGACTTCCCCTCCATGTCCTCTGAGCTCCTGTGTGCTGGGCTTGGAGGACTCTGCGCTGATCCTGCCATCTTTGGTGCGGGCAGCTGCGTACATGCAGGAAGTGTGCCCTCTGCAATTGCTGTGTCACCACATACAGCCATATTAAAAGGCTTATGCCCACAGTGCCACCACTGAGATATCGAGAGATCGACCATTGACATGCTGTTCTCCCTTCGTCAGATACAGGAGAAATGCCGCGAACAACAGATGCCCCTCTACGTTGCTTTCATTGACCTCACCAAAGCCTTTGACCTCGTCAGCAGACGTGGTCTCTTCAGACTACTAGAAAAGATCGGATGTCCACCAAAGCTACTAAGTATCATCACCTCATTCCATGACAATATGAAAGGCACAATTCAGCATACGGTGCCTCATCCGACCCCTTTCCCACCCTGAGTGGCGTGAAACAGGGCTGTGTTCTCGCACCCACACTGTTTGGGATCTTCTTCTCCCTGCTGCTCTCACATGCGTTCAAGTCTTCTGAAGAAGGAATTTTCCTCCACACAGGTTATTCAACCATACCCGTCTAAGAGCGAAGACCAAAGTACGGAAAGTCCTCATCAGGGAACTCCTCTTTGCTGACGATGCTGCATTAACATCTCACACTGAAGAGTGTCTGCAGAGACTCATCGACAGGTTTGCGGCTGCCTGCAATGAATTTAGCCTAAACATCAGCCTCAAGAAAACGAACATCATGGGACAGGATGTCAGAAATGTTCCATCCATCAATATCGGCGACCACGCTCTGGAAGTGGTTCAAGAGTTCACCTACCTAGGCTCAACCATCACCAGTAACCTGTCTCTCGATGCAGAAATCAACAAGTGCATGGGAAAGGTTTCCACTGCTATGTCCAGACTGGCCAAGAGAGTGTGGGAAAATGGCGCACTGACACGGAACACAAAAGTCCGAGTGTATCAAGCCTGTGTCCTCAGTATCTTGCTCTATGGCAGCGAGGCCTGGACAACGTATGTCAGCCAAGAGTGACGTCTCAATTCATTCTATCTTCGCTGCCTCCAGAGAATCCTTGGCATCAGGTGGCAGGACCGTATCTCCAACACAGAAGTCCTCGAGGCGGCCAACATCCCCAGCTTATACACACTACTGAGTCAGCGGCGCTTGAGATGGCTTGGCCATGCGAGCCGCATGGAAGATGGCAGGATCCCCGAGGACACATTGTACAGCGAGCTTGCCACTGGTATCAGACCCACCGGCCGTCCATGTCTCCGCTTTAAAGACATCTGCAAACGCGACATGAAGTCCTGTGACATTGATCACAAGTCGTGCGAGTCAGTTGCCAGTGATCGCCAGAGCTGGCGGGCAGCCATAAAGACAGGGCTAAAGTGTGGCGAGTCGAAGAGACTTAGTAGTTGGCAGGAAAAAAGACAGAAGCTCAAGGGGAGAGCCAACTGTGTAACAGCCCTGACAACCAATTTTATCTGCAGCACCTGTGGAAGAGTCTGTCACTCTAGAATTGGCCTTTATAGCCACTCCAGGCGCTGCTCCACAAACCACTGACCACCTCCAGGTGCGTATCCATTGTCTCTCGAGATAAGGAGGTCAAAGAAAGATGCCCACAGTGCCACCATTGGCAGGAAGTTGTAACTACAGGGTGTCAAGTTTACATCGGCATTTTTGATTCTATAATGTCGATATAGAAATTTACAATGGAGTTATCAAAGTACAGGCAGAATGCATGTCTTTATAATGAGGACTCAATTATGTCTTTACACCCAGGCCCAATTAGTCCCAGGCATTTACCACTCCTTCACTTGTGATGGAGTCCACAGTCTGCTGGACCAGTGGGGGAGCATGTGCAAGCTATTCTCTGAATAGATGAATTGTCATAATGCTCTAATAAAAGCAAAATACTGTTGAAGCGTCACTGATCTGAAACGTTAACTCTGCTTCTCTCTCCACAGATGCTGCCTGACCTGCTGAGTGTTTCCAGCCTTTCTTGTTTTTATGTCATAATGCTCTGTTATGTGCACTGAGCCTGGTTTCAAAGCTTGCTTTTTTTTCTGAGACTGACCCTAACTGAAAGGGAAACTAAAACTGAAACTTCGGGTGTCTGGGGAAACTGATTTTTTTTTATTCATTTGTGGGATGTGGACATTGCTGGCTAGGCCAACATTTATTGCCCATCCTGAATTGCCCTTGAATTGAGTGGCTTTCTTGGCCATTTCAGGGTCAAACACATTGGTGTGGGTCTGGAGTCACATGGAGGCCAGACCAGGTAAAGACAGCAAATTTCCTTTCCGAAAGAATATTAGGGAACCAGATGGGTTTTTCGCAGCAATCAGCAATGGTTTCATGGTCACCATTAGACTAGCTTTTTAATTCCAGATTAATTGAATTCACCTTTCACCATCTGCCATGGTGGGATTCAAACCCATGTTGTGGGTTTTTGGGTCATTAGTCCAGTGGCATTACGACTACACCACCACCTCCCATACATAGTGGAACCAGAGAGAAGGACACAGAGCTATCAGAGCGCAGATCACACAGGAGCAAAGGCCGGATCTAGGAGCTGGCAATAGGCAAATATGCATTGCTGCAGCTGTTTCTGTTATTTAAAGTAACTGATTAACCATATTCGGCCATACAGTGCATAGGGTTGTCATTTAAGGGCTGAAATAAAGGTAATACTGGTGGATCCACATCATCAAGATTAGTGTGAGCAAAGCTGAGGAGTTTCTGTAGATGGGCTTGCTAAGCGGTTTTCCATTTTGGATACTGGTGAGAGCAATGGTTCCTCAGGGGTGTGCAGCCAGAGCAAAGTCCACAGTGGCTCAGTTGCACAGGAGGGGAGGAAGAAGAGTGGAAGAGCAATAGTGATAGGGGATTCAATAGTCAGGGGTTCAGACAGGCATTTCTGAGGCAGTAAACGTGACTCCAGAATAATGTGTTGTCTCCCTGGTACCAGGGTCAAGGATGCCATGGAGCGGCTGCAGGACATCCTGAAGTGATTTATGACTTTAACCCCATATAGGGACTAAACCAAATCAAATGTACATACCTATGAGTCTCCCCTAATTACTTTCAAACTAGACAGATTCCTACAGACACTTGTTTGGGTCTGAAGAACTGAACTAGTCTTCCCTCAAAGAAAGAAAACTAACAGAGAATATTACTATCTTTCAGATAGCCTATTTTAAAAATAATTATAGCTACGTCATACATATCCCAGATATTATAAGGGTCTGGGAAACTCTCTTCAATAAGTATCTCCCCACTAAAGGAGACATAGAGAGGGAGTTCTTGTAGTTGTATACAGAATGCTACATGAGACGATTTATGAACTTTTATATATTTATTAAAGAATTGAACATGCAATACACTTTAAGTGGCTAAGTCTACTACAATAAATCCTTTCCTATCCTGAGTGGCGTGAAACAGGGCTGTGTTCTCGCCCCAACCTTTTTGGGATTTTCTTCTCCCTGCTGCTTTCACATGCGTTCAAGTCTTTTGAAGAAGGAATTTTCCTCCACACAAGATCAGGTGGCAGGTTGTTCAACCTTGCCCGTCTAAGAGCGAAGTCCAAAGTACGGAAAGTCCTCATCAGGGAACTCCTGTTTGCTGACGATGCTGCTTTAACATCTCACACTGAAGAGTGTCTGCAGAGTCTCATCAACAGGTTTGCGGCTGCCTGCAACGAATTTGGCCTAACCATCAGCCTCAAGAAAACGAACATCATGGGGCAGGACGTCAGAAATGCTCCATCCATCAATATTGGCGACCACGCTCTGGAAGTGGTTCAAGAGTTCACCTACCTAGGCTCAACTATCACCAGTAACCTGTCTCTAGATGCAGAAATCAACAAGCGCATGGGAAAGGCTTCCACTGCTATGTCCAGACTGGCCAAGAGAGTGTGGGAAAATGGCGCACTGACACGGAACACAAAAGTCCGAGTGTATCAAGCCCGTGTCCTCAGTACCTTGCTCCTTGCTCTATGGCAGCGAGGCCTGGACAACGTATGTCAGCCAAGAGCGACGTCTCAATTTATTCTATCTTCGCTGCCTCCAGAGAATACTTGGTATCAGGTGGCAGGACCGTATCTCCAACACAGAAGTCCTCGAGGCGGCCAACATCCCCAGCTTATACACACTACCGAGTTAGCGGCGCTTGAGATGGCTTGGCCATGTAAGCCGCATGGAAGATGGCAGGATCCCCAAAGACACATTGTACAGCGAGCTCGCCACTAGTATCAGACCCACCGGCCGTCCATGTCTCTGCTTTAAAGACGTCTGCAAACGCGACATGAAGTCCTGTGACATTGATCACAAGTTGTAGGAGTCAGTTGCCAGTGTTCACCAGAGCTGGCAGGCAGCCATAAAGGCGGGGCTAAAGTGTGGTGAGTCAAAGAGACTTAGCAGTTGGCAAGAAAAAAAACAGAAGTGCAAGGGGAGAGCCAACTGTGTAACAGCCCCGACAAACAAATTTTATCTGCAGCACCTGTGGAAGAGCCTGTCACTCTAGAATTGGCCTTTGTAGCCACTCCAGGCACTGCTCCACAAACCACTGACCACCTCCAGGCGCTTACCCATTGTCTCTCGAGATAAGGAAGCCAAAGAAGATACTACAATATCAAAGATTACTCAGAGATGTAAAACATAATTTTATTTCTAAAATAGAATCCAAAAGTTCAAAGTTTTTTGATTCAGAACTTTCATGTTTATATTATTTCTAATCGATCATCTCATCTTTTGAATGTAGGTGTTACCTTTCTGTGTGTGTTTTTCCTGCTTTTGTTATCCATATATGGTAATATCATTAGCTACTGTTCTCACTTAATTTATTTACTGAAATTTCCCTTCTCTTGAAGATGTGAACTTTTATCTGGTCAAAATGTTTGTAATTGTCTAACTAACTTGATTGAATTTTTCGAGGAGGTGACTAGATGTGTAGATGCAGGTAAAGCAGTTGATGTAGTCTGCATGGAGTTCAGTAAGGCTTTTGAATAAGGTCCCGCATGGAAGATTGGTTAAGAAGGTAAGAGCCCTTGGGATCCAGGGAAATTTGACAAATTGGATCCAAGATTGGCTTAGTGGCAGGAAACAGAGGGATTGTTTTTGTGAGTGGAAGCCTGTGACCAGTGGTGTACCACAGGGATTGGGGCTGGGACCCTTACTGTTTGTCGTGTACATTTAGACGTGAATATAGGAGGTATGATAGGTAAGTTCACAGATGACACAAAAATTGGTGGTGTCGTAAATAGTGAGGAGGAAAGCCTTAGATTACAGGGCGGTATAGATGGGCTGGTAAGATGGGTGGAGTAGTAGCAAATGGAATTTAATCCCGAGAAGTGTGAGGTGATACCTTTTGGGAGGACCAACAAGGCAAGGGAATATATAATGGATGGTTGGACCCTAGGGAGTACAGAGGGTCAGAGGGACCTTGGTGTACTTGTCCATAGATCACTGAAGGCAGCAGCACAGGTAGATAAGGTGGTTAGGAAGGCATATGGGATACCTGCCTTTATTAGCCGTGGCATAGAATATAAGAGCAGGGAGGCTATAATGGAGCTGTATAAAACGCTAGTTAGGCCACAGCTGGAGTACTGTGTACAGTTCTGGGCACCACACTGTAGGAAGGATGTGATTGCACTGGAGAGGGTGCAAAGGAGATTCACCAGGATGTTGCCTGGGCTGGAGCATTTCAGCTATGAAGAGACACTGAAAAGGCTAGGGTTGTTTTCATTAGAGCAGAGAAGGCTGAGGGGAGATATGATTGAGGTATAGAAAATTATGAGGGGCATAGATAGGTTAGATAGGAAGAGACTTTTTCCCTTAGTGGAGGGCCCAATAACCACGGGGCATTGATTTAAGGGAAGGGGAAGGAGGTTTAGAGGGGATTTGAGGAAACATTTTTCACCCAGAGGGTGGTAGGAATCTGGAACACACTGCCTGAAGGGGTGGTAGAGGCAGGAACCCTCACAACATTTAAGAAGTATTTAGATGAGCACTTGAAATGTCATGGTATACAAGGCTACGGGCCAAGTGCTGGAAAATGGGATTAGAATAGATAGGTGCTTGATGGCCAGCACAGACATGATGGGCTGAAGGGCCTGTTTCTGTGCTGTATGACTCTATGAATTGGGTTTACCTGACATCTGCTTTTGTAAGTGCTATTCCATTTTCTGCTTTATCATTTGTAATTGTCCTTTTATGGTACCTTGTTCTATCCTCTAAGTCAGTCTGTCTATATCACTAACACTATCAACTAATTGGGCGGCACAGTGGTGCAGTGGTTAGCACTGCAACCTCACAGCTCCAGCGACCCGGGTTCGATTCTGGGTATTGCCTGTGTGGAGTTTGCAAGTTCTCCCTGTGACCGCGTGGGTTTTCTCCGGGTGCTCCGGTTTCCTCCCACATGCCAAAGACTTGCAGGTTGATAGGTAAATTAGCCATTATAAATTTCCCCTAGTATAGGTAGGTGGTAGGGGAATTGTGGGGTGTGAGGGGGGAATGGGATTAATGTAGGATTAGTATAAATGGGTGGTTGATGGTTGGCACAGACTCGGTGGGCTGAAGGGCCTGTTTCAGTGCTGTATCTCTAAATAAATAATTAAGTTTATAGTTAACAGTATGGACCTCATATAACATGTCTCAGTGTGCTTCATCTTCTAATTCCATTGTAACAGAGACCTTGGAATGGATTTTTTAACTTAAAAGGTGCTTCTGGCTCACATTCTATTGTAACAGGGATGTTTATGGATTTTTAACTCTGCTCTTAAAGGGGAATTTCAGTGAATCTTGAAAACTGACCATTTATTCAATCTTTAATAATGCATTAATTATATCTAAATACTGCCTAATTAAGCCTATTATACCGATGTTTCATCACAATCCTTCTGGGGGAGGGTGAACAGCCAGAGGTCATGGTCCACATTGGTACCAATGACATAGGTATGAAGAGGGATGAGGTCCTGAAAGCTGATTTTAGTGAGCTAGGAAGGAAATTAAAAAGCAGGACCCTCAAAGCAGCAATCTCAGGATTACTCCCAGTGTCATGTTCTAGTGAAAATAGGAATAGGAGGATTCATCGATTGAACACGTGGCTGGAGAATTGGTGTAGGAGGGAGGACATCAGATTTCTGAGGCATTGGGACTGGTTTTGGGGCATTTGAGGCCTGAACAAGATGGACGGGCTACACTTTAACAGGACACGAACTAACATCCTTGCAGGGAGATTTGCTAGTGCTGTTGGGGAGAGTTTAAACTAGCTTGTCAGGGGGATGGGAACCTGAGGGGTAGTTCAAATTGTACGGAAGTAAATCTGGTAACAGGAGGTAGAAAAGTAGCAAGTGACATTAGAAGGCAGGTGAAACAAAGGCGAGCATCAACTAGGCTTAGAATGCAGAATATCAAGAAGACAAGTTTTAGGGCACTCTACCTGAATGCATGCAGCATTCACAACAAGGTTGATGACTTAAAGACCCAAATAGAGGTAAATGGGTATGATCTAATTGCCATAACAGAAACGTGGCTACAGGGTGACCAGGACTAGGACTGAATATTCAAGGATATTTGACATTTAGGAAGGCCAGGCAAAAAGGAAAAGGAGGTGATGTTGCGCTGATAATAAGGGGTGGGATCAGTACATTAGTAAGGGAGGATCTCAGATCAGAAGAACAAAATGTGGAATCTGTTTGGCTGGAGCTAAGAAACAGCAAGGGGCAGCAAACATTGGTAGGAATTGTTTATAGGCCACCAAACAGTAGTGGTAGTATAGGGTATGGCATTAATCGGGAGATTAGAGAAGCACGTAGCATGGAAAATACAGTAATCATGGGTGACTTCAATCTGCATATAGACTGGGTAAACCTAATGAGCACCAATGCTGTGGAGGACGAGTTTCTCGAGTATGTTAGGGATGGTTTTCTAGAGCAGTATGTTGAGGAACCGACGATAGAACAGACTATTTTAGATCTAATATGTAATGAGAAAGGGTTAATTAATAATCTTGTTGTAAAAGAACCTTTAGGGATGAGTGACCATAATATGATAGAATTTTACATTATCTTTGAAAGTGAGGTAGTTCAATCTGAAGCTAGGGTGTTAAATTTGAACAAAGGAAATTATGAAGGTATGAGGGGCAAATTGGTTGAGGTGGATTGGGAAAATACATTAAAAGGTATGACAGTACATAGGCAATGGATAGTCTTTAAATAAATATCACATAGTTTACAGCAACTATACATTCCTTCAAGGCACAAAACTCCCAAAAGTAAAGGCAATCAATCATGAATAACAAAGGAAGTTAAAGATTTTATAAGATTAAAAGAAAAGGCCTATAAAGTTGCCAGAAATAGTAGTAAACCTGAGGTTTGGGAAGATTTCAGAATACAACAAAGGAGGACGAAGAACCTGATAAAGGGAGAATAGAATCTGAATGTAAACTAGCAAAAAATATAAAAATGGACTGTAAAAGCTTCTATCGGTACATAAAAAGGAAATATTTGGCTAAGACGAATGTGGGTGCATTACAGGCAGAGTCAGGAGAATTTATAATGGGGAATAGAGAAATGGCAGAGAAGCTAAGTGATTACTTTGTGTCTGTCTTCACTGAGGAAGATACAAGAAATCTCCCAGCATTAGATATCCAAGGGATTGGGGGAATGAGGAATTGAAGGAAATTAGTATTAGTAAGAAGGTTGTATTGGAGAAATTAATGGGGATGAAGGTTGCTAAGTCCCCAGGACCTGATATTCTACATCCCAGAGTGTTGAAAGAGGTAGCTATGGAGATAGTGGATGCATTGGTGATCATCTTCCAAAATTCTATAGATTCTGGAGCGGTTCCTGCAGATTGGAAGGTAGCAAATGTCACCCCACTATTTAAGAAGGGAGGGAGAGAGAAAACAGGGAATTACAGACCTGTTAGCCTTACATCAGTCATTGGGAAATTGCTAGAATCTATTCTAAAGGATGTGATAAATGGACACTTGGATAATAATGATCTGATTGGGCATAGTCAACATGGATTTATGAATGGGAAATCATGTTTGACGAACCTGTTGGAGTTTTTTGAGGTTGTTACTAACAGAATTGATAGAGGGGAGTTGGTGGATGTGGTATATTTGGATTTTCAAAAAGCCTTTGATAAAGCCCCCCACAGGAGGTTGGTTAGCAAAATTAAAGCACATGGGATAGGAGGTAATATACTGGCATGGATTGGTTCACAGACAGAAAACAGAGAGTAGGAATAGACGGGTCTTTCACGCATTGGCAGGCTGTGACTAGTGGAGTACCACAGGGATCAGTGCTTGGGCCCCAGCTGTTCACAATATATATCAATGATTTGGATGTGGGGACCAAATGTAGAATTTCCAAGTTTGCAAATGACACAAAACTAGGTGGGAATGTGTGTTGTGAGGAAGATGCAAAGCGGCTTCAAGGGGATTTGGAAAGACTTAGTGAGTGGGCAAGAACATGGCAGATGGAATATAATGTGGAAAAATGTGAGGTTATCCACTTTGGTAGGAGGAATAGATGTGCAGAGTATTTCTTAAATGGTAAGAGATTAGAAAGGGTAGATGCACAAAGGGACCTGGGTGTCCTTGTCAAGAAGTCACTGAAAGCTAACATGCAGGTGCAGCAAGCAATTAAGAAGGCTATGGTATGTTAGCCTTTATCGCACGAGGACTTGAGTACAGGAGTAGTGAAGTGTTGTTTCACTTGTATGGAACCTTGCTTAGACTGCACCTGGAGTACTGTGTACAGTTTTGGTCCCCTTACTTTAGGAAGGATATTATTGCCATAGAGGGAGGGCAATGAATGTTCACCAGACTTGTTCCTGGGATGGTGGAACTGTCCTATGAAGACAGATTGAGGAAACTGGGCCTGTATTCTCTAGAGTTTTGAAGAATGAGAGGTGATCTCATTGAAACCTACAAAAATACTTAAAGAGATAGATAGGGTCGATGCAACTAAGATATTTCCCCAGGTTGGGGAGTCTAGAACTAGGGGACACAATTTAAAAGTAAGGGGGAAGCCACTTAGGACAGAGGTGAGGAGAAATTTCTTTACTCGGAGGGCTGTGAATCTTTGGAATTCTCTACCCCAGAGGGTTGTGGAAGTTCAGTCATTGAGTATGTTTAAAGCAGAGATTGACAGATTTCTAAATACCAATGACATAAGGGGATATGAGGATAGTGTGGGAAAAAGGCATTGAAATAGATGATCAGCCATGATCGTATTGAATGGCAGAGCAGGCTCGATGGGCTGAATAACCTGCTGCTGCTCCAATGTGTGCTGTTTTGGTGATGGCCATACCCATGGGGCTTAGGATTGAAGGGAAACTGCTGTCAGATGAGAACTCTTAAATGCCCTCTGAAATGGCCCAGCAAGCCACTCAGTTGTACCTAACCGCTACAAAGTCAATAAAAAGGAATGAAACTGGACAGACCACCCGGCATCGACCGAGGCACCAGAAACAACAACGGCAAACCCAGCCCTGTCGACCCTGCAAAGTCCTCCTGACTAACAACTGGGGGCTTGTGCCAAAGTTGGGAGAGCTGTCCCACAGACTAGTCAAGCAACAGCCTGACATAGTCATACTCACGGAATCATACCTGACAGACATTGTCCCAGACACTGCCATCACCATCCCCGGGTACGTCCTGTCCCACCGGCAGGACAGACCCATAAGAGGTAGTGGCACAGTGGTATACAGCAGGGAGGGAGTTGCCCTGGGAGTCCATAACATCGACTCCGGATCCCATGAAGTCTCATGGCATCAGGTCAAACATGGGCAAGGTAACCTCCTACTGATTACCACCTACCGCCCTCCCTCAGCTGATGAGTCAGTACTCCTCCATGTTGAACACAACTTGGAGGAAGCACTGAGGGTGGCAAGGGCACAAAATGTACTCTGGGTGGGGGACTTCAATGTCCATCACCAAGAGAGGCTCGGTAGCACCACTACTGACCGAGCTGGCCGAGTCCTAAAGGACATAGCTGCTAGACTGGGTCTGCGGCAGGTGGTGAGGGAACCAACACGAGGGAAGAACATACTTGATCTCATCCTCACCAATCTGCCTGCCGCAGATCCTTCTGTCCATGACTGTATTGGGAGGAGTGACCACCGCACAGTGCTTGTGGAGATAAAATCCCGCCTTCACATTGAGGATACCCTCCTTCGTGTTGTGTGGCACTATCACCGTGCTAAATGGGATAGATTTCAAACAGATCTGGCAATGCAAAACTGGGCATCCATGAGGTGCTGTGGGCCATCAGCAGCAGCAGAATTGTACTCAACCACAATCTGTAACCTTATGGCCCGGCATATACCCCACTCTACCATTACCATCAAGCCAGGAGACCAACCCTGGTTCAATGAAGAGTGCAGGAGGGCATGTCAGGAGCAGCACCAGGCATACCTCAAAATGAGGTGTCAACCTGGTGAAGCTACAACCCAGGACTACTTCTGTGCCGAACTGCTTAAGCAGCATGCGATAGACAGAGCTAAGCGATCCCATAACCAACGAATCAGATCTAAGCTCTGCAGTCCTGCCACATCCAGCCGTGAATGGTGGTGGACAATTAAACAACTAACTGGAGGAGGTGGCTCCACATATATCCCCATCCTCAGTGATGGGGGAGCCCAGCACATCAGTGCGAAAGATAAGGCTGAAGCATTTGCAACAATCTTCAGCTAGAAGTGCCGAGTAGATGATCCATCTTGGCCTCCTCCTGAAGTCCCCAGCATCACAGATGCCAGACTTCAGCCAATTCGATTCACTCCTCATGATATCAAGAAACGACTGAAGGCACTGGATACTGCAAAAGCTATGGGCCCTGACAATATTTCGGCAATAGTACTGAAGACCTGTGCTCCAGAACTTGCCGTGCCCCTAGCCAAGCTGTTCCAGTTCAGCTACAACACTGGCATCTACCCTGCAATGTGGGAAATTGCCCAGGTATGTCCTGTACACAAAAAGCAGGACAAGTCCAACCCGGCCAACTACCGCCCCATCAGTCTACTCTCAATCATCAGTAAAGTGATGGAAGGTGTCATCAACAGTGCCATCAAGCGGCACTTGCTTAGCAATAACCTGCTCAGTGACGCTCAGTTTGGGTTCTGCCAGGGCCACTCAGCTCCTGACCTCATTACAGCCTTGGTTCAAACATGGACAAAAGAGCTGAACTCGTGAGGTGAGACATCTAGGCAGCATTTGACCAAGTATGGCATCAAGGAGCCCTTGCAAAACTGGGATCAATGGGAATTAGGGGGAAAACCCTCCGCTGGCTGGAGTCATACCTAGCACAAAGGAAGATGGTTCTGGCTGTTGGAGGTCAATCATCTGAGCTCCAGGACATCACTGCAGGAGTTCCTCAGGGTGGTGTCTTCGGCCCAACCATCTTCAGCTGCTTCATCAATGACCTTCCTTCAATCATAAGGTGAGAAGTGGGGATGTTCGCTGATGATTGCACAATGTTCAGCACCATTCGTGACTCCTCAGATACTGAAGCAGTTCGTGTAGAAATGCAGCAGGACCTGGACAATATCCAGGCTTGGGCTGATAAGTGGCAAGTAACATTCGCGCCACACAAGTGCCAGTCAATGACCATCTCCAACAAGAGAGAATCTAACCATCTCCCCTTGACATTCAACGGCATTACCATCGCTGAATCCCCCACTATCAACATCCTATGGGCTACCATTGACCAGAAACTGAACTGGAGTGGCCATATAAATACTATGGCTACAAGAGCAGGTCAGAGGCTAGGAATGCTGCAGCGAGTAACTCACCTCCTGACTCCCCAAAGCATGTCCACCATCTACAAGTCACAAGTCAGGAATGTGATGGAATACTCTCCACTTGCCTGGATGGGTGCAGCTCCAACAACACTCAAGAAGCTCTACACCATCCAGGACAAAGCAGCCCGCTTGATTGGCACCCCATCTACAAACATTCACTCCCTCTACCACCGACACACAGTGGCAGCAGTGTGTACCATCTACAAGATGCACTGCAGCAATGCACCAAGGCTCCTTAGACAGCACCTTCCAAACCCATGATCTCTACCAACTAGAAGGACAAGGGCAGCAAATACATGGGAACACCACCACCTGCAAGTTCCCCTCCAAGTCACACACCATCCTGACTTGGAACTATATTGCCGTTCCTTCACTGTTGCTGGGTCAAAATCCTGGATCTCCCTTCCTAACAGCACTGTTGGTGTACCTACCCCACATGGACTGCAGCGGTTCAAAAAGGCAGCTCACCACCACCTTCTCAAGGGCAATTAGGGATGGGCAATAAATGCTGGCCTGGCCAGCGATGCCTACATCCCATGAATGAATAAAAAAAATAAAAAATCGGTGACTGTACCTTGGAAAACAGGAGCTGGGCATCTACCTGAGGAAGTTCAGAGCTTTGAAGAACTTTGTAGCTGTAATTGATGCCATATATGCTGAGTGGACTTCCAGTATATCCATTAGATCTATCTACTCTTGTATCTTTACCTTCTGAAGGGGTGCTAGAGGCAGGAACCCTCACAACATTTAAGAAGTATTTAGATGAGCACTTGAAATTAGAATTAGAATTAGAACATTACAGCGCAGTACAGGCCCTTCGGCCCTCGATGTTGCGCCGACCTGTGAAACCATCTGACCTACACTATTCCATTTTCATCCATATGTCTATCCAATGACCACTTAAATGCCCTTAAAGTTGGCGAGTCTACTACTGCTGCAGGCAGGGCGTTCCACGCCCCTACTACTCTCTGAGTAAAGAAACTACCTCTGACATCTGTCCTATATCTATCACCCCTCAACTTAAAGCTATGTCCCCTCGTGTTTGCCATCACCATCCAAGGAAAAAGACTCTCACTATCCACCCTATCTAACCCTCTGATTATCTTATATGTCTCTATTAAGTCACCTCTCCTCCTCCTTCTCTCCAACGAAAACAACCTCAAGTCCCTCAGCTTTTCCTCGTAAGACCTTCCCTCCATACCAGGCAACATCCTAGTAAATCTCCTCTGCACCCTTTCCATAGCTTCCACATCCTTCCTATAATGTGGTGACCAGAACTGCACGCAATACTCCAGGTGCGGTCTCACCAGAGTTTTGTACAGCTGCAGCATGACCTCGTGGCTCCGAAACTCGATCCCCCTACTAATAAAAGCTAACACACCATATGCCTTCTTAACAGCCCTATTAACCTGGGTAGCAACCTTCAGGGATTTATGCACCTGGACACCAAGATCTCTCTGTTCATCTACACTACCAAGAATCTTCCCATTAGCCCAGTACTCTGCATTCCTGTTACTCCTTCCAAAGTGAATCACCTCGCACTTTTCCGCATTAAACTCCATTTGCCATCTCTCAGCCCAGCTCTGCAGCCTATCTATGTCCCTCTGTACCCTACAACATCCTTCGGCACTATCCACAACTCCACCGACCTTAGTGTCACCTGCAAATTTACTAACCCACCCTTCTACACCCTCTTCCAGGTCATTTATAAAAATGACAAACAGCAGTGGCCCCAAAACAGATCCTTGCGGTCCACCACTAGTAACTAAACTCCAGGATGAACATTTGCCATCAACCACCACCCTCTGTCTTCTTTCAGCTAGCCAATTTCTGATCCAAAGCTCTAAATCACCTTCAACCCCATACAAGGCTACGGCCAAGTGCTGGAAAATGGGATTAGAATAGTTACGTGCTTGATGGCCAGCACAGAGACGATGGGCCAAAGGGCTTGTTTCTGTGCTGTATAACTCTGTGACTCTATGACTGAATGTTAGTTAATATGTAATTTGTAATATATATTGACTGTGATTTGTCTGTTAATTCATGTTTAATTTGTTGATTTTGGTTGATTGTTAAAATAAAAATAATAAAAGTGAAATGTCTGTTGTTTTTTTTTATTGGGGTCGTTCAGTAAAGTCGTTTCTTTTGGTTTATTGATCTCCATGGGGATCATAACAGCCTACTTACATGGTGACATTTATGATTTCATCTCGGTCTCTGCTGACTTAAGATACTTTGTTAAATTCCTGCAAGCTCCCTTAATGGGTTTCAGTGGCTGTTGGTTGAGGTTTTGTGACCAGAGAAAACCTTGGTATATAAACACCTTTTCCTTAGAGTAGATTCAGAGAGGAGCCACTCAACTCATACCTAATTTAAGGTCCATTAGTTAGCAAGACAGGCTTAGAAAGCTGGAACTTAATATCTCGCAAAAGCATAGATTTCAAGAGGATATGATTGGTCTTTCCACTAATAAAGGAATACGTTTCTGTTGTGAAACCAGTGGAATAAGTTGGTAGCACGAGCAGTGAATAGAGCTTTGCTTCATGCGTTCAAAAGGAGAGCTGGTTGAGTTCCTGCAAGTGGAAGACATCTTGAGATCTGGAGAGTGACTGGTTTGACCAGGATATTGGTACTGGTCATGGTGATCACTTGGACCCAGTTTGATCATCTACAGGGAGCTGGAGAGGAATTTCACAAAGAATTTTCCTAAGTTGGGGTAAGGTTTCTTTCTTTTTTCACCTCTTCCAGGAGGTGGCGGGGGGGGGGGGCGGGGCGGGGGGTGGGGGGTGGGAGTTGGGACAGTAGGGGAGGGGGACAGCAAAGGGAGGGGTTTTGTTGAGTGTAATTGTGAGAGGAAGTTGCACCCTGTAGGAGAGAATAGATTTGATGGATCAGTTGATCATTTCCTGGTTCTTTTTCATATAGTTGTAACATGCTGGAAAATATTTTCAACATGACTTTGGATTTCTACCATCGAACCGACTATCCACGGATGCTGTGCCATCAGAGCACCTTGCCCACGGGGAATGCAAGTCAGGAAATCATTCCTCCTCATAGCTACAAATGATGCTGTTTGCCATTTAACAGAAGAATAAAACAAGGTAGCTCCACTGCTCGAGTCCTTCATTTCAGCCAGTTTAGCCTGTGCAGTTTGCTTTGTGCAGGGGAATTCTGACTGAATATCTTATTTTATGGCTAGTAGAACCATTGATCTGCCTGTGGGAGCTTTTTGTGTTGTCATGGTGATCTAGCAAAGAGCAGTGGGGGTAATTCCTTCCCTCACCATCTAATCCAGTCAAACGTTCATCCTGACAGCCTTTCTGCAACTTGGGCACAAAAACTCTCAGCTGACGTTTTAATTGTCTTGAGATGCAGCACCATGATGGAAATTAAATTAAACTATGCAGTTAGACATACAAACATTTTACCTGCAGGCAACTGCAGGCTTTGACAGATTTGACAAAAAACAGTGTTAAGAGGAGCAACCTCAGGGCCAGAAACTAATATCAAAATGAACCACGAGTTCACAGACAATTAATTTTCAGCCAGAAGGACCTAGAGCTGTTCACCAAGGATTGCTATTGAATAACGTCTTGGGCACTATTACATTGTTAAACTGTGTAACTTGTGCCTTGAAATAATGCTGAGCAATATTATAATGAATATATAAATGCTTTTCTGTATAAATCCCTTGGTTAGCTTAAATAAAGGTCTTCAATGCATTCATTATTGCATAGCCTGATTTCTACCCCTTAGAGGGTAATCTGTAAATGCTTATCAGTCAGTATCACTGCTTTTCCTCATCCGGTCCTTCCTAATTTATGGCCGGCATGATATAAGGACAACAGAAGGTGGAAAACAGTATCAGAAGTAAACATTCAACAAAGACAAACTTGTATTTACCCAACTTCAACAGAGGGGGAATAAAATCATAAATGATCCAGGAAGGGGCCAGGCCGTGGAGGGTTTTAAACAGCAGAATGACAATTTGCGATTTCAGACCAGAAACCAATTTAAGTCAGCAAGCACATGGATAATGGGCAAGTAGGACTTGATATGAGATTGGATGAGGGCAGCAAAGCTTTGGATGAGCTGGTTTTCAAAGGGTGGAGGATAGGAAGCCAGCCGAGAGTGCATTGGAGTGATCGAGGCTGGAGGTGACCAAGGCATGAATTAGGGTTTCAACAACAGATTAGCTGAGGCAGGATCAGAGATGGGTAATGTTCGAGGTGAAAATGGGCAGTCTTTGTGATGGAGAGGACATGGGGTCAAAAGCTCGACTCAGGGTCAGACAGTTGCTGTGGTTGCGAACAAGCAAGAAATGGGGATCCTGACCCTTATTCAACATTGACCCTGATAATAGTGAAGATACTTATTTCTCTTCATTAGTCCCAACCTCTATCTAGAGAGAATATTGGAAATTTGGGCACTGCTGGGATCTGCAAGGGGAGTAAATTTGGACAATTTCACACTCTGTGCCAGGAGCAAGGTCTCATATACATACACAAAAGGACATTGAGTCAACCAGAGCTGATGCATCTTGGAGCTTCATTTTTAGGGGATGCTGCTGAACCCTTCAACATCCATTCACGTGTCACTCAAAGTCCAGTCTAAATCATGCCCAATCAGATTATCTAGGCTCCAGTACCATTTATTGCATCTTCCATTTAAAAGTATGTCTTTTTCTCTTGTTGTAGTCAGGGAGCATTCTCAGTGTCCCAGAACAAGGTAGCATCTCACATCAGTTTCCATGTCTCTCAGCAACATTGGCAAGCACATCTACACACATCCCTCAGGCTACAGTTAGTCTGAGGAGGAAGCACAGGGTGAGTTGCAGTGCACAGCTGAGAAGGACCAAATGGTGTTGGAAGAATAGGAGCAGGAACCCTCTGCCTCAATAACCATATGGCTACAATCAATGATCCCCAATATTAAATAGGATTTACTGCACAGAAACAGGCTGTACAACCCAACTGGTCTGTGCAGGTGTTTAAGTTCCACACAAGCCTCTTTCCACTCGCCTCAGCATATTCTTCTATTCTTTTCTCAGTCATGCATTTATCTAGCTTCCCCTTGAATGCATTTATGCTAGTTGCCTCAACCATTTCAATGTGGTAGTGAGTTCCACATCCTAACCAGTCTCTGACTAAAGAAGTTTCTCCTGAATTCCTTATTGGATTTATTAGTGACTATCTTACATTTATGACCCCTAGTTTTGGAGTAGCCCACAAATGAAAATATCTTCTCTATGTCTGTTCTATTGAACCCCTTCATAATTTTAAAGAGCTCCATTAGGTTACTCCTCAGCCATGTTCCCTCTAAGCTGTGTGGTCGTGCAAGAACCCAAACGTCTTTGTGCACTACTGGTCTGCCCAGGTCACGGGAAAAAAACCTGACAAAACCACATCGGATCAGAGTCCCTCCATTTTTTCCTGAGCCCGACCACCAGAATGTTTACTTTACCTTCCGACTCCCAATCTGCAGGAAGGTGCAGCATTAGCATGATGACTTCATAGTGACGATCACTCACTCCCTGCGCAGACTCAGAGTTTCCCTCCTTGACATCCTGGACTCCCAGCTCTGGTAGGTATTTTTACTTTTGACACTTACCAGCAGAGCAAAATGCAATTCTTGCTTTGTGTGTCCGACCTGGACCTGGCCCGGCCCGACCCGAGCCCGAAAGCCAGACCCGAAAGAGCGACCCGACCCAACCCGAACCAGACACATCGTCGGGTTTGGGTCAGGTAGCAGGCCTTTATTGAGCGCAAGTTGGCTCCTTTGAGTTACCGTGTGCGCATGGATATGCAAGAAAATTTAAAAGGACCGTGCACTCTAACAAATCCCCCAAAAATTAGAGGCTATGCTGCTCAGCCCGCTCTTTTCTAAACAACCCTATCCCGTTCAATCTTTCCTGATAGATACAACCTCTCAGTTCTAACATCATCCTTGTAAATCTTGTTTGCACCATCTGCAGTGCTTCTATATCCTTTTTGAGACCAGAACTGTGCACAGTACTCCATAGTGTGGTCAACTGTTCTTAGCAAAATGTAGCAATGTGATGAAATTGTACAACTTTGTCATGTTAATGCAATTATTAGTTGTGAAAGGAGGTGCAACTGCTGGCTGTTCTAACCAACACAGTCACATGCTTGATACTTGCGTGCCTAACAGGTTGGCTGATAATACAATTCTGGACGAGAAGCCGTAAGCAAGGAAGTAATTTTTACTGTCCCCTGGCAGCGGTATCCCTATTGTGCATGTTACTTTGAAGCAGAAGTTAACAGTTCTGCAATTGGTTTCCTGCCAATCTAGAGACTGCAGAGATAATCATTGCTGGGTCAGGAATGTGCTAGTGCCCACAGATGCAGGTGTGGGTAGTCTGGCTCTAATGCCTGCTGATCTCCTTGGCACATCCTTTTCTTATCTTGTACTAATCAGCCATGAAATATCGTATTGGGACTGTTTCAGAAAAAACCTCCATTGTTGACTTATCAGTCACCCTGGAACTCTGCCTTGCACTCGCCGTTCTCTCAACTCCCATGGAAGCTTATATTGTAAGAGCTCCTGTTTTCAGCCCTTCCTGTTCTATCGTAGTCTTTGAAATGTGTTGATTACAGCCAGTTTTCTAATGAATCAACAGACAATATTCAGCTATTTAAGGTTCCACATCAACCTTGCCTTCTGTTCTAAAAAAAAAATTAAACTCATTAAAAAAGTATTGACAAAAATGTCAAAAAAGCTAACCAAAATGGCACTGAAAATCTGGTCATTAAAGGTATCAAAGAAAATGCCTGGGCTCCCTTGGAATTACATCACACATGGAGCCTCCCTTAGGCTCAATCCAGATGGGCAAAAGGTGTATCCAATATAATTCTGTCCCAAGTGGACATGCCATGCATGCAAGTGAATTATGCCATGCTTCAGTTAAATGTATTCTAATATTTAAATGAGCCTCCTGCATTGAAAGGTCAGCAGTCAATCACGCATAGGACATGGAAATAGAGTTGGTCTGATGGATCATTGGTCTCCGACTGCCTGTTGTATCACGGCCATACTATATTCTTTACCTGTCTAAGAATATATCAGTCTTTTCCTGAGCTACACAATGTTTATGCCAGGACTTGTCAAGCTGTTTTCACAGTTTCAGTCTCTTTGGGTTGACTGCAGGTACACATGGTGAAGCATAAAAGTAAATAAAAGTAAGGTGGGAGGAGGCTTGCGTGGTAACACTGGCATAGATCTGTTGGGCTGAATGGTCAGTTTCTGTGCTGTAAAATTCTATGTAATTCTATGCAAAAGTAAATGTATTCTGCTATGTCAAAAGAATGAAACTGTATGTCATGCAAACTGATACACCTACATATTTATCTCCAAGGTTCGAACAGGGCTATCCCCTGTAGTCTTTTACCAATAATTGGAATAATTACCCAATAGATAAACTGTGAAATTAACGTAGCTAAATTCAGGATTCTCTCTTGATTTGGTGAGTAACAACAGTGTGGTACTGAGCCATGCAGATGAGGGAACTCACAGGTTTAATGAGCTTTGTAAAACTCTTTCAGTAAGAATGGCATACCAGAGCACTTGACAGTCAGTTAATTACTTTTGAAGGAAAGCACTGACATGTGGCAGCCAGTTTTCACACAGCAAAGTCCCACAAACAGAAAACGAGATAAATGACCAGCGCTTTTTAGTGGTTAGCTGAGGGAGAACAATTCTTCGACTAGTGCTGTGGGATCTTTCACATTCTCCTCAATAAGCAGGCAGGGCCTTGGATTAACATCTCATCTGAAAGATTCCACCTCCGACAGTACAGTATTCCCTCAGCTCCACGCTGAAGTGTGAGCATGGATGATATGTTCACGTTGGGACTTGAGCCCACAATCTTCTGACTCAGGTGACAGTGCTACCACTGAGCCACAGATTGATCCTGTAGCTCCTGCTCTGTTTTAATTGATAGCAGTTAGGGCAGCAGTGAGAATGCTACAATTAGCTAGTGTCCCTGGGCGAGACAGAGGAACAAAAAAATAATCAACCAAGGTTTCCATTTGTGGAGGAAATAGAAAAAAAGTCAAATGATGTGGGTATTCAATTTTCTCTTCCTTTACTTGCAAGAAAGCAAATCATTTTAATTTCATTGGTATTTTTATATGAAGGCATGAATGTCTGGGTGGCAAGTATCTTTAATTAACAGCACCTTATGCTTAAAGCTGGCATTTCAACATGGATTTTACAAAAGAAAAATAGAAAAACACACTCTTTTTGGGTAGAAAAATTAGTTAAGAAAATGAAGTGCAGTAATTTAATTTCTCTAGTATTGCATCTGTGCAGGAAATGAAACAATGCATTAAGGGCCCTTTTGGTTAGTTTACATTCAATATTGTTCAATCATTTCAGGAATTCAGAGAAGGAATGACCAGAGACACATTCTGTATGCACAAATGCATACGTTTATTAGTTTAATAATTAGTTTATAAAGCAGGGCCAATTTCCAGTATTTATTTAGACGATATTACCCAGGGTGGACTGTTGACAGGGTTAATGGACACACAACACATTTGCAGGAAATTCTGCTCTCTGCTATTGTAGCAGAGGTGTTAACCCACTTAAAATGAATGGATCAACACATATGTTGCAACAGACTAAGGAATGTAAGTATTTGTTCCCTATTGTTGCCAAATGGTTTCTGAGCTAATGTGTAGAGATTACACAAACTACAATTAAGATCTGCTTTGATCTGTGTAAAGCACATTCTAACTGCTAAATGTAAGGATTTTTACTGGGGCAATGTGCATGTTGCACCACAGGTTAGCTGCAATCTTAGGTCTGAATTTATCTGTACCAAAAAATGTTGGTTTATTATATCAGCCTGCAATGGAAATGTCATTGACCTGATAAAACAAATGTGCCAGCTTTTTCTGAAGAAAAATGGCATCTGAAAAGACACACCCTGTTATTAACTTAATAATTGTCCACATGAAAGTTAAGTCTAGTAATTAACAACACAAGTATTGTTTTAATGTGACAATTGTTTCTGACCCAGAAAGTGGACAATTTTAAGTGTGCAGAGTCTCATTTCATCAGTTTGCAAAGTGTTCTACAAGATTCTAAAAATGTCAAATTTTAGATTAAAATTTTTAATTTTCTTACATTTTCCTGTGACTTTTTTTATATCTCTCAATCCAATATTTCTTTCCCTCTCCATTTCTCTTTCTGTAACTGGTTTGACATTGAATTCATTTTCCTTCGCAGTCTTTTCCTATTTATTTCCTAATCTTTTCATCTCATTGGTTAAGGAGATTGACACTTTGGCCTGTTCACCAAGGTTCTAGATGCCCTGTTGCTCTCACTGCGTTATCAGCTCGCAACTTTGTGTGCAACAAATTTTAAAAACTAAATGCACATGAAGTTTAACTAACTGGGCATGCAATGAGATGGCATGTTCCAGCAAAATCTGGGTCATTTTACAGAGGGGGCAAATGTCCTCACAGCGTCTTGCACTGCACTGCCATACAGGGGTTTCCTGCAGTGCAGCAAAACAAGCTCCGAGAAAATTTGCCTCCAAATAGTCTCTCTTTGATACTGCTCAAGTGGTATTTGTTGAAATGCGTTAATGGCTTGAGCAATGGTTAAGTACTGTGATTGGTGTTATTTAAGCACCAGTTACAACCCGTTTTGGTTTACTGCAGCAGGTTTAGACAATGCACAGCAGTTCTGTAGCTCAGCATGCATCCTAGTAAGCACTCTACTAAAAGTTTTTTCTTGACAGTGACTGGGGAAAAATGGAACTTCAATCTATTATTTTTTCAGCAGTAGCAAAGCCAGTTAAAATGGTTCTGATAAAACAGGGGCACAGCTAAGCAAATGTTCTACGTTTGAAAGGTGCACCCAGGCTAGGAACTGGTGAAAAAAAAATCAGTTTAACTTGGGTCAGATCTTTCAGACCTTCTTCATTCCTTTTCCCATCAGACATGCAAAAACAGTCATAACCATTTTTGGTTTTACTTCCACTAGATCCTCTGGAAGGGCATAGACTCGAGTTCCAATTTTTCTTGCCATTGAAATGGCGTACCTGGATAAAAGCAACAAAATAAAATGTATTGGGTGAGGCACAAATTTTTAATAAAATCAACTTCATAGTTCCAGTCATATGAGTAAACAGGCTATTTAACGACACTATCTTAAATATTGCTGGCAGATTTGCAACAGTTCTTGTGGATGGTAGCTTGGAAAAGCTACAGAAACTTGACAAGCAGTGCTGAATAAAAAGACAAGTTGTGTTGTTATAGGAACAAATTACCGATGGTACAGTATATTGTAAGGTATCAGAATAAATATATTTATTAAATTTGAGGGACAAGTAGTGCAAATGAAGAAATTGTAGACTTCTGACTATTTTGTTTATTTGCTTCCTCACTTCCTGCTTTTGGTTATGATCAGGCATCAAACAACAACTTGCATTTAAATAACACCTTTAATGTCATACAATGACCCAAGGTATTTCATGGGAATGTAATCAGACTAAAACTGACACCGAGCCACATAGAGAGATATTAGGAATAAAAACAAAAAGTGATGGAAATACTCAGCAGGTCTGGCAGCATCTGTGGAGAGAGAAGCAGAGTTATCATTTCAGGTCCGTCAAACTTTGCTTCTCTCTCCACAGATGCTGCCAGACCTGCTGAGTATTTCTATCACTTTTTGTTTTTATTTCAGATTTCCAGCATCTGCAGTATTTTGCTTTTATTTTATTAGAGAGCTATTAGGACGGTTGACAAAAAGTTTGGTCAAAGAGGCAGGTTTTAAGAAGCCACTTAAAGGAGAGAGAGTTGGAGAGATGGACAGGTTTGCAGGGGAATTCTGGGGTTTCCAGCTGAGGCAGCTGAACACATGTCTTCTAAAGGTGTGGTGAAGGAATTGGGGGTGCTTAAGAGGCCAGCTCTTTTGAGATATTCAGGATCAACACACCACATGTTTCAAAGAAGTTTAAGTGCAACTGATTCCACTTCTTACAACTTCTGTGATAAATTAAAGGGAAAGCAAATAATGTAAATAGATTTGGAGGTTGTGTTTGCGGAGAGAAAAGAGATATAGCAAGAAGGCAACAAGGTGGGATAGAGATCGTTCGAAAAGGGAATGCTTGCTGGGTCTAATGATCCTCAAAATAATATGCTTACATATACAGTTTCTCCAGTGCTAAAATGTATTAACTTCAGTTGAATTTTGTGCAAGCTACAGTCAAAGCCATTAATTTAAGAACATAGGAACAGCAGTAGGCTATTCAGCTACTCAAAAACTGTTCTGCCATTCAGTTAGATCGTAGCTGATCTGTCCCTCAACATTAGCTGTGTTACTGATACCCAGTTCTCCAGGCTCTGTATAACGAAAGTGTCACTTCCTTATTTTTGAATTCTAGCGCTTACTTCATCTGTTTATGCCCATTTGTAACTTCCTTCTCCGATCCACACAACTTACTAAGCCTGCTGAGTGTCATCTGCAAACTTGAGTGAAGGAATGGAGAGTATATCCAAGTAATATACATGGGTGAAGAAACTGAGGCCCCAGTACAGATACCTGTGGAACACCACTTGCCACATCCTACCAATTTGATGATGGCCATGCCATCTGTATAATCACTCATGGTCCTAAAAGTGGTGCCAGTGTTGAGGAATCTGAAACCCTCCCGACTACATCAGCTTCCTGCTACATGTTGACACCCGTAATTTTGCTCTCCCTGCCTGCTCCAGTACATGGCATTGGAAGTACTCCAAATAGGTCTAGACTATAGTCAGTTTGGATACCATGTGCAGTGAAGCTCTGCACTATTCAACACGACTGCAAATTGAGGGATGACCAACTTCATTTGCTGCCTCAGAAAGGGTTACTTTTACAGCTGGCTAAAAATATATAATAAAGAGAAGTTTGAAACTAACCTCAAGCAGCACAACTTACACTTATCTACCACATCTAACATAGTAAAATGTCACAAGGCACTTCACAAGAGTGATATCAATAAAAAAACATTTTGGAATGATCAAAATCTTGATCAAATGGTAGGTTTTAGGAGAAAGTGTTGGAGAGGTTTAGCGAGGAAATTCCAGAACTTAGAGCCTTGACAGCTGAAAACATGGCCACCAATGGTGGACTGATTAAAATCAGGGTGATTTTATGACTGGAGGGCTGTTTCCAGTGGCGTTCCGCAGGTCTCTGTACTGGGTCCCCTGCTTTTAGTGGCATATATTAACAATTTGGACGTAAATGTAGGGGGCATGATCAAGAGGTTTGCAGATGACACAAAGAATGGCCGTCTGGTAGATAGCGAGGAGGATAGCTATAAGGTGCAGGAAGATATTGATGGTCTGGTCAGATGGGCAGAAAAGTGGCAAATGGAATTCAACCCAGAGAAGTGTGAGGTGATGCATTTGAGGAGGTCAAACAAGGCAAAGGAATACATGATTAATGGGAAAATACTGAGAAATGTAGAGGAAGTGAGGGACCTTGGAGTGAATGTCCACAGATCTCTGAAGGTAGCAGCCCAAAGGCATATGGAATCTTTTCCTTTATTAGCTGAGGTATAGAATATAAGAGCAGGGAGGTTATGCTGGAACTGTATAACTCATTGGTTAGGCCATAACTTGAGTATTGTGTGCAGTTCAGGTCACCTCATTACAGAAAGGATGTAATTGCACTAGAGAGGGTAGAGAGGAGATTTATGAGGGTGTTGCCAGGACTGGAAAAATGCAGCTATGAGGAAAAATTCGATAGGCTGGGGTTGTTCTCCTTGGAACAGAGAAGGCGGAGGGGAAATCTGATTGAAATCTACAAAATATTGAGCAGCCTGGATAGAGTGGAGGTGAAGGGTCTATTCACCTTAGCAGAGAGGTCACTGACTAGGGGCATAGATTAAAATGATTGGTAGAAAAATGAGAGAGGTGATGAGGAAAACCTTTTTCACCCAGAGGGTGGTGGGGGTCTGGAACTCACTGCCTGAAAGGGTAGTTGAGGCAGAGACCCTCAACTCATTCAAAAAGAGTCTGGATATGCACCTCAAGTGCTGTAATCTGTAGGGCTATGGACCAAATGCTGGAAGATGGGATTAGAATAGGTGGATCATTTTTCGGCTGGCACAGACACGATGGGCCAAGTGGCCTCTTTCTGTCCCTTAAACTTTCTATGATTCTATGCGCAGGAAGCAGAATTGGAGGAGTGCAGAGACCTCGAAGGCTTGTAGGGCTGGAGAAAGCTGCACAATAGGGAGGGGCAAGGCCATAGAGGAATTTGAAAACAAAGATAAGGATTTTAAAATTGAGATGTTGTTCGGCAGGGAGCCAGTGAAGATCAGCAAGCACAGGGGTAATGGGTGAATGAGATTTGGAACACTTTAAGGTACAGATTGCAGAGTTTTGGATGAGCAGTCTAAAGTGAGGTCCAATTTCACTTACAGTTATATCCTGGAGCTCCACCTGATTAACCAATATGTGTAAGAAACAGAAATATATTCCTGCATTATCCAATGATACTAGTATTACATAGAATTTACAGAGCAGAAATAGACTATTCAACCCAACAGGCATTTATGCGCTACATCAGCCAGAGTCTGTTTCATAGAACATAAAACATAAAACATAGAACAGTACAGCACAGTATAGGCCCTTCGGCCCACGATGTTGTGCCGAACCTTTAACCTACTCTAAGATCAAACTAACTACCTACCCTTCATTCTACTATCATCCATGTACCTATCCAAGAGTCGCTTAAATGCCCCTAACGTATCTGCTTCTACCACCACTGCTGGCAGCGCATTCCACGCACCCACCACTCTCTGTGTAAAGAACCTACCTCTGACATCTCCCCGAAACCTTCCTCCAATCACCTTAAAATTATGCCCCCTGGTGATAGCCCTTTCCGCCCTGGGAAAAAGTCTCTGACTATCCACTCTATCTATGCCTCTCATCATCTTGTACCCCTCTATCAAGTCACCTCTCATCCTTCTTCGCTCCAATGAGAAAAGCCCTAGCTCCCTCAATCTTTCTTCGTAGGACATGCCCTCTAGTCCAGGCAGCATCCTGGTAAATCTCCTCTGCACCCTCTCTAAAGCTTCCACATCCTTCCTATAATGAGGCGACCAGAACTGAACACAATATTCCAAGTGTGGTCGAACCAGGGCCTTATAGAGCTGCGGCATAACCTCGCGGCTCTTAAACTCAATCCCCCTGTTAATGAAAGCCAACACACCATACGCCTTCTTAACAACCCTATCAACTTGGGTGGCAACTTTGAGCGATCTACGGACATGGACCCCAAGATCCCTCTGTTCCTTCACACTACCAAGAATCCTGTCTTTAAGCCTGCATTCCACATTCAAATTCGACCTTCCAAATTGAATCACTTCACACTTTTCCAGGTTGAACTCCATCTGTCACTTCTCAGCCCAGCTCTGCATCCTGTCAATGTCCCGTTGCAACCTACAACAGCCTTCCACACTATCCACAACTCCAGCAACCTTCCTGTCATCGGCAAACTTGCTAACCCAGCCTTCCACTTCCTCATCCAAGTCATTTATAAAAATCACAAAGAGCAGAGGTCCCAGAACAGATCCTTGTGGAACACCACTGGTCACCGAGCTCCATGCTGAATACTTTCCATCTACTACCACCCTCTGACTTCTATGGGCTAGCCAATTTTGTATCCAGAAAGCCAACTTTCCATGAATCCCATGCCTCCTTACTTTCTGAATGAGCCGACCATGGAGAACCTTATCAAACGCCTTGCTAAAATCCATATACACCAGATCCACTGCTCTTCCTTCATCAATGTGCTTTGTCACATCTTCAAAGAATTCAATAAGGCTTGTGAGGCATGACCTGCCCCTCACAAAGCCATGCTGACTGTCTCTAAAACTAGAGGGCATAGATTTAAGGTGAGAGGGAGGAGGCTTAAAGGGGATCAAAGGGGTAAATTTTTCACACAAAGAATAGTGGGTATCTGGAATGAGCTGCCTGAGGTGGTGGTGGAGGCAGGAACAGTAGCGACATTTAAGAGGCATCTGGACAGGTACCTGAATGAGAAAGGCATAGAGGGATATGGAATTAATGCAGGCAGGTGGGATTAGTATAGATAGACAATATGGTTGGCATGGACGCGGTGGGCCGAAGGGCCTGCTTCTATGCTGTATGACTCTATGACCTCACCCTAACATACCCTTCTATTCCTTTCTCCCTCATGTGCTTATGTAGCTTCATCTTAAATGATACTGATAGCATATAGATGCTACTCACTTGGCATTTTGGAGTTTCTCTTCATCGGTCAGGTCTCCAGTCTTCACAAGGTCATACCTGATTGATGCAGGCTGAATGGCATCGATCAGATCCAGTACTGGTATACTTGTGCTAATTTCTTTGTCCTGTATATTGATTAACATATTGAATGACATAGATCATAAAAGCTCTGTACATACTATACACTTTTACAGGACTGGTGGTCTTGCACAGGGAATCAGTAACAATCCCAGACACAGGGACTCCACTATCTCCGACAGACATAGCTGGCATCAAAGCCTACAGCTAGGAATGACACTGACACACAGAAGGGGTTCAGGCACTTCAGATCTGGGCTGCACACTCTCTGCCACATGCAAGTGCATGTGGGATGTCAGCTTCAAATGGTACCCAGATATCTCTCAAACTCTTTCCTTACAAGAAATTACTGCAAACCTTTGTTTCACTCAATCTGATTACTAGACCTGCGTGTTCAGGGGCAAGGGAACAAAATGAAACAAAGGCCGTATATGGTGACACCACTAGGCCAGAATGGAGGTGATTGGATAATTCCCCTTCAATTACACCTGGAAAACGCACTGCTATAAGTGAATGGGGTTGATTTTGAGCACATAATGTGTGTCAAGTAACTGTCCTTCACGCACTGCATTTTGCTGGAGAAATAATCCTACTTTAATCAGGAGACTCTGCTATGAGCTCTTTAAATAGATTCTGCTGTAGTGCATAGTGTTTGTTTAAATTGACTGTTTGCTGAGTAAATAAACTCTCTTTTCTGTAAATCCCACCCTACCTCTAACTTATTGGCTGACACAGTGGTGTCAATACTCATGCTGTTAAACAAAACACTGAGTAAATCAGCATGGAAGCTAGCTGTGAAAGTAAAGCTGACTTGTGTAAGAGTGAGGAAAGTCAGTGCGTTTATTGTATGAGTGTTTGAAGGGCAATTAGGAGACTTAAGTAGGTACTGTGGGTACATTTCAGTATACACAAATGTATATTATATATGACAAATTTGTTTATTTAGTATGTTTCTCATTCATCAATAATTTATTGCATTATCATTTGTGAGCAGAGGGTGAGAGGAATACTATTCCTTTAGGTACTTAGCTTTAAATAAAAAAATTCGATCATTGAGCAATGTCAAGGGAGATCCATGAGTATAATATTAGGGAGGTGGATTACCTTAAAGCTTGTAATAGAGGAACATTTTCCTGATTCGGATAATTTCTGATTCACCCATTTTATAATGATATCATCATTGACCTTTTCTCCATCACCAATCTCCTCCAGCATATTCAATGTGTACCTAGGGGCAAAGAAAATAGTATTACTTTGATCTGGAAATACTAAGCACGTCAGGCAGCATCTGTGGAGAGAGAAGCAGAGTTAACATTTCAGGTCTGTGACCTTTCATCAGAATTGGCAAAGGTTAGAAAAGTACTAGGTTTTAATAAAGTGAAGAGAATAAAAGGGAAGGTGTGTGATAGGGCAGAGGGCAGGAGATATTAAATAACAAAGCTGTCATGAGACAAAGGCAAAGAGAGTGTTAATAGTTGTGGTGAAAGACAAAGTATTAGTCCAGAGAGAGTGTTAATGGCAGAATAATGAGCAGCTCTAGCCACAAGCACATGAAAAACAGGCACATGGTTAAAAAACAAAATAAAATTTTTAAAAAAACATAAAAAAAGGTCAGTCATGCTCTGAAATTGCTGAACTCAATCTTGAGAACAGAAGGCTGTAGTGTGCCTAATCAGAAAATGAGGTGCTGTTCCTTGAGCTTGTGTTGCTGTTCACTGGAACACTGCAGCAGGCCAAGGACAACAATGTTGGCATGACAGCAGGGTGGTGGCGGGGGGGCGGGGGGTGGGGGGGGGGGGGGGGGGGGTGGTGTGTGTGTTGAAATGACAAGCAACCGGAAGCTTGGGGTCATGCTTTTGGACTGAGCAGAGGTGCTCTGCAAAGTGGTCACCCAATCTACATTTGGTCTCCCCAATGTAGAAACGACCACAATCTGAGCAGCGAATGCTGTATACGGAATTGAAAGAAGTACAAGTAAATTGCTGCTTCATCTGGAAGGAGTGCTGGGGGCCTTGGATGGTGAGGAGAGAGGAGATAAAAGGGCAGGTATTACACCTCCTGCGATTGCATGAGAAGGTGCTGTGGGAAGAGGATGAGGTGTCAGGGGTGATGGAGGAGTAGACTAGAGGAAAACCATGGTATCACTAAGGAAACAAATGTATGCTGTGATGAAGGGCTGTGGGGTCTTTTTGGACAGAGAAGTTAAGATGGGTTGAATGGCCTTTGGCATCCAGAAAAATCTCGTAACCAAAGTACAAAGGTACGATGTAAAGACCATATTTCAACAATCCTCCTTCATGGGGATTTGCTGACCATAATTCTTTTTTAAAAATTCTTTCATAAGATGTAAGCATCACTAGTAAAGCCAGCATTTATTGCCCATCTCTAATTGCCCTTGGGAAGGTGGTGGTGAGCTGCCTTCTTGAACCGCTGCAGACCTTGGGGTGTAGGTACACCCACAGTGCTGTCAGGAAGGGAGTATTGGAATTTTCACCCAGTGACAGTGAAGGAACAGCGATATAGGTCCAAATCAGGATGATGAGTGATGCGGAGAGGAACTGTTACCATGCATTTGCTGCCCTTGTCCTTCTAGGTGGTAGAGGTTGGGGGTTTGGAAGGTGCTGTCGAAGGAGGCTTGGCGAGTTGCTGCAGTGCATCTTGTAGATGGTATACACTCCTGCCACTGTGTGCTAGTGGTGGAGGGAGTAGAGTAAGGTGATAGATGGGGTGCTGATCAAGTGGGCTGTTTTGTCCTGGATGGTGTTGAGCTTCTTGAGTGTTGTTGGAGCTGCACTCTTAATTTGTGCCTAGTAGAACAGGCTTTTGGGAGTCAGGAGATGAGTTACCGCAGAACTCCCAGCCTCTGATCTGCTCTTGTAGCCATAGTATTTATATGGCTGGTCCAGTTCAGTTTCTGGTCAATGGCAACCACCAGGATGTTGAGAGTGGGAAATTCAACAATGGTAATGCCATTGAATGTCAAAGGGCAATGGTTAGATTCTCTCTTGTGGGAGATGTTCACTGCCTGGCACTTAAGTGGCAAGTAACATTCGCACCACCCATCAGCTCAAGCCTGAATGTTGTCCAGGTCTTACTGCATGTAGACATGGATTGCGTCCGTATATGAGGAGTTGTGAATGGTGCTAAACACTGTGCAATCATCAGTGAACATCCCTACTTCTGGCCTTATGATGGAGGGAAGGTCATTGATGAAGCAGCTGAAGATGGTTGGGCCTAGGACACTACCCTGAGGAACTCCTGCAGCAATATTCTGTGACTTAGGTGTTTGGCCTCCAACAAGCACCTTTGTACTAGGTATGACTCCAACCAGTGGAGTTTTCTCCTCCTGATTCCCACTGGCTTCAATTTTGCTAGGGCTCCTTGATGTCACACTCAGTCAAATGTTGCCTTGATGTCAAGGGCAGTCATTCTCACCTCACCTCTTGAATTCAGCTCTTTTGTGCATGTATGGACCAAGGCTGTAATGAGGTCTGGAGCCAAGTGGCCCTGACGGAACCCAAACTGAACGTCACTGAGCAGGTTATTGCTGTTTAAGTGCCGCATGATGGCACTGTCAACAACACCTTCCATCACTTTGCTGATGATCAAGAGTAGACTGATGAGGCGGTAGTTGGCTGGATAGAACTTATCCGGCTTTTTGTGGACAGGACATACCTGGGCAGTTCTCCACATTGTTGGGTAGATGCCAGCATTGTAGTTGTACCGGAACAGCTTGGCTATGGGCGCGGCAAGTTCCGGAGCACAAGTCTACTGCCGGGATGTTCTCAAAGTCCATTGCCGTTGCTGTAACCAAGCCTTTGCCCGTTTCTTGATATCGGCTGAAGACTGGCATCTGTGATGCTGGGGACCTCAGCTGGAGGCTGAGATGAGTCATCCACTTGACACTTCTGGCTGAAGATGGTTTCAAATGCTTCAGCCTTGTCTTTTGCACTGATGCGCTGGACTCCCCGATCATTGAGGATGGGGATGTTTGTGCAGCCTTCTCCTCCTGTTAGTTGTTTAATTGTCCACCACCATTCACTGGATGTGGCAGGACTGCAGAGCTTTGATCTGATCCGTTGCTTGTGGGAATGCTTAGCTCTGTCTATTGCATGCTGCTTCTCTTGTTCAGCCTGCATGTAGTCCTGTGCTGTAGCTTCACCGGGTTGGCACCTCATTTTTAGATATACCTGGTGCTGCTCCTGGCATGGTCTCCTGCACTCCTCATTGAACCAGGGTTGATCTTCTGACTTGATGGTAATGGTAGAATGAGGGATATGCTGGGCCATGAGGTTACACATTGTGGTTGAAAACAAATCTGCTACTGCTGATGGTCCACTACACCTCAAGGACAAGGATAGGCACCAACGTGTTGCACTAGGGATATTTGACAAAATTATTGAGTCCGCCACGGACAGGAGGGCAATTAATCTGTATATATCCAATCTGATGCCATCAAAACACAGTCCAATTTAAAATACATTTCTCCCTATAAACAAAATAGCTAAGCATACAAATATCAATGGAGAGCAGCACAACTGTATTAGCTAGCGAGCAAGCAAATTAGTATGCAATTCCAATGCAAATTACATTTGCTGCTAGGTTATTTTAAAACACAAGGTTAAAGGCTTGAAGCAGGGGTGCCCAATCTGTTTGTGTGGGGTGGGGAGTGGCACATCACAATTTTTTCTTACATAGGGAGCCAGTGAGACAGATTCAGAAAGATAAAGATATGAAAAATTTATCTTACTAATAATTAAAACAACAAAGGTGCAATTTTGTGAAGAAGCTTTAAATGAGCAGACTAATTTATTGACTCATTTTCTAGTCACTATGTTGGACACTGATTTAGTGAGAGACCTGGCTTTTTTGCTTGCACAAGTAATCAAAGTTTGTCCGCACACTTGGTGTAGTGACGTGGAGTATTCCGGATGGCTGCGTATGCTGACAATGCAACCACTTGGTGGTGCAGACATGCACATGCGCAAATGCAGGCTCTTCAATTGGAATGTCAGTGTCTGTGACATTCAGGCAGCTGCCAGGATAAAAGATGGCACTGCTCAATTTATCGCAGGAAATGCTTATGGCTAGATCGTTCTAGAAAACTAACCTTACATTAAGTTGGACAGAAGCCTAGTAATATGCTACCTTGTAGTTTCTCTCTAGCACCCCCCCTCTCTCTCTGGCCCTCCCCACCCCCACTCTCGCTTTCCCCTCCCCCCCCACTCGCGCTTTGGCCCTTCCCCTCTCTCTCTCTCTCTCCCTGCCCCCCCTTCTCTCTCTCTAGCCCCCTCTCTCACTCTCTCTGGCCCCTCTCTCACTATCTCTCTCTGCCCCCCCCCACCCCCATCTCCCTCACTCTCTCCCTCTCTGGCACCCCCCTCTCTCTATCTGGACCCCCTCTCTCTCTCCCGCTCTGCCCTCCTCCCTCTCTCTCTCGCTCTACCCTCCTCCCTCTCTCTCTCTCTCTCGCTCTGCCCTCCTCCCTCTCTCTCTCTCTCGCTCTGCCCTCCTCCCTCTCTCTCTTGCTCTGCCCTCCTTCCCATCCCCCTCCCTCTCTCTCTCCCTCTCTCTCTCTCTGATAGTTGCTGTGAGCGGGGACTCTCAGGTTTGTGATTGGTCCGTTTTTAAAAAGTTGCAGCTGATGTGTTTAGAGCGGGGACAAGCGCTTCCAATTTGGACAAGTTTTGGATTTTCTGGCGGGCTTTTTGAAAAAAATCAGAACCCATCCGAAAACCCCCGACTCGTCCGAATTGGATGTGTTGTTCCCGCTCTAAACACGTCAGCTTTGAAACTGACAGCTGTGATTTTTTTTACAAATGGACTCGTTGAAAGAAGAGGTCAATGGGAAATTTCTCGTCCCTCAAATTACCAGCCACAGACAGCAAAAGGTGTTACTACGGACAGTGATGTCCGCGTACGGACACGTTGCTGACCCCTGCTCATGGATGCCCAGTTTTGAGCTGCTAGGTTTGTTTTGAATCTATTCCATTTAGAACGGTGGCAGTGCCGCACAAAGTGATGAATGGTATAAAAACAAGAAATGCTGGAAATACTCAGCGGGTCTGGCAGCATCTGTGGAGAGAGAAGCAGAGTTAACATTTCAGGTCAGTGACCCTTCTTCGGAACTGACCTGAAACGTTAACTCTGCTTCCCTCTCCACAGATGCTGCCAGACCCGCTGAGTATTTCCAGCATTTCTTGTTTTTATTTCAGATTTCCAGCATCCGCAGTATTTTGCTTTTATTATGATGAATGGTATCCTCAGTGTGAAATCGGGTCTTCACCTTCACAAGAATTATGCGGTGGTTGCTCCTACCAATACAGTCATGGACAGATGTATCTGCGACAGGTAGATTGGCGAGGGCAAGGTTAAGCACGTTTTTCCCTCTTGCTGGTTTCCTTGCCATGTGCCGCAGACCCAGTCTGGCAGCTATGTCCTTCAGGACTTGGCCAGCTCAGTCAGTAGTGGTACTACCGAGCCACTCCGCCAACTATGTCCACAAGTGCTGCTTTTATTCAAGAGTAGTGAGCTTGCAGTAAGAAATTTTAGCTAATCAACAAAGCTTTGTGAATGGGTGATAAATAATACGTTTTTACCCAATGGTTGGATTGGAAAGTCTTAAAACATGCATTCCATTTAATGGCATTTCTGTGTGATAAAAATTGTAAAAGTAGAACTGATTGTAACCTTAAGCTAAGAATAGTTTTGTATATAGATATATATATATTTAAAAAAACAGACTTACAATGTTATACTTTGAATGTATTGTCTGATACCAGGTCATATTACCCAGTAAATTATGAAAAGTAGGATATAAGGCACTGGCCTAGATCTTCCACTGTCAGGACGCCTTTATTGTGGCATAAGACGGGCGCTTGGTAGTGGAAAATGAGCTGGAGTTCCATCTTGCCAGATCTTTGTGCCCCAAAGTAATCTCTGGGGGTGGGGTGGTTGGTGGGGGCGGAGAAACAAGACCATCAGCATTGGAAACAAACAGCACACTGCCAGCTCAGGTTGTCTAAAACCCCCAATAGTAATTTGAGTCGAACTCATCAGTTAGACCTCATTTTGGTGCCATCATTGTATTGCCTTTTTGAATCTTACAAGTTAAAATATACTCACCTCCTCATTAACTGCCACAGCAAGGCTAAAGTTAGCATGTGTTTGCCTTCATTCAGATCTTGACCTGCAATCCCAACGAGCGAAAACTTGGCTTTTTTCTTTCCCAGATCAACTGCATAGTTACAGTTTTCCAGCTGTTGGGTAATAAAAGCTACATGTTAATTCTCTGGTTTGATTCATGATCAATAAATGCAGTCCTTTTTTTAAAAAAAAGTTATTTGGTTTTAACCAAAAATGAACCAAATGCCTGTTGGCTCTAGTGATAGAGCTTCAATTCCAGTCTTATCTGTCATTAGTGCTCACTTCAATTCAATGAACAAATCTCACCAGCCTTTTGGAATACTTATGTTTAAGTCATAATTAAGCAGAATAAAAGCTATTCAAGAACAGAAAGACTGATTCACAGCCTTGAACGCAATCACAGAGATCCCTCCTTTAAGATGTTTTCAGTTGAGCTACAGCATTCTGTACTGTACAGTTCCGAGATGCAGGTCCGCATCCATCAATTTCTGCAGTGGGATTTCCTGATTTGGCTGTGGGGAGGCGCTGAGGGGATGCTGCTGGGCGGGGAGGTGCTGAGGGGGTGCTGCTGGGCGGGGAGGTGCTGAGAGGATGCTGCTGGGCGGGGAGGTGCTGAGGGGGTGCTGCTGGGCGGGGAGGCGCTGAGGGGGTGCTGCTGGGCGGGGAGGCGCTGAGGGGGTGCTGCTGGGCGGGGAGGCGCTGAGGGGGTGCTGCTGGGCGGGGAAGGGGGGGGGGTGCAGAACGGGTAGAAGTTGCTCACCAGTCTCGCGCACCCAACGTTGGCCATCTTGACAGATGGTAGATGGAGAGGCCTCTAACCTGTTCTCTTGGGCACATCATGCTGGAAGGCACCACAAATGGAGCTCCATTTAACTATAGAGCAGGCAGTGCTGGAGCCCCATTCCAATATCGGGCTGGATTTTGTGGTCCCAATAGCAGCGAATGCTGTGATGCCCGCTGCTATTGATGGTCATAATGGCACCACAACTTCCACCGTGCGCACAGTTGTGCAGAAAACCAGAAGTTGTGGTGCTCCATAGAGGAGCCTCCCTGATGGTCCTGCTGAGCCTCTCTGTAAAGCAGGGACCCGTACTTCAAAAACGTGGGCTGATTGCCCACAAGTCACACTGATTTTCACTTTTTTTTTTAAACAGCTGATATTAGCAGGCGTAGAGGCGGCTCGGGAGTGGATACACCACTTAGCATCTGTTAACACAATTAAATTATATGCAAAGCTATCAGTGGAAGGGATGACGACTGTGTACTGCGGACTTAAAAAAGGACATTGACACAAAAATAAACAGAGCACTTGTGTTCTTTCACCGTGGTGGAAGATCTCCAACAATTTGCTAAAATAAAAACAGCTGTATCCCTGTAGAAGGATGATGCCAACATATTTGGTGTTAGGAGATAGAGCTCACAATAAATTACTCCAAAATAGAGATGGATGATAACACGACCTTGATTTATACTACACAAAATATTCACCTCAGTGATCATCAGCTAGTTTAATTTTAATCAGCTACCCGTGATTTTGTCAGTTTCATAGAAATTCCACTCACAGCTGAAGGGAGGCAGAGGCCTTCTATGCAATTTTAGTAAAGTGCCTAGCTCTTTGTGAAATGAGTGCAGATTGTAGAAACATAAACACAGCTACTCGAAAGATGATATCGTGCATCATTACATGAATACGGCTTTGATGAAATGCTACTGTAGAAATCTTTAACGAGAAGTGGATGGGGTAAATATGTAATCTCAATGTTGGCTCAGCAAAAGGTACTGAAATAAACTTATTTTTTTACACCTATTAAATCATGTTGGTTTTAAGGGTGAATTTTCATCATGATTGCCAAATTATTTGCATGAAATAAGAACTTTAAAACCATAGGCAAATAAAGTATTGAGATTCAGTGTATGAGTCATACCTCAGTAGAGGTCAGATAAAAATGAAATAGTTCTGAAAGAATACTGTACTTTAAAGTACGCATGAGTTTTTAAATCTCAGGTGTTAAAGAATTATAATTCAATGGAAATTGCATTCATCCTAAGACAGGAGAATGGATTTCTCAGAAACCATTTTACACTTTCAGTCAGGAAAAAGGGATTATTGGTTAGCATTCCACTGGAGATATCAGAATGGAAATGTCATGCTTGGTTTAACAAATAACTATGAAGAATACAAAGAACTATGCATAACATATGAAGAGTTTGCATTATGCTAGTCTGAATGGTTACTTGATTCACTTTTATTGGAGAACAAGACAGTGGCGCAGTGGTTAGCACCGCACAGCTCCAGCGACCCGGGTTCAATTCTGGGTACTGCCTGTGTGGAGTTTGCAAGTTCTCCCTGTGACCGCGTGGGTTTTCGCCGGGTGCTCTGGTTTCCTCCCACAGCCAAAGACTTGCAGGTTGATAGGTAAATTGGTCATTATAAATTGCCCCTAGTATAGGTAGGGGAATTGTGGGGATGTGGTAGGAATATGGGATTAATGTAGGATTAGTATAAATGGGTGGTTGTTGGTCGGCACAGACTCATTGGGCCGAAGGGCCTGGTTCAGTGCTGTATCTCTAAATAAAAAATAAATAAAGACATCCAATTTGGACAATGAAGTCTCAGGCAAATTCCAAATCAACGGATTACAAATTTAGTACTTGTTTTCTTGTATTAGTGGTGTAATAAGGATTTCAATCCTAGTTTTTGCACATCCTTTCTCTACACATGTTTGAAGAGTAGGGGGAAAGAGACATCTTCTGAATCAGTCTGGACAGTTTCAGTGCAGTTCCAGAGTAGAAGAGAGAGAGGGAGATTTGTGAGCTACTAGTTTGAGATGGGGCCTGAATTTATTTTATGGAAGCATCATTTGTTCTTCTCTCTGATCATTTTAGGCATTTCAAGTTTTGAGGTCCACTATGGACAGACAGCTCCTGTTGAAAACCAATGCAGTTTGACCAAGATATTCCCGATGGGGAGTCACTGGGCATTCAAAGTTTATGGCACTGCTTAAAATCATTATAAAACACTCACTTGCCTTTCAGCTGAAAACTGACCATAATGAGCATGACTTCGGCTCAGGAAATCACCAGGGAGGGTGGCTTCACCCAGAATGTGCCTGGCTGCAAGGTCTCGCTGTTCCTCGTGTTGGCAGGCCACACTGCAGCAAGAAGTTGAAGTTCTCACTGCAGCCAACGAACTAGCTAAGTTCGCATTTCTCAGCGCAGTCAGCAGTGAATACTGCCACTTCGCCACTGACTGCAAAATCCAGGCCATCAGTTGGGTTTAATTTCGATCAGAGAAAGTCACCCTTTTTCTGATGTTGAGGAGTCTATTATTTTAACAATATTTACCAAACACGTTGATTTATTTTTAAAGTATTAAATGAGAGGTTAGAAAATTCAAAATAGTAAAAGGATGGTAGAAGCAGATTCACTTGTAACTTTTTAAAAGGGAACTGGCTATATACTTGAAAAGCAAAAAGAAACACTGCAGGGCTATGGGGGAAAAGAACAGGGGAGGGATGAACTGGATAGTTCTTTCAAAGAGCTAGTACAGACATGATCGTCAAAATGGCCTCCTTTTGTGTTGTATGATCCTATGAATTTCTGAATTTCATTACTCAAAGGGCAGTTGGAGTTTCGAGTTCTCAGGCACAGACTGGTAAAGCAGAGTTCGTCAATCCTTTTAGCAGTAAGTTGCTTGAAAAAGAGGAAATATTACAAAGAATGGAAAGTCAGCATGAGAGTGGTATTAGACTAGGTTCAAGTGGAGAAAAAGGGACTAATACAGATTTGATAGGCCAAATGGTCTGTTTATGTGCTGTGGCATTTGATATTGCTTTAGTGCAGGGAAAAATAAAACACACTCACTTACTGCTTATACCCTAATGACCATTAGGATTGTTAGATTTGGGGGAAGGGTTCGCCCCAAATTTGGAAGGAAATTTGGTCTCGAGATGAAATTTTGGGAGAATTTTTCTGAAACATTCTTGGTGATGGGGGAGGTGATATGAACAGCGAATGTCTGCCGTGCATTGTTCAAGAAATCAGTTAGAGTACCTTGGAAATATGTTCCACTTCAAACAAGTCATGTGGCACTGAGTAAGGTATTAGCCAGCTCATAAGTGAACACTTTCATGTATGGCTAGACAGTAGTTCACTTAGAGCTTGTACACCTAGAACCAATAAACCAAGAGACCGTTGCCTTAGATGCTGGGTCATGAAGATCAGCCGACAGTGCAGTCATGTGGATTGGCAGTCAAGAATACTGCATTTTAATTTAATATTTAGCTGCAAGGACTGCATGGAAAACAGAAAGTCTGTCCATCATTCATCAGGCAAAACCAAGCAGTATTTCCCTTTAAGGCGAACTAATTTTTCCTTTGGTACATATACACCCAATTTTGAGCTGCCCACCATTCTCCAGTTCCCACCAATGCACAGCTATTTCTCTCCAAGGAGAATTGTTTTTGTCTCTTCTGTTCTGTGGTTTCAAATAGGTATTTTGACTAAAATCTTTTAGTGTGGTTCACTATTTCACATCATGAGTTTTCAATGGCAGACATTTTTGATACTCCTCAATCCAGGTAATCTAAAGTGCTCTTACTTCTGTTTTAAAAACAGCAAACATCTAAAGCCTATTTCGATTCTGATATATACGGAGGAATCTTAGAAATACAAAGGGAGCAGCAACAGAGGCAATTACCCTGAGGCATCAGGGATCTCAGGTGACCACAGTTATACAGCAAACTGTTAAGTTGTCAGAATCTCAGTATTTCATTGACATGATTGCAGTCAGTCCATACAAAGCTCTTGGCATCCTGCCAAAGATTAGAATCTCATTGAAAACTTACTTTCTTCATGTTCGCACCCAGTTTAGGATAAGGTGGTTTGTTCACCCGACTCCAGTCCACTGGAACCTTGATTTTTTCATAGAGTTGCAGAATCACCAAGGCATCCTCCAGGTCACTGCAACAAAACGGTTTGTAAAGAATTAAATCATTTCCACAGTAACAAATGATTTGCCAATATTGAAATATGAGAGAGCTGCAGTCAAAGAACAAAGAACAGTACAGCACAGGAACAGGCCATTCAGCCCTCCAAGCCTGCGCCGATCTTGATGCCAGCCTAACCTAAAGCCTTCTGCACTTCCGGGCTCCGTATCCCTCTATTCCCATCCTATTCATGTATTTGTCAAGATGCCTCTTTAATGTCGCTGTCATACCTGCTTCCACCACCTACCCCGGCAACAGGTTCCAGGCACTCACCACCCTCTGTGTAAAGAACTTGCCTCGCACATCCCCTCTAAACTTTGCTCCCCTCACCTTAAACCTATGTCCCCTAGTAACTGACTCTTCCACCCTGGGAAAAAACTTCTGACTATCCACTCTGTCCATGCCGCTTGTAACTTTGTAAACCTCTATCATGTCGCCCCTCCACCTCCGTCGTTCCAGTGAAAACAATCCGAGTTTATCCAACCTCTCCTCATAGCTAATGCCCTCCAGACCAGGCAACATCCTGGTAACCTCTTCTGTACCCTCTCCAAAGCCTCCACGTCCTTCTGGTAGTGTGGCGACCAGAATTGCACGCAATATTCTAAGTGTGGCCTAACTAAGGTTCTGTACAGCTGCAGCATGACTTGCCTATTTTTATACTCTATGCCCCGACCAATGAAGGCAAGCATGCCGTATGCCTTCTTGACTACCTTATCCACCTGCGTTGCCACTTGCAGTGATCTGTGGACCTGTACGCCCAGATCTCTCTGCCTGTCAATACTCCTAAGGGTTCTGCCATTTACTGTATACTTCCCACCTGCATTAGACCTTCCAAAATGCATTACCTCACATTTGTCCGGATTAAACTCCATCTGCCATTTCTCCGCCCAAGTCTCCAACCGATCTATATCCTGCTGTATCCTCTGACAATCCTCATCACTGTCCGCAACTCCACCAACCTTTGTGTCGTCCGCAAACTTACTAATCAGACCAGCTACATTTTCCTCCAAATCATTTATATATACTACAAACAGCAAAGGTCCCAGCACTGATCCCTGCGGAACACCACTAGTCACATCCCTCCATTCAGAAAAGCACCCTTCCACTGCTACCCTCTGTCTTCTATGACCGAACCAGTTCTGTATCCATCTTGCCAGCTCCCCTCTGATCCCATGTGACTTCACCTTTTGTATCAGTCTGCCATGAGGGACCTTATCAAAGGCTTTACTGATGTCCACATAGATAACATCCACTGCCCTTCCTTCATCAATCATCTTCGTCACTTCCTCAAAAAACTCAATCAAGTTAGTGAGACATGACCTCCCCTTCACAAAACTATGCTGCCTCTCGCTATTAAGTTCCTGTCCCGAAGAATCCTCTCTAATAATTTCCCTACCACTGACTTAAGGCTCACCGGCCTATAATTTCCTGGATTATCCTCGCTACCCTTCTTAAACAAAGGAACAACATTGGCTATTCTCCAGTCCTCTGGGACCTCACCTGTAGCCAATGAGGATGCAAAGATTTCTGTCAAGGCCCCAGCAATTTCTTCCCTTGCCTCCCTCAATATTCTGGGGTAGATCCCATCAGGCCCTGGGGACTTATCTACCTTAATGCTTTGCAAGACACCCAACACCTCCTCCTTTTTGATAATGAGATGACTGAGACTATCTACACTCCCTTCCCTAGGCTCATCATCCACCAAGTCCTTCTCCTTGGTGAATACTGATGCAAAGTACTCATTTAGTACCTCGCCTATTTCCTCTGGCTCCACACATAGATTCCCTTCTCTGTCCTTGAGTGGGCCAACCCTTTCCCTGGTTACCCTCTTGCTCTTTATATACGTATAAAAAGCCTTGGGATTTTCCTTAATCCTGTTTGCTAATGACTTTTCATAACCCCTTTTAGCCCTCCTGACTCCTTGCTTAAGTTCCTTCCAACTGTCTTTATATTCCTCAAGGGATTTGTCTGTTCCTAGCCTTCCAGCCCTTATGAATGCTTCCTTTTACTTTTTGACGAGGCTCACAATATCCCGCGTTATCCAAGGTTCCCGAAACTTGCCAAACTTATCCTTCTTCCTCACAGGAATATGCTGGTCCTGGATTCTAATCAACTGACGTTTGAAAGACTCCCACATGTCAGATGTTGATTTACCCTCAAACAGCCGCCCCCAATCTAAATTCTTCAGCTCCTGCCTAATATGGTTATAATTAGCCTTCCCCCGAGGACTACTCTTATCCTTATCCACAAGTACCTTAAAACTTATGGAATTATGGTCACTGTTTCCCTACTGAAACTTCGACCACCTGGCCGGGCTCATTCCCCAATACCAGGTCCAGTACGGCCCCATCCCTAGTTGGACTATCTACGTATTGTTTCAAGAAGCCCTCCTGGATGCTCCTTACAAATTCTGCCCCATCCAAGCCCCTAGCACTAAGTGAGTCCCAGTCAATATAGGGGAAGTTAAAATCACCCACCACTACAACCCTGTTACCTTTACATCTTTCCAAAATCTGTCTACATATCTGCTCCTCTACCTCCCGCTGGTTGTTGGGAGGACTGTAGTAAACCCCCAACATCATGACTGCACCCTTCCTATTCCTGAGCTCCACCCATATTGCCTTGCTGCATGACCCCCTCCGAGGTGTCCTCCCGCAGTACAGCTGTGATATTCTCCTTAACCAGTAATGCAACTCCCCCACCCCTTTTACATCTCCCTCTATCCCGCCTGAAGCTTCTAAATCCTGGAACATTTAGCTGCCAATCCTGTCCTTCCATCAACCAAGTCTCTGTAATAGCAACATCATAGAGCTTGGATTAGTACTTGGAACTAAGTTCATCTGCCTTACCTGTTATACTTCTTACATTGAAACAAATGCACTTCAGACCACCAGTCCCGCTGTGCTCCGCAACATCTCCCTGCCTGCTCTTCCTCTTAGTCTTACTGGCCTTATTTACTAGTTCCCCTTCATTTATTTCACTTGCTGTCCTACTGTTCTGGTTCCCACCCCCCTGCCACACAGTCATAAATAACTTATTTGCAGACCAGTCTTCTATATAATGGAAAAAAATATGAATTGAACATTCAAACTGTGTGTTCAAAACAGCTCAGGTTGGAGGTGCAATTATGGATCCTGACTGGACCCAGATCCGTTAACTGTGTTTTCAGATCCAGAGACTGCTTTGGGTTGCATGCAGACCAAGAAATTGCTTTGACGTGTATTCAGACACAGAGACTGGTGCATGTTTTAAAACAGGAAATAGGTGAAATTCACAGAAGGTTGATTGGCATCACAAAGGGGAAAAGACACATTAACCTCATATAGGAACTTTGGTAGTTGGGATCACAGAGGTAGCAGGCTACAACACAATGCTCTTCCCAGAATTCAAACCTGGTGCAAATCAACAACTAATAATTAAATTTTTTTAACATAGTAAACCTGAGAGCAAAGAAAAACATTCAACTGTCAAAATGCACCAACGGGGCATACCTGTATTGGCAGATTTACACAAGCTTGTTTACATGACCCATTCCTTAATCAAAAGTTTAATAGTCTCAACCTGCTACATTTTAAATTGATTTAAAAGACTGGTAAATATTAAATAAATATGTTTGACATGTTCTCACTAATTGCACTAGTATTCATTTATAGGTTAACAGTATTTTTTGGATTAATAGTTTAGAGTCTACCTTTGGAAAGCAGACATTTGGTGCAGTTTGTTTTATATCTAATTGGCTGAGAGAGATTTAGCATACACCCTGAAATCTGATTCATACCCTGCCTGCTAATGTTAAACAATTGTAACTGTGAAAGGGAAGAATTTGATTCAAACAGTGCACTGGTACCATCTAATGGTGGTACTGCAGAATTACAGTACCATAACACAAAGCACTTACTTATTAATTAATTTATGCTTCCACCTCAACTGCAAATTGTACGGTTATGTAAAGATTTCTTAATCTATTAATTCTTCAGGAAGTTTCAAACAGTATTAACATTAAATGCAATTTACTTAATATGCTGTTATCAGTCAGAGATTAACCCATTTCAAATAAACAGGTTAACTAACACCTACCTACAAGTAGCAAAAGGAACCAGTGGAGAATGAGCTACACAGAGCATTCATAACCTGAACTTCAATTGAAAAGCACACCGACTGTGTTCAGTCTGCAACTGATTTCTAGGTGGCAGCTGTGGCTCAGTGGTAGCACTCACCTCGGAGTCAGAAGGTTGTGGGTTCAAGTCTCAACGTAGAGATACGAGGACATTATCCAGGCATATCCACTGCATTGCTGGAGGTGCTGTCTTTGAGATGAGACATTAACCTGAGGTTTGTTTTCCGTCTCAGGTAGATGTAACAGATCCCATGACACTATTAAGAGGAACAGCAAGGAAGTTCTCCCTGGTGTCCTGGCCAACATTTATCCCTCATGCAACATCACTAAAACAGATTATCTGGTTATTATCACACTGCTGTTTGTGGGAGCTTGTTGTGCCCAAATCGGTTGCTGTGCTTCCTAAATTACAATTGTGACTACACTTCAAAAGTATTTCATTGGTTGTAAAGTGCTTTAGGATGTCCTGAAGTTGTACTATTACAATTTATAATGAAGACTGCCTTGGAGCTCTCAGCATGGAAGAAGCTGCAATTGGCTGCACAGCCACACTTGCAAAGTATTCACATGTGATCGAGCTGTATGGCCATGACATTCAATTATTGAGACTGAGGCATGTGCCTCTGGATTCACTTGGTTCGTGTTCTGAGGTGGGCAGTGCAGATGGAGCAGTAAAATCTGAGCATAACGCTGGAGGTGGGGTGGGGGGCAGGGGGGTATTCTCATTCTTTTCAGTTTCCCTCACCTGTACAAATGGTTCACACGAGGAGTCACACCAAGTGAGTTCATCCAGTTTCTAAATGTCCTTTCCTCTCTTGTTTCACCTATAGGTTTAAAAAAAATGGTTAATTTGTCTGAATGATTCATAGAAAGTTATTGAAACAGGTCGGAAGTACAATTAGTTACTGAATCATGCAAATACAGTAGCTATAATTCTTGTGCTGACATTGCGATTAAAGAAAGATGGTGGATAAGGGAGTGTCTATGGACATTGTCTGTATGAACAGGCATTTGATAAGGTTCCACATAAGAAATTAGCAAAGGTTAAAGCACACAGAATTGGAGGGAAGCTTGTGACACAGGAGATAAAAAGTAAGGGTCCCACTCTGATTACATAGGAAGAAATAGGAGCAGGAGTAGACCTTTTGGACCCTCAAGCCTGCTCCACCATTCAATACAATCATGGCTGATCGGCAGGATGTGACGAGTGATGTTCCAGAGGGATCTACTCTGAGGCCTCAGCTTTTACCATATACATTAATGACTTGGATGAAGAAATGAGAGTTGTAATTCAAATTTTCAGATGACACTAAGTTAGGAAACATAGCAAGGAATTTACAAAGGGACATAAGAGTAAGTGAGTGGACAAAACAATGGCAGATGGAGTTAGGTCACATCTTAACCTTCTCAGCTCAAGTGAGAAAAGCCCTCATTTACTCAAAGCTGTTGTTATAACTGTAGCCCTGCCCACCCCCACCCTGCTACCCAACCCCCAATCTCTGATAACATATTCATGTATCTAGGTTGTGTATTTCGCAGGGCATTTCTAACCTTTCTGTAACAGGGTGCCCGAAACTGTGCAGAATACTCCAACGGCAAACAAGATAGAACATTGGCTTCAATTTTTCTTGGCAATATTTACATTAATTTGATAGAACAAATTATGAAAAATTACACACCTTTGTACTGACTGATTCTATGACAGTAATACCATTTCCATGTTTCCACCAATAGCCTGGCCTCTTGGTTGCTGAATTAGCACAAGAGTAAATTTACCAATCGCTGTACTTCCAGTTGGAAGCCTCACTCGAAGGGAGCAGAGGTGTTGGCCAGGCGACAGCATGTAGCGTTGATTCTCTGACCCATACACCCATTAACTCAGGCTCACTGTTGGGAATGCAGATATAGTAAGTTTGTCCTACAACAAGGGGCACCAGAGCAGGAGCTGCTATCTATCAATGGGATCTCAGACTGAACTAACCACATTGTTCATAGTTGGAGGGATTTTGCCCACTCAGAAGCATTTTAATTTTCTCAGAAGCTTACCCTCCAGTAGGCTCCAGTCTATGTCCTGGTTCTCAGGCTTCTGAAGAGCTGGATATTTGTTGAACAAATTTGCAACAAATGCCAAGTTTAGCTTGGGGTTTCCACGAACGACATCTGTTGCTGTGACAAACTGTCTGCAGCCAAGCCTATCGGCCTGTTGAAGCATTGACTCTGCGCGTTTCAGATCATCATTTTCCTGTACAAGTAAATGAAGCAATCAGGAGAACAACTCATCGCCCACCTTCCCCTACGAAAAGTCAACATCTTCGTTAATACTTTAGTGTTAAACTCCCATTGATACTATTTTGGTGCAGTTGTCAATTCATTTAAATGTTAAAAAAGTAAAAACAAGAACTTCTAATCAAACCTGTTAATCAATGTTACACAGAAATAACCCGTTAACTACTGTGTTACACGGAGAAATTAACCTGCTAACTAAGAGTAATTAAACCCATTAACCAATGCATTACATAGGGGAAGTTAAACCCACTAGTCAGTGTGTTACACAACGGAAGTTAAATTCATTAATCAGTCTAGTACATGGAGGAATTACATTTCTATTAACTTCTAATCAATTAACTCATTGATTAATGCAGTAACACTGGAATTAAACCCATTGAGCTAGTATGTTACAAAGTGGAAGTGAAACATGATAACAAGTGTGTTACGCAGGGGAGGTTAAATCCGTTAAGCAGTGTGCTATGCAGAGCAAATAAATTCCCGTTAACTCTTAAGTCGCCTTTAAGTCTTTTAATAGATATAACCGATCTTTGATTAAACTAAATGTTATTTTTCACCATTTTGGAGAAATGTAACATGACAAGATGCATTGTACAAACAGGTCAGGGAAGGCTACAAGTTTTAGTACCTACATTAATACCAGACATATCAACTGGAATCGGAGGTTGTCCCTCTTCATCACCTTTTGGTGCGATTTGATTGAGGAGGTGGTAGTAAGCTTTTGAATCCTGCGGAATTAGTGAGAAGACTTAGAAACTGGCATATTCATTACAAAAATAGGTAGAACACACTGAAAGAATGCTGCTATTACTACATAGTTCTCATTGATTCTGAAAGAAAGTCCAAATCCTGCACGCAAGATACAGGATAAATGAAAATAAGCGAAAGCTAATTTAATTGATCAACTACATTACCTTTAGGCACATTAAATCCACCTAACCCAATACATTAAAAACTATTTGAACAGATACCTTCATCAAGTTACAGAAGTCAGTCAGCTTTTGAGGTCGGCCATATGACAACAGTCCAGAAACACAAGACATCCAAGAGGCAGCATTAAGAATTCAAACAAAGAGTAGAGGAAAGTAAAACTGGACAGGATTTCGCATTCGAGGGAGACACATCAAGGGTAAAACATTCAAGGTACCATTACTGCTAGCTGCAGCACAACAGTAAAGATATGCTTCCAGTCATGTGCTAATTGCCTCCTCTAATAATTGCTACTTGGCAATGCAGACAAATTGTAGTTTCATGAAGCTTCATAGGGTATAGTGGTGCAGTGATGATGTTACTGAATGAATAATCCAGAGATAACAAATTCACTCCCTGCACGGCAGTTTGAGAATTTGACATCAGTTTTAAAGTTTGGAAATCAAAAGTTGGTGTCAGTAAAACTGACCATGAAGCTGTTGGAATGTATTAAAAATACAAATGGTTCACGAATCCTGGAGAGAAGGAAACCTGGCGTCCTTATCCAGTCTGACCTATATGTGGCTCCAGTCCCACACTATTTCAGCTATCTCTTAACTGCCCTGTGAAGTGGGTCCAGCTAACCAATCTGTTGTATCAAACTGCTATTAATGGTTCAAGAAGAGGGCTCACCACAACCTTCTCAGGACAACTAGGGATAGGCAATAAAACCTGGTCCTGCCAGCAATGCCCACATCTCGAGAATGAAGGTGAATAAAAAAGTTTAACTTTGTATCATTTATGGCAATAAAAGTATTTAGCAGTTCTTTTTTCTTTGTAATATTCCCCTTTTATATTATTGACATTTTTCTCCTAGCACTATTTTTATGCAATGTCCAAAATATTTAAAACAATTGATGCTGGACTTGGTTGTAGCAGCCTCGCCTCTTGAGTCAGAGGCTTTGGGTTCAAGCTCCACTCTAGGACTTAAGTAGTAATCCAGGCTGACATTTTAATGTTGAGGGAACGCTGCATCATTGGAAGTGCTGTCTTTCAGATGAGACATTTAGCAGAGTTCAGGTGGTTGCAAGAAATCCCATGGCCCCACTTGAAGAGTAGTAGGGAGGTCTTGCAGTAGCCTGGCCAACAGTATTCACTCAACCAAATCAAAAACAGATTGTCTGGCCATTCATCTCAGTGGCTGTTTGTGGGATCACAAAATGGCTGCGCTTGCCCAGGAGAATAATTCATTTTCTGAGAAGCACTCTGGGACATCCTACAGACATGAAAGTGATTGCATGCAAGATCTTCCACATGAATGGTGAATGCAGCTCAACATATAAATAATAAATTTCTCTTTTTCTTTGCATATTTCTATCAAGGGGTAGATATAACCATGGAGAACTAGAGTTCAATAATTTCAGAGCATGACGGGCCCCCCTTTTTATTTTTAGTTATTATTTCTTTTTTATAATTCATTTGTTTTATTTTAGTTTGTTTCATCATTCATTTTTTTTACCATGTGCCTACCCAGTTTTTTTGATGTTTGTGCTTTGGGCCAGGGCTGTTCATTTTTCTGTCAATTAACTCTCTCTGCACTAACGCTTTGTCTTTCAGCACACCATTAACATACCATTTGCCTTTGCTCCATGACCTTCTGGGCAGTAATTCTCTGTGACCCTCTGTCCTATCAACACCTTGCCTTTTGTTAGCTCTTGCCCCACCCCTGTTTTATTTGCTTAAAACCAAATACATTTCTAATATTTGCCAGTTCTAATGAAGGGTCACTGACCTGAAAAGTTAACTCTGCTTCTCTCTCTCCACAGATGCTGCCAGACCTGCTGAGTATTTCCAGCATTTCTTGTTTTTATTTTAGAACTAGAGGCTCGTTAGATTCATTGTGCCAAGAACTGGGATACTCGGGCTCAAGTCCTAGTTTCTGGTGTCCCTTTGGATGTTGAGCTCCAGTGTAAGGCAGAATGTTAGAAACTGCTCAGCCCCCAGTATCTTACAAAAAAACATAGAAAATAGGAGCAGGAGTAGGCCATTCGGCCCTTCGAGCCTGCTCCGCCATTCATTATGATCATGGCTGATCATCCAACCTGTTCCCGCTTTCGCCCCATACCCTTTGATCCCATTGGACCCAAGAGCTATGTCTAACTCCTTCTTGAAAACATACAATGTTTTGGCCTCAACTGCTTTCTGTGGTAGCGAATTCCACAGGCTCACCATTCTCTGAGTGAAGAAATTTCTCATCTCAGTCCTGAAAGGTTTACCCCTGGTTCTGGAATCCCCCACCATCAGGAACATCCTTCCTGCATCTACCCGGTCAAGTCCTGTTAGAATTTTATAGGTTTCTATGAGATCCCCCCCTCACTCTTCTGAACCTCAGCGAATATAATTCTAACCGACTCAATCTCCCTCTCGTACGTCAGTCCTGCCATCCCAGGAATCAGTCTGGTAAACCTTCGCTCCCTCTATAGCAAGAAAATCCTTCCTCAGATAAGGAGACCAAAACTGCACACAATATTCCAGGTGTGGCCTCACCAAGGCCCTGTATAATTGCAGCAAGACATCCCTGCTCCTGGACTCGAATCCTCTCGCTATGAAGGCCAACATACCATTTGACTTTTTTACCGCCTATTGCACCTGCATGCTTACCTTCAGCAACTGGTGTACGAGAACACCCAGGTCTCGTTGCATATTTCCCTCTCTCAGTTTATAGCCATTCAGATAATAATCTGCCTTCCTGTTTTTGCTCCCAAAGTGGATAACCTCACATTTATCCACATTATACTGCATCTGCCATGCATTATCCCATTCAGTCAACTTATCCAAATCACTCTGAAGCCTCTCTGCATCCTCCTCACAACTCACCCTCCCACTCACTTTTGTGTCATCTGCAAATTTGGAGATATTACATTTATTTCCCTCATCTAAATCATTAATGTATATTGTGAATAGCTGGGTTCCTAGCACCGATCCCTGTAGTACCCCACTAGTCACTGCCTGCCATTCGGAAAAAGACCCGTTTATCCCTACTGTTTGTTTCCTGTCCGCCAACCAATTTTCTATCCATCGCAATACACTACCCCCAATCCCATGTGCTTTAATTTTACACACTAATCTCTTACGTGGGACTTTGTCGAAAGCCTTCTGAACGCCCAAATAAACCACATCCACTGGCTCCCCCTCATCTACTCTACTAGTTACATCCTCAAAGAATTCTAGTAGATTTGTCAAGCATGATTGCCCTTTCATAAATCCATGCTGACTCTGCCCGATTCTACCACCGTTCTCCAAGTGCTCTGCTATAAAATCTTTGATAATAGATTCTAGAACTTTCCCACTACCGATGTTAGGCTAACTGGTTTCTCTCGACCTCCCTTTTTAAATAGTGGGGTTACATTAGCTACCCTCCAATCTGTAGGAACTGTTCCAGAGTCTATAGAATCTTGGAAGAGGACCAACAATGCATCCACTATTTCTACGGCCACTTCCTTAAGTACTCTGGGATGCATACTATCAGGTCCTGGGGATTTATCGGCCTTCAATCCCATCAATTTCCCCAACACCATTTCTCTACTAATACTGATTTCCTTCAGTTCCTCTCTCTCACTAAGCCCTGTGCTCCCAAACATTTCTGGTATGATATTTGTGTCCTCCTTTGTGAAGACAGAACCAAAGTATGCATTTAGTTGGTCAGCCAGTTCTTTGTTCCCCATAATAAATTCCCCTGTTTCTGACTGTAAGGAACCTACATTTGTCTTCACCAATCTTTATCTCTTCACATACCCATAGAAACTTTTACAGTCAATTTTTATGTTCCCCGCAAGCTTGCTCTCGTACTCTATTTTCCCCTTCTTAATCAATCCCTTGGTCCTTCTTTGCTGAATTCTAAACTGCTCCCAATCCTCAGGTCTGTTGTTTTTTCTGGAAAATTTATATGCCTCTTCCTCGGATCTAATGCTATCTCTAATTTCCCTTGTAAGCCATGGTTTGGCTACCTTTCCCGTTTTACTTTCCCTCCAGACAGGGATAAATAATTGTTGCAGTTCATCCATGCGCTCTTTAAATGTTTGCCATTGCCTATCCACCATCATCCCTTTAAGTAACGTTTCCCAATCCATCAAAGCCAACTCGCGCCTCATACTTTCGTAGTTTCCTTTACTAAGATTCAGGACCCTAGTCTCAGAATCAATTACGTCACTCTCCATCTTGATGAAGAATTCTATCATATTATGGTCGCTCATCCCCAAGGGGTCTCGCACCACTAGATTGTCAATTTTTCCTCTCTCATTACACAATACCCAGTCTAGGATGGCCTGTTCTCTAGTTGATTCCTCAACATATTGGTCCAGAAAACCATCCCATATACACTCCAAGAATTCCTCCTCTACAGTATTGTGACTAATTTGATTTCCCCAATCTATATGCAGATTAAAGTCACCCATAATTACAGATGTTCCTTTATCGCATGCATCTCTAATTTCCTGTTTAATGCCATTCCCAACATCACCACTACAGTTTGGGGATATATATACAACTCCCACTTACGTTTTTTGCCCCTTAGTGTTTCGCAGCTCTACCCATAGATTCCACATCATCAGAGTTAATATCTTTTCTCACCATCTTAACAAGGAATGGTACAACACCACCAGCCAGACTGACCAATTCTCCTGGTCAAAGATGCCAAGGGTATAGGAAACCCAGATGTTACATGTTCCTGACAGCATTCTCCCTACTTTGATATAGTAAATTCAAACTCTGCTTTTTTTGTTGTTGTATCTAATAAACCATGAGAGAATGTCTTACATGCAGGCAGGTACAGATGTTTTGCTAACTATCAGAACAGGTTTATCAAAGATTGCATTAAAAACCAAGGGTGAGAAAAGTCCATTCAGCCCAATGCTCTGGTAGCAATTCTCCTGTCTTAGCATCCAAACTGCTTTTTATACATTCTTAATTCTTTAGTGTTGGCTACATGTGTATTCCAAACACTCATTAAGTGAAGAAGTTGTCTTAATATGTTTTACAATGATTTTTCACTAATTAGAACTTCTCTCTGTGCATGTACAATGGTCATGGGTAAGTTTTACCACTCATGGAGCAGAGTCTTACTCAACCAAGTTGGGGCAGTGGGGGAGGGGGGGGGTGGTGGGCGGGTGGTGGTATGGTGGTGCGGTGGGGCCACAGATTGGATAATCAGGCATGTAGGTCGATTCCCAATGATAATCGAGAGAGATTTGGAGGGCAGTGAATCAGAAGTGCTCATCTCCATGTTCAATTTGGTGATCTGCACCCCCGTTGAACAAGGCTCCATGTTAGGAGTGCTAACATAACATTTACTCCATGTTGCTACATTCGGGAAATCATTTTAACATTTGTACTGGGTTTGTCATTTGCCCATACATCTTGAACAATTTCACACAACATTTAGGGAGAAGATATCAGGGAACTGCAGGCAGTAGGGTTTACAGTGATCAGACTTACTTGATTTTCTTCAATGGATGACTAGTTTTTGTTTTAAAAAAAAGGAAAGATGTTACATTTACAGACAGACATTGTCTACTTTAGAAAAGTCTTCTCATGAATCAGCAGTGAGGCACTGCTCTAATGCACCAACGTGGTGCACCACAGAATCAGAATGCTCTCTTCCATCGGCCCCCTCTCCTTTAGGAATTCAGACATCAGCTGATCTGAGGAGGTCATGACAGATAATCTTGAAACCAACATCAGTTAAACAGGTTATCTGATCATCCTTCTCATTAATGTTTATGGGACCATGCTATGTACAAATTCACTATCATGTTTGCCTATATTAAAAAGTATTTCATTGGCTTTAGATGTTTTGGGATGTCTTTGAGGATGTGAAAGCTGCTATATAAATGCAAGTTCTATCCTTTCTAAAGAATTTAGGAGAAAATAATTTATAAAAGTAGGGTGCAATTGAATGATTTCTTTCAAGAACTGCTAAATTATTACAAAGGTTCAGGAAGGGGACTGTTAAAATACTGGTCGCTTTATCTTTTGCAACCAGTGGCAGCACCAAGTGTTGAACAAGTCTTGTATAGCATGGGCCAAGTGCAGAGTGAAAGCTGTCCTACTCTTCCCAGCAACATGGCTTATTACTAATGAGTGGAAGAATAAGCAAAGTATGCCTATGGTAATTGCACTACACCAGTCATCCGGAGAGCCTCTAACAGTCAAGACTGCCTGTGCAGTGAATTCCCCACCTAACACCATCACCACCAGGACTGTAGTGGTTCAGGATGAAGATCCACAATCATCTCCTCAGGAGAATTTGGGATGGGCAATAAATGTGACCTTGCCAGCATCACACACATATCCAGAGAACAAATTAAAAAAAAGTTCAGAGTTGTGGGCTCATATCCTATTAGGAACTGGATGGAGAATTCTCGAATATTTCTTTATACCAATGAGGTAGTTAAATTGCAGCCTTGTAAAAATCATATAAAGCATAATTCTATGAAAGAACATAAGCAGCCACCAGCCTCAATAAAAAATTTGGGTGGATCACATTCCAGTCAATTTAAAACAGCATAGACCATAAAGCCTATCTTCCATCAGCTTCTCTCATATAGTACATGAGATTGAAAAATACTAAACAATTTTCTTCTGAACTTGTCATTTGTACCTTGATATCAGTGCTGAAGTTGTTAACTTTTGGGCAGCCGGCACCTTCCAGATGGTAGTTAGCCCAACGTAGCAGCAGCTCCTCAGGGGACAGTTTCATCAGGTCCTCCAGATCTTCACCCTCCCGGAGCAGGGCAATCAGTGCTGAAAACAAACGCCTCTTGTAAATAACAGTGGCTGCTCCCTGTTACTAATAACTCATCAAGGTCAGCATTCTGTAGTGGTGATTTGATACAGACAAAAAGCAAAAAGGGGGTAACAGTGGTATACTTCCATCATTAATAATTATTGTACAGCATCGATTGCCAGCTCTGCGCGGGGGAGGTGGGGAGCAGAGGCTTATTTGCAGTTAGATAAAAAGTACAACTTCTATGATGTATCAGAACGCAATGTTACAACTGACAACTCTTTTTCCATGAACTCAACTTTGCTGAATGACAACTAGTTTCAAGCAATTACAAAATGATCAATTAAAAAACAGGCTTGGTGAACTGATACCTTGTAATCCCAACTTAATGGAGGTACAAGGGTCACTGATTAGACATTTTACAGGAGGAACTGAATTTGTCACCCAGTCTCTGATTCTTTCCACCCATTAATGCTATTGGTTATTGACCCCGTGCGGGCAGCTTATCAAAAAATCAAGGGAGCACTGCCCACAATTCGCATGAACGGGTGGAAAATCACGCACATTGTGGGACATCAATTTGTGTATTAAAGAGACCCAATGCTATCAATCAGCAGGCCCTTTGAAGATTGAATAGTGGCGTAAACAGGGCAGCAATACACACTCGAGCCGCTACTGCACTGTTCACGCATGGTGACCCAGGTTAAAATCTAACTCTAATTTATTGGTAATGGACATCCTCGTGGATAAAGATGTTATACAGGAGGTTATACAGGCTGTGCTCAAGCTACGTCTGAGAGAACGAAAGAAACATTCACGTAGATTTTTCACCCCTTGACTATGGCTGAGGAGGGAAATTAAAGAAAAGTTTTAATATTCATTCTCAGGGTGGATTCATAGACCAGGAAATTATAGACCTACTGGTCTAACATCCATTGTGGGCAAGTTATTAGAATCTGTCATTAGGGACAAATGGAGTTGGTGTGGCGCAGATTCATTAGAATGATACCAGGGCTAAAAGGTTTGAACTATGAGGGCAGGTTGCATAAATTAGGCTTGTATTCCCTTGAATAAAGAAGATTAAGGGTGAGCTAACTGAGATGTTTAAGACAATTAAAGGAGTTGACAGGATAGATAGCTTGAAACCATTTCCTCTGGTGGGAGAGTCCAGAACAAGGTTTTTGCCGGGTGCTCCAGTTTCCTCACAGCCAAAGACTTGCAGGTAGATAGGTAAATTGGCCATTATAAATTGCCCCTAATATAGGTAGGTGGTAGGGGAATATAGGGACAGGTGGGGATGTGGTAGGAATATGGGATTAGTGTAGGATTAGTATAAATGGGTGGTTGATGGTCAGTACAGACTCGGTGGGCCGAAGGGCCTGTTTCAGTGCTGTATCTCTAAATAAAGTAAATAAATAAAATAAAGGGAGCACAACCTTAAAATTACATCTAGGCCATTCAGAGGTGATGTCAGAAAGTACTTCTTCAAAGGGTAGTGGGAATCTGGAACTCTTCACCACCACGCCCTCACACCCCCCCCAACAAAAGAATTATGTTGAGTCAGGGGGTCAATTGAAAATGTCAAAACTGAGATTGATAGGTTTTTGTTAGGTAAAGGTATTAAGGGTTACGGAACCAAGTTGTTGGAGTTAAGATGCAGATCAGCCATGATTTAAATGAATGGCAGAATAGGCTTAAGAGACTAAATGGCTTACTCTTGCTCCTATGAGCTGAATAATTCTTGCCCTTTCTTCCTCAAGTCTTAATTAATCTTAAAACCAAAAATTGTGAGGGGTCTGATAGCTGCCTATCAAGAGATACAAGCACCTACCTTCATTTTTGCTCAGTTCGATGTCCGCAAACAGGCCAATTTTGATAACCTGCCACAAAAGACCTAACACAAGGTGAGGCTTCCCCTCTTTAAAATCCTCAGCACCGATATTAACAACATGGCACCCAATTGCTGAGGCAGAATTCAAAGCCAGATTCAAATTTTCCTGTAAAAATATGGAAGATTGGAAGCAATGGTAAACATCTGCAAGTGTAATGTTTAGGACAAAACAAAGTCACTGTGATGGCTAGCAATGTATTTGGTGTCAAAGGCAAGCACATCAACTCTGGTGTTAAAATGGCGTGCATGTTTTAACTAATTTAGCCAATGCATGTTGATCCCAGTACCTGTATAGTGAAAGGGGTGAGCTTCTTTTTGTTAATCGTCCTCTCATCGATGGTGTCAGGCACTGACAGATTGATCATTTTACTAGATTAAAATAGAAGTTAAACAAGAATGTTCAAAATGATTAAGATCCATGACAAAGAACCAGTAACCTGCAAAGCAAAGAAAATTGAAACAAACCAACCTCACAATAGGTTACCTTTTCAGAGGCAAGTACGAACAAGAGACAATTTGTTTTTTAAAAAAATCAGATATTAAATGGGATGTATAGTATTATCTTATTCATTCTTCCATTTTGGATCCCACAACACTATGAAGAATTTTCCAGTTATGACAGCAGATATGTGACTTGCTTCTAGGTTTCCATCAGCATCACTTGGATATGCCTCCCTGTTTCTGGATCTAGGAGAATTGATATCTTCATCGACCATGTTAATAGAGTCATAGAGTTATACAGCACAGAAACAGGCCCTTCGGCCCATCGTGTTTGTGCCAGCCATCAAGCACCTAACTATTCTAATCCCATTTTCCAGCACTTGGCCCGTAGCCTTGTATGCTATGGTGGTTCAAGTGCTCATCTAAATACTTCTTAAATGTTGTAAGGGTTCCTGCCTCTACCACCTCTTCAGGCAGTGTGTTCCAGATTCCAACCACCCTCTGAGTGAAAATTTGTTTCCTCAAATCCCCTCTAAACCTCCTGCCCCTTACCTTAAATCTATGCCCCCTGGTTATTGATCCCTCCACTCCTCAATGCCCCTCATAATTTTGTATACCTCAATCACGTCCCCCTCAGCCTTCTCTGCTCTGAGGAAAACAACTCTAGCCTTTTAGTCTCTCTTCATAGCTGAAATGCTCCAGCCCAGGCAACATCCTGGTGAATCTCCTCTGCACCCTCTCCAGTACAATCACATCCTTCCTATAGTGTGGTGCCCTGAACTGCACACAGCACTCCAGCTGTGGCCTAACTAGCATTTTATACAGCTCCATCATAACCTCCCTGCTCTTATATTCTATGCCTCATCTAATAAAGGCAAGTATTCCATATGCCTTCCTAACCACCTTAACTACCTGTACTACTGCCTTCAGTGATCTATGGACAAGCAAGGTCCTTCTGATCCTCTGAACTCCTTAGGGTCCTACCATCCATTGTATATTCCCTTGCCTTGTTAGTCCTCCCAAAATGCATCACCTCACACTTCTCAGGATTAAATTCCATTTGCCACTGCTCCGCCCATCTTACCAGCCCATCTATATCATCCTGTAATCTAAGGCTTTCCTCCTCACTATTTACGACACCACCAATATTCTTTCATTTTCCATGAGGACCTTTTCATCATCAGAAACCTGGCCAAACCCAATTTACTTCCGACAATGACGGTTTCACACTTAATGTATGTTTAATACCCAGTGATATTAGCTCAGCTGCAAACAGCACACTTCCCGAGTCTCCCCCCTGGGAAAAGGGAAACTCCGTTCACCGATGGACCTCTGTCTGAACCTGTAGTGCAGGTCATAGAGAGGAGAGGGGCTCTTTTCATGGCAATCGGAGTTGACTCCATCAAGGTCAGGCATCAAAATATCTAGCACAAAGTTGCTAGAAGTGGAGGTGAATGTTGTATCCTTCTGTCCCTATTGCCAGAACCGATGGGTCAGTCAGGGAACAGCTTCACAACTCACACCAAAATCACAATGCTAAACCAACATTCGGTAAAGGTAGTGGCAAAAGGAGAGATGTGAATTGTGAAACCACCTATGGCAAGCTGCTTTTAGTTGAAGAGTACAATTGCCAATAGCCCCTGACACATATGGGGCAACGGTTGAAATAAATGGCAGGCCTCCAGTTCCCTAAAGACAGGCGACTCCCTGGAAACAGAGAGGTAGGACATTGGTAAGAATTATGGACACTCACCGTCATTCATGCCATGCTTGCAGTGGTATGTATTACTCTATATTTGATTTGGCACCATGTGGCATGAATGTTAGATTACCTTGGAATAAGAAAGTGCTCCTTTGACTCATCTGTGCAGATATAAGGACCCTACATCGGTGTATCTGCCTTAGGCAAAACTATTTGTTAAACCTAAACATTTTGTTAGTTTTATGTTAAGATTGCTTACTATATATTAATGTAGGATTAGCATAAATGGGTGGTTGATGGTCGGCACAGACTCGGTGGGCCGAAGGGCCTGTTTTAGTGCTGTATCTCTCTATGACTCTAATATCAGAGCCAGAAGTGGGATACCACTGAGAGAAAACCCTGCTGTTTTGAGAAGCATCATGTTATCGACAGTTGAACCTTTCTAAGAGTAGCCAACCCTGAGATGGGGGTCCACAGTCCCATGAGGTATGTGCTGGCCTACATATGCTAAGCAGAGGACATCAGTGGCAAGTATTACAGTAACCAGACAGTACAATGATGACACAATGGTGGGCAGATCCGATCAACAAGGATGCACTGATTTGATCCAGTAACGTCAACCAAATTTCATCAAATGTGTCTCCCACATATCCCCTGAAAATGCAGGCATAGCTAGGACCCACATTTGTTCCCATAGTGACACCTTTTACTTGGAGGAAGAGAGTTTTTTTTTTTTAGTTCTTTCACGGGATGTGGGCATCACTGGCTAGGCCAGCATTTATTGCCCGTCCCTAATTGCCCTTGAGAATGTAGTGGTGAGCTGCCTTAGAGTCAGAGTCGTACAGCATAGAAACAGGCCCTACGGCCCACCGTGTCCATGCCGACCATAATGCCTATCTATACTAATCCCACCTGCCTTCATTAATTCCATATCCCTCTATGCCTTGCTCATTCAAGTACCTGTCCAGATGCCTCTTAAATGTCGCTACTGTTCCTGCCTCCACCACCTCCTCAGGCAGCTCATTCCAGATTCCCACTATTCTTTGTGTGAAAAATTTACCCCTTTGATCCCCTTTAAACCTCCTCCCTCTCACCTTAAATCTATGCCCTCTAATTTTAGTCACCCCTACCATGGGCAACAGACTCTGGCCATCTACCCTATCTATGCCTCTCATAATTTTCTATACCTCTATCATGTCCCCTCTCAGCCTCCTTCGCTCCAGGGAAAACAGACCCAGCCTATCCAATCTCTCTTTATAACTCAAGCCCTCCAAACCATGCAACATCCTTGTGAATCTTTTCTGCACCCTCTCTAGCTTAATCACATCTTTCCTGTACTGCCTTCTTGAACCGTTGCAGTCCTTGGGGTGTAGGTACACCCACAGTGCTGTTAGGAAGGGAGTTGCAGGATTTTGACCCAGTGACTGTGAAGGAACGCTGATATAGTTCCAAGTCAAGATAGTGTATGACTTGGAGGGGAACTTGCAGGTGTTGGTGTTCCCATGCATCTGCTGCCCTTGTCCTTCTAGGTGGTAGAGGTCATGGATTTGGAAGGTGCTGTTAAAAGCCTTGGTGAGTTGCTGCAGTGCATCTTGTAGATGGTACACACTGCTGCTACTGTGTGTCTGTGGTGCAGGGAGTGAATGTTGAAGGTGGTGGATGGGGTTCCAATCAAGCCGGCAGCTTTGTCCTGGAAGGTGGCAAGCTTAAGTGTTGTTGGAGCTGCACTCATCGCGGCAAGGGGAGACTATTCCATCACACTCCTGACTTGTGCCTTGTAGATGGTAGAAAGGCTTTGGGGAGTCAGGTGGTGAGTTACTCACTGCAGAATTCCTAGCCTCTGACCTGCTGTTGTAGCCACAGTACTTATATGGCTGGTTCTGTTCAGTGGTAACCCCCAGGATGTTGATAGTGGGGGAATCAGTGTTGGTATTGCCATTGAATGTCAAAGGGAGATGGTTAGATTTTCTCTTGTTGGAGATGGTCATTGCATGCCACTTGGGTGGCACGAATGTAACTAGTCACTTATCAGCCCAAGCCTGAATGTTCTCCAGGTCTTGCTGCACATCAATGCGGACTGCTTCAGTATGAGGAGTTGCAAATGGTGCTGAACATTGTACAGTCATCAGCAAACATCCTCACTCTGACTTTATGATGAAGCAGCTGAAGATGGTTGGGCCTGGGACAGTACCATGAGAAACTCCTGCAGTGATGTCCTTTGTGGTAGGTATGACTCCAACCAGTGGAAAGTTTTCTGGATTCCTGTTGACTCCGGTTGTGCTAGGGCTCCTTGATGCCACACTTGGTCAAATGCTGCCTTGATGTCAAGGGCAGTCACTCTCACCTCACCTCTGGAATTCAGCCCTTTTAGACCTAGGCTGTAATGAGATCAGGAGCTGAGTGGCCCTAGTGGAACCCAAACTGAGCTTCAGTGAGCAGGTTAGTGCTGAGTATGTGCCATTTGATTGCACTGTCGACGACACCTTCCATTACTTTGCTGATGATCAAGAGTGGACTGATAGGGCAGTAATTGGCTGGGTTGGATTTGTCCTCCTTTTTGTATACAAGACATATCTGGGCAATTTTTCACATTGTTGGGTAGACGCCAGTGTTGTAGCTGTACTGAAACAGTCTGGCTAGGGGCGCGGCAAGTTCTGGAGCACAGATCTTCATTACTAATGCCAGAATGTTGTCAGGGCCCATAGCTTTTGCAGTATCCAGTGTCTTCAGCTGTTTCTTCATATCATGTGGATTGAATTGAATTGACTGATATCAAAGGAGAATCAAAGGAGAAGTTGTCAATCAAGAACAAATTGAGCCAGGCGGAGGAGGGTGGTGATGGATGGAGACTGTTTGGAACTCCATTCATAAAGGCATCAGAAGGTCCACCGAATGTCGTGGTGGGGGCTGGAGGTGTGAAAGGATTGGATGTCCATGGTGAAAAGACGACGATCAAGGCCATGAAACTGGAAACTTAGTGGTGGAGGACATCAGAAGAGTCGGGGGTATAAAACAGATGCGAGATAGGAAATAGAAATTGCGCGGGGCAAGAACAGGCTGAAATGATGGTTCTACCAGGGCAGTCCTGGTTGTGGATCTTCGGAAGGAGGTGGAAGATGATTTTGTGGGGTGGGGGACTAAGAGGTTAAAGGTTGAATGAACAGATAACCTGTTTTAATGCTGTTCATTGAGGAAGGAATATTGGCCAGGACACTGAAACACAACTCAAGATTAATACCCATTTGAACAAAATTTCTGGAATTACTCGAGCATATAATATACCTAACTTTCTCTGGTGTCACACTTTGAATATGTAATTAGATCATGCCTGTATAATGTTTATAATATGAAGGAAGATGGCAGAAATAAATATGATTTATTCATTGGAGGCCAATCATCGCAGTCCCGGGACATCACTGCAGGAGTTCCGTATGGCAGGGTCCTAGGCCCAACTATCTTCAGCTGCTTTATCAATTACCTACCTTCCAACTTAAGGTCAGAAATGGGGTTCTTCGCTGATGATTGCACAGTGCTCAGTCCCATTCATAACTCTTCAGATAATGAAGCAGTCCGTGCCCGCATGCAGCAGGACCTAGACAACATTCAGGCTTGGGATAATAAGTGGCAAGTAACATTCATACCGCACAAGTGATAGGCAATGACCATCTCCAACATGAGAGAGCGCCTAATCACCTCCCTTTCATATTCAATGATACTACCATCACTGAGATCTGCATCAACAACCTGGAAGTCACCACTGACCAGACAAGAACTGGAATAGCCACATAAATTGCATGGCTACTACAGCAGGTCAGAGACTGGGTATTTAGCCCTGAGTGGCTCACCTCCTGACTCCCCAAAGCCGCTCTACCACCTACAAGGCACAAGCCAGGAGTGTGATGGAATACTCCAAGTGCCTGGATGGGGGCAGTCCCAACACTTAAGAAACTCAATGCTATTCAGGAAAAAGCAATTCACTTGATTGGCACCCCATCCACTGGCTTAAACATCTACTCTCTCCACCCTTGGCAGAGGTTCAAGGCAGTGGTGCACCACCACCACCTCAAGGGAAAGTAGGGATGTGCAATAAATACTGGCCTCGCCAGTGACACCTACATCCTGAAAATGATAAACATATAAAGCAGTCTGAACTTAGGATTTAAACTGCAAATTGCCTTATCTGTATGGTGTTATTAGTGGATAGTAGATAGAAAGGATGCTCAAAGTGTATCTGAAACCCATGTACAGTGAATTTAATTTTTAAATAAGGGTGGTTAAATGGGTTTATAGCCATTGCTAGGATCTATGTGATATGGAGATGATTTTGAAATAAAGTGTAGGTAGCACAGAATGATGGAAGTTCAATTACCACCATCTCCTTGTCTTAGATACATTGCCTGGGGCAAGTTCCTGGCCTCCACTTGCTGCATTCCCATCAGGAGGAGGTAATATTGATGCAAAAGGTGCTGCCAGTTTATTGCCCTTTGTTGCCTAGCTGGTATCAGAACTGCACTCCCAGCTATGAGGTGGGGTGGGGGTGGGGAGGTGGTGTAGAGGAGAAGAAGAACCCTTTTTAACAGAAATAGATCTTGGAATATAAATGGAGAAATAAAGAGAGCAACGATAGTAGTCAAGCAAGAGGTCCCTGAAGACCAGATGAAGTTGGATATCTGCATAAGGAAGGCTGCATTAAATAAAACAGGAACATAGGAACAGGAGGAGGCCATTCAGTCCCTCAAGCCTGCTCCACTATGGATGATCTTATAAAGCAGTCTGAATTTAGGATTTAATTCCACTTATTTTCCTTTGCTCCATATCTCTCGGTACTCTTGCTTAGTAAAAGTCTATCGATCTCAGACCTGATAATTTCAATGGACCCAGCATCCACAGCTGATTGGCAGAAGAGAATTCCAGATTTCCACTATCTTTGTGTGAAAAACTGTTTCCTGATTTCACTCCCGAATGGCCTGGTTCTAAGTTTAAGGTTATTCCCTCTTGTTTTGGATTCCTCCACCAGAGGAAATAGTTTCGTTGTATCTACTCTATTAAGTTCTTTAATCACCTCTAATCTTCTAAAAATCAGGGGAATACAAGCCTGGTCTATGGAACCTGCCCTCATTATTTAATCCTTTAAGCCCTGGTATCATTTTGGTGGAACTTAGAAGGTTAAGGGGTGATTTGATTGAAGTCCTCAAGATATTAAGGGAAACTGACAGTTTCTCTTTATCTACCCTATTTCTGCTGGTTGGGGAGTCTAGGATTCAGCGGCATAGTCTAAAAGTTAGAGCTAGACCTTTCAGGAATGAAATTAACACTTCTACATGCAAAGGGTGGTAGAAGTTTGGAACTCTCTTCTACAAGCAGCAATTGATGCCAGATTAACTGTTAATTTTAAATCTGAGGTTGTTTGATTTTTGTTACCCAAAGGTATTAAGGGATATGGAGCGAAGGTAGGTGTATGGAGTTTGGTCATAGATCAGCCATGATCTCATTGAAAGGCAGAACAGGTACAAGGAGCTAAATTGCCTACTCTTGTTCCTATGTTCCCATGGTAAATCTGCACTGCACCTCCCTTCCAAGATCAATATAGCCTACCTGAGGTTTGAATGCAACACTCCAGTTGGGGTCTGATCCCCAATTCTGCAAGTAATACATTTGATATTTGAATGTTCACTGAGCAGAGTATATGTTCAGATTCTTCCCACCTATTCTAAAAATCAGTGGTGACTATTATGGCAAATGCTTTTATTTTCTTTTTATTTATTTATTTAGAGATACAGCACTGAAACAGGCCCTTCGGCCCACCGAGTCTGTGCCGACCAACAACCACCCATTTATACTAACCTTACAGTAATCCCTTATTCCCTACCACCTACCTACACTAGGGGCAATTTACAACAGCCAATTTACCTATCACCTGCAAGTCTTTGGCTGTGGGAGGAAACCGGAGCACCCGGGGAAAACCCACGCAGACACAGGGAGAACTTGCAAACTCCACACAGGCAGTACCCAGAATCGAACCCGGGTCCCTGGAGCTGTGAGGCTGCGGTGCTAACCACTGCACCACTGTGCCGCCCATTTATAAAAGTTTAGTCTTCTGTAAAGTGCAGACATAGAATGCAGCAATGGCACTGCTGCCAGTGGTTCCTTGGTGACAGGGGCAACACAGTGGTGGCACAGTGGTTAGCACCGCAGCCTCACAGCTCCAGCAATCCGGGTTCGATTCTGGGTACTGCCAGTGTGGAGTTTGCAAGTTCTCCCTGTGACCGCGTGGGTTTTCGCCGGGTGCTCCGGTTTCCTCCCACAGCCAAAGACTTGCAGGTTGATAAGTAAATTGGCTATTATACATTGCCCCTAGTATAGGTAGGGGAACTGAGGGAAGGTGGGGATGTGATAGGAATATTGGATTAATGTAGGATTAGTATAAATGGGTGGTTGATGGTTGGCACAGACTCAGTGGGCTAAAGGGCCTGTTTCAGTGCTGTATCTCTAAATAAATAAATAAAATAAATAAATTGGCAAAGGCAGGGATGCTGTTGGTGGCAGTGCAGAAACAGGTTTAGGTAAAGGTGCTTTTACTGCAGATAGCCAAACCAGAATAGGCTCTTATCAGTTATAGGACAAATGTCTTATATTCCCCATTCTACTTGGTGAAACAGGGGGCAAAGACTGACAGACTGTTTTAGATCACAGTGACCCTGGCAGGTATTTATGAGGAAAAGCTGAAATACTTACCAAAGGATAATGCCATTCCCAACTGCAGCAAAAAGTTCAGTGTCACTATTGGCATCCATAGGAATCATTTGCTGACAGTCTGGATCCTTCTCCAAAGCCTTGTTGATCCAATTAACAAAGGCATATCTTTCTTCCTCTACAAGTAATAAGATGATACTTGAATGGTAATTTATTGCTCCAAGATGATAGGAAAGGCCTCAGAGTGCTGAAGATTTCTAGACCAATCAATGTCTTCAAAATTTTCTCAAAAGTATCTCTTTGGTTTTCCCCTCCCCTGTACATTATATATAGTACAACGTGCAGTCCACAGTATCTTACAAGACAGTAACATATCAATAATTGAGAGCACAAAATTCATACTGCCAAAATTAAGAGGGACAGACTTTTCAACACTTGTCACAAAACACTTGTTCCTGCTTAAAAACAAGCATCAACAAAGAAATGTGAGCCAATAACATAGTATTTGCAATCAGAGTCCTATACACTTCAGTTAAGGAGCCCTAGTTTTATCACTGATCTGTGCAGCGTACAGGGACTCCAGTTAAATGACTCAATTATGATCGGGGAAATTCCACTTCACCCACGATGTCCTGCATGTGTGCAAGACACAGTGAGGAGGCTACTGATAGCTGCAATCATCAATTCCTGCAATGTTTTAAAAAAAAGCTTCATTACTTTAACCTTTTCTCAGAAATTTGCAAATTTTTTGGCAGTACAGAACTTGAGTACTGCTGAAAACAAACATTTTGTTGAAGCTCTTCGTCTTGCACTCATCAGGACAATTCACAAGAATACTAATGTAAGGGAAAGCAACAAATTTATACTGTATGAGAAGAGAGTGCTGATTGGTTGGCAAGTGGACTCTGATTGGTAGAGGCATTGCCATGGAGAATACACTAGTTTATGGCAACTCTCAGTTAACTGCCAAGCTTTGTTTGAAATTTAAACCAGGCAGCTTGACTTTGATTGGTTAAGGCATTGCCCTGAGGAATGAACCAGCAAGTGGCATTACATATCATTCATATATGAGATGGATTCGAAATCTTTCAGGATTAGATAGCTGCAACATTCACTTAATACTGAATTGGTTTGACGTGCTCTGCAGGTTATTAATTTATATTCACATACCAGAAATATATACATTAGTAAAGATGATAGAGTTAGATTTAAAAAGTAATAACTGTAATAAGTAAAATATTCAGTACACAGGAGTGAGTCTATTAAATGTTAAAGTGGGGTCAGACTGTGCATTTTTATATGCCTAAAGCCTATGAAAGTAGTAGATTTGTGCAGGTCAGAAGGTAAATGCAAGGGAAGGAGGTCCTTTGGCCCACTAACATCATCTATCCAGAATTTAAAACAACAATCTACAGCCATCATCCCACCATCTGGCTGTCTCTTTTCACCTCCACTACTCTGGTCCAGAAGAACATTCCAAATGTTAACCACTCTAAAATGACGTCCTGCCTGACGCCTGTCCTCAATTATTCTTTTGCCAATTTTAATCTATGGTGCTTTATTCTAGTATCCAGGTACAAAAACCTTAGTCTGAAAAGAAACACTCACATGTGCATACATTGCAGAGATGAACAGGTCTGTGATACATATATATCACATGTCACACTAGCCTCAGCTTGTGCAATGTTTCCACATTTCAGACCAAATTCTAGTTCAATGTTATGGAAGCTAATTAAGCCATAGCCGCTAAATAGGATGTTGTTCCTGTGTCCCTGGACCAAAGACCATTAAAATGGAATGTATTTTTCTGAGGCTGCATTTAGACTACACGATCACTACATATAATATAGTACCTATACATATGCATTCTGAACCCTTACTTTAAAAGTAGACTAGGTGTTCAGCATAAAATTATATAGAATACACAGCACAGAAATAGGCCACTCAGCCCAACTAGTCTATGCCTTTGGTTAGGCTGCACATGAGCCTCCTCCCACCCTTCTTCATCTAACCTCAGCACCAAAACCTCCTATTCCTTTCTCATATGTTTATCTAGCTTTCCCTTAAAAGCATCTATCAAAAACATTCCAATCCACTTTGTTGCACCAAACTAGAATGTAGTTTAATTCAAACTATGTGAGATGAACAAGTCACCCTGAAGTACCTGAGTAGGAGTGCTGTGTTCCTTCACTGGATTTTTCAGTCCCATGAACAGCGCAGATTCCCTCCTTCTTTAAGAGTTGCTTTCTGAATGTTTTAGCAACATCACTGCTCTTTAAACCATAGTAAAGCTGTGAAAATGCAAGAGATGAGTATTTATCCACTGTTATTCTTATATTTCAATAGGGGAGCTAAGATTTATCAACATCAAGCAAGTTCTGGCAGTGAGCTTTATAAAAATCAGCAAGACGAACACAGATGATAAATCAATTTGGAGCTAAGACTATGAGGAGCCACTGCCAGTGTGGGGCCTTGTGTTTATGCTTCATCCCAATGAGTGTTATTTGTCAACCATCCATTAAAAAAAAGTATGCAGAGTAACAAGATGGCATGAAAGAAGGCAGCAACAGGTTTACTGCAGCAACAAGTTACCACAATGGATTCAGGAGGTGAAAATGGAATCAAAGGATGTTCTAGCCCAGAAATGGGCCATCAAATCTGGGTGTGTGCTTTTCTCCCTAAACCACTGTCTAATCCTGATCTCCTACTGCTCCCACACCCTCCAATTCCAGCAACCATCTAATTCACTTTGAAAAGAACTTATGAACTTTAATTTAACACAGCTTCTGACAGAGAGCTACACATTCTAAGAAGCTTCCATGTGATGAATTCTTTTCTAACCTCCCTTTAATACCTTCTGTGATTCTTTCTATTTCATGCGCTCGTTACTATCATCAACCAGTGAAAACAACCCATAACCTTCTCATAATACTTCATAATCTTGAAGACATTGATCAGGTCACCCCTTAACTTACCCAACTCTAATGAAGTCCAGTTTATCCTCATAACTGTAACTTCACTCCTTGTTCAACCATAGCAAACCGCTAAGATTCAAAGAATCTGATTTTAGGGAAAAAAATTCCCTGGATAATTCTAGATTAAAATTACGTTTATTTATCTGAGGATTTTTACTTTAAGAACTTTGTCATTTTTCTCTCTCCTCTAAACAGAAACACATTTAAGAACTTATATTTACACCTTTCACATCTTCAGGATGTCCCAAAACACTTCATAACCAAAGAAATATTTTTGAAGTGCAGTTACTGTTATAATACAAAAAATGGCAGCTGCCTTTTTGCAAACAGCAAAATCTCACAAACATAATAGTGATAATGTCCAGATAATGAAGCTGATTATTTTAATACACGATTTATCTAGACAATTTTCTTATATGATGAAAAATTTGTTGAAAGTTTTTACGCTGATTCCCAGTCTTGATCACTCAGAGGAAGGCAGCTCAAATAGTTGTGGAACTCAAGCCCAGAAGGGAAAAAGTCTAATATATTATCTCAAAGGCACAATATTTTAGCAGCAGTATTTTGTTTAGGTATCTGTTACTGACCCCTGTAACAGAATTAACCTGCACTTCAAATGGGTGAAGATTTTTCTTGGGTTATGACCATGGTTCCAGTCTGCAGTTACAGATCGCATCCACCCAAATACACATGCTCCCTCTTTCATTTCCATAGCAATGCCAGATTTAAGTGGGGATGGCCCAAAAACAGCATTGAGGCTCAGTGCTTTTGTTTAATTAGTAAACATGTCTTACACACAAGAATTTCCCAGGTCTGATACTTTGGTCCTGTTCGGAGTTAGTTGATCTCTGCATAGAACTACTCAAATTGGTCTCAGGACCTCTGGGTTATGCAGGGGAAAATGACCAGGGCAGCCATTTCTCATCATTATCTAATGACTCCCACATGGATTGGATGAGAATAGGATCAAGCTGAACTGTGATCCTGCTGTGGGGGGGGGTGGGGGGGGGGGGGGCGCGGGCGGGGAGGGAGAGTGGGGAAGAGCTTTTCAGTTCAGACTCAAATTTAAGTAATGACTATTTGGGCAGGAGAGTGCCTGGTGTTTATGAATCCATGAGCCAGTAAAGGGCCAACATCAAGAAAGGAGGGAAAGGGAGAAAGAGGTTAATTGGTGAGTAAAAGAAGCAAGAAAGGTTTTTACTAAGCTTCCTGCCGCTGTAACAGGGCCAGTTTATTGTTGTCTACCTAAAAGAGGAGGGATCTATCTGCCTGAGGATAAAATGTAGGATTGACTCCTTACTGGCTGATTTTGTTATTGATTGATGTAGCTATTGAAAATGAAGCAAAGTATTCATTTTTAGCAATACGTGTCCAGTATTTTAGAATAAATCACTTATTTAACAAATTTGTAAACAGTATCATGGAACCTAACTTTTTTGAAGAGGTTACAAGAGAATATTTCCAGCCTGCTTCAGAGAGAGAGAAAATGGAAGGGAAAGGGGCCAGGGAGGGATGGTTAAACACCCCTGTGCATTGTGAAAATCTAGTTTTATGTTATTTAATTAGAATTGGAGAGGTGATAGTTACTTGCAAAATAAAGTGCATCTAAATTGATTTAAACTCGAGAGGCAGGAAGATCTTTATTTTATTTTTATTTAGCACTGAAACAGGCCCTTCAGCCCACCGAGACTGTGCCGACCATCAACCACCCATTTATACTAATCCTACACTAATTCCATATTCCTACCACATCCCCACCTGTCCCTATATTTCCCTACCACCTACTTATACTAGGGGCAATTTATAATGGCCAATTTACCTATCAATCTGCAAGTCTTTGGCATGTGGGAGGAAACCGGAGCACCCGGAGGAAACCCACGCAAACACAGGGAGAACTTGCAAACTCCACACAGGCAGTACCCAGAATTGAACCCGGGTCGCTGGAGCTGTGAGGCTGCGGTGCTAACCACTGCGCCGCCCCACTGAATGCTTCCTTCCAGTAGTGGATACATGGCACAAGAAAGTCAGGAGTTTGTAAAGGCCATTCAGACTCCATGTGTCGTTACTCTGCCATCATCTAAATTTCTTCCCCCATCTTCCCTTAAAAAATAATTAAGCAGTGCTATTAATGCTTCTTCTGAACATCCTTTTTCAACAGAGATCGTCAAAGTATCAATTCATCCGAAATAACAACCTCCCCTGAGAGTCTACTCCACATGCTGACTATCTTGCAGAAAAACAAGTTTCCTCTAAACTTTAATCTTGCTTGAATTGTGTATTTTGTACATGCATCCTCTAATGCTATACACTTTCTCCAGGGTAATTAGTTTAGTTCAATCTTATTTATACTTATTATTTTACAGATCCATACCATGCCCTCCGTCAGTCTTTGCTTTGACATAAACAGGTCTATTCCCTTCAGCTTTTCTTCAGATTTAGTCTTCAACCCCAAAGCCTGGAATTATTTTGATTACTTCTCTGAAGCCTTTCTAACACATCTCTAGCTAAAACTGCAGATCATACTCCACATTGGTCTCACCACTAATCAGTAGTGTTAGTACGACTGGTTCTGGTTTGGAACTTAATGCCTCCAAGGGTATTCCAGTAGTCAATCTACCTTATTAATAATTGCTTCAAACTGACCATATACTTTCAAAGGATGATCAAGGTTCATTCGCAAGTCCTTTTCCTTACCAGATCTTAACAGTGAAGATCCTTCTACATTATGCACTCATTAATGGCCCATTTACATATATCAACCATGCTTGGACATAGGAGCACAAGGGAAATGTAGTACAGTCATCTGAATAATACATCCAATGAAACCACTGTGACACAGTTTCTATTGCTGGCTATTTTTTGAGCAAAAGCTGTAAAACCCTCGAGACTTTCTGACCCATATCAGAGAAAAAAGAATCCCTATGAATCTCAAACAGGACTAGCCACTTTGGGACAGATTTCCTACCAAACTCCAGGTAACACAGAGTTCCAGTGAGCTCATGCCCTCTGTAAACACATGATGGTACCTCATTGCAACCCTCAGTCCACAGAAACATCTATGGTGTTCAAAGAGAGTGCTCCAATTCTCAACGATATTGTATTTCTTGAACACTCTGAGCTGAACTTTTGGGGCCCATGAAAATAACGGCGCTGGCTGGCATGTCAGTTTATAGGACACTGTTCCTGGCGTCGGCAATGATAATCAGGGTGGGGGTCAGGGCAGGACAGAAATCCTGCTCTCCTCCCTATTGAGGCCAATTAAATTAGTTAAAAAGCTTGTTAAGAGCTTGTTAGGGGGGAGGATGAAATAATTAAAGGGGCACATGGATTGCAGAAGCTGTCAGTTTCTATTCAGCTGAAGAGAGGCTGGTACAGAGTGGGGAGTCAGTCAAGGCTGCCCCAGGGCATCACCCTGGCACCATAAGAAGGTAGCAGGGCAAAAGGGGACTCTGATTTTGGTAAGGAGGTGTCCTTGGCACTGCATAGGTGGCAGGGAAAGTGGGCACGCAGCATTGAGCACTGAATGGGGTAGTCACTCCCTAGCACAGTAGAGGCAGAAGAGCAGGGAGCAAGGCTGCCAAGGACAATTGGGTGGCCGCCTGCTCAGAAGGAAGGCTGCAGTTGGCAATGGGGGCACTACTGTCAGACTTTGGGTCAGAAGGGCAGAACTCCAGGCATCAGGAGGGCATGGGAGAGGAAAGAGGATCAGGAAGGCAACAGAGGCCAAACCCTCAACACAGGATCTACCACTGAAGACAGAGCTACCTGGGGATGACCAAGATCCAATGCTTGAGGAGACTGTGACTCTCCAGGCAGATGGTCACAGAGATCTGTGCCCTTGTCGCCAAAGATCTTACACCTCACAGCACTGCTCACTATGCCCTGCCAATGGCCGTCAAAGTCACTTGAACTTCTTTGCTGTGGACCTCAGTGGCATCTCAAAAAGCTGTGCACCACTGTATCTTGGTGGTCACTGATGCCCTCTTTGCCAGAGCTGCACAGTACATTCACTTTATGACAGATACCGCATTGCACGGGCAGAGGGAATTGGGTTTCGCCTCCATCGCTGGATTCCCCCAAGTGCAGGACATCATTGATTGCCCCCATATGGCTGTGAAGGCACCCAGTGACTGGCCAGTGAGATTCATCAATAGGAAGGGCTTCCACTCCTTCAACATCCAACTGGACTCCAGCACAATGAGTTTCCTCCGTGTGTGCATGCACTTTCCTTGCAGCTGTCATGACGCCTTCATCCTCAGCCAGTCCAGGCTGCCTCAGATCTTTACTCTGACCCCCATGCGTGGATGGATTCAAGGGGACAAGGGAAATCCCTTGAAACAATGGGTTACTGACCCCTCCATGGGAGGCCCAGACAAAGGCACAGAGGCAATACAGCCTATGCCACCTGCTCAGTAGGACAACCACTGATCAGACCTTCGGGTTTCCGAAGAGGCAATTCCAGTGCCTGGATAGGTCAGGTGGCACCCTCCAATACCCTCCTGCAAGGATTCCGTCATTGTGGTGGTCTGCTGCACTCTCCATTACATAGCCCTCCAGAGAGGTGTGGACCTTGAGGAAATAAGACCATGGAAGGAGACAGCCCACTGGGGGAGGAGCCAGGAACAGGAGTTGGGAGAAGAGGCGGCATAGGGAGATGATGCTGAACAGAGAGATGCCTATGCTCATGACGAGGTGACCGCCTCCTGCCACCCTCTGGGAAGAGGACCTTTCTCCTCTTTCTCATGGCATCCAGCATTAGATCCAGGTCAGCATTGGTGAAGCGAGGAGCAGTCCTGCTTCAGTTGCCAGACCTCTGGCTCCCCTGCAACTTCCCTCTGGTACAGTGGAAGGTTTTGGCATAATCAACTGATCTCTCCCTGTGGACAGCCAGCAGCCTCAATAATGGCTGCCATGGGGAGTCTAAATGAATGCAACACTTCATCCGACCCAGCTCCACTCCTGCTTCCACTGGCTCTAAGTGGACAGGAAACCAGTCTCCATAACAGAGGCTTCCCCACATGAAAATCTTAGTTTTAATCAGCTCCCCACAAGAGGCAGGTTTCTGACACCCCCAAAAACTTGGCGCCTATGTTGTGGAGAGGGGTGGGAGAGAGAGGGGGACGTGGGGGAGAGAGAAAAAAGGAAAAAAAAAAAACTTAACATTCTTAAAATCTCCAACAATTAATACCTGAAGGAATGAAACTCCACATTTGTAACAGCTAATTTGCAGATCCAGAGAGGTTGTTTGACAGTAATTAACACTTGTCACTCTATTAAAAGGGTACTTAGGCTGGAATGGTGAAGACACAACTTTCTGTGGTAAGTTTAATTCATATCTACCATGCAAATACAGCAACTTCATGCCATTCAATGCATTTCAATCGCGTGCCAAACAGCGAGATGCCGTTTTTGCGAAGCTAATGGCGGAATGGCGTAACTCTGATAGCGACTTTTGCACTTTCGCCTTTAACTGTGCAGCCACCTGAAGCTGCTGCACCATTTGCACATAAATAACGGCCAGAACAATTATCCTCACCATTATTTTGATAGCAAAATCTAGCCCAACAAAAAAATGGGTTGACAACTTCATTAAACAGCAAAAGTAATTTCACACCTTTGTAGCTTAATTATCACATAGCGTGATTTCACGCGATTTGGTCTTCAAAACAAACATTTCTGATGTACAATAATATCTTCAATTCATCCTCAGCTCTACTTTGAATTAAACTTTCAAAATTAAGAAAGAATAGGGCAGGGCATATAGAAGCAGACTGTTTGCCATAGTTGAGCTGTCTAGAATGAAGGGCCGTTGGTACAAGATTAAATGTAAGAGATTTAGAACAAATGTCAGAAGAAGCTTCTTTACAATGGTGTAAGGCTGTGGAATTCACATTCAGGATTAGTGGTTGATGCATAAAATGTCAACATTCAAGATTAAATTGCTAAAAGCACGGCCACCAATAGTGGAGTGATTAAAATTGGGGATGTACAAGATGCAAGAAAATTGGAGGGGTGTAGGGCTAGAATAGGTTACAGAGATAGGGAGTAGAAAGGCCATGGAGCGATCTGAAAATAAGAATGAGAATATTAAAATTAACATGTTGCCAAACCGGGAGTCAATGTAAGTAAGTTAGCACAGAGGTGCTACCAGAAGGACGTGGAGGCTTTGGAGAGGGTACAGAAGAGGTTTACCAGGATGTTGCCTGGTCTGGAGGGCATTAGCTATGAGGAGAGGTTGGATAAACTTGGATTGTTTTCACTGGAACAACGGAGGTGGAGGGGCGACATGATAGAGGTTTACAGAGTTATAAGCAGCATGGACAGAGTGGATAGTCAGAAGCTTTTTCCCAGGGTGGAAGAGTCAGTTACTAGGGGAGATAGGTTTAAGGTGAGAGGGGCAAAGTTTAGAGGGGATGTGCGAGGCAAGTTCTTTACACAGAGGGTGGTGAGTGCCTGGAACTTGTTGCCGGGGGAGGTGGTGGAAGCAGGTACCATAGAGACGTTTAAGAGGCATCTTGACAAATACATGAATAGGATGGGAATAGAGGGATACGGACCCCAGAAGTGCAGAAGGTTTTAGTTTAGACAGGCATCAAGATCTGCGCAGGCTTGGAGGGCCGAATGGCCTGTTCCTGTGCTGTACTGTACTGTTCTTTGTTTGTTTCTTTGTTTGAAAGGGACATGGGGTGAGTTAGGGATACAGATAGCAGAGTTTTGGATGAGCTCAAGTTTATGAAGGATACATGGTGGGAAGCTGGAGCAATGGAATAGTCGAGTTGAGAGGTAATGAAGGAGATTAACAATGGTAACAATGTAAGATTCAGCAGCAGATGAGATAAGGCAGGGGTGAAGATAGCAATGTGATAGAAGTGGAAGTAGGTGGTCTTGGTCATGGAAAGAATATGGGGTTGGAAGCATCGCTCAATGTCAAATAAGACACCACGGTTGTGAACAGTCTTGTTCAGCCTCATACAGTTCCCAGGGAAAGGGATGGAGTTCGTGTCTAGGGAACAATGATTGTGGCGAAGACCAAAAACAATGGCTTTGACTTTCCCAATATTTAACTCAAGGAAATTTCTGCTCATCCAGTAGTGGTTGTCAGTCAAGTAGCGTGACAAATCAGAGACAGTGGAAAGGGTCCAGAGAGGTGGTGGTGGTGTTGTAGGTTCTGTGTATTTCTATATAAACCCATTTCTTTGAAATCAAATTCGCTTCAGGCTCGATGACCTTTTTAACCTTATTACTGTATTTCCCATATTCTCGGTCACATTACTATTCCACTCTACACAACATATACACCTTTTCCTTGGTTCGTAATTCAATTTACAGACAAAGTAAGGAAGAAAGTTTTGGAGATTATAACGTCAGAGTTCATGAATTGTACCATACTTTATGTTTCGTATGTTTTAGGTTCAAAAAGTAGTTAATTTTACATTTATGAAATACAGTGTTGCAGTTTGAAGGGAAGTATGACAAACATATAATCACATGCTAAATTCAGACATCTTTTATATTGTAGCAAAGGTTAAATTAAGAATTACTTTCTTGCCTATATCAAACAATATTTGTCCTTCAGATGAAACATTAAACAGAGGCCTGCTTGCCCCCTCAGACAGATGTTAAAGATTCCATGATGCTATTTGGAGAGAAGCAGGCAAGTCCTCCCTGGTGGACTGGTCAATATTTATCTCTCAAACAAAATCACAAATAAAATCTGGTCATTTTCCTATTGCTGCTTGTGGGACCTTGCTGTCCCAAATTTGTTGCCCCATTTCCTACATCACAATAAAGTAGCTACACTTCAAAAGTACTTCATTTGCTGTAAAGCACTTTGTGAGATGTCCTGAGTTCATTCATTCTTTATATTAATTTTATAATGATAGGGATTTAGCAATAATGTTCAGTAACTCAGTCTTCTCAGTCAAAAATAACTCCAAAAGGACACAGAAAGTAACTTACTGCAATAAAGTCATCAAAACTGATCTGGTCCTTTGAACCTTCAGAGGCCATTAGGTTTTCTTTTATTTCTCGTATTTTGTGGCCTGGTAATGGCAGATTGGCTTCTTTAAAGAGGTTCTGGAGTTCATTGTTATCAATGTATCCAGACTTATCGATGTCTGAAAAGAAAAAGGAGGTCCGATTAAAGCTTTCAAAATCCTTTAAATGACAAAAGAACTAATGTCTTTCCCCATCAAGGCCATTCCCACCTTAGTCTGAGTATTAGACATCTGGGAGCAGAGTTTCCGCTTTAGGTGTAATCTGCAATCGGGCGCAAATTGTGTGTTTTGAGAAGTACTCATCAAGTTTCCACTCCAATTTATTGACATATTGCTGAACATAAATGGCACTATTAGTGCAGCCAAATCCTTGACCGTCTGGCAAGTCTCCTCTGCAGCCTTCATCAACTTTGTTTTGAGACAGTTACAAGGATGGTGGTGGGGGCGGGGGGGGCGGGGTTGTTGGTTGGTCAGTTACCAGCATGGAAACATTCATAGAGCATAGTGCAGCTAGATCTTCTATTAGCTGAAGGTAGGTTGGCATGGCCAGCAGAGAGAGTGGTAGCTGCATCTTCAAACTGAGAGCAATGGAATACCAGTGACACGTTCCCACAATATGACTTAACCGGAGGTACAATCAATACACCTTCAGTTCTGTCAGTCTCAGTTGTTCTTCCCGAGTTAACTAGTGTTAGGGTTATGTAATTAGATTACTCACCAATTTTTGAAAATGCAGTTTGAAGCTCTTCCAGCTCTTCATTGGAGATCTGTACTGTATCTGCCATCTTCCTCGAATATCTCTGTACAAGCAAATAAATCTGAAAAAAAAAATTAGAATACGTGGTTTATTACTTTCAGGTTCATATTCAGAAAATGTAATTTCTCTCAACAGTCCTCATTCCTACAATTTACTTTAAATGATCCAGAAAGACTTAACACAAGAAAGCAAATACATTATTTTTCTTTGTCAGTTGATATTATAACCCTGATCTTGGGTCATAACCTTATAATCCTCTCTTTCTGCCTGACAATTTGAAATCACAAGCTGTATAAAACACTAGCTAGGCCACAGCTGGAGTACTGTGTACAGTACTGGTCACCACACTATTGGAAGGATGTGATTCTACTGGTGAGGGAGCAGAGGAGATTCACCAGGATGTTGCCTGAGCTGGAGCATTTCAGCTATGGAGAGAGACTGGATAGGTTAGGGTTGTTTTCCTTAGAGCAGAGAAGGCTGAGGGGGGACCTGATTGAGGTATACAAAATTATGAGGGGCATAGATATGGTAGATGGGAAGAAACTTTTTCCCTTAGCGGAGGGACTAACCAGGGGGCATAGACTTAAGGTAAGGGGCAGGAGATTTCGAGGGGATTTGAGGAAAAATTTTTTCACCCAGAGGGTGGTTGGAATCTGGAACGCATTGCCTGAAGGAGTGGTAGAGGCAGGAACCCTCAACATTTTAGAAGTATTTAGATGAGCACTTGAAATGCCATAGCATACAAGGCTATTGGTCAAGTGCTGGAAAATGGGATTAGTATAGGTGCTTGATGGCCAGCACGGACACGATGGGCCTGTTTCTGTGCTGTATACCTCTATGACTCTACGGTCGTAACAGCAGCAGTGAGAAGTGCATTCCTAAAGCACTTTTCACGTCTTCATCACCCCAAGGCAGTTTACAGCCAATTTGCACACAGCAATGTTTCACAAACAGCAATGAGATAAATGACTCGTTAGTCCGTTTTTGCTGTCGTTGGTTAAGTGATAAATATTAGCCTGGAGATCAGGACAACTCTGCTGTTCTTCTATGAAGAGAGGGATCTTTTACATCCACCTGAATAGACAGAAGTGGTATCCATTCTACACTTCCAAGACAGACTCTTCAACATTGTAGTACTTTGAGTACTGGTACTCAAGTGCCAGCACAGGTCACATGCTGAAGTCCCACAGCAGTGCTTGAAACCCTGACCTCTGACAAAGAGGCAAATCTGCTACAAAATGAGCCAAACTGACATATACACAATTTACATTCCAGTGGCTTAACAACGGACAGAAGTTGTGCAGAAAAGTGCTATACAGTCAGGAGGGAGTCTTCAACATTGCCTCTGGACCTCAAGGTGTCTCATGGCACCAGTCAAACAGACAAGGAGACCTCTTGCTGATTACTGCCTATTGTACTCCCTCAGCCAATGAATCAGTACTTCTCCACTTGTGAGAAGTACTGAGGGTAGCAAGTGCACAGAATAGGTAGGGGACTTCAATGTCTATCTCCAAGAGTGCCATCACTACTGACCAAGCCCTGTAAAACACATCTGCCAGACTGGGCCTGTGGTAGATAGTGAGAGAATTAGCAGGAGGGAAAAATCTATTTGACCTCGTCCTCACCAATCTACCAGTTGCTGGTGCATTTGTCCATGACTGTATTGGTAGGAGTGACCACTGCAAAGTCCTTGTGGAGATGAAGTCCTGTCTTCGCACTGAGGACACCCTCCACTGTGTTCTGTGGCACTACCACCCTGCTAAATGGGATAGATTTAGAACAGATCTAGCAATGCAAAACTGGGCATCCATAAGGCACTGTGGGCCACAGCAACAACAGAAATGTATTCAGCCAAAATCTATAACCTCACGGCCAGACATATTCCTCACTCAACCATTACTGTCAAGCCAGGCGACCAACCATGGTTCAAAGAAGAGTGTAGAAGAGCATTCCAGGAGTAGCACCAGGCATACCTAAAAATTAGGTGTCAGCCTGGTGAAGCTACACAGGACTACATGCATGCTAAACAGTGGAAGCAGCATGCGATAGACAGGATTAAGCAATCCCGCAGGCAATGGATCAGACCAAAGCTCTGCAGTCCTGTCATATCCAGTCATATATGGTGGTGGACAGTTCGAGAATTAATTGGGGGGAGGTGGCTTCACGAACACCCCATCCTCAATGATGGCAGGGCCTACCACTGGAGTGCCAAAGACAAGGTTGAAGCATTTGCAACCATCTTTAGCCAGAAGTGTCAAGTGGATGACTCATCTCTGTCTCTTCCTGAGGTTCCCAGATGACAGTCTTCAGCCAATTCGATTCACTACACGTGATAGCAAGAAATGGCAGAGTTCACTGGCTATGGGCCCCGTCAACATCACGGCTGCAGTATGAAAGACTTGTGCACCAGTACTAGGTGCACCCCTAGCCAAGCTGTTCCAGTAAAGCTACAACAATGGCATCTACTGGCAATGTGCAAAATTGCCCAGGTATGTCCTGCCCACAAAAACAAGACAAATCCAATCCGGTCGATTACCACCTAGCCAGTCTACTCTCAATCAGCAGCAAAGTAATGGAAGATGTCATCAACAGTGCTATCAAGTTAGACTTACTCAGTAATAACCTGCTCACTGATGCTTAGCTTGCACCCAGACCACTCAGCACCAGACCTCATTACATCCTTGGTCCAAACATGGATAATAGAGCAGAATTCCAGAGGTGAGGTGAGGGCGATTGCCTTTGACAGAGCTTGGTATCAAGGAGCCATAGTAAAACTGAAGGTTGTTGGAGCTCAATCATCTCAGTCCCAGGACATCAGTGCAAGAGTTCCTTAGGATAGTGTCCTAGACCCAACCATCTTCAGATGCTTCATCAATGACCTTCCCTCCATTATAATGTCAGAAGTGGGGATGTTCGCTAATGATTGCACAGTGCTCAGTCCCCTTTCTAACTCCCCAGATACTGAAGCAATATTCCATATGCAGCAAGATCTGGACAACATCCAGGCTTGGCCCGATATGTGGCAAATTCATGCCACACAAGTGCCAGGCAATGATCATCTCCAACAAGAGAGAATCTAACCACCTCCCCTTGACATTCAACAGCATTACCATCACCAAATTCCACACAATCAACATTCTGGGGATTACCATTGACCAAAAACTTAGATAGGCCAGTCACATAAGTACTGCTGCTACAAAAGTACATCAGAGGCTGGGAGTTCTGCAGGAAGTGGATCACCTCCTGACTCCCCAAAGCCTTTCTACCACACAAAAGGTACAAGTTAGGAATGTGATGGAATACTCTCCACTTGCTTGGATAAGTGTAGCTCCATTAAAACATCCAGAACAAAGCAGCCCACTTGATTGTTTAAGGTGGTGGTCAGGGTGCCATTCATTCACGCCACCACCAGCACACCATGGCTGCAGAGTGTACCATCTACAAGATGCACTGCAGCTAAATTTAGATTGGGGGCGGCTGTTTCAGGGTAAATTTAGATTGGGGGCGGCTGTTTGAGGGTAAATCAACATCTGACATGTGGGAGTCTTTCAAACGTCAGTTGATTAGAATCCAGGACCGGCATGTTCCTGTGAGGAAGAAGGATAAGTTTGGCAAGTTTCGGGAACCTTGGATAACGAGGGATATTGTGAGCCTAGTCAAAAAGAAAAAGGAAGCATTCATAAGAGCTCGAAGGCTGGGAACAGACGAAGCCCTTGAGGAATATAAAGACAGTAGGAAGGAACTTAAGCAAGGAGTCAGGAGGGCTAAAAAGGATCATGAAAAGTCATTGGCAAACAGGATTAAGGAGAATCCCAAGGCTTTTTATACATATATAAAGAGCAAGAGGGTAACCAGGGAAAGGGTTGGCCCACTCAAGGACAGAGGAGGGAATCTATGTGTGGAGCCAGAGGAAATGGGCGAGGTACTAAATGAGTACTTTGCATCAGTATTCACCAAAGAGAAGGACTTGGTGGATGATCAGTCTAGGGAAGGGAGTGTAGATAGTCTGGGTCATGTCGTTATCAAAAAGGAGGTGGTGTTGGGCATCTTGCAAAGCATTAAGTTAGCTAAGTCCCCAGGGCCTGATGGGATCTGCCCCAGAATAGTGAGGAAGGCAAGGGAAGAAATTGCTGGGTCCTTGACAGAAATCTTTATATCCTCATTGGCTACAGGTGAGGTCCCAGAGGACTGGAGAATAGCCAATGTTGTTCCTTTGTTTAAGAAGTGTAGCAAGGATAATCCAGGAAATTATAGGCCGGTTAGCCTTAGATCAGTGGTAGGGAAATTATTAGAGAGGATTCTTTGGGACAGGATTTACTCCCATTTGGAAACAAATGAACTTATTAGCGAGAGGCAGCATGGTTTTGTGAAGGGGAGGTCGTGTCTCGCTAACTTGATTGAGTTTTTTGAGGAAGTGACAAAGATGATTGATGAAGGGCGGGCAGCGGATGTTGTCTATATGGACTTCAGTAAAGCCTTTGACAAGGTCCCTCATGGCAGACTGGTACAAAAGGTGAAGTCACACGGGATCAGCGGTGAGCTGGCAAGATGGATACAGAACTGGCTCGGTCATTGAAGACAGAGGATAGCGGTGCTTTTCTGAATGGAGGGCTGTGACTAGTGGTGTTCCGCAGGGATCAGTGCTGGGACCTTTGCTGTTTGTAGTATATATATATAAATGATTTGAAGGAAAATGTAGCTGGTCTGATCAGTAAGTTTGCAGACGACACAAAGGTTGGTGGAGTTGCGGATAGTGATGAGGATTGTCAGAGGATACAGCAGGATATAGATCGGTTGGAGACTTGGGCGGAGAAATGGTAGATGGAGTTTAGTCTGGGCAAATGTGAGGTAATGCATTTTGGAAGATCGAATACAGGTGGGAAGTATACAGTAAATGGCAGAACCCTTAGGAGTATTGACAGGCAGAGAGATCTGGGCGTACAGGTCCACAGATCACTGAAAGTGGCAACGCAGGTGGATAAGGTAGTCAAGAAGGCATACGGCATGCTTGCCTTCATCAGTTGGGGCATAGAGTATAAAAATTGGCAAGTCATGCTGCAGCTGTACAGAACTTTAGTTAGGCCACACTTAGAATATTGCGTGCAATTCTGGTCGCCAAACTACCAGAAGGACGTGGAGGCTTTGGAGAGGGTACAGAAGAGGTTTACCAGGATGTTGCCTGGTCTGGAGGGCATTAGCTATGAGGAGAGGTTGGAAAAACCCGGATTGTTTTCACTGGAACGACGGAGGTGGAGGGGCGACATGATAGAGGTTTACAAAGCTATGAGTGGCATGGACAGAGCGGATAGTCAGAAGCTTTTACCCAGGGTGGAAGAGTCAGTTACTAGGGGACATAGGTTTAAGGTGCGAGGGGCAAAGTTTAGAGGGGATGTGCGAGGCAAGTTCTTTACACAGAGGGTGGTGAGTGCCTGGAACTTGCTGCCGGGGGAGGTGGTAGAAGCAGGTATGATAGCGACGTTTAAGAGGCATCTTGACAAATACATGAATAGGATGGGAATACAGGGATACGGACCCCGGAAGTGCAGAAGGTTTTAGTTTAGACAGGCATCATGATCGGCGCAGGCTTGGAGGGCTGAATGGCCTGCTCCTGTGCTGTACTGTTCTTTGTTTTAAGTTCTAAATTGCATAAAGGAGGGGAAAGTGACTAGCTTCAACTTCAAGGCAGCATTTGATCAGGTGTGGCACCAAGGAGCTCTAGTAAACTCGAAGTCAATGTTGATCAAGGGGCAAAAATCAGTGGCTGGAACAGAGGAAGATGTTCCTCCGCCATTTCTGCCACCTCCAGCGTGATACCACTACCAAACGCATCTTTCCCTCCCTTCCCTGTCAGCATTCCAAAGGGATCATTCCCTCTGCGACACCCAGGTCCACTCCTCCATTACCCCCACCATCTTGTCCCCTTCCCACGGCACCTTCCCCTGCAATCGCAGGAGGTGTAATACCTGCCCATTTACCTCCTCTCTCCTCACTATCCAAGGCCCCAAACACTCTTTTCAGGTGAAGCAGCGATTTACTTGTACTTTCAATGTAGTATACTGTATTCGTTGCTCACAATGTGGTCTCCTCTACATTGGTGAGAGCAAACGCAGACTGGGTGACCGCTTTGCAGAACACCTTCGTTCAGTCCGAAAGCATGTCCCCGAGCTTCCGGTTGCTGGTCATTTCAACACTCCCCCCTGCTCTCACGCTTATATCTCTGTCCTGGGATTGCTGCGGTGTTCCAGTGAACATCAACACAAGCTCGAGGAACAGCATCTCATTTACTAATTAGGTGCACTACAGCCTGCCGGACTGAACATTGAGTTCAATAATTTCAGAGCAGGACGGGCCCCCCATTTTTATTTTTATTTATTTTTTCTGTGTTTATTTTATTTTAGTTTGTTTCTACTGTGCCTACCCACTGTTTTTTTCATGTTTGTGCTTGGGGCCAGGCTGCTCAATTTTCTGTTCATTAACACTCTCTCTGTACTAATGCTTTGTCTTTCAGCACATCATTAATATACCATTTGCCTTTGCTCCATGACCTTCTGGTCAGTTATTCCCTGTGACCTTATCCTATCAACACTTTTCTTTTGTTATCTCTTGCCCCACCCCCGCTTTACTTGCTTAAAACCTTTTACATTTCCAATATCTGCCAGTTCTGATGAAAGGTCACCGACCTGAAACATTAACTCTGCTTCTCTCTCCACAGATGCTGCCAGACCTGCTGAATATTTCCAGCATTTCTTGTTTGTGCTTTCGAGGAAGATGTTGTTGTTGGAAGACAATAATCTCAGCCCTTGGACATCATTGCAGGAGTTCCTCAGGGCATCTGTGTAGCCCAACCATCTTCATCAATTCAGCTGTTTCAATGACCTTGGTCAGAAGTGCAGATGTTTGCTGATGATTGCACTGTGTTCAATTCTTCAGATAATGAAGCAGTCCGTGGCCAGATACAGCAAGACCTGGACAACATCTAGGCTTGGGCTGATAAGTGGCAAGTAACATTCATGCCACACAAATACCAGGCAATGACCATTTCCAACAAGACAGAATCTAACAACCTCCCTTTAACATTCAATCGCATTACAATTACCAAATCCACTATCAACATCCTGAACATCACCATGACTACTGCAGCAGATAAGAGGCTGGGTATTCTGCAGCTAGTGGATCACCTCCCAACTCCCAACCGCCTTTCCACCACCTACAAAGTACATATCAGGATTGTTATGGGATACTCTCCACTTGCCCGGATGGGCACACTCAAGACACTCGACACTGTCCAGGACAAAGCAGTTTGTTTGACTGGCACCTCATCCACTAGCTTTAACATCCACTTCCTTCACCATCAGCACACTGTGGACTTTAAGAAAGTGTTTGATAAAGTACCATATAAAAGGCCAGTTAACAAAACTCAGGGTCCTGGAATAGGAGTGTCAGTGTACAATTGGATAAAAAATTGGCTTAAGGACAGAAAACAGCGAGTCATGGTAAATGGTTGTTTTTCAGACAGGAAGATGGTAAACACTGGTGTTCCCCAAGCATCAGTGCTGGGACCACTGCTTTTTTTGCTATATATAAATGACTTGGATCTTGGAATACAAAGTAGAATTTCAAAATTTGCCTATGGTATCAAACCTGGAGGTGTGGCAAACAGTGTGGATGATACAAACTGCCTGCAACAGGACATAGATAGGCTAGCAGAATGGGCAGACAAGTGGCAGATGGAATTTAATACGAAGAAGTGTGAGGTGTTACATTTTGGCAGCCAAGGGATAGGAAGAGGCAATGTAGACTTAATGGCGCAGTTCTAAAGAGTGTGCAGGAACAGAGGGACGTGGGGGTGCATGCGCATCGACCTTTGAAGGTGGCAGGACATATCGAGAGAGTGGTTAGCAAAGCATATAGGATCTTTGGCTTCATAAATAAACACCTGTAATGTAGACAGCTTCCTTTGTAACATTTTCTGAAATATGCTTGCCAATCTCTTGTGGCATGTCCACACAGTAAGTCAAGATCAAGTATTGTATTTAGGTAAAGTGGGTTAGATGATTACATCAAAGTGTACAGATTTAATGCAATTCCCATTTGAAAGCCATGTATCCTCTGATTTAAAAAATATATATATATATTTCTATTCTAAATTTAGGTCCAGAATTATAATAGGAACTGCCCATGTAAACTTGTCACACTTTAATTACATCTTCTTGCCAGTAGTGGAACTGCAGTGCTTCCATTAGGAAGGGAGGGTATATTTGCATCGTAACAAGTATACATAGGCAGTTTCCATTATAAATATGGACATAATTTTCAGAGAAAATGTTGGCATGACGCATGCAGATGTCAGACTTCTAATAAATTAGCTTGTGGCTCCCATTTTGTTCTTGTTTCTAGATCATGGAGACTAAAGATAATTAGCACATTAAGGTATTTTGAGCTTTTGTTAAATGATTCAAAATGCGGCTAATTCTTTCAAGGAATACTTTTCAAATATTGAAGTTGTTGCTCATGATGTGGGTGACTGATTTCTCTACATAGAATACACTATTTCAATTATATGATACATATTTCTGCATACTTTAAATTATGACCGTGCTTCAAGGGCCCTCACAATCTTCGATCTGTTGATGAGCTGGATTATAAATGAACATGAATAGGAAGTTAAAATAGCCACAAGTCACTTTCACACAAATCTGCGACTCGTGGAGTGAGGGTATACTTAATATAGGGCATGATATAGGAAATGTAGCTTCTGTGACACAGCTCAGTATTTGTGATAGCTTATGTATGAGCTATTTTTCCCTGAGTGTTTGCACCTAACCAAAAAATGAGATGTTGTCACACATCTGTCTGCTGTAAATTCCATGTAAGCCTGTGCAAGAAGAACTTGTTTCCAAATTAGACATCACTACCATACTCGCAGCAGCTTTGAAACTGAATTTCTAAATGCTTTATGATTGATAATGCTGCTTCTATTGAAGTGGAATGTGCATTCCCCTGTCCCTCATCCATTAAACACTAGAAAATAAACCCTCGACAGCTGGATAGTAATTTCAATAAAATTGTGCCCGTTAACTTCTGTTACAGCTGTTTTGAGGCATGCAGTTTCAAATACATCAGAGTTCACTAAATGTGGATTCCAGTCTAATATATACTTTAGATTTAATGTAGCACTGGCACCTTTTAATCCCAAAAGTATTGTGCTTGAGCACCAACAGACCAACAAAATATGATTAATTATTTCTTACTCAATTTGTGATTGTATTTGGAGAGTAATTTTATAACAGGCATGTTTCACACTTCCTCAGAAATAAAGTGTTGATTTTACAACAGTTTTTTAATTTTTTAATTCATTCACAGGATGAGAGTGTTGCTGGCAAGGCCAGCATTTATTGGCCGTCACTAGCTGCCCTTGAGAAGACAACATCTACCACATTCCCTTCATCAAAATATTCAATTAGATTAGTCAAGCATGATTTACGTTTTACAAATCTGTGCTAACTATCCTAACATTGGCATCTACCCGGCAATGTGGAAAATTGCCCAGGTTTGTCCTGTACACAAAAAGCAGGACAAGTCCAACCCAGCCAATTACCGCTCCATCAGTCTACTCTCAATCATCAGTAAAGTGATGGAAGGTGTCATCAACAGTGCCATCAAGCAGCACTTGCTTAGCAATAACCTGCTCAGTGACACTCAGTTTGGGTTCCGCCAGGGCCACTCAGCTCCTGACCTCATTACAGCCTTGGTTCAAACATGGACAAAAGAGCTGAACTCAAGAGGTGAGGTGAGAGTGACTGCCTTTGACATCAAGGCAGCATTTGACCGAGTATGGCATCAAGGAGCCCCAGCAAAACTGGAGTCAACGGGAATCAGGGGGAAAACTCTGCTGGTTAAAATCATACCTAGCGCAAATAAGATGGCTGTGGTTGTTGGAGGTCAATCATCTCAGCTCCAGGACATCACTGCAGGAGTTCCTCAGGGTAGTGTCCGAGGCCCAACCATCTTTAGCTGCTTCATCAGTGACCTTCCTTCAATCAGAAGGTCAGAAGTGGAGATGTGCGATGATTGCACAATGTTCAGCACCATTCGCGACTCCTCAAATACTGAAGCAGTCCGTGTAGAAATGCAGCAAGAGCTGGACAATATCCAGGCTTGGCTGATAAGTGGCAAGTAACATTTGTGCCACACAAGTGCCAGGCAATGACCATCTCCAACAAGAGAGAATCTAACCATCTCCCCTTGACATTCAATAGCATTACGATCGCTGAATCCTCCACTATCAACATCCTATGGGCTACCATTGACCAGCAACTGAACTGGAGTAGCCACATCAATACCGTGGCGACAAGAGCAGGTCAGAGGCTAGGAATCCTGCAGCGAGTAACTCACCTCCTGACTCCTCAAAGCCTGTCCACCATCTACAAGGCACAAGTCAGGAGTGTGATGGAATACTCTCCACTTGCCTGGATGGGTGCAGCTCCAACAACACTCAAGAAGCTCGACACCACCCAGAACAAAGCAGCCCACTTGATTGGCACACCATTCACAAACATTCACTCCCTCCACCACCGACGCACAGTGGCAGCAGTGTGTACCATCTACAAGATGCTCTGTAGCAATGCACCAAGGCTCCTTAGACAGCACCTTCCAAACCTGCGACCTCTACCACCTGGAAGGACAAGAGCAGTAGAGGCATGGGAACATCGCCACCTGCAAGTTCCCCTCCAAGTCACACACCATCCTGACTTGGAACTATATCGATGTTCCTTCACTGTGGCTGGGTCAAAATCCTGGAACTCCCTTCCTAACAGCACTGTGGGTGTACCTACCTCACATGGACTGCAGCGGTTCAAGAAGGCAGCTCACCACCACCTTCTCAAGGGCAATTAGGCATGGGCAAATGTTGGCATAGCCAGTGACGCCCGCATCCCATGAATGAATAAAAAAAAATTAACTCAAGCTTCTCCAAGAGTTTTCTCTGATTATTGTTTCTAAAACTTTACCCACCACTGATGTTACATTATCTGGCCTGTAGTTGCTAGGACTGTCCTTACACCCTTTCTTGAATAATGGTGTCACATTTGCCACTCTCCAATCCTCTGGCATCTCCCCTATATCTAGGGAAGATTGGAAGATTATAGCAAGCCCTTCCACTATCCCCACCCCCATTTCTTTTAACAATCTGGGAAGCAAGCCATCCAGACCAGGTGACTTATTTACCCTAAGCAAAGCCAGCTTATCCAGTACCTTCTCCCTCTTAATTTCCCTATCCATGCCTCTACTCTCTCCCCTTCTGCTGATAATTTGTCAGCATCCGCTTCCTGACTAAACACCAATGCCAAGTACTCATTAAGCATATTAGCCTTTCCCTGTGCCTCTAAGCATATATTACCCTCTTTGTCCCTAATAGGCCCCACTCCACCTCTTATTATTTATATTCAGTGGTTCGTCAGCAATTACTTTTACTTCAGTCCTACTACTGGCCCATGCGTGCCTAAAAAAATGGGCAACACGGAGGTGGAAATCAGCTCCACTATTCCATATTAAATGAGAAGGTATTTTGTTAGATTAGATTAGATTAGAGATACAGCACTGAAACAGGCCCTTCGGCCCACCGAGTCTGTGCCGAACATCAACCACCCATTTATACTAATCCTACACTAATCCCATATTCCTACCAAACATCCCCACCTGTCCCTATATTTCCCTACCACCTACCTATACTAGTGACAATTTATAATGGCCAATTTACCTATCAACCTACAAGTCTTTTGGCTTGTGGGAGGAAACCGGAGCACCCGGAGAAGACCCACGCAGACACAGGGAGAACTTGCAAACTCCACACAGGCAGTACCCAGAATCGAACCCGGGTCGCTGGAGCTGTGAGGCTGCGGTGCTAACCACTGCGCCACTGTGCCGCCTGTTGTTTCTAACATCGGGTATTTCCAGGTATATTTTTGCTCTTGAAGTGTATTTATGGAGATACTGCAATCTGTAAACAGGTCTAAAATTCAACTTAACTTGAACAGAAAATAATTTATTGGTTGAAATCGCGATTGACGAGTAACAAACATGTGGCCTCAATTCAGTGCTCAAGGAAAACCAGAAACAGGAAATGACTAATACAGCAGGTTCCATTTTGTGTGGTATCTTAGATACTGAATACCACAGAATGAATCTTAAACACGATAACATGGCCCGGCTTTTATCACAACAACTCAAAGCCTTGAATCCTGGAATAAAGTATAAACTGCAACACGAGTCTCATTTTTTGGGAAGTGAAATCATACAGGTTATGGGGTATTCAGAGTTTTCAAGATTGCACTGTATCTGAAAGCAAACCAAACAGAAACAAGCTGGGCTAAAGTATATGAACTGGCTTTAGCAACATGGGGCAGATTGTATTAATTGAATTTGTGTTAAACTCAAAAAAAAAGTTCAATATTTAACACAAAGTATTTTGTCTAATAGGAACCACTTTCCTTTGTCTATAGGATACAAATTACAGCTAAAGACCCATAAAACCAGAGGTTTATAGCAGAGAAGGTGTGCCTGTTGTGTCTTTGCAAAACTCATCCCACTGCCTTACCCTCTCACCATAGCTCTGCATCTTCCTCTGCTTCAAAATATTTACCTATATTTTTCTAAAAAGAATCCCTGCCTCACTCACTCAGTGTGGCAAAGCAAGCTATGCTCCAATCACCCTCTCTCTAAAGTGATTGAACTTAACCTACCTTTTCACTATTAGTAATGATTGCAAAGTGAGGATTCATCATCATTCACTCCTCAATTAGAGGAAGTGCTCTCGAAATACTAGAGGAGTTCTGATGAAAGGTTAACTCTGCTTTTCTCTCCACAGATGCTGCCTAACCTGCTAAGTATTTCCAGCATTTTCTATTTTTGTTTGTGCTACAGGAAATACTCTTTCCCTGCTTACTCCAGCAAAATCCATCATCATTTTAAAACCCTCTACGGAGTGGTCTTAGCTTGTGTTGCTCCAGTGGAAATAGTTCCAGTAATTTAAGTCATTCAGTGTAGCTATAGTATCCCTAGCATAATATTGGTCCAATCCTTGGGTTAAGTTATATATTAAGTTATAGATGCATTACCAAAAACCCAAGAGACTTTTGTGTTTCAACTATTTGCATGTGAATTTTTCTAAATAACCATTGCCAATCTCCAATAATTAGCAATAGTGTGAATAATGAGTAACAGCAATAAGACATTCTTATGATAAAATGATATATTTTACAACTTTATGCCCTGAAATGTATTGTAGGTTTAGCTCCTCTCTCACCCATTGCTGGATCATGTGTGACATGGACTGGTTCACAAATCAGGATAAGAAAAGCAAACCTGGTGATCACTACTTCTACTGCTCCTCATCTCAGAACTGTTCTAATTTCTTGTTTAGTAGTTCTCCCCACAACTTACCCGAATCACTGCTTCTACTTTACAAGTGCTCAATGCTAAAGTTATGACTCAGCAAGTTGACTTTAAAGTTATTGTCCTCACTTTCAAACTCCTCCATAGCCACATCACACCCTGTCTCAGTGATCTCCTCCTGGCTTGCTTCCTCAAATGCAGCTTCTGCTTGTATAATGCTGGGCTTCTGTTTGTACCCATTCAGCCACCATGCTTCTAACATCATCTTCCACTTTTCTATCTCCATCTCTTTCAAAATCCTTTCCAAAAACCCTACTCTTTGATCTACAACCCTAATCCGGTTCAATTTTCCCCTTTCCCCTATTGCCCATTAATCAACTGTTTTGTCTTCCTCAACTGAAAGCACTTTGAGGCATTATGCAATGCAAGCAGAACTATAGCAATACAAGTAATATCTGTATAAACAGTAGAGCACTGTACCAGAAAGAGATTTAGGATGTGAGTTTGTACACATATGGCTATTTTCTGATCTCAGTAATGTCACTGTGGGGAAATGCCAAGCAGAAGCTGGGGACTATCAGAGGAACAGTCATCTGTAGCCACTCAAAAAACATCTCTCACTGGCTGCTTCTAAGGCATTAGAAGTAGTAGCCTAGAAACAGAACCCCACCCACTTCCCTCAACTGAGTTGCAGACACATGAATAAAAAAGAACTCACTTCAGACGATTTCAGACAGAAACGAAAAAAAGCTCACAAAATATACTTAATTATCTATATTGCTACTTAAACCAACTTACATTTTCAACAGATTCTCTTTTTTTATGTATACTTTTTATTTCACTATTTCCTATCTAATTATCTCACTGCTCATTTATAACCATCGGCATCTACAGTCCTGAACCAAAGATTTACATTCTATTCATTTGGCAAATAATGGAGGTGGTCAAAACTGGAAGATAAAATTCTTGTAATATTCCTAAAAGATTTTCCTCAGAAACAAGCTACAAATAGAGTATGAAATGCTTTTGCAATGTATAACCTATGGTTCCTTAATATTCAGTTCCACAACTTCCCTTCGCAGGGCATCACTTCTGCTTGCTCGATCAGTTCTCGGTAATGTTGTACTATGTCACTAAAACAAATGTTACATATGGGCATTTAATAAAGTACCCAGTTTAGCTTGTCTGTGCAATGAGCAAATTCCAGTATTTCTGTGATTTCACTGCTTCCAAGACGAATTATCGATTGGATTAAAAATAGGCAGCTTATTAGAAAAAAAAACAAGCTGCATCAAACTGAGACTTCTAAGTAAATCTTAGAAATTTGAAGGAAGATTGATTCATTCAGTTCAAATACTCCATCCTTGATTTATATACAGACACAAGTCCAAGAATAAATTCGAAGTGTTTATTACATTGTAATAGTGGCTTTATAGCATAAGTTTGATGCAGTATTTAACAGATTTTAGGACAAATTTTAAAAACTGTATGTACACTTTCTTAGGCGGCACAGTGGTTAGCACCGCAGCCTCACAGCTCCAGCAACCCGGGTTCAATTCTGGGTACTGCCTGTGTGGAGTTTGCAAGTTCTCCCTGTTTCTGCGTGGGTTTTCTCCGGGTGCTCTGGTTTCCTCCCACAAGCCAAAAGACTTGCAGGTTGGTAGGTAAATTGGCCATTATAAATTGCCACTAGTATAGGTAGGTGGTAGGGAAATATGGGGATGTGGTAGGAATATGGGATTAGTGTAGGATTAGTATAAATGGGTGGTTGATTATCGGCACAGACTCAGTGGACCGAAGGGCCTGTTTCAGTGCTGTATCTCTAAACACTAAACATAAACTTGCAAATAAGAATTAAATGATTTTTTTTTAAATCACAAAAATAAACAGGACATCGCATTCGGCAACTGAATCATTTGGAGGTTCTGTGTAACATTTTTTATTTCCACTGAAAGACTGCAATATGTTAAAGTACATGCAATCAGATTCCCGATGCATTAGGTACACCAGGCCTAAAATAGGACACAAGAAAGTGCCTTTAAAATAGTATTATTTTAAAACAGAAAGTACCAATTTTTAATCTAACAAGACCAAAGATAGAAATAAGGTGATGCAGTAACAGAAACTAGCTCTGTACTAATAGCACGTTGCATTCTGTGACCCAATATCATGCTGAGTAACCTTGACAAATATTAACAAAGGTGCATAATTTACCTGACCATGCCAAACACATACTGCAGAAAGAGCACACTAATTGAGCATTACAGATGCCACATTTGTTAATGATTTCCTTTCAAAAATTTCAAACTGACAGTTGAAGGTGGGGCAATTATATACTCACAGCCTGACTATCAATATGTCTGCCTGGTACACAGCCTTACCACAAGCTTCCTGCGCTTTTGCTTTAAGATATAATCACATGCTTACAGCATTGACTGTGCCCAACGCACGTTGACCGATTAATTCCAGCACAGCACACCAAAGCCCAATTTTGGTTCCTTTGCATTGAAAGACAAATTTCTTTCAGCAAGATGCACAAACCCAACACCCATCATTACCTTAGTGAAGCAGAGTGACTTTTTTTTTTACTCTGTGATTGTCTTAAAGGAGTCCTCACTTTCTTCTGTAAGAGAACATAAGCACTGTATGTCAAACAGTTGCATTTAGAGGAAGGAAGTGACTTGAGTTGCGATAAGTAACGTGTCATCCCAAGAGTACAAGATTTGCCTTTATAAGGTAATTCAACAGTGGATATGGTTATCGCATGAACCAACTTACCGCCTGTTTTCAGTCTTCACTTATTTCCACCTGCTTAATCACTCTCCAAAAAGGCTTCATGCTATAATCTCAGATTCCAATCACTTCAACTCCCAGCATCAAATAATCTTGAGGAAAATCCTCCTTTGTATTAATTTAAAATTGGAAAAAACAAACACCCTAGTGATTAGGAAATATCACATTACCGGAAACAAGTAACTAACAGCATCGATAGTTTAGAAGCAAATTAAAGCTGGCAGTTCCACACTCTATGTTCTTGCTTTAATACATGTGTGGCTCATACTTTTCTGGTTAAGTCCTAGAACGATTTTCTGCAACTGAAATTGATTTCAATTTTTGATGAAATGCAATGTATGAATTCAAGTCAATTGATATACAGCTCATCTGCATTGCGACCCTTTACAGATAAACTTAATTATAAATCTTACATCTGTGCACACTTATGTCAATTTTTCCCCATTATAAATTCCTACGTCCACATTTATATCGGAAACTGTCCATGTAATGTTAGCACTCTGCAATTACACACTGCCACCAGTAAAAGCACTGCTTTGAGACCACTAACAGAAAAGTGTGGTTAATGTGATAAGCTCACATAGACAATTTTCATTGATAAAGTGGATACAGGAATTTATAATGAAACTATAAAAGTAAAGGAAGAATATATGACTTTAAAATGGAGACATTTGCACACCCTGATCCCATCCCTCTAACCTGGCCTCACTTGAAGATTGCACTGTGCAATGATATGGGAGATTGAAGAGTTTTGCATATTATTTTGAAGTGCTCCACTTAAATACTCCATAGCATCATGGAATTATGAAGTGGAAATGTCAGGAGCAGAGGGCCAGCCACATGATAATGTAATAGTGTAATGCGAGTTACATGCACTTCCCCAATATAATGGAGAGTTCCCATGATGACCTAGGCCTTGAACTATGCTGTGCAAATATTAGTGCACTTTGTTACGACCTGGTGAGGAATGTGTCTCGGAGTCTTTGGCTGTCTTTACCTGGTCTTATTGTAACAGTGTTTAATTTTAAACATACCGTGTTTTATGAATCCTTGTTCACAGTTTCCAATTATAAGGCAAAGAAATGAGCACAAACAGGCTTTCTTTGGTTTAAAGCAGAAAGATGAAATTTAATAAACCTTAACTTAAACTCTAATAGGGTTCACGCCTACGGATATACGATGTGCCCATGTTAGCATACATACGTGATATAAACATGCAGCTAGGGACAGAAACGAGCAGAGGAAAAGATAAGTAGAACAGTTTGAGGCAATATCTTGTTACTGTTTCTCCAGCTCGCTGTAGTCCTTGATTGAAGATATGAATATAGAACATAGAACATAGAACAGTACAGGTCCTTCGGCCCACGATGTTGTGCCGAACCTTTAATGTACTGCAAGATAGTCTGGTGTATCGTTGGGGCCCAGTCGTCGTCTTAAAACCTTGTTCACGTAGGAAACCTTTATTCTCTCTGAGTTTACGTGTCCTCAATGGTTTCAGTTCCCTGACAGATGAGCAGGCAGACAGGCAGGAAAGGAGATGTTCTCAGTCCATGAGCACACAGCGTTCTCCCTCAAATCCCTCTGTTGGGAGTGCAAATTCAAAAAACACTCTCAAGTTGCCTAGCAGGTTAGTGATGTGACTAGCTCCTTATATGGAACAGTCTCTTCAACATCCTTTGTTGGAAGTTCAACAGCCAGTTAGCCATGTGACTAAAACTGGTCTGACCACTTCTGTGTATTGGAGAAGCAACTGCTGGGTCCCCATTGTTTCAACATTGTCTGGTACTATGTAAATGTCCTTCCAGTCAGGGTTTTCAATTTTTAAGTTTTAATCTTCATGTGGTGAAATAATGTGTGCCTCAGTCTTGGCAGGTGGGGTTTGCCTGACAACTTGTTTATATGAAGTTTCCTCATCAGCTATTCCAATGATAGCATTAACCAGTTTATCAGTAAATGAAGGTCAACATGGTTTCAGAAAGGGTAATTCCTGCTTGACCAACCTATTTAATAAATTGGAATTCCAAGTGGATGTTGGAAGTCATTCTTAGGATATGGGCATTGCTGGCAAGGTTGGCATTTTTTTTGTCCATCTCTAGTTGCTTTTGAGAAGGTAGTCGTGGCCTTTCATCTTGAACTGCAGCAGTCCATGTGAAGGTGCCTGAAATGTTGTTAGGAAGGAAACTCCAGGATTTTGACACAGCACTGAAGGACTGGCAATGCATTTGCAAATCACAATGATGTGAAACTTGGAGGTGACGGTATTCCCACGCACCTGATACCCTTATCCTTCGAGCTGGTGGAGGTTGCAAGTTCGGTCTGTGTTTCCAAAGAAGCTACGGCAACTTGCCACAGTCAACAGAAGAAAATATTGATTGTATAGCCACAGCACAACCATTGAGTAGCTACCGTATGCCAGTGGCCGAGGGATGGATGTTTAGGTGGTGGATGGTTGCTGATCAAATGGACTGCATTTTCCTGAATGCTATCAAGCTTCTTGCATTGTTGAAGCTGCACACATCCAAACGAATAGTGTCCCATCACAATCCTGATTGGTGCCTTGTAGATGATGGAGAAACACCAGGGAGTCAGAAGGTGAGCTCTTCCCTGCAGAATACCCAGCCTCTGATCTGCTCCAGTAGCCACTCATTTATGTGGCTGTTTTAGTGAGTTTCGACTCAATGTTGACTCCATGATGTTCTTAATGGGGGGATTTGGTGATGTGGTTGGGCTCTCTCTTATTAGAGATGGGCATTGCTTGGTGCGAATGTGACTTGCCACTTATCAGCCTTGCTGCATTTGGGCATGGACTGCTTCATTATCTGAGGAATTGATAATGGAGCTAAACATTGAGCAATCATTAGCAAAAAGCCCCACTTTTGACCTCATGATGAAGGAAAAATCATTGATAAAGCAGCTGAAGATCACTGGGCTCAAAATACTGCTCTGACAAACTGCTGCAGTGGATCTGGACTTCAAATACTTTTGCTGAAGTTTCACATAAAAGGCAGCTCCACAAACCTTGGGTGTAACAATCCTTGGGAAAACTTAAAATTAGGTATGCAATTGGCTGAAAGCGTAGGGGCATGCTGTTTTCCTGGAGAGATAAGCTGAGTACAGTGTATCAGGTAATAAGGACTGGAGCAACTACAGTTAATAACTTCTAAAATTGATCTGTATTCCTAACAAAATGCATGTTAGTCTGAAATAAAAACAAGAAATTCTGGAAATACTCAGCAGGCCTGGCAGAATCTGTGGAGAGAGAAGCAGAGTTAACGCTTCAGATCAGTGACCCTTCTTCAGAACTAGCAGATATTAGAAACCTGAAAGTAAGCAAGTAAAGCGGGGGTGGGGCAAGAGATAACCAAGGAGAAGGTGTAGATAGGACAAGGTCACAGAGAATAACCGACCAGAAGGCATTAGAGCAAAGGCAAACAATATGTTAATGGTGTGGTGAAAGACAAAGCATTAATACAGATCGGGTGTTAATGGACTGAAAACTGAACAACCACAAGCAGAAATATGAAAAAAAAACTGTGGGTAGGCAAACTGAACAAACGAAGATAAGATAAAATAAAATAAAATAAACACAAATATTAAAAAAAAGAATAACTAAAAAGTAAAATGGGGGGTCTGTCATGCTCTTAAATTATTGAACTCAATGTTTAGTCCGGCAGGCTGTCGTGTGCCTAATCGGTAAATGAGATGCTGTTCCTCGAGTTTGCTTTGATGTGCACTGGAACACTGCAGCAATCCCAGGACAGAGATGTGAGCATGAGAGCAGGGGGCTGTGTTGAAACGGCAAGTAACCAGAAGCTCAGGGTCATGCTTTCGGACATAGCGGAGGTGTTCTGCAAAGAGGTCACCCAGTCTGCGTTTAGTCTCCCCAATGTACAGCAGACCACATCGTGAGCAGCGAATACAGTATACTACATTGAAAGTACAAGCACACTCCTGAAAGGAGTGTTTGCGGCCTGGGATAGTGAGGAGAGAGGAGGTAAATGGGCACATATTACACCTCCTGCAATTGCAGGGGAAGGTGCCATGGGAAGGGGATGAAGTGGTGGGGGTAATGAAGGAGTGGACCAGGGTGTCGCGGAGGGAACGATCCCTTCAGAATGCTGACAGAGGAAGGGAGGGGAAGATTCATTTGGTAGTGGCATCACGCCAGAGGTGATGGAAATGGCGGATGATGATCCTTTGGGTATGGAGGCTGATGGGGTGGAAAGTGAGGACAAGGGGAACCCTGTCACGGTTCTTGGAGGGAGGGGAAGGGATGAGGGTAGTGGTGTGGGAAATGGGCCGGACACGGTTGAAGGCCCTGTGAACCACAGTGGTGGGGAATCCTCAGTTGAGGCAAAAAGGAAGACATATCAGAAGCGCTGTCACGGAAGGTTGCATCATCAGAGCAGATGCGTCGGAGATGGAGAATCTGGGAGAATGGAATGGAGTCCTACAGGAGGCAGGGTGTGAAGAAGTGTAGTCGAGGTAGCTGTGGGAATCGGTGGGCTTATAATGGATATTAGTAGACAGCCTAGCTCCAGAAATGGAGACAGTGAAGTTGAGGAAGGGAAGGGAAGTGTCGGAGATGGACCATGTAAAGGTGAGAAGGGTGGAAATTAGAAGCAAAGTTGATAAAGTTTTCCAGTTCAGGGCGAGAGCAGGAAACGGCACCAATACAGTCATCAATGTACCGGAAAAAAGAGTTGGGGGAGGGGGCCTGAGTAGGACTGGAACAATGGATGTTTGACATATCCCACAAAAAGACAGGCATAACTAGGACCCATGCGGGTACCCATAGCAACACCTTTTACTTGAAGGAAGTGAATGAAGTTGAAGGAGAAGTTGTTCAATGTGAGAACATTGGAGGAGGGTGGTGGTGGATGGGGACTGGTTGGGCCTCTGTTCAAGGAAGAAGCAGAGAGCCCTTAAAACTGTCTTGGTGGGGATGGAGATGTAGAGAGATTGGATGTCCAGAGTGAAGAGGAGGCGGTTGGGACCAGGAAACTGGAAATTGTCAAAATGACATAGGGCAACAGAACAGTCACGGATGCAGGTGGGAAGAGACTGGACCAGCGAAGAAAAGATAGAGTCAAGATAGGAAGAAATAAGTCTGTTAGTCTGACTTTGGGTGGGGTGGGAGGCAGGTACAATCAAGTGGCAGAATTTTGGCAAATGAAATTCAATACAGGTGTTTCACAATCAAAGAATAGTGTTAAACTGGCTATGGAGGAAGCTGGAGGAAATTCAAGTTTCTAGGGATGGCCTTATCTCATTCTTCTGCCCTTTTGTCCTCTCTCTCCGGATTGAAATTATGCTTTGTCCTTGACCCTCATTTAGGCTTCACATGCTAACTGAAGCAGGAAGATTCATTTTCAGAGGTGTGATCGACCCCTATTTTCACTCTCTCGCAGTCCCCAATCTAGGGGTTTAAAATGCCATATTGCATCTTTGATTTGCCTGGAGATCACAGCGTAGTCAAGTGTCTGTGCTCCTTAGTGATCACCATCTCCTCTATGATATGCCTGACACCAGCAATTTGTCTACAATTGCTTGCTTGTCTGTCTTGCTGACGATGTCTATTTCAAATTAAATTGCACACAGGATGGGTGTCAATCAAACTTCATTTGTGCAGGCCAGACACAGTAATAGCATCAGACATAAATACTTCCACTGTTGCTATGCAAACTTTGGGTCAAAACTCCAAGATGCTGGCATTGAACCCTTCACTTGCTTGGACGAGAGTTCCAGGAAATACTGAGGGAGAGATTCTGAAAACTCAAATGCCTGCTCAGAGATCAATGAGCAACAGGATGAAATGGCCTTTGGCAATGGTCTGCTCTGCAAGCAGACAGTGACTACAGAAAAGTGACCCAGGCACTGATGTAGTTCCGCTAGGATACGTCACAGTCAGCAGGCCTTCAGCATCCTGGCGACTTGCCAACTAGGGGAAAACTTACTGGCTTGGCATATGGACAACAAACATGGTGATGGTCATAGCATGAATGGCAAAAATACATGCCCCAATCATAAAATTAATTCACTATTAACCTATCTTGTAATCCATCCATCTTTCATTGTGAAAGAAAGAAAGCATCAGCTATCCAAAAGCAAAATTCAGTGGCTAATTCCAGTAACATTCCCTGCAGGCAATTCATAGGTTCCATGTGGTATAAAAGATGAGGGTAGTGGTGACATTTGCTGAAATTGTTAGTACACAGCACCTTTTTTTTTAAAAGCATTGATTCTGCAGATGTGGCTGTCACTGGCAAGGCTGGCCTATATTGCCTATCCCTAGTTGCCCTGTGGTGGGATCTTCATTTTGAATCACTGCAGTGCACCAGTTTGATACAACTAAGTGATTGCTAGGCCACTTCAGTGAGCATTTAAGAGTCAACCCCCCACTTTGGTGTGAAACTGGGGTCACATATAGGCCAGATTGGGGTACAACAGCAGGTTTCCTTCTCCACAGTAAATCAGCTGGGTTTTTAATGACAATATGACAGGTCATTTTCCTGAATTCAAGTTCTCAAACTGCAATGATGGGATTTAAACTCAGTTTCTCTGTGATTTTAGTTCAGGTCTTTGGATTACTAATCCACTAACAGAATGGTATCCAAGCAGGTCTTCAGGCTCTGGTGAGCTAGTCTCCTCATGTATTGATACTTCGCCATGAGTGAAGTTGAATCTGTAGTACACCCACTCCCTGGGTGAGGACCTGTTGTATGCCATTCACTGTGTGCTCCTGGACCACCACCTTCTTGACTATGAAATACCGGTCAGCAGTGGTTTTTATATCCATGCTCTCAAGCAAAAAACTCTACACTAATGCACTTTTTAAACTGCTGTTTCTAAAAACTCTTTCCTGAAACTTAGTAAGGACAGGTCTGATTTTGAATAATATAAGCCTGGGAACTACTGTGCCAGTCAGGGCTAATAGTGAGTTACTAAAGGTTATCAGAAATCTCACCTCCTATTAACCATCAATACTACTACATTGAGTAGGATGTGCAAGCTCCCACTCACAAAATGGACTGGCCAATGAAGTGATAGGACTGATTAGGAAACTGGGTAGAAGTGAAATGGGTCCAGCATTCACTCAAACCCCTGAATTGTGCTGTCTTTGGTTTAGCGCTACAACACGGCTATTAATGGCAGCTTCCCAAGCAGTGCCACTTTTGGTCATAGCTGCCTTAAAGCAGGTGGCATAGCTCTTAAAATGTGTGTACCTAAAGCAGATGCTGGAGACAGTGCTTTTCAGTCACTGCCAGATAGCAATGAACCATACTTCATTAGTGGCCTTTCCCTCTTCCTTCTCATATTCGTCCAATAGATCAGGACAGAAAGAAACCCCCAGCGCTGTGAACTTTCTGATTCACAAGTCTGATTATCACTGCTGTAGTTGCCTACCAATTCCTGACATGCACAAACCTGAATGTCCATAATATACAGGCAGAACTGGCATACTGTCATACATTATACGTACAACACTAATTTTATGGTCTGCTTTCCCTCCCCAATTTAACAAACAATACTATCCCAAACTTACATGTTGAGTCTAATGCAATCTATGTGCCATGATGCACCACCAGTTCAAAAGCCCTACAGCAATTTTATGATGGCATTCAGCAGGTGAGAATCAGAACTTGTTTCAAAATTGCTGCCCAATGTTGTATGATTACCATGAAACTCATACATTAAACTGACAGCAATTTCTGCTCACATTGATTATGCATCTGTGGAATACTGCATATTGAAGAACCACAGCAAAGAGACAGTCATTTTGTTCATCCACTTTTCTCTTTCAGGGAGTTGTTGAACAGACACCCCGACTGCCCTCTCAGGTGGATGGTAAAGGTGTCATGGCATCATTTGCAAAATAGCAGGTGAGTTCTCCCCAGATGCTGGCCAATGTTTATCCCTCAACCAACATAACCATAAAACAGATTATCTGGTCATCACATTACTGTTTGTGGGAGCTTTGTGTGCAAATTGGTTGTCATGCTTCCCACATTACTACAGTAACTACACTTCAAAAAGTATCTAATTGGCTGTAAAGTCCAAAGATCATGAAATGCGTTATATACATGCAACTGTTTCTTTCTTTGGAGGTTTAGAATTTCTCAAATCAGTGTTAATGAAAGATACCACTGGTGTCATCATTGCTTAAACACAGGTCTACTCTTTTTGCCCATTACTTTTTCTGTCTTGTGGTATCTAATAACTGGTATCCAAGTAGCATCTATCGCCTCAACATAACTCGTGGACTAACGGTCAAAAACGAGTGAGCTCTGGTCTTGATCATCCAGACCTACTATTCTCTTGGATGTTTCTGTGCCTTCTTACTCTGGAATCAGTCCAAAGGAAAACAGACCTATGCCCCTATTCTATTACTCCCATCGAATTGATATAAATTAGAAGGTTTATTTCTATAGAAAATACTGATGCCACAAAACCAATACTACCTCATGTCAGTGGTACACAATGTTACGAGTAGTTGAGTTGTGACAAACAGTCGTGCAATGAGGTCCAATACTGTAATTTCTTTCCTTAGCATACAAAACCACTTACAAGTGCAGCAGGATTAACAGATGGAGTACAATAAGTGTAAGCATACATTCTAACATTGTACTACCTTTTGGAGCACAGAATGTCAGTCACCTGTCTTAATATCATCATCTTTGGCTTGTTGTCAATTTTTGTCTGATTATGCTCCTGTGAAGTGTCTTGGGATATTTCCGACATGAAAGGCACTTTATGAACACAAGCTGTTGTGTTACTATATTTCTTTCATCTCTTGCCTCTTTCTTCGCAGTCCAACGACAGACAAGAGGATGGAGGCAGGGCTTTCTTCACATTCACAGTGCAACCTATAATTTAATAGAGCACTTTCGCTATGAATGCTCCACTTCTATTCTCTTGGTATCTCTCATTCAGGAGCAAGAACAAAACAGCTGGATTACACAACTGGGAACCTAAGTGGTCTTTGGAATTGAGACTAGTAACTTTTCCAGCCTTGTAATCAGGCTGTCCCAGCCAATGAACAGGGAGGAATATTTTTACTTGGCTGTGGATATAATGCTGGGTAAAAACTGGCCCTATCCTTGCAAATAGCATCACTGGTGTCAGCCTTTGGCTTCCTGGTAACACTCCCACCTGAGTTATCAGGGTTTGAACCTCGCTCCAGACAGTGCCAACGCGTGACACCAGAGTTCTGGGCTGAGATCCAGCAGGAGACACACATCTGACGTGTGACAGTATGGGCTCCAGGGGTTGTGGGAGCCCATAAAATCCTCATGCCACATAGGAGAAATCACCCTATTGAATTAGGTTGGTTATTACGGCTATGGTAGGAACATTCACATTGTGACCTGCAAATCCTTCTCAAGCTTTCCTTGAAGGTTACTACGAAAACATTAGCATCATTACTGAGCAAAAAAGGGAATAGTTGCGATGGCCCATAGCCCAGTAGCACCAATGTGCTGCAGTATGAGGTCTGTATACAGTTAAGTCCCTGATCATCAGAGGAAGTGGTTAAGCACTTCCCCACAAGGATAGAAAGCAGTGAGAACAGATCTTAGACCAGGAGAGTGGTGCTTTGTGCAATGGGTCCTCAGAGGGGAAAAAAAATACTGTAAAAATAGTTTAAGAATACAAATTAAAATAGCTTGCAAACATGCAGCAAGTAGCCCCTTTTGCCAACTATTAGACTCACTTTGCTAACCTCTGCTGGTGTACTGCTACCTCTGAAATTTATTAAGGCAAAGTAAGTTGGGAAATTAAGCAATGCCCAGCAGTGCGCTTTCACAACAGAGACATCATTTTTCATCTTTTAACAATTTGCTACAGACTTACTCCTACAAAATAAATCATGAGCAATAAGAACTAAGAACAAAGAACAAAGAAAATTACAGCACAGGAACAGGCCCTTCGGCCCTCCAAGCCTGCGCCGATCCAGATCCTCTACCTAAACATGTCGCCTATTTTCTAAGGGTCTGTATCTCTTTGCTTCCTGCCCATTCATGTATCTGTCTAGATACATCTTAAAAGACGCTATCGTGTTCGCATCTACCACCTCCGCTGGCAACGCGTTCCAGGCACCCACCACCCTCTGCGTAAAGAACTTTCCACGCATATCCCCCCTAAACTTTTCCCCTCTCACTTTGAACTCGTGACCCCTAGTATTTGAATCCCCCACTCTGGGAAAAAGCTTCTTGCTATCCACCCTGTCTATACCTCTCATGATTTTGTACACCTCAATCAGGTCCCCCCTCAACCTCCGCCTTTCTAATGAAAATAATCCTAATCTACTCAACCTCTCTTCATAGCTAGCACCCTCCATACCAGGCAACATCCTGGTGAACCTCCTCTGCACCCTCTCCAAAGCATCCACATCCTTTTGGTAATGTGGCGACCAGAACTGCACGCAGTATTCCAAATGTGGCCGAACCAAAGTCCCATACAACTGTAACATGACCTGCCAACACTTGTACTCAATACCCCGTCCGATGAAGGAAAGCATGCCGTATGCCTTCTTGACCACTCTATTTACCTGCGTTGCCACCTTCAGGGAACAATGGACCTGAACACCCAAATCTCTCTGTACATCAATTTTCCCCAGGACTTTTCCATTTACTGTATAATTCACTCTTGAATTGGATCTTCCAAAATGCATCACCTCACATTTACCCTGATTGAACTCCATCTGCCATTTCTCTGCCCAACTCTCCAATCTATCTATATTCTGCTGTATTCTCTGACAGTCCCCTTCACTATCTGCTACTCCACCAATCTTAGTGTCGTCTGCAAACTTGCTGATCAGACCACCTATACTTTCCTCCAAATCATTTATGTATATCACAAGCAACAGTGGTCCCAGCACGGATCCCTGTGGAACACCACTGGTCACACGTCTCCATTTTGAGAAACTCCCTTCCACTGCTACTCTCTGTCTCTTGTTGCCCAGCCAGTTCTTTATCCATCTAGCTAGTACACCCTGGATCCCATGCGACTTCACTTTCTCCATCAGCCTACCATGGGGAACCTTATCAAACGCCTTACTGAAGTCCATGTATATGACATCTACAGCCCTTCCCTCATCAATCAACTTTGTCACTTCCTCAAAGAATTCTATTAAGTTGGTAAGACATGACCTTCCCTGCACAAAACCATGTTGCCTATCACTGATAAGCCCATTTTCTTCCAAATGGGAATTGATCCTATCCCTCAGTATCTTCTCCAGCAGCTTTCCTACCACTGACGTCAGGCTCACCGGTCTATAATTACCTGGATTATCCCTGCTACCCTTCTTAAACAAGGGGACAACATTAGCAATTCTCCAGTCCTCCGGGACCTCACCCGTGTTTAAGGATGCTGCAAAGATATCTGTTAAGGCCCCAGCTATTTCCTCTCTCGCTTCCCTCAGTAACCTGGGATAGATCCCATCCGGACCTGGGGACTTGTCCACCTTAATGCCTTTTAGAATACCCAACACTTCCTCCCTCCTTATGCCGACTTGACCTAGAGAATAAGATGTAGGTTGTACAAAAATACAACACGGAGGTTCTGCCTGTGAACAAATGAGGAGACATGTTTTCAGAAACAATTTTCTTTTTGTCAAATTGTTGACACACAAGCAAACGCACCATCATGCTTACAAATCTAAAACCAAGAATGTCACATAAGCAGAGTTTTAGTGGGCTAACAAAGCTCTCTTGCTTGTATAGGTGTCAAACAACAAAGGAGAACCATCTAAACATGTCTTATAGATGACAAACTTAACTTGAATTGAGATTCTATCATTGAACTGAAATCAGAAAGATGAGAGGAACCTATTGCTCTCATCAGGATGATCTCAAAGAACTATCTAAGTTTAAGTTAGTATCACTGTTACGACCAGGTGAGAAAGGTGTCTGGGGGGTCCCGCTCAGCCTTCACCCAGGGTTTAATTTGAAATAGGATACTGTGTTCTTAACTCCCCCTTGGTGAATCCTTGTTCACGGCTTTCCAATTATAGGGCAAAGAAACCAGCACAAACAGGCTCTTAGGCTTAAAGAAGAAAAGTTGAAAGTTATTAAACTTTAAACTCTAATTCGGTTGACGCCTGTGGATACACGACGCGCCCACGCTAGCATGCATACGTGATACACACATGCAAATAGAGACAGAAAAGAGCAGAAATAAAGTGGGAAAGTTTGAGGCAAAATCTAAAGAGTTGCTGTTACAGTTCTTGAAGCTCACTGTGGAGTAATTGATTATAGGTAGATCTTGCTTTTCGTTGGGTCCCAGTATTCTTCTTAAACCTTGTTTGCCATAGGAGACTTTTCTCTCTTGGGGTTCATGTGCCTTCAGTGAGAAAGAGATGGGTGCAGGCAGACAGGAGAGGCTGTGGCGAGCCAGCCAGGAGAGATCTTCTTAGTCCAGGAGCATTCTGCTTTCTGCCCAAATTGTTTGCACAAATCCAAAAAACGCAGGTTGCCCAGCAGGTTAGTCATGTGACTAGCTGGTTTGACCATGTCCGTTTGTGCATTTGGCCATCTTAGCAGTCAACCTGGAATGCGAGCTCCCCCATCTTCAACGCCTGGTGATCAAAAGTCCATTGTGGGTTGAGTGTGTCAGGGAATGGCTGCTTTGTCCTTCCAAACACTGTGTGTTAATATGCAAATGGCTTTCCAGCCAAAATCTGGCAATTTTATAAAGCAAGTCCTTTCTTCACTTCAACAACAGTTTGAAATTTAATGTCCATGTGGCGAAATTAATATGCCTCGTGCTTGGCAGGTGGGGGCCTGTATGACAATCACCAAAACAATTCGGACAGATGCCACTGGCAGTTTTTAATTGACATATTTGAGATGCTCTCCTGAGCAATGTAAAACACACTTGGAAGGAGTTGTCAACACTGCTATCAAGCAGCACTTGCTCACCAAATAACCTTCTCATCGATGCTCATTTTACATTCCGAAAGGGCACTCATCTCCAGGTCTCATTGCAGCCTTAGTCCAAATATGGACAGCAGCTGAATTCCAGAGGCAAGCTAAGAATGAATGCCCCGGATATTGAGGCAGCATTTGATTGACTATGGCACAAAGGTGCCCTCATAAAATTGAAGCCACTGGAAATCAGGAGGAAAACACTCCACTGGCTGAAGTCATACCCAGCACTAAGGCTTGTGGGTGTAGGAGGCCAATAATTTAAGCTCCAGGATACTGCTGCAGGAATTCCTCAGGGAAACATCCTAGGTCCAACTAACCAGCCGCTTCATCAATGACCTTCCTTCCATAAGGTCAGAAGTGGGGATGTTTGCAGTGTTCCGTTCCATTCATAAGTCATCAGTTGATGAAGCAGTCCATGTCCACATGCAGCAAGACCTTAACAACATCCAGGCTTGGGCTGATATGTGGAAATTAACACACTCAAGTGTTAGGCAATGACCATCTCCAACATGAAACAGTCTAATCACCTTCCAATGACATTCAATAGCATTTTCAGCTGGTCAGATCCTGGGTATTCTTCCCAAAGCAGAGACCAGAGCACTATGGGAGAGGACTGAAAAAATATAAACAGTGTGGCGGCGGCAGCAGAGACCAGAGCACCGTGGGACTCAAAAGCAGACTGTCAATCAACAACAAAAAAAAAAATCAATGAATGACACCACAGGACAACAGGTAGGTGATTGGTTGATGAGTATTGCAGCTTTATTTTGCTCTTTAAGTTAGGGAGGTGTGTAAAACACAGACCTATGAATCTGTAATTTATTTCTTTATTAAATTAATAAACTAACAAACTAGGTAAACTTTCTAATATATAATTTTTAATATGTCTATAGTTATTTCTGTTAAGTTTCATCAGTCTAATAAATAGAGGTATGGCAGGGCATCTCAATCCTGTGGAATACACATCCTATGCCATGTGGGAACACCAGGACACTTCACATGTCCTGGGCAACTATAAAGGCAGGAAGTGTCGTCAGCTGGAGCAGCTTGAGCTCTGGGTTTCAGAGCCTGAGTGGCAGTGGCATCATTGCAGTGTATCTATGAGACAGAGTTTCGTCGATAGCACATTTCTGGATGAGGTCACCCAACAGCTACCATGCAGGCAGATAGGGAATGTGAGACCGCCAGGCATTCGAAGAGGACCAGACAGGTAGTGCAGAAGTCCCTGGAGTGCATCTCACTCTCTAACTAGTATTGTTCTGAATACTGGTGAGACTGATGGTTCCACTGGGGATTGCAGGCAGAGTCAAGTCCACAGCAACATGGGTAGCTCAGCTGTACAGGGGAGGAGGAGGAAAATTGGGAAAGCACTACTGAAAGAGGATTCTCTAGTTAAGGGAACAGACAGTGTTTCTGCGGCCATAGATGTGAATCCAGGATGTTATATTGCCTCCCTGGTGTCAGGGTCAAGGATGGCATTGAGCAGCTGCAGAGCTCTCTAAGAGAGAGGGTGAACAGCCAGCAGTCGTGGTCCATATCGGTACCAATGACATAGGTAGGAAGAGAGATGAGGTCCTGCTGGCAGATTTTAAGGAGACAGGAGGACACTAGCAAGCAGGATCTCAAAGGCAGTAATTCAGGATCACTCCCAGTGCCACATACTAAGGAGTATAGAAATAGGAGGATACAGCAGATGAATGCATGGCTGGAGATGCTGCAGGAGGAAGGGCTTTAGATTCCTGCAATAGAGACCAGTTTGAGGGAACTGGGGTCTCTACGGACCAGACGGATTGCACCTCAACAGCGCAAGGACCAACGTCCTCACATGGCGGTTTGCTAGTGCTGTTAGGGAGGGTTTAAACCAACTTGACGGGGGATGGGAACCAGGATATAGCATTGGAAGCATAAACAAGATTCACAAGATTCGAAGAAACAGATAGCACTGGAGTGAGAAATCGTAATAGTCAGACTAAGGGGAAATACAGTAAGAACTAATTCAGTCTTACAATGCATGTATATAAATGCATGGAGCATGGTAAATAAGGTTGGCGAACTGCAAGTGCAAATAACCGCATGGGAATATGATGCATTGCGATAATGGAGCAGGACTGGTTACTAACGATCCCTGGAAACAAGGTGTTCAGGAAAGACAGGGAAGGAAAGAAAGGAGGAGGAGTGGCAATATTGATAAAGGAGAACATTACAGTGCTGGAGAGAGAGTATGTCCTGGAGTGGTCAAAGCCAGAATCTATTTGGTTAGAGATAAGCAAAAACAGAGGTGCCATTACACTACTGGGTGCATTCTATAGGCTACCTTCTAGAGGGAAAGATATAGAGGAGCAAAACTGCAGGGAAATTAGAGATGCAAGAACTGTAGAGTAGTGATAAGGGGAACTTTAATTATCTTAATATAAACTGGGATAGCAAAAGTGTAGAATGCAGAAAGGAAGAAGAATTTCTGAAGTGTTCTCAGGAGAATATTCTTGATCAGTATGTTTCTGGCACAATGAGGAAGGAGAAATTGCTGGATCTGGTTCTGGGAAATGAAGTGGGTCAAATGGATCAACTATCAGTAGGGGACATTTAAGGAAGAGTGATAATAGTATAAGGTTTAGATTAGTTATGGAAAAATACATTAGAGAGAGGATCTGGATCGGCGCAGGCTTGGAGGGCCGAAGGGCCTGTTCCTGTGCTGTAATTATCTTTGTTCTTTGTTCTTTGAGCAAGATAGAGTAAAAATACTTAATTGGAGCAGGGCCAAATTCAGTGGGTTGAGAACGGCTCTGTCCCAGGTAAACTGGAAAGAAATATTGGCATGACCAATGGGCTGCCTTTAAAGAAGAGATAGTTTGGGTACAGTTGAGGTACATTCCAACAGTGGGGAAAGGAAGGGCAACCAAAGCCAGAGCTCCCTGAATGACAAAAGAGATGGAGAGTAAGATGAAGCAGAGAAAGGAGGGGTATGACAGACGTCAGGTTGATAATAGAGGCAAGAACCAGGCTGACTACTGCAGAGGGGCAGTGAGAAAGGAAATTTAAGGGCAGTGAAAAAGGAAATGAGAGGCAAAGAGAGAGTATGAGAAAAGACTGGCAGTTAACATAAAGGGGAAATAGGCATATAAATAGTAAAAAGGTAGTAAGAGGAGGGGTGTGACTGACTAGGGACCAAAAAGGGGAGGCAGATGGCATGGCTGAGGTACTAAGTGAATACTTTGCATCAGTCTTCACCAAGGAAGATCTACCAATGTTATAGTGAACAAGTAAGTAATTGAGATACTGGATGGGCTAAAAATTGATAAAGAGGAGGTATTAGAAAGGCTGGCTGTACTTGAAGTCGATAAGTTACCAGGACCAAGTGAGATGCATCTGAGGATGTTGAGGAAGTAAAGGCAGATATTACGGAGGTACTGGCCATAATTTTCCAATCCTCCTTAGATACAAGGAGGGTGGTGTCAGAGGACTAGAGAATTGCATATGTTCAAAAAAGGATATAAGGATAAACCCTACAACTCCAAGCCAGTCAGTTTAACCTCAGTGGCGGGAAGACTTTTAGAAACAATAATCGCAGACAAAATTAAGTCACTTGGAAAAATGTGGATTAAGTAAGCAAGGTCAGCACAGATTTGATAAGGGCAAATGTGTTTAATAAAGTGCCACATATCAGGCTTACCAGCAAGGTTGAGGGCCAAGAAATAAAAGGGACAGTAGCAGCATGGATACGAAGTTGGCTGAGTGACAGGAAACGAAGAGTAGTGGTGAACAGTTGATTTTCGAACTAGAGCAATTTGCATAGTGGGGTTCCTCAGGGATTGGTATTCGGAATACTCCATTTCTTGATATATATTAATGACCTAGACTTAGGTTTGCAGGGCACAATTTCAAAATTTGCAGATGACACAAAACTTGAAAGTATTGTGAACTGTGAAGAGGATAGTGATAGGCTTCTAGAGGACATTGACAGACTGGTGGAATCAGTGGACATATGGCAGATGAAATCTAATGCCGAGAAATGTGAAGTGATACACTTTGGTAGGAAGACCGAGGAAAGGCAATATTAAAGGGTACAATTCTAAAAGAGGTACAGGAAGAGAGAGACCTGGGGGTATATGTGCACAAACCATTGAAGGTGGTAGGGCAGGTTGAGAAAGTGGTTAAAAAGGCACATAGGATCCTGGGCTTTATAAATCAAGACATAGAGTACAAAAGCAAGGAAGTTATGATGACCTTTTACAAAACACTGGTTCAACCTCAACTAGAGTAGCATGTCCAATTCTCGGACCACACTTTAGGAAGGACGTGAAGGCGTTAGGGAGGGTGCAGAAAAGATTTATGAGAATGACTCTAGGGATGAGGGACTTCAGTTAGAAGGATAGGTTGGAGTTGGGGTTGTTCTCCGTGGAGAAGGTTGAGAGGACATTTGATAGAGGTGTTCAAAATCATTAGGGGTTTGGACAGAGTAGGTACAGAGAAAATGTTGTCTTTGTTGGAGAGGTTGAGAATCAGAGGACACAGATTTATGGTGACTGGCAAAAGAAATAAAGGTGACATGAGAAAACATTTTTTTCCCACAGGGAATGGTTAAGATCTGGAATGCACTGCCTGAATGGGCGGTGGAGACAGATTCAATGTGGCTTTCAAAAGGGAACTGGATAAGCACCTGAAAAAAAAAAATTAAAAAATTGTATGGTTACAGGGAAAGGCTGAGGGGAGTGGGACTAGCTGGATTGCTCTTGCAGAGAGCCAGCATGGACTTGATGGGCTAAATGGCCTCTTTCTGTGCTGTAACCATTCTATGATTCGTTCTATGGTTCTAAGGCTCTCCGCAACCTACAAGGCGTAAGTCAGGAGTGTGGCGCAACACTCCTCATTTGCCTGGATGAGTACAGCTGCAACAACATCCAAGAAGCTTAACACCATCTGGGACAAAGCAGTCCGTTTGAGTGGCAGCCTACCACTGCCTTAACCTCTACCAGCAGTGCACCATGGCTGCAAAGTGTACTATCCACTGGATGCAGTGTAGCAATTCACCAAGTATTCTTCAACAACATCTCTCAAACCCAGGATCTGTACCACCTAGAAGGACAAGGGCAGTAGGCACATGGGAACACCATCACCTCAAGTCACCCACTACCCCAACTTAGACATACATCATCATATACATCATCGCTGGGTCAAAATCCTGGAACTCCCAACCTAGTGGACTGTGGATGTATTATTTGACAGACTGTGGTGTTCAAGAAAGCAGCTCTCCACCACCTTTTCATGGGCAGCTAGGGATGAGAAATAAATGTTGGCTCTTCTGATTGTCGACTTCCTTATTAATCCGTAACAACAAATATACTGCAACTGTCAGCCCATTGCAGGGTTAGATGAGGTGGGTAAAGTATTTTCAGGCATTTGCCCTACTTTTTTGCACTGTGAGGCTACTCCAATACCTAGGATTGAAAGCTTTCAGAACAGCATTATAGCATGCACTGTACAACGGAAAGAGAATGGCATTGAAGAACTTCTCACACCAGCATCCACTTCCGAACATATAATATCCTAATCTGCAAGAAAAATGTGATTAAATTATTTTGCATAAAAATAATGAATATCTCATTCAAAGGACAGAATACTTTAATCCAAACATTGCATTGAAGAACGCAGCATCAGCTCTATTTTCATAGTTATCTAACCAGAATGCATATTCTCACTGCTTGCTTATATTCTCAAGTTGGTAGAACTTAAATCCATGCATAGGGCATTGCCCACTGGCCTCTCACTGTAGCAGTGCAGTCTGTACTGTACTGTACTAGGACAATGTTCAGCTCTAATGGTGACTCCAAGCAGTGGCACGGTGAGCTTGAATTTAAGCCAAGATAGGCTGTCCCATGTGACACATGGAGCCAGCCATCTCACTTTACATGCATTAGATGTTTAAATTATGAGGGCAAGTTTCCTACATTTGGCTGGTATTCCTTTGAGTATAGAAGATTGAGGGGTGATCTGATCGAGGTGTGTTCCTCTTGTGGGAGAATTCAGAATGTGGGCATAATCTTAAAATTAGAGCTAGGCCATTGAGCAGCAAAATTAGGAGGCACTTTTTCCACACAGTGTGAAGTAGAAATCTACAATACAATCCCCCAAAAGACTGTGCCTACTGAGACAATTGGGGTTTCAAGATAGAGATAGATAAATTTTCATTAGGCAAGGCTATCAGGGGATATGGAGCAAAGTTGGGTAAATGGAGTGGAGGAGTCAATCAGCCGTCATCGAATTGAATGCTGGAACAGGCTTGAGGGGCCGAATGGCCTACACTCCTGCTCCTAACTCTCAAATGTGACATTTATAAAGTGGCAACAACTCTGCACTATGTGCAAAATCTTCTATTATAACAATTTGATGTTTTCAAATAGCATTTGTTCTCGTAATGTAACTTTTCCGTTTAGTTTTCCATGAAAACTGCATGTTGTTCTTACTCATTACACTCTAAAGTTGCTGACAGAAGTTGAAATCACCGTCAGTAATACGGCTACGAGCAGGACTATGCAGCTTCAATAGTTTAACTCAACTTTTTTTTATTTGGCTCTCTGACTGGAATAGTTTTGAAAAGGAACGGGACAGCATTGGAAATATTCAAGAGCAAGGCTTAAGTGATGAGGTAGATGAATTTTGCAATGGTCATATTCAGATTACTAAAATGGTAATTTGAGTGTCCACTTTCAGAACTTAAACAGCTGCCTCAGTTATAACTAATTAATCACATTCAAATTCATACCAGATTAATTGAGATTTCTTCAGTTTGGCTTAGTTGAGATACTTGTCTCAGTCAGAAAATTGAGGGTTCAAGTGCCATTCCAGGAATTTGAGTCCATAATCTCGGCTGATAGTTCAATGCAGTACCAAGGAAGTTCTTGATGTTCCAGGTCAACATTCCTCCCTTAATCAAAGTCAAATTAACTGGTCATTCAACTGTTTGCTGTTTGTTGGACCTTGTGGCTGAAAACTAGCTGCTGTCAGACAATGGTGACATGCAAAAAGTAATTAATTGATTGAAGCTTCATGGGACATCCTGAGGGCACAATAAAACTCTATATTAATGCAAGTTCCTTTTTCCACTCAAATGGCTCAAATGTAAATATTTTTGATGATCGGTGCTACCCACAAGTTACTGTTGCTGTCCTCTTCATATCCAAAACCATGGATTCTACCAGACAGTTCAAGGGATCTCAGTTTTCTGTAGTGCTTGTCTCTTTCACCTCTGTCTGCAGATGGTCACCAACTCCTGTCATCTGCTTAAACTCTTGTCTCTCTCGACTATTTGCCTGACTGTGGGCTTGCCACCTTATGGAGTGTGCGATCCAGAGACTTCCCATCCTCCCAGATATTGCGAAGACTTTGCCCTCAAGCTCAGCCACAACACGCTCAAGAACTTCCACCCCTCTGGCACCTTACGCCAACATCCTGGATACCTTGGAGATAGGATATCTTACATTCTTCCCACACCCTTATAGTCATCAATTCTAATCTTACAAAGAGAAACTGTTTACTCATTGACTTCCTTTTGTACAGCATTCAATTCTGGGCACCACAGCTCAGGAAAGATATATTGGAGACTTATCAAAATGATACTCACACATTAATACATTGCCTATTTCCTGACTTGAAAATAAAGTTCTTTTCCAGAATCTTTAAATGGGCCTCCTTTTTTTAAAAACACATTTAAGTATAAGCCTTTGCCTGATGAAATTCTGTCTCTCTTACAAATACAATTGAAAGAACTATCCCAGGGCTGCTACCCATATAAATCCCTTCAACTTACCTTTAGTACTGCATGATAATGTTTAAGGTACAGGCTTTCAAGCTTTGCTCAGAGTCAAACAGGCCACCGAGTTTGCACACTTGAGCAGAGGGGAGCAGAATACAAATGGAGTTACCGGTGGGAGTTCCTCGCAGGAACCATGGCTTCAGTCTTGCTGGTAAGTTTGTGTGAAAGTTTTAAATTCATCCCCAAGTTGATGTCAGATGGAACAGACACACTGGGCGGTGGTGACCATATTGGTCAGGTTGGTGGTGAATAGATAAGAGCTAGCTGTTGTCAGCATATATATGGAAGCTGACTCAGGCCTTCAGGATCAGTGTGTAGATTTTTAAAAAAAGGACTGAAGATGGCAATTTGGGTCACACATTGTATCTGTACTACCTCTTGACGAGAGCAATCCAAAACGAATCCCATAGCCCTGCTTCCTCCCCAGATGCTGTATCGATCCAATTTTCCCTTAGAAGTTGCAAAGACTTCCGCTTCAACCACTCCTTGTTGCAAAGCATTTCATGCTGCAACCACCTTTGCATAAATAACTGTCTCTTAACTCTCTACGCACTGAGAATTTTATATTTACATTTTTACCTATTATCACGGACTTCCCAACCACTATATCCATGCACGGTACAGCAATACAGCAGCAGGACAATCCATCTGATTTTCGTCAATGGGTGCAAAACCGATCTGGTCCCAGCTCTGGGGTAGACCTAATTGCTCCTTTTTGAAAAATATTCATGCACAAAGTTCTTCTTTGCAAATTCACTTGTAATTTTATGATTCAACGGTGAATCGTGCAGTCCTGAACAGAGAGCGACCAAAAACCAGTGATCCTGCAGCTTGCATTTTAATCTAAAAGCCCAGTCGATAAAAAGGAAATCAATTCAGCCCGTAGCCTACCACATCCCCTGCGCTCTGATAACCTTGTTCCAATGTCTCTGCGTTGAATGGATGGAGCATGACATTAGAAAGACGTGTAGTATTCTTTTCTGTAGCCTATACTTTACATTTCAACTTGCATAATTAACGTATGCAGGCGAACAAGAAGTATTTTACGACCACCTATTTATCTTAAATAGCCATTCCCCCGACCCTTGCAGTCATTTAACACGTTCCACAGTAATAGCTCATCAGGTAGCACAAGGAAGAAATGAATTCCCTCCGAACTATCAAGTACCTGCAAGTCTTCCTCTCAGCACCTGCCCACCCACTCACGGGAGTTGGACTCAGCCCCCGGCTCCTGCCCCTGCTGGATGCAAACTGCTGCCGGCCCATTGCGACAAGCCGGTGCCGAGCTGGACGTCTCCCCACAGAGAGCACGTAGTTCATCAATGGGATCAGAGTGACGTCCCAGTCCTCGGCAAGACCCACCCCTCCTGGTCAGACACATACCCCGCACACCCTGCTCCAGTGGCCGGCGGCTCAAGGTAACTTTCTCCCCCCCGCCGCCTCACCCTCACAGACAGGCTTTCCCTGTTTGTTTATGCGGCGCTGCTGGCCCTGACAAGAGCTCGAGCTGCAGCGCCAACGGACTGGGCAGCGCGAGCACGGCGCCCCACAGCGAGGCTGCGACCGTTACTATGGTCGTTGCTAGGGCCGAACCTCCTCTGCGCTGAGCGGCGATGGCGGGTCGGTGAGGGGACCGCCAATCCCCCTCTCTCACCGGTGTAAACCAGACTGAACGGAAAGACAAGTTGCGTCTCGTGTACCATGAGCTTAAGCTGAGCGGGGCCGGGTCTGGCTTGGGCCCGTGGGCGGCCGCCGCACTTCCCAGAATCATTGGCTTCAGTTCGTAGGCAATGATCTGATGTGACACAGTTGCCCACTTAAACCAGCCGAAAGGCACTGAGCTCGCTTTTCACATTTTCTCTTATAGCGTGGGCACTTTATGTTAAATTGCCAACTAGGCTCAGTGAAGCAGTGAAGTTCCACGGTGCTGTCAGGTTCTTAATTCTCGGATGATGGAGTGAGATTGTTTCTCGCCATTAAAAAATAGACAACAAAAAGGATCCGAGTTTTAAGATTGGTTTATTTTGGAAAGCATTTAAACAAGGACTTGCATTTATCTACAGACTTTCACAGCCTCAAGACGGCCCAAATGAAGAGCTTTTTGAAATATAGTCACTGTTGCCATGTAGGAACTGGGGCAGCCAAGGTCCCACACACGGCAATGTGATAATCACCAGATAACCTGTTTTTAGGTGATTTTGAGGAGTAAAAGTTAGCTAGACACTGGGGGAAAACTCCCTTGCTCTTTAAAATAGTGCCATGGGCTCTTCTATGTCCATTGAGTGGGCAAACAGTTTTATGTGTCATCCAACGCCTCCAACAATGTAGCACTCCCTCAGTACAGCATTGGAGTGTCAGTATAGGTTTTGTCTTCAAGAACCTATAATTTTCTGACTTGGGTGAGTGCTACCAATTGAGCCACAGCTGACAACATAAATGGCTTTGTAAACCAATTCTAGAGAGACTTTTAAACCACAAAACAGTCATAAAACCCAGTTGATGGTGGAGCGACAGCAGACCACCTTTCTCTTCTTTGGCAATTCTAACTTGTTGAAACTCATGAACTCACTGCTTGCATATGGATCAGTTTGTGGTTGTTGGTTTCCTCCCATGTGTGGACGTCAATACCATATTTTATTGGGTTGGATTTCAAAGGCTGACAGCACTTCTTTGGCTGATGCTTTGTTCCAAATGAAATAGTTGTTTTGTCAAGTACCTGTAACTCCTTCCAAGCACCTGCCCATCGGCGTGAGCTGAATATTAGTCCCCTGTCCTTCCCCTGGTGTCCTTACTTCTGTACGCAAAATGTTGACAGTCCATTGTGACAAATGGTACAGAGAAGATTTTTAAATGGGGTTCTCATCCCTAATTGTGGGATAAAACCTAGTTTCCAGGACTTGAGCACATAATGTAGTATGATGGAGTTCACGTGTAGACTGCTATCTGAACTTTTGAATGTACTGCTAGGTGCATTGACTTTGGATTCAAAGCTTGTATTTTTTCTGAGACTGTCATTTACTGGAGAAGGAAACTTGAAAGCTTCAGAGTCTGGAGAAGATAGAACTGGTTAGGACCAATTAAAACAAACAGTCATTGGATCAGAGGTGTGACCAGAGACATGTGACTGGAGCTCAGGTTTCAATTTACCAGATTGAAGCGAGTAGCATGTTGTGGTTGTTTTAAAGGGAAAAGCTGCTATAATTGGAATCTGTTTTTCTGGAAGCTGGCCCTTGGCAAATGCAGGTTGCTACAGCTGTTTCTGGTGAGTTAAAGAGTTCCTTAAGGCAACACCATTGGAGCTATGACATCAAGACTGTTGTGAGCAAATCTACTGTAGTTCTGGAAGTTTTGGTGGAGACAGTATCCATGGAGTTCAGGTTGCAGGTGAACTGCTATCGAATGGAAATCAGCGTTTGCATCTTGGAATACAGGATCAGGAGATCAACTTGAAAAGTTCAAAGACCTGAAGGACTTTGTGGCCATAAGTGGTGCCATCTTTGCTGAGAGGACTACCCAAATTACTCGTGAGATCTAACTTTGCTGCATCTGATAATTAATGTGTAATCTTTAATCTGTATAATATAAAATATATATACTGCATTTTAACCTTTAATTCACGTTTTGGTTTTGTTTTGAGTGTTAAAGTGAAATCTTGGCTGCTTGTTTTTTTTTCTAAATTGGAGTCGGTTGGTGATAGGATTCTTTTCGTTTGTGATCTCCTCGGAGATTGTGACACTAGCTTGACACTTCAGGGAAGTAGTAAGGGAATGTTGCTCTGTCCAAGACGTCATTTTTCAGATGAGGTGCTAAACGGAAGCCCTGTCTATGTTCAGGTACATGCAAAAGATTCCATGGTGCTCTAAAGTAGGGCAGGGACTTCTTCATGTTTCCTGGCCAATATTTATCACTCAAACACAACCACCAAAAAATAGACTAACTGGCTAATGCTCATTATTCTCAGTACTGTTTGTGGGACCTTGCTGTGTGCAAATTGGCAGCTGCGTTTGCCTACAAATCAACAGTGACTACACTTGAAAAGTAATTCATTGTAAGGTAGTTTGAGGACTTGAAATGCATTAGTTAAATGCAAGTTCTTTCACTTTGGTGAATGGTTCCACTTAATTGCACATCAGGGTTTCTTTTAAATATCGGAAAGGGCTACAATAAATGAAGGTGAAAAACAGTTACTGAAGGAACAATTCAGGAAAGTCTTCTTTAGGATCTCCTTAACCACTGAACATAACATGCCATATATGCTCTATTTAATGTTAACCTTGGCATTTTGTTTCAATTAACTATTTGTGGTTGAAAAAAACCCCAGCAGGTTTGAACCAGGCGCAACATGTCCAAGCATCCAGAACTTCTTCGCAGACCATTGCCACCAAAAGATGCATTTCCTCCAAAATCCTGTGAACCCAGGAGTAGACCTCCTGGTAAGTACAGTATTTTTATTGGACTTAACATCGGGGTTAATTGCTCTAGTTTGTGGCTATAAAATGTTTAAGACCATTTATTTATTGCTTTGGTCTCAAATAATTTTGTTTCTAGCACATCCATTTGATTTGCAGATGTATTTTTAAATGTTGTGTCATGGTGCCAGCTGTGGTTCATTTGGTACCAATCTTGCCTCTGAGTCAGCAGGTCATGTGTTCAAAGCCTGCTCCAGAGACTAGAGCACAAGAACCTAGCCAGACACTCCAGTGCAGTTATGAAGGAGTGCTGCACTGGCGGAGGTGCCATCTTTCGAATGAGACATTAAACCATAAACCAAGGCTCTGCCTGCCCTCTCAAGCGGACATAAAAGATCTTATGGTAATATTTGGAGCTATCTGTGGTGTATCAGCAATATTAAGCTCCCTGAATGAATGAGTGCGTGGAACTTTGCACCCTGGGCAGCTTGTTTTTAATGTTGAGAGGGAGAGGCTTGGAGTGTCTGCTTTCTGTCAACATTAAAAACATAGAACATAGAACATTACAGCGCAGTACAGGCCCTTCGGCCCTCGATGTTGCGCCGACCTGTGAAACCTGTAAAAAGGCGTTCATAAAGTGGCCAAGTGTCCATGAGCTTTCAAATTGCAGCTTTACACTGGGTCAGAGTTATACTTGAGCACCCAGTGTGAGACAGCATTTTGAAGGGGGTTTTGCACTATTTAGCTTTACTGCATTTGGGAACCAGATCAGGAAAGTGACAATACAACTGCATCCCTTGTTTGTATTAGTCACTTTAATGGAAGACAGTAAATGGCATTAGCATCAGCCATTTATAATTTTGATCTATGAAGATGTGCTTTCAAGAGACCACTGGATACTGAGCATGAGCAGGAGTCCTTCTTGATGTGTCCACTGCAGCCCCCACTCCCTCGTCTTGGGTAGATGAAGTCAGTTGTAGCACATCTAGCACCACTCCAATTGAGGTCAACATGACACAAATTGAAGCGGTTCTTTATGTCTCTGTCCACACCATGTGCTGCATTTACCCATTGATGCACTGGAAGTGCTAATTTGAGTCTCTTTTGGATCTAAGGTTTTAAGTCCAGTCAACTTAGTTGTTTTTTTCTCTGTACTCACTCAACTACATAAATGTCCTTTTCACCATGATCTGAACGCCAAGACTCCCCCACCCCAGACTCCCGAAGTTCCCGACCACAATAGCAGTTCCCTGGCTGCAGCCATGTAGTACAGGCTTGCCCTGCCCAGCAGCCATTCAGCCTTCAATCTGTAAAAAAAAAAGTTCTAATGAGGTTCTGCCATTAAACTCATTGGGGCATCTCTGGGTTTCCCAGCTGTTTATGCATGCCCCTGCTCCCTCCCAATCGCCCTGTAAATATCAGGGCTGATGCGTTTTTGAAAGGCTGGTGTAGGAGGCTTTTAACATATCTGGAACCATAACATCAGGTTCCACGTGTACTCCAATGACACCCAACTGTACCTCACCACCACCTCTCACTACTCTTCAACTGTCTCTAAATTGTCAGACTGCCTGTCCGGCATCCAGTCCTAAATATTGGGAAACCCCTGGCTTCAGTTCCCACCACAAACTCCATTCCTGGCCACGGACTTCATCCCTCTCCCAGGCAACTGTCCGAGGTTGAACAAGACTGTTCGAAACTTTGATGTTGTACTTCACCGCAGTGTGAGCTTCCACACCATATCCACACCATCACCAAGTGGAGTTATTTCCACCTCTATTCCTGCCTCAGCTGATCTGCTGCTGAAGCGCTCATCCATGCCTTTGTTACTCTAGACGTGAGTATTCTGACACACCCGTGGCCAGCCTCCCGTCGCAACTCTCCCTTAACTTATGCTCATCGAAATCTCTGCTGCCCATGTCCTGTTTTGTACCAGTCCAGTTCACAGATCACCTCTGTACCCGCTCACCTATTTTGGTTTCCAGTTAAGTAACGTGTAATTTTAAAATTTTTACCCTTGTTTTCAAATCCCTCCGTGGCCTGGCCTGTCCTATCTCTGTACTCCTCCAGCCCTACAACCCTCGGTGATATCTGACCTCTTGCACAATCCCGATTTTAATCGCTGCACCATTGGTGGCTGTGCCTTCAGCTAGCGAGACCCTAAACTCTGGAATTCCCTCCCTAAACCTCTCTGCCTCTGTCCCTGTCTTTCATCTTTTAAGAAACTTTTTAAAACCTGCCACTTTTTTAGATTAGATTAGAGATACAGCACTGAAACAGGCCCTTCGGCCCACCGAGTCTGTGCCGACCATCAACCACCCATTTATACTAATCCTACACTAATCCCATATTCCTACCAAACATCCCCACCTGTCCCTATATTTCCCTACCACCTACCTATACCAGTGACAATTTATAATGGCCAATTTACCTATCAACCTGCAAGTCGTTTGGCTTGTGGGAGGAAACCGGAGCACCCGGAGAAAACCCACACAGACACAGGGAGAACTTGCAAACTCCACACAGGCAGTACCCAGAATCGAACCCGGGTCCCTGGAGCTGTGAGGCTGCAGTGCTAACCACTGCGCCACTGTGCCGCTGTGCCGCTTTGACCAATGGCCGACTTTTATTCTCAAACCGCTGGTCCAGAACTGGGCATGAGGCATGTTAGGGGCAGGTGCGGCTGGCCACACGCGATTCAGTGGTGGCCAGCCGATTAAGCCTCACGAGCCGTCACCTGATCAATTGCGTGGTCGGTATTGGGCCCGGAGGCAGGGAGCATGGCGTCAGGTGACGCCACGGCAGGTGCTGGCACCATTTTAAAGGACTGCCAGCCTTGCATTGAACTCTGGATTCTGAATGCTTGGAAGAGGAGGAGGTGATAGCAGAAATGAAGGAGGTGGTTGAGAGGAGACCCCGGGTGGCCCTATGCTTCCCTGATACCTCCATCTAGGTGCTTCTGCAGGCTGCAAGGGAGAGGAGGGACATTTTGTTCCTGAGGGATGGGAGGACGAAAGCTGGGAGCCAAACAAAGCAGGTTTTTCTCCAGATCGCAGAGGAGGTCAGCAGCCATGGGGTAACACATGGGGTAAACAGATATCATCGAGGGTTGTAGGGCTGGAGGAGTACAGAGATAGGACAGGCCAGGCCACGGAGGGATTGGAAAACAAGGGTAACACAGGGATTCAGTGCTGCAAGTGTCTCAGCGATCTCATCCTGGCTGCAAAAATGAGTACCTTTTAATGCCTTCATCCTCCTGGGTCTTAAATCTGACAAAGCAGGATGGTGTGTTGGGAGGAGAGGGATCAATCCCCATATGTAGTCAGAGGGCCAGCTCATGCAAGATGTCTGCATGTGGCATGGTGGGGTGGCCCTGAAAGAAGGCTCCCTGTCATAGCGCATTCTCACGAGTTCCCTACAAAGGGGACACATGCAGAAAGTGTCTCTGTGCCCCCGTCAGTGGCAGCTGGACTGCTGCCAGCCTTTGTGTTGGGATTGATCTCGCTTGGGTCCAACATTTCCCTTCCCTCTGTCTCCAGGAGAAGATAGCACATAATTGGAGAGCATGGGCCCAGAACGATGGTGGGCTGCTCAGTCTGCACATTTTAAGGCCATGGAGCTGGCTGAACTGCAAGACTGCTGGAGTGTGGCGAACGGAGAGGCAGTAGCACCTTCCTAAAACAGTAAGTAAGGCCATAAGGCACAAGGCTGCATCTGCAGTGATGGAGCCATGCTACTCATCAGGCATGTGGTGCTCACAGGGGTCTGTAAAGGTATGTGCTATGGTGGGAAGGCAGGCCCTTAACCATCACATGTCTTTGTTCTCTCATGCAGGCTAAGCGGTGTCAAATCCAAATCCGCGGGGGAGCCTGCCACCTCTGAGGGGGAGGAAGGAGCCTCAGAGGGTCTATTGACACCTCCTACTCCTTCACCTTCCATCAGCACAGATACTTGCACCTTCGTGGATTTGTGCTCGAGTCCAGATCTAGGCACACAACCTGGTGAGCACAGCACACATGTGCCTGAGCAGCTTACGGAGGCTGTGACAGCCCAGACCCCTGAGAGTCAGAGGACTGTGGAAGGCCAGGCCCATGCTGAGCCCCAGGCTCATGATGTGCCTCTGGTGTTGGCAGTGTCATGGGAAATGCTGCAGCAAGGGGTTCAGCAACATCTGACAGAGATGCCAGGGGCACACATGTGCCCAAGCATGGACAATGGCCTTGAGCTCGACATTGTTTCTGACTCATGCACGAATGCCGTCCTCCATTGAGAGATTGGTGGTTCTGATGGAGAGCCACACCAAGCAGAGCACTCAGTGTCTGCAGGACCTTTGTGCAGACCGACAAACCCTTGTCCTGGCCATGGTGCAAGGCAGCAGTGGCAAGGCGAGTGGGGGACATGGTATGACTGTATTGGCAGTGCCATGTTTCTTACAAAGATAGATTTGTTAATGGGATACTAGCAAATTTCTTTAACACCCCGAGCTAACTAAATATCAGATTTTGTCACACCGGATGGTCTTTTCCAGTGCAGAGTGATGCCATTTGGGTTAAAAGATGCCCCAGCAACCTTTCAAAGACTGATGAATCAAGTGGTAGCCAGTGTTCCTAACTGTGTAGTGCACCTTGATGCTGTGCTAGTATACAGTGACACTTGGAAGGAGCACTTGAAAGAACCAGAAGCTCTGTTTTAAAAAAAATTACAATCAGCTGATTTAGTAATAAACCTTGCCAAAAGCTAATTCGCAGAAACGAAAGTCACTTACCTCGGGCATATAGTAGGGCAAGGACAAGTGTTGCCAAGAACAGCAAAATTACAAGCATTGGTGGAGTTCCCTATCCCTAAGACTAAGTGAGAAATGAGGTTTTTTGGGATATGTGGTTTCTACAGAAAATTTGTACCAAATTGCAGCATTGTAGCTGCTTCACTAACAGATTTGCTACAGAAAAAGAAAACCAAGGTAGTGTGGTCAGAGGTGTGCCGAGCATCTTTTGAGAGGCTGAAAGCTATTTTGATTAATGAACCGGCGTTGGCTGCTTCAAATTTCACTAAGCCCTTCAAGGGTAGCAATTGATGCTAGTGACCTGGGGGTCGGTGCAGTCCTGTTACAAGATGATGAGTTGCGCATAGAAAGAACAGTGGGATACTTTTCAAAAAAACTAAATTGACGCCAAAAAATTATTCCACAGTGGAAAAAGAAACCTTTGGCCTATTATTGGCTTTTAAACATTTTGAAGTCTATGTCTGGCACGACTACAGAGAGACACTGGAATATACTGATCATAATCCCCAACCCTTATGGAAAACTTTGAAACCCAGAATGCCAGAATATTCCGATGGAGTTTACTGTTGCAGCCCTATCACTTAAAGATTGTCTACATTTTGTAGAAAGTAATATTATCACAGATGCTTTGTAACAAATTTAACTTTGTTTGAGTCATATGACTGCAAAGATGGTACAAAGCAAAATTTTATTAACTCCAGGTAAAGAGTGAATGGTGATGAGTGTGAAAAAATGTGTTTTACAATGTTTTCAACTTTTTTTTTACATTGTAATGAAACACGTTCAAACATGGTGTTTCATTTCTCCAAGGTCGAGGTGTTACGAGATTTCTTCTTTTGTAGAATATGTTTTAAAGAACTTTTGTTGAATTTTGGACATTAGAGTCATAGAGGTATACAGCACAGAAACAGGCCCTTTGGCCCACCGTGTCTGTGCCGGCCATCAAGCCTATCTATTCTAATCACATTTTCCAGCACTTGGCACGTAGCCTTGTATGCTATGGCGTTTCAAGTGCTCGTCTAAATACTTCTTGAATGTTGTGAGGGTTCCTGCCTCTACCACCCCTCAGGCAGTGTGTTCCAGATTCCAACTACCCTCTGGGTGAAAAAATCTTTCCTCAAATCCCCTCTAAACCTCCTGCCCCTTACCTTAAATCTATGCCCCCTGGTTATTGACACCTCCGTTTCTTCCTATCTACCCTATGTATGCCCCTCATAATTTTGTATACCTCAATCATGTCCCCCCTCAGCCTTCTCTCCTCTAAGGAAAACAACTGTAGCCTATCCAGTCTCTCTTCATAGCTGAAACGCTCCAGCCCAGGGAACATCCTGGTGAATCTGCTCTGCACCCTCTCCAGTGCAATCACATCCTTCCTATAGTGTGGCGACCAGAACTGTACACAGTACTCCAACAGTGACCTAACAAGCGTTTTGCACAGCTCCATCATAACCTCTTTGCTCCTATATTCTATGCCTTGTCTAATAAAGCCATATGCCATATGCCTTCCTAACCATCTTGTCTACCTGTGCTGCTGCCTTCAGTGATCTATGGACAAGTACACCAAGGATCCTCTGACCCTCTGTACTTCATATGGTCCTACCATCCATTGTATATTCCCTTGCCTTGATAGACCTCCCAAAATGCATCACTTCACACTTCTCAGGATTAAATTCCATTTGCCACTGCTCCGCCCATCTTCCCAGCCCATCTATATCATCCTGTAATCTAAGGCTTTCCTCATTATTTACAACACCACCAATTTTCGTGTCATCTGCGAACTTACTGATCATACATTCTATGTTCTCTTCTGAATCATTAATGTACACTACAAACAGCAAGGGTACCAGCGCCGATTCCTGTGATGCACCACTGATAACAGGCTTCTAATTGCAAAAAAAACCCTCGACTATCACCCTCTGCCTCCGGCCACCTAGCCGATTCTGGATCCAACTTGCCAAATTACTCTGGATCCCATGGGCTCTTACCTTCTTAACCAATCTCCATGTGGGACTTTGCCAAAAGCCTCACTGAAGTCCATGTAGACTATATCAACTGCTTTACCCTCATCTACACACCCTGTTATCTCCTCAAAAAATTCAATCAAATTGGTTAGCCATGATCTCCCCATGACAAAGCCATGGTATCCTTGATTAATCCCTGCCTCTCCAAGTGGAGATCAATCCTGTCCCTCAGAATTTTTTCCAATAGTTTCCCTACCACTGATGTTAGACTCACTAGACATTGATTCATCTGGAGATTGCTGAACTTTGTGTTTTTTTTAAATAAGGAATGTCAACAGAAGGTTTGGGACTGAATGAAATGTTACAGACTGCAAGGCATCTGTGTCCAATTAACCCAGCAGTGGTTGTGCTTTTGACTTGGGAAAAAATGTTTGCAAAGGAGTGACAGACCAAGATTTATGGTTGTCATGTGACTTGCTTCCGAACAGTTTTGGTTTCATTTTGAACTGTTATTAAAAAGTCAGTTGCTGCATGCTCGACAGGAGAAGACAGCTGATACCTTTCTCGGGAGAAAAAAAAATTCCTGCATTAAGTGTGTTTACTATTTCCTCCTGTATTTGAAGAAATCTTTACTGTTATTGCTGTTATAAGGCCTAAAAGAATCCTTGTTGCTGCTTCCGGTTGTAAAACCTGACTGGAGCTTTCTGTGCTTCTCTTGGAAAGACTACCCAAACTGATCTTCAACATCACCTGGAAGGAACTGTTCTGGGAAGATCCTAGTGACAGCCACTTATTCGCATTTGGGACGCCTAACTAACAAAGGATGCCTTCCCATACCTTTTTAGCCGAAGTGGTTTTATTTTTGTGAACTGTGTGTGTGTTAGGATAAATAAGGGGCTTTGGCATTTCAATTTGTAATTATGTTTTACTTCATTGTTGGTTAAAACTTGGTTTATAATAAACTGACAATTTTGCTGTTTATTGGAGAAACCTGGTTGGTGTACTTTATTCTGGGGAAAAGTAGAGTATATGATTGTTTTGGTAAGTGGGAAACTTTAAATATATATTGTGACCTGTGGAGAAGTGGGCTGAATTAACTGTGCACTCCTCCTGCCTCGGTTATAACAGTTCCCTTCCACTTTGTTCCCTGAACATTCAGCCCCAAACTTTTGGTGATCTGCGCTAATATCTCCTTATGTGGCTTGGTGTCAAATTTTGTTTGAGAAAGCTCCTATGAAGTGGGTCATTTTATTATATTAAAAGTTCTATGTAAATGTAAGTTGTTGTTGTTGCTGTTGTCACTGCTAATAAAGCATCTTGTGATGTATCCTAGCAAAACACTTCCTTTTTTTTTAACTTTCAACAGTATTCAGCTGATGTGCAGTGTTTTCCATGTGTATGATAACATTTACATTTCAGGTTGCTTTAAAAGCTTTACAGTAAACATTCCATCAGAATTTTCCTGAATGTATGTGGTGTCTCTTGTACTGGTTATGTTTATATGTTTAGGTTTCTCATGTGACAGTGTTTTGGTCAGTCATCCGAAACGTTACAATACAATGGTGTAGTAACTTGAAAAAAGACTTTTAAAATTTTTAAACCATTTTACAACCTTTTCAAATATATGTTATAGATACTATTTCAACTAAAAAGGCATCAGCCCCTGATGGTGAATACAAGAAGGAACGTGACTCTACCAACCACCCAGACATTTCTTGCAGATCTTCTGGTCCAAGTGGATTTCCTTCACGGATTTTTATTGCACACAGACAGCATGATCCACATTTTGCAGAGGATGATCTTCAGTACAATATTCCAAATGAGTTCACACTGGAGGATTTTTTTCAGGAACCTAGTGCAACTGTTCCACCTTTGGAGACTAAAACGATAGTTTTATCCCGCTACAACTATAAAAAAATTGTGAAGCTCCTTGCATCTAAGTTATGGAATCAGAACCAGGAAAAAGTGAACATAGTAGAATTGCCTATCGATGATATTCCAGTGGTATTGAGAAGAATCCCTCAGAGACAGCATATTATTGGTATGATATTTCTACAGTTTGGGAAAATTACAGATATAATTCTAGGAATGTCTCACTTACTGTTAGGACCAGATGATGAAGGGGTCTCAAGCTCCCCTTTTGCCCCTTCTCTGGTTTGACCGCAATAGGCGTTTATCCTTTTAACACAGTGAGCACTTGCTCCTGTTCCTCTAATATAATTGTAAATGAACCAATCAGACAGGTTTTATTGAGTTTAAACAAGAAAAATGTGAGTTTATTAACCCTAACACTCTAAACCGATTAAAATTACTAAAATAAGCGACACATCCACGCTCACATTCACACGAGAGGCACACACACATATAGATTATAGAGGATAAAACATAGTTGGGAGGTTGGAGTAAAGTCCGTAATAAATAGAATTTAAATACTGAAGATTAGACCCAGAGTCCTTAGTTGAAGTTGTAGTCCTGATGTCCTCGCTGGGAACACGGTTCGAACTTGTTTCTCAGGTTCCAGAAAGCAGAAGAGGGGCTTTATCCATGTCCCCTGGTTGCTGTGCTGGGCTATGGGTTTGCAGCTGAGACTTCTCTGGAACTTTACTGGAGAGAGAGAGAGATGCTTTCTTGGTGGGTTTCAGTTACAGTTTACCTTCTGAGTCACCACTTGCACATCTCTAGAGGGCCCAAGCAGTCCTGTGATAGGATCACCTGTTTGTGTTGGAATGAGAATCTTTTGGAAGGGTCTTTGAAATGCAAGGTTCTCCTCTCGAGCTGTTTAAACATTCTTGGTGGGCAGGAGGGTTGGCTCTTTCAAAGTCAATGGGTGTCGATGGCTTTTGACGCTCAACATTGACAAGACTATTTCAGATAAGTGAATCAGAGAGCACCTCTATTGTTCTGGTTAGGCTGAGTAATCACATCTGTCTCCAGTCTGATTCTTTAGCTTTTCATGTGTAAATTGTGCATGACCATCTTGGCTGCTCTGTTCTGTTTTTTAAAAGTTATTTGTAACAATTTCAGTAAAAGTCTCAGGCAAAGTTCCACACGATGAAATGAATATTTTCCATTTGGCATGTGGCGTTTCTGTCCCACCTCCGTACCACGCCAAATGAAATATGAAAAATGGAGCATTTCATTATAGGAGATTAAAAAGAGAAAACACAGGAAAACACGCATGCATTTTTTCATTCACTCTCATCCACTCAGAAATCCTAAAATTGTTGCAGCTTGTCTTTTTCTCTCTGTAGCAGTAGTGCTGATTTAAACTGCCCTTTTTCCCTTGAGGTTGTTCTGGCATGGCTAGGTGTTGTACAATGGGTTTAAAGTTTCTTTAGTTTGTAATAAGCTGGGAATGGACATCTCAATAAACATGTGGTTGCTGGGGAAGCTTGGTGTATGCACATTTTCATAATTGTCTAGGGGAAGTTCTCCTTTGTGCACGAGCTTTGACTCCTTAGCTGCTATTTCTGCAACATGTGGTTCTAACCCTTCAGGTTCCAGTACCTTGCTAATGTCTCTCCCCATCGTAATAGTGGATAATAAACAATTTAGAGGTGTCTGATATTTCCTCCGGGCCTTTGTTCTTGCTGGAGTCTGAAGTAGTATTGTTGGATTTGATTAGCCCTAGGTTTGAACTCTGATCCTGGGAGCCTCCAGTGGGTAGATCCACTCTGACCTCACTTTCAGTGTTCTGGTGAGCCATACAAGTGCTTCTCACTTTAGGGCATTTTTGTTCCCCTTTTCTCCTGACTGTGGGAAGGGTCTCTTTGCTAATCTCCCCATGTCCTCTGGGACATTCCTGCTCACAGGTATCTGTCTAGATTCCATTGCATTCTCCTGCAACACATCGACTAGGTGAGACATCACCCTCACTGGCCTGCCTTTTTAGGAACTTTCTTTGTCCCTGCAGGTTTCGGTGAATGCTGTTGGCAGCCCTGGTACGGTGCTCCTGTTATCTGCATTTACGTAGGAGGATATGGGGTCTAATTTTTCCAACATTTTGGGTTTGGCTGACTGGACAGTAGGGGTTTCATTTGGGAATCTTCCCGACCCTCCTTTAATTTGTCCTCACTGTCTTTTTCGTCCCATTCCTCCCTAATTCTCTGCCAGACCTGTGCTTTCTGCCCCCTTTTTGTTCTCAGCAGGGGGTCCCTCACAATTCACCAGCCCTCTGCTGAAGGGTCCTCCAAAAACCAGTATAGGGATTAGGGGTGAAGATGTAACTGCAGGTTGGGGCTTCCCCTCAACCTGGTACATGTGACAAGTTTTACAGTACTCCAGTATATCCTTGTGGAGCCTTGGTCAGCTAAACTGCTGTGTTATGCGGGCTTTGGTTTTTCGTACACCGACATGGACAGCCATTGTAAGTTCATAGGCCATTCTTAATATTTCTCTACGGTACCTCGGTGGCACCACTAACAGATGAACCACTGTCCACTCTTTGTCCTCAGGTCTGTGAGGAGAGCTGCACTTCCTTATCAGCACCTCATTCTTTACACTGTAGCAATCAGGGACTCCCTGTGCTTCACTTTCAGTTTGAACAGCCTGTGCTAACTTCCTTAATACTGGGTCGGCTTGCTGAGCCTCAACTAGGGAAGATTCGTTTAACCCATTCCCTGGGTCCTCTAACTTCCCAGAGAAAGTTTCAGACAACCAGACAGCATGGTCATCTGTCTGTAGTGCCAATTCAGTATCCTCTGAGAGCGCTGGTTTGGCCATGGCCCCAGTCACTACACAATCAGGGGAATTGCAGGGGACCGTATCCTGTCATTTCCCTATCTCTCTGACCACCTTCTGTCTCTCTGCCACTACTGGGGAAGCTACCACCTTCACCCCCGCCAGATCATTACCTAGGAGCAGATCAACCCTGTCCGCAGGCAAACCAGAGACAATCCCCACGGTGACCGGTCCCGAAACTAGGTCACGCTGCAAGTGCATCTGACGTAAAGGTACGGGTGTACAGTGCCCTCCGATACCATTCACGACCATCCTCATATTTACTGTACTCTCTGGGGAAAGGTTATGCCTTTTGCGAGCAAAAGGGATCTGGTGGCCCCTGTATCCCTGAGTGTGACGATGGGCTTGCTTGCCCCATTCGAGGAGTATGGGGTTACTCTCCCTTTAGATGAAAAATCCTGATAACCTTCAGGGATCTTATTAAATTTTCATGCACCCACATGCGTATGTTTCCTGGGTCTTACTGCTGTTGCAATTAAATCCACAGCCTGCTCTGCTGCGCGTTCCATCAGGGTTCCTTCTGCACTGGGTGAGTGTTCTCTGATTAACCCTACAGGCTTTCCCTGTAGTTTCCAGCAGTCAGCTCTGAGGTGACCTGCCTTATTACAATGGAAACACACAACCTCTGGCTCTCATTCCTGCTTTCAGCACTATTTTGTTTGGTTTGAGGAGGGCCCCCTGTGTGTCCAGCTATTCTCTCTCTCTCTCCAGACTGTTTGGGCTCCTATCAACCTCCCACCTCTTATCTTTTTCAGTTTGTGGGGGTGACTAGGGAAGGTTTTTCCTTGGGGAACCGACTTGTATATCAGAGCAAACTCATCAGCTAGAACTGTGGCATGCTGGACCTTTTGTTCCTCTACATGGGTTTTTATACAAAGAGGGCAAGAGTTTTTAAATTCCTTGAGTAGAATAACCACTCTGAGGTTTTCATACGTGGGCTGTACTTTAAGAGGCCTCAACCACAGGTAAGTTTGATCAGCCTGTTTCTGAAGGTTTCGGAATTTATGGTGGTATGCTTCTGGTACTAGCTCATATGTCCTGAGGATAGCATTTTAGTCAATTCATAATTTAATGAACTTTTCATTTGGCAACAGGGAATAAACCTTATGGGCTTTTCCTGTTAGCTTGCTTTGTAGCAGGAGGGTTCAGCTCTTGGCTGGCCATTTTAACTGTCTAGCAAGCTTTTCAAAAGTGTCAAAAAATGCTTCCACATCTCCCTCATTGAACTTTGGGATCAATTGGGAGAAATTTAAGAGCTCAGTTCATGGATCTGAGCTGTGTAGCCTCCGTATTGGCCATGCTTTCACTGGGGGTTACCCTATTGCCCCCCAGCTAATTTAAGCTATCATAACTCCCTTTCCTCCTCTTCCTTCTGGAGCATTTTTCTCTCTCTCTCCCTGTCTTCCAATTCAAGTTTCCTTTGTTGCAGTTGTATCTTAGCTAACTTTATCCTGTCTGAGTCTGACTCCAATCTTGTCTCTGCATCTTCAAGTTCGAGTGAAAAATGGTTGGCCACAAGTCTTCGGAGTTTGGATTTCTTAGCTTTTGCACGGAAAGTAATCCCAAAGTGCCCAGCCATATGTTTCAACTCTTCCATAGATAGGGCCTTTAACTTATCCCAAGTTACTTCACCCTGGCTTGGGAAGGTTGTGACCTCGGATGCGGACATGCTAGTATTCTAGCAACAGAAACCACAAGAATGTTTTTGGGCGGCATAGTGGCGCAGTGGTTAGCACCGCAACCTCACAGCTCCAGCGACCCGGGTTTGGTTCTGGGTACTGCCTGTGCGGAGTTTGCAAGTTCTCCCTGTGACCGCGTGGGTTTCCGCCGGTGCTCCGGTTTCCTCCCACAGCCAAAGACTTGCAGGTTGATGGGTAAATTGGCCATTGTAAATTGCCCATGACGTAGGTAGGTGGTAGGAGAATGGGGACATGTGGTAGGGAATATGGGATTAATGTAGGATTAGTATAAATGGGTGGTTGTTGGTTGGCACAGACTCGGTGGGCCAAAGGGCCTGTTTCAGTGCTGTATCTCTCTCTCTCTATAAAACATGTATTGAAGTTTTTTTTTATTGGGATCAATTTGGTTTCCCACTTCCCACTGAGGGATCTGGGTGTTCTTGTACATGAAACACAAAAGGTTAGCATGCAGGTGCAGCAAGTAATTAGGAAGGCAAATGGAATTTTGGCCTTTATCGCTAGGGGGTTAGAATTTAAAAATAGGGAAGTCTTGTTACAACTGTACAGGATGTTGGTGCGGCATACAATTTTGGTCCCTGTATTTATTCCTTAGACAGCACCTTCCAAACCCGCGACCTCTACCAACTAGAAGGACAAGGGCAGCAAATACGTGGGAACACCACCACCTGCAAGTTCCCCTCCAAGTCACACACCATCCTGACTTGGAACCATATCGCTGTTCCTTGACTGTCACTGGGTCAAAATCCTGGAACTCTCTTCCAAACAGCACTGTGGGTGTACCTACCCCAAACGGACTGCAGCGGTTCAAGAAGGCAGCTCACCACCACCTTCTCAAGGGCAATTAGGGATGGCCAATAAATGCTGGCCTGGCCAGCGACGCCCACATCCCATGAATGAATTAAAAAAAAGGAAGGATATACTAGCATTGGAGGCAGTTAAGAAAAGATTCACTAGGCTGATTCCTGGGATGAAGGGGTTGTTTTATCAAGAACGACTAAACAGGTTAAGCCTTTATTCATTGGAGCTTAGAAGAATGAGAGGTGATCTGATTGAAACATATAAGATTTTAAGGGGGCTTGACAGGGCTGATGTTGAGAATATGTTTCCCCTGGTGGGGGAATCTCGAACACGGGAACATAGTTACAGAATAAGGGGGCACACATTTAAAACTGAGATGCGAAGGAACTTCTTCTCTGAGGGTGGTGATTCTCTGGAATTCTCTACCTCAGAGTTGTGGAGGCTAGGTCACTAGGGAGGAGGTAGATAGATTTTTTGAAATCTCGGGGAGTCGAGCAGTGTGTGGAGCACTCCCGAAAGAGGAGTTGAGGCGTGGACAGATCAGCCGTGATCTTATTGAATGGCGGGGTACGCTTGAGAGGCTGAATGGCCTACTCCTGCTCCTATTTCTTATGTTTCAATTGCTCATTTTTCTGTGGGTACAATGCCGGACTAGAGCCCCCAAATTTCTGTTACGACCAGCTGAGGAAGGGGTCTCAAGCTCCCCTATTGCCCCTTCTCTGGTTTGACCACAACAGGGTTTATCCTTTTAACACACCGATTTAACTTACCACCTCAGTGAGCACTTGCTCCTGTTCCTCTAATATAATTGTGAATGAACCAATCAGACAGGTTTTCTTGAGTTTAAACAAGAAAGATGTATGTTTGTTAACCTTAACACTCTAAACCGATTAAAATTATCGAGGGGGTTACAAAAATAATAAAGGACGAAACTAAAGGCTGTGTATCTGAATGCACGTAGCATTCAAAACAAAACAGATGAACTGAGAGCACAAATAGAAATAAATAAATATGATCTGATAGCCATTACAGAGACATGGCTGCAGGATGACATGGATTGGGACCTGAATATTGAAGGGTACATGGCATTTAGGAAGGACCGGAAGCTAGGAAAAGGTAGAGGGGTGGCTCTGTTAATTAATGATGGTATTAGCGCAATAGAGAGGGATGACCTAAGTTCAGGAAACCAGGATGTAGAAGCAGTTTGGGGAGAGATGAGAAATCATGAATGCAAGAAGTCACTTGTGGGAGTGGTGTATAGGCCACCTAATGTTAACCACACTGTAGGACGGGGTATAAAGGAAGAAATAATGGCAGCCTGTCAGAAAGGTGCAGCGATAATCATGGGGGATTTTAACCTATATATAGACTGGAAAAATCAGATGGGGAGAGGTAGCCTAGATGAGGAGTACATAGAATGTTTTCGGGATAATTTCTTGGAACAGTACGTCCTAGAGCCAACTAGAGAGCAGGCTATGCCAGACCTGGTATTGTGCTATAAGATAGGATTAATGACTTCACAGTTAAAGCAGCCCTAGGTAGCAGCGATTATAATATGATTGAATTTTACATTCATTTTGAGGGAGAGAAGAGTGGGTCCAAGACCAGTATTTTAAACTTAAATAAGGGCAATTATGAGCGCATGAACGCAGAGCTAGATAAAGTAATTAGGTTAAGGGATAGGTCAATAGAGATGCAGTGGCAGACATTTAAGGGGATATTTCAGAATACACAGAATAGATACATTCCAATTAGAAAGAAAAATTCCAAGGTGGGGGAGGGGGGGTGGTGGAGGCGGCGGGGGTGAGAGACCCGCCATCCATGGTTAACTAAAGCAGTTAAAGATAGTATCAAACTTAAGTAAAAAGCATATAATTGTGCAAAGATGGGTGGCAGGTTAGAAGATTGGACAGAATATTAAAAAAAGCAAAGATTGGCTAAAAGATTGATAAGGAAGGTAAAATTAGAGTACGAGAGAAAGCTAGCTAGAAATATAAAGACAGATAGTAGAGTTTCTATAGATATTTAAAAAAGAAAAGAGTTAACAAAGTGGTCCTATAGAAAATGAGTCTGGGGAATTGATCATGGATAATAAGGAGATGGCAGATGAATTGAACAAGTATTTTGCATCGGTCTTCACTATAGAGGATTCAAGTAACATCCCAGAATTAGCTGTAAGTCAGGAAATGGAAGGGAGGGAGGAACTCAAGAAAATTACAATCACCTAGGAAGTGGTACTGAATAAATTGTTGGAGCTGCGGGCTGACAAGTCCCCAGGTCCTAATGGACTTCATCCTAGGGTCTTAAAAGAAGTGGCTTGTGAGATAGTTGATGCGTTGTTTTAATTTTCCAAAATTCTCTAGATTCAGGGATGGTTCCTCTGCACTGGAAAATAGTGAATGTAACTCCTTTATTCAAAAAGGGAGGGAGACAGAAAACAGGAAACTACAGGCCCGTTAGCTTAACATCTATCTTAGGGAAATGTTAGAAGCTATTATTAAAGACATTATGGCAGAGCACTTAGAAAAATTGAAGGTAATCAGGCATAATCAACATGGTTTTGTGAAAGGGAAATCATGATTAACCAATTTATTGGAGTTCTTTGAGAGAGTTACATGTGCTGTGGATGAAGGGGAACCGGTGGATGTATTGTACTGAGATTTCCAGAAGGCATTTGATAAAGGTAATTGCAAAAATTAAAATCCCATGGTGTGGGATGTAACGTACTGGCATGGATAGAGGATTGGCTAGCTAACAGGAAACAGAGAGTAGGCATAAATGGGTCAGTTTCTAGTTGTCAAGATGTAATGAGTGGTGTGTCACAGGGATCTGTGCTAGGGCCTCAACCTTTTACAATTTATATAAATGACTTAGATGAAGAGACTGAAGGTATGGTTGCTAAATTTGCTGATGATACAAAGATAGGTAGGAAATTAGGTTGTGAAGAGGACATAAGGGGGCTACAATGGGATATAGATAGGTTAAGTGAGTGGGCAAAAATCTGGCAGACGGAGTATAATGTGGGAAAATCCGAAGTTGTCCATTTTGGCAGGAAGAATAAAACAGAAGCATATTATCTAAATGGTGAGAGATTGTGAAGCTCGAGATGGAGAGGGATCTGGGTGTCCTAGTGCATGAATCACAACAGGTTAGTATGCAGGTACAGCATGCAATTAGGAAAACTAATAGAATGTTATTATTTATCGTGAGGGGAATTGAATACAAAAGTAGGGTGGTTATGCTTCAGCTATACTGGGCATTGGTGAGACCACATCTGGAGTACTGTGTACAGTACTGGCCTCCTTATTTAAGGAAGGATGCAAATGCGTAAGAAGCAGTTCAAAGAAGGTTTACTCAACTAATACTTGGAACAGGTGGGCTGTATTATGTAGAAAGATTGGACAGGCTAGGCTTGTATTCTCTGGGATTTAGAAGAGTAAGAGGCGACTTGACTGAAACATATAAGATCCTGAGGGGTCTTGACAGTGTGGATGTGGAAAGGATGTTTCCCCTTGTGGGAGAATCTAGAACCAGGGGTCACTGTTTGAAAATAAGGGGTCACCCATTTAAGACAGATGAGGAGAAATTTTTTCTCTGAGAGTCGTGAGTCTTTGGAACTCTCTTCCTCAAAAGGTGGTGAAAGCAGAGTCTTTGAATATGTTTAAGGCAGAGATAGATAGATTCTTGATAAGCAAGGGGGTGAAAGGTTGTCAGGGGTAGGTGGTAATGTGGAGAAATCAGTTCAGCCATGAACTTATTGAATGGTGGAGCAGGCTCAAGGAGCTGAGTGGCCTACTCCTGCTCCTAATTTGTATGTTCGTATGTACTAAAATATGCAACACATCCACGCTCACATTCACACGAGAGGCACACACACAAATAGATTACAGAGGAACAAACAGAGTTGGGAGGTTGGAGTAAAGTCCGTAATAAATGGAATTTAAATATTGAAGATTAGACCCAGAGTCCTTAGTTGAAGTTGTCATCCTGAAGTCCTCGCTGGGCTACACACGTTTCGAGTTTGCTTCTCAGGTTCCGGAAGCAGAAGAGGGGCTTTATCCATGTCCCCTGGTTTCTGGCTGTGCTGGACTGTGGGTTTGCAGCTGAGGCTTCGCTGGAACTTTACTGGAGAGAGGGGGGGAGAGAGAGAGAGATGCTTTCTTGGTGGGTTTTAGTTACAATCTGACTTCTGAGTCACCACTTGCACATCTCCAGAGGGCCTAAGCAGTCATGTGATAGGATCACCTCTTTGTGTTGGAACGAGAATCTTCTGGAAGGATCGTTGAAATGCTAGGTTCTCCTCTCGAGCTGTTCAAACATACTTGGTGGGTGGGGGCGGGGGTGGTGGTTAGCTCTTTCAAAGTCAATGGGTGCCGATGGCTTTTGACAATCAACATTGACAAAGCTATTTCAGATAAGTGAATCAGAGAGCACCCCTATTGTTCTGGCTAGGCTGACTAATCATATCTGTCTCCAGTCTGATTCTTTAGCTTTTCATGTGCAAATCGTGCATGACCATCTTGGCTGCTCTGTTCTGTTTTTTAAAAGTTATTTGTAACAATTTCAATAAAAGTCTCAGGCAAAGTTCCACACGATGAAATGAATATTTTCTATTTGGCATGTGGTGTTTCCGTCACACTTACAAACAGGAAATTCCTGCTAAAAGCTGAGATGACGATCTTTTCAGGGATTTAGAAAGTAGATTTTCCTGATTAACTTCTGAATAATATATTTGGAATTGTAGTAACTAAAGTTGGCTGAAGTATCCCTGCAGTGGGAGGAGGAGGGGACGGGTGCTAATATATTAGCCAGTATTCCTACTCCTCATTGCCATACAGCAACTACTGCTGAAAGTGCATATGTGTGGAGAATAGTTGAGAACAGGAAGATTCGAATCTGCTATGTCCTCTGTAGCAAAATAATGTAACAGCACTCATTTTAAAGATTCAGACAGGATGTATGGCTGGTAAAACAGGTATCCTAGGGAAGAGTCCATGCCTTTTGGACAAGAAGTGAGATGCCAAAATTGGCAGACACAAAGGGAAAAAGAACTTATGGAAGAAATGCAGGAGTAACAATTTTTGAGGGATCCCTCCACTGCTCCCTGCCAAACCCTGGTCATAAATGGTGTTGTCTGAGGAGCTCCAGATACTGGATCTGAGATCACATTATAATGTATATGACACAGTGGATGAAGGCCGAAGAAGGAAGTACTGTAAATTTGGGCCAACGCTAGTGCAACGGGGGGGTGCTGGCAGTGGTTGGTGCATTGGGTGAAAGCAAATGGGGCCTCTGGTGTCAGGGGGTATCAAGTGTCAGGGGATTGGGACAGTAGAAACTGTTGCCAGGGCCTGAAGGTCGGGAATCTTGGGACTGGGAGAAACCACGATTGAAATGGAGCTTGTAATAAACGTTGACTTTTTTTAAATGTAGGCAGTTTATAGCTTTGGTTTTCCACAAGGAGCTAGTTGCCTTGGTGCAAACCAATGTTGCAGCAGGGACCTGAAACAGGTGTTAGGCTCTTTCTTCAATTCATTCATGGGATCAGGCCAACGCAAGTAAGGACAGCATTTATTACCCATCCCTAATTGCCCTTGAGCAGATGGCGGTGGACTGCCTTTTGAATACAATTGAGTGGCTTACTGGGCCTTTTCATCAGACAGTTAAGAGTCAACCACATTGCTGTGGGTCTGGAGTTACATATAGGCCAGACCAAGTAAGGAATGGCATATTTCCTTCCCTAAGGGACATCAGATATATGTAAAGAACCTGTTCTACTTCAGGCATGGGTAAAGGACACTTCTTTGTTCTTGCCCAGCATTATGAGTGGCACATTTTCTGCCTGCCATTTTGGAACCTTAGGAAGCTGTTTTACTCCTGCATGGCACAATTTAACCCCTTTGTGTCCATTCTCCCAGCATAGAAACCTGCCACTAGCCCTGGGGGGGAATGATTAGGTGCCATCAATGGGCTTGAAATCCAATTCAGATGGAGAGACTTGAAAGCTTCTGTCAGTTGTAAGGGTCCCCTGCCAAATGATTATAGGCTGTCAGAGCTGCTAGTTTTGGGCATGGCCGATAGAATCACAGAATTGTTACAGCAGGAAGGGGTTCATTCGGCCCATCGTGTCTGCACCAGCTCTCCGAATGATCAGTTTATCTAGTTCCATTCCCCCACCTTTGCCCCATAACCCTGCACATTCTTTTCATATAACTGTCTAATTCCCTTTTGAATGCCTCAATTGAACCTGCCTGCACCACACTCTCAGGCAGTGCATTCCAGACCTTAACCGCTTGCGTGAAAAAGTTTTTCCTCATGTCGCTTTTGCATCTTTTGCCAATGACTTCAAATCCGTGTCCTCTCATTCTCAATCCTTTCATGAGTGGGAACAGTTTCTCCCTATCTACTCTGTCCAGACCCCTCATGATTTTGAGTAACCCCCATCAAATCTCCTCTCAGCCTTGTTTTTAAGGAAAACAGTCCCAACTTCTCCAGTCTATTTTCATAACTGAAGTTCCTCATCCCTGGAACCATTCTCGTGACTCTTTTTTTGCACTCTCTCCAATGCTTTCACATTTTCCTGGCGTGCGGCGCCCAGAACTGGACGCAGTACTCCAGCTGAGGCTGAACTAGTGTCTTATACAAGTTTAACATAACCTCCTAGCATGAGTTCCCTGTAAATCAGCAGAAATTGGTAATAAATTAGTACTGCCTCAGAGAAACTGTGAGAAAGGTTGGTGTAGGAAATGGAAGGTGAATTGCTTAACAGAATCATAGCAATACCTGGCTTTGAAGTATGGAATTTCTGAAAATGTGATTCTGTTAATGGGTTACTGTGAAAAAGAGGCATTCGCCTTTTTTTGTTCAAACTGCACCTCGGAGAATCGAAGGTGCTCTTCTAGGGATGTTACTAGTTCTGTGCTGGAACCAGCATGTGTGATAATCATTTGTTAATGGTAATTCACTTACCCTTGCTTTTAAATTTGCTCCTGGCAATAAACTTTCTTACACACAGACCCCTTTGTCCACCAACTGCTTTTTAATCTGCAATGAATGCAACGCATACAAATTTATTCAAAGTTACTTTATTTCCACATTGTATTAATTTTATACTTGTACATTTCATACTGGTATCAAAGCACTGGAGGTAGCAGCAGAGTTGCAGTAGTGAGACAAACAAAAAAGGTGGACTGAAAAGCCCTTTATTGAGCGAGGCATTGTTTTAAACTAATCCTGATTTAATTTATGATATGAACAGAATACAGTTTTCACTGTGAAAGTTGTCAATTTCCTGTATTCCTCAGTTGTGAAAAATAATAAAGATGCTACCTTACTATCTCTGTAGATTTAGGCCAACTTTTCTAGTTGAGCTAAGCCAAAGCTAGCTGGTCTACATTTTCTGTTGCCAGGCACAGCTCACATGCTGTGTCCAGGGAAAAGAGAGAACTTTTTTAGGTCTGTGGGGATAATTGGAACGCAGGGTTCGGCCAACAAAACAGGCAAGCAAGATCACCACCCTAATTGAACACCTCCCCTTTGATCCAGGAGCACAACATCTGCCTCAGTCAAAACAACTGTGCAAAGGTAATGAAACAGCATCTGGCCTCTCAGGTGTCACAAGGAAGCCAACATGTCACACAAGCGTGAAATGCCTGAGATTGTACATAACCAACCCAACATTTGTTTACTGATTGAATTGGCACTTTAAACATCAAGATGTGTCACTCACTTCCCAAGAACAAAGTTTTAAAAAACTGACTTGGCAGTGCCCTACCCTGTTCTATGTAGAACTCCTGTACATTAGCCTTTCCTCATTCGTTACCAGAATGAGATCCATCACTACCTTCTCAAGGGCAACTAGGGGTGGGAAACAAATGCTGGCCTTCCCAGTAATTCCCACATCCTAAGCATGCAATACAACAGATTTGCCAGGATAATATCACTAGTGAACTTTCACATTGTAAATCAACATTTGGTATTAGCTTGTACTAATAACTGGGAATTTTATTCTTCCAGAAATGATTGCTGCCTCTAGAAACCAAGAGCATTTCTTAAGATATGGTGCCAGCCCAGAATTGCTCAACTATCCAGGTAATAAAAATATAGAGAAAATATGAGAATTATGCACTAATGGAATGTAAAAGCATAATTACATTAATAGACCATTTGCTATATGATATTTGAAAAATCATCATACTCTGTTCAAGGTAGTCTTATGGAACACATAATACAAAAGAAGTATATCAGCAAATACCACAAAATTACCATTTAAATATAGATACCTCATGGCAGAATGTGACCTATAGAGGATACATAATGAATACATGTAGGATAGTGCTGATATTTAAGAAGTCTTATTTCACAATTCCTTGATTAATAAAGTAGCCAGTTTTAAGAAGACATGTAGATAAGCTGGCTCTCTGTCTTTATTTGCAGATTCTAATTTCTCAAGGTCCATAACTTAGTTCACCTCAGAATCCACATAGTTTCTTAGAGACACTGTCACCATCTCTGGCAGTGAATTGAGTTGCAAAACATCCTATGACATATAAGGTGATAGAAAATAAAGTCATTTGTTGAGTGCTGATATGTATCTGAGGTTTCAACTTAAAATGGAGGGTGCAAGCTGGGATGTAGGGATGGAGGAATTTGCAGAATATAGGATATATTTGCATCATGGACTACTTGTAGGTGAGAATAAGGATTTTGAAGTCAGTTTGACTGAAGTCAATGTGCTGGTGGTCAGTGACAATGGGGTGAAAGTGGGGAAAGTGTTCACAACCATTTTCAACCAGAAGTACCAAGTAGTAGCTCCAAATTGGACCCCTCTTGTGATTCCTACTATCACAGATGCCAGTCTTATTCACTCCACACGATATCAAGAAGTGATAGAGTGCACAAGATGCAACAGAGACTATTGCCCAGGTCCATCCTGTCCACAAATGCAGGACAAATGCAATTGACAGTGCTGTCAAGTAGCACTTACTCACTAACATCCTGGCTGAATTGCTGAAGACTTGTGCTCCAGGACTAGCCCTACTTCTAGCCAAGCTGTTCCAGTACAGGTACAAAACTGGCATCTAGCTGACAAAGTGGAAATTTGCCCAGGAATGTCCTGTCCACAAAAAGCAAACCCAATCCAATTGACAGTGCTATCAATCATCACTCACTCACCAATAACCTACTCATCAATGCTCAATTTGGGTTCTGCCAGGATAAGTCAGCTCCATGGCTGGAATTTTACGCCACCCCAAAGAGCGGGATGGTGGCGGGGCCATGGCTTAAAATGGAGCTGGATGCTCCAGGGGCCCTTCCCGACCCACTCCCGCCTTTGTCGCCGCTTTACGCAGGGCGGTGGGGGTGAAAACGGCTCGCCCGCCCCAAGCCAATCAAGGCCCTTAAGTGGCCACTTAAGGGCCTTTTCCCGCCTCCACGGGGATTTTACCCGTGGCTAGTTGGGCAGCCGAGGACTGGGAAAAGCCGTCTGACAAAAGCAGGTGGCTCTTGAACGTCCCGGGCGAGGCCCTTGTGATTGGGCACCCTGTGCCCGATGGAGGGCCGCCCCCGATGCCCCAACCACCCCCAACACCAACACACCCCCCCTTTCCCCACAATCGACCGCCCTTGCCTCGCCGGGGCCCAACCGATTACCCCCAGCGAGGCAACCAAAACCTACCGTTGCTCCAGGCTCCCCGACATCGTTTCTTGATGCTGGGCTGTAGTCCCAGCAGTGACCACCACTCCCAGTGGCACTGCTGAGACTAAGAGCTCCCGCCCCACTGATTGGCTCTATTAGGCGGGACTTCCTACCTCAAGCGGGTGGAAGTCCAGCATCACACCAATTGAAGCCCAGCGACCTGCAAATTACGGGTTGGATCCCCAGGCGAGGCGGAAACGGGTTCACCACCGACTTTTCAGTCGGTGGCCAGCTCCCATCCGCCTAGGGTTAATATCCCAGCCTATGTCTCATTACAGTCTTACTTCAAACATGGACGAGAGAGCTATATTCCAAAGGTGAGTGTGACTGCCTTTGACATCATGGCAGCATTTGACAGAGTGTGACATCAAGAAGCCCTAGCAAAATTCAAGTCAATGGTAATCAGGGGGGAAACTCTCCACTGGATTGAGTCATACCTAGTACAAAGGAAGGTGGTGTGGTTGTTGGAGACCAATCACCTCAGCACCAGAACATCGCTGCTGGAGTCCTTCGGGCAGTATCTCAGCCATCTTTAGCTGCTTCATCAATGACCTTCCCTCTGTCATAAGGTCAGAAGTGGGAATGTTCACTGCTCAGTTTTCAGTTCTAGTTGCATCCTTGCAGGTAATGAACCAGTCTGTACCCATGTGCAGCAAGACCTAGACAACGTTCAGACTTGGGCTGATAAGTGGGAAGTAACATTCATGCCACACAGGTGCCAGGCAATGACCACCTCCATGGAGAGAAAGTCTAACCACCTCCCTCTGACATTCAACAACATTACCATCATCAAATCCGTCACCTCTCCTTCATGGTATCTGCCGCATAAATACAATGGTTATAAGAATAGGCCAAAGACTGGGTATTCTGCAGTGAGTGGCTGACCTCCTGACTCCCAAAAGCCTTTCTCCCACCTATGAGGCAGAAGTCAGGAGTGTGATAGAATACTCTCCATTTGCCTGGATGATTGCAACTCCAACATCACTCAGAAAGCTCAACACCATTCAGGACAAAGCAGCCCACTTGATTGGCACCCTCTCCAGCACTAGCGCAGTTTGTACCATCTATTAGAATTTGCTGCAGCAACTTGCCAAGGCTTCTTCAACAGCACATCCCACACCCAATGACACCTACCACCTAGAAGGACAATGTGTGCAGACACATAGGAACACCACCACTTGCAAGTTTCTCTCCAATTCACACACCATCCTGACTTGGAAATATATCACTGTTCGTTCAGCGTCGCTGTGTCAAAATCCTGGAACTCCCTATCTCACAGCACAGTGGGTACCTTCACCTCACGGATTGCAGTTTTTCAAGGAGCCAGCTCACCACCACCTTCTCAAGGGCTATTAGGAAAAACAATAAATGCTGGCCTTGCCAGTGGTGCTCACATTTGAGTGATTAAATACAGGAAGAGCAGAGTAATGGATGACAAAAGCAAAATATTGTGGATGCTGTAAATCTGAAATAAAAGCAGAAAATGCATGGAAAACACTCAAGCGGCTTCGCTGGAGAGAGAAACAGGTCAATGATTTGATGAAAGTCTTTGACCCGAAAACGGTAACTCTGTTTTTTGTTTCACAGAGTAATGGGTGAGTTGGAACTTGTATAGGGTTGCACTCTGCCCGGATGTTGTAACGGTTGGATGGGAGTTTTAGAGGCAGGGCAGAGGCAGGAGTTTGATTTATAAGGATTTGTTATGGATTTGGGTAGATTAGTCTATATTTAACAAAGCTGTGGAAGGATTTCCAAGCAAGGACAATTAATTTTTGAAGTCACTGCACTAGACAAGAGAGAGTGAAAATAAGGTCAGTGATGTTGGAGTAATAGGTGAGCAGCATTTGGTGTAGGATAGGATACAGATGATGGATTTCTAAGAATTTATATAAGGTTTAATGAACCTCAGGAGGGTGGCATTGGAAAAGGTTAAGTCTGAAGGCAGGAGTGATTGAGGATATCAATAGAACAGAGATGGAAATATTTGAGATTGAGGTGATCGTGTTAATAGACTTGATCTAAAGTTTGAAGTTGAGCTTGGATCTGACAGGACACCAGAGTTGAGTTTTAGTCTTGCCAATGTTGAGCTGCACAAATATTTGGTTCATCCATGACTAGATCTTAGGCATTTGGACAGTACAGGCATCCAGACAGGCATTCAGACAGTGTAGCTGCACTCATTGAATTATGAGTTGTGTCAGAGATGTAAAGCTGGAAATCACTGTGTGCATATAAAAGCTGATTTTATGTTAAATAATGTTGCTAAAGAGTAGTATATAGAGAAGGAATAGGAGAAAGCCTTGGAAGGAAAGGAGAGATTCCTATAAGTAAGTTGCCACAAGTGGGCCTTTGTACATCAGTAGTTAATATATTTTGTAGAACAGACAGAATGGTTGATCACGGTCAAATTCTAAAAGAAAGGGCAAATGCTGAAGAAGTAAAGGTGATAAGTCGGGATTGGATTGGAGATGAAAACCATGATACGGCCTTGGTGATTTGAGCAGGGAAACATAGTAAAAAATAGAGAGGCAGTTTGATCTTGCTGTGAATCAGCCAGATTTCATTCAAGCCTAGAATGTTAGACATTGAGGATGAGGTCATGGATGGGAAGAGCCACATTTGTAAGGGAGCAGATAATTTTGAAGGGTAATGCAAAGTGAATGAGTAGCAGGAGACCTGTGTGATCAGAGCAGAATGTTGGGGGTGTTGTAGAGGAGTTGGAGAAGTTTGTTCGTGGAGATGAAGGTAAGTGAAGTTCTACCAATAGAGATGCTTGAGGCAATGGGCATTGCTGCTTTAGGAGAACCAATGACATGTATTGCATTCACTGCTTGCAAGTAACCCCTGCAGCAATGTTAAATTTCCAGGAAAATTAGAAAGAAAGTAAGCAACACGGGTTATTTTATTTTAGCAGCTCCATGAATGCATATGCTGTACTTGTGGACAAGTAGCATTGCACCTCTCTAATATTTATTATTGCTTTATATGGTTAAATTAAGCAGATTTTTGACTATTATTTTAAAGTATTGGTGCAAAAGTTGAAATTGTATAGAATGTCAGCTTTTTATATACAGTATCGCTGCATTTTGGTTCAATCCCTCTCTTTAAATCAACCATCATCATATCTCTTCTCAAAAAAAACTCTTGACCCCACCACCCTTGCAAACTACTGCCCATCTCCAACCTCCCTTGAATGTGATGTCGCCTTCAGAATCCGTGCCCATCTTTCCTGGACTTCCATATTTGAATCCCTCCAATTGAGTTTCCACCCCGCCTCAGGACCAAAACGGCTCTTGTCAAAGTCACACATGACATCCTATGTGACTGTGAAAAAGATAAACTATCCTTCCTCATCCATTTCAACCTGTTGGCAGCGTTTGACATGGTTGACCATACCATCCTCCTCTAATGTCTCTCCACTGTTGTCCAATTGGGTAGAACTGCACTCGCCTGGTTCCATTCTTATTTATCTAATCGTATCCAGTGTATGATTTGCAATGATTTCTCTTCCTGCTCCTGTGCCGTTACCTCTGGTGTCCCCCATAGATCTATATTTGTTCCCCTCCTATTTCTCATCTATATGCTGCCCCTTGGCAACATCATCCAAATACATGGTGTTAGTTTCACATGTACACTGATTTCATCCAGCTCTATCTGACCACCATCTCTCTCAACTCCTCCACTGTTTCTAAATTATCAGACTGCTTTTCTAATATCTAGTATTGAATGAGCAGAAATGTCCTCCAATTAAATATTGGGGAGATCAAAGCCATTGTCTTCAGTTCGTGCCACAAACTCCACGCCTAGCTACCAACTCCATCCCTCTCCCTGGCAACTGTCTGAGGCTAGACCAGACTGTCCTCAACCTTGATTTCATATTTGACCCTGCCATGAGCTTCCAACCACATATCTGCCGCATCACTAAGGTAACCTATTTCCATCTCTGTAACATTGCCTGACTCCGCCCCTGCCTCAGCTCATCTGCTGCCAAAACTCTCATTCAAGCCTTTGTCACCTCTGGACTTGACGATTCAAATGCACTCCAGGCCAGTCTCTCACACTCTACCCTCCATAAACTTGAGGTCATCCAAAATTCTGCTGCTGTGTTTTTACTCACACCAAGTCCCATTCACCCATCACTCCTGTGCTTACTGAGCTGCATTAGTTCCTGGTTAAGCAACGCATCAATTTTGAAATGCTCATCCTCGTTTTCAAATCACTTGATGGCCTCATCCCTCTCTATCACTGTAATCTCCTCCAGCCCCACAACCCTCAGAGATCAGCACTGAAGACCTTGCTCCAGAACTTGCCGCACTTCTAGCCAAGCTGTTCCAGTATAGCTACAACACTGGCATCTACCCGGCAATGTGGAAAATTGCCCAGGTATGTCCTGTCCACAAAAGGCAGGACAAGTCCAACCCGGCCAATTACCGCCCCATCAGTCTACTCTCAATCATCAGTAAAGTGATGGAAGGTGTCATCAACAGTGTCATCAAGCGGCACGTGCTTAGCAATAACCTGCTCAGTGATGCTCAGTTTGGGTTCCGACAGGGCCACTCAGCACCTGAGTGCATTACAGCCTTGGTTCAAACATGGACAAAAGAGCTGAACTCAAGAGGTGAGGTGAGAGTGACTGCCCTTGACATCAAGGCAGCATTTGACCGAGTATGGCATCAAGGAGCCCCAGCAAAACTGGAGTCAATGGGAATCAGGGGGAAAGTTCTCTGCTGGTTAGAGTCAGACCTAGCGCAAAGGAAGATGGCTGTGGTTGTTGGAGGTCAATCGTCTGAGCTCCAGGACATCACTGCAGGAGTTCCTCAGGGTAGTGTCCTAGGCCCAACCATCTTCAGCTGCTTCATCAATGACCTTCCTTCAATCATAAGGTGAGAAGTGGGGATGTTCGCTGATGATTGCACAATGTTCAGCACCATTCGCGACTCCTCAAATACTGAAGCAGTCTGTGTAGAAATGCAGCAAGACCTGGACAATATCCAGGCTTGGGCTGATAAGTGGCAAGTAACATTTGTGCCACACAAGTGCCAGTCAATGACCATCTCCAACAAGAGAGAATCTAACCAAATAAAAGCAAAATACTGCGGATGCTGGAAATCTGAAATAAAAACAAGAAATGCTGGAACCACTTAGCAGGTCTGGCAGCATCTGTGGAAAGAGAAGCAGAGTTAACGTTTCGGGTCAGTGACCCTTCTTCGGAACTGACAAATATTAAAAATGAATCTAACCATCTCCCTTTGACATTCAATGGCAAAACCATTGCTGAGTCCCCCACTAGCAACACCCTAGGGGCCACCATTGACCAGAAACTGAACTGGTGTAGCCATATAAATACCGTGGCTACAAGTGCAGGTCAGAGGCTAGGAATCCTGCGACGAGTAACTTGCCTCCTGACTCCCCAAAGCCTGTCCACCATCTACAAGGCACAAGTTAGGAGTGTGATGGAATACTCTCCATTTGCCTGGATGGGTGCAGCTCCAACAACACTCAAGAAGCTCGACATCATCCAGGACAAAGCAGCCCGCTTGATTGGCACACCATCCACAAACATTCACTCTCTCCACCACCGACGCACAGTGGCAGCAGTGTGTACCATCTACAAGATGCACTGCAGCAACGCACCAAGGCTCCTTGGACAGCACCTTCCAAACCCGTGACCTCTACCACCTCGAAGGAAAAGAGCAGCAGATGCATGCGAACATCACCACCTGCAAGTTCCTGTCCAAGTCACACACCATCCTGACTTGGAAGTATATCGCCGTTCCTTCACTGTCGCTGGGTCAAAATCCTGGAACTCCCTTCCTGACAGCACTGTGGGTGTACCTACCTCACATGGACTGTAGCAGTTCAAGAAGGCAGCTCACCACCACCTTCTCAAGGGCAACTAGGGATGGGCAATAAATGCTGGCATAGCCAGTGATGCCCACATCCATGAATGAATAAAAATAACTCATCTAATTTTGGCCTTTTCATTTTCCTTGGTTTTAATCACTCCACCATTGGTGGCCCTGCCTTCAGCTACCTAGGCCCTGAGCTCTGGAATTTCCTCTCTAAACCTCTCCACCTCTGTACCTCTCTTTCTTCCATTAAGATGCTCCTTAAAACATACTTCTTGACCAAGCTTTTGGCCTTCAGCCCTAATATGTCCTCATTTGGCTCTGTCATGTTTTTTATGACATTCCTGTGAAGTGCCTTGGGAAATTTTATTACCTTAAAGGCTCTGTATAAATAGTAGTTGTTTAATTGTCTTCAATATACTAATAAACCTACATTTCAGCATTTACAGGATTTATACTTTTCTGACTTTAGGTGCAGTTCTGAATGTTGAAGGACGTAAAGAATTTCTTGAATCAGCAGACACTGAATCCTCAATTATGGAGGAAGATCCAGAAAGAAGAATAAACCCATATCAATTTCTTATTCTAAGAATCCTAGCAGTAGGAGGTGATTCTTTAAATCTGAGGGTAAGTAGCTTAAATATCTATTCACTTAAAATTTAGCAATTTTCAACAAATGTGCAATTCAGATTTGTACTATTCGAAATTATGTGAATACTGCAAGATTACCAGTTTCAGAACTTCATTGCATGAAATGAATGAGCAATTGATAAATTAGCAATGTGTAACCTGAACCTGGCGGAAGTGCAGCTGACTGGAGAAAAATGAAGGACAATCAAATACGATATTATGAACATAAAAGCATACAAAAATGATGGACTGGAAAAGACCATTGAGCCTGCTCCACACAGTTATAATGCCTTATGCATCGTGATCCACAACATTCCCCACCTATCATCAGCTATGTAATCTCCTGGTAGAGGCAAAATAGATTTTAAAACTTAAGGCCCATTTAGGGGGAAAGAATCTGAATTTCCTCTCCCACTTGCCACATGATCAAAACTAATCCAGAAGACCATACTGATGATGACTTATACTTACTAAGTATTCCACCCATCTTTTGTAAGGTGTGATCTCCATCCCAGTCAGGAACAAGTCTTTTGATGGTATACAGTGTGGCATTCGAGCAGAGAGATCCACCATTGACATGCTGTTCTCCCTTCGCCAGCTACAGGAGAATTGCCGAGAACAACAGATGCCCCTCTACGTTGCTTTCATTGATCTCACCAAAGCCTTTGACCTCGTCGGCAGACGTGGTCTCTTCAGACTAGTAGCAAAGAGCGGATGTCCACTCTTTACTAAGTATCATCACCTCATTCCATGACAATATGAAAGGCACAATTCAGCCTAGCGATGGCTCATCAGACCCCTTTCCTATCCTGAATGGTGTGAAACAGGGCTGTGTTCTTGCACCTACACTGTTTGGGATCTTCTTCTCCCTGCTGCTCTCACATGCATTCAAGTCTTCAGAAGAAGGAATTTTCCTCCACACAAGATCAGATGGCAGGTTGTTCAACCTTGCCCGTCTGAGACCGAAGACCAAAGTACGGAAAGTCCTCATCAGGGAACTCCTCTTTGCTGACGATGCAGCATTAACATCCCACACTGAAGAGTGGCTGCAGAGACTCATCAACAGGATTGCGGCTGCCTGCAATGAATTTGGCCTCACCATCAGCCTCACCATCAGCCTCAAGAAAACGAACATCATGGGACAGGATGTCAGAAATGCTACAGGAGAATATCGGCGACCACGCTCTGGAAGTGGTTCAAGCGTTCACCTACCTAGGCTCAACTATCACCAGTAACCTGTCTCTCGATGCAGAAATCAACAAGCGCATGGGAAAGGCTTCCACTGCTATGGCCAGACTGGCCAAGAGAGTGTGGGAAAATGGCGCACTGACACGGAACACAAAAGTCCGAATGTATCAAGTCTGTGTCCTCAGTACTTTGCTGTACAGCAGCTAGGCCTGGACAACGTATGTCAGCCAAGAGCGACGTCTCAATTCATTCCATCTTCGCTGCTTCCGGAGAATCCTTGGCGTCAGGTGGCAGGACTGTATCTCCAACACAGAAGTCCTCGAGGCGGCCAGCGTCCCCAGCATATACACCCTACTGAGCCAGCGGCGTTGAGATGGCTTGGCCATGTGAGCCGCATGGAAGATGGCAGGATCCCCAAGGACACATTGTACAGCGAGCTCGTCACTGGTATCAGACCCACTGGCCGTCTATGTCTCCGCTTTAAAGACGTCTGCAAACGTGACATGACGTCCTGTAACATTGATCACGTCATGGGAGTCTGTTGCCAGTGATCGCCGGAGCTGGCTGACAGCCATAAAGGCGGGGCTAAAGTGTGGCGAGCCGAAGAGACTTAGCTACTGGCAGGAAAAAAGACAGAAGCACAAGGGGAGAGCCAATTGTGTAACAGCCCCGACAACCAATTTTATCTCCAGCACCAGTGGAAGAGTCTGTCACTCTAGAATTGGCCTTTATAGCCACTCCAGGCGCTGCTTCACAAACCACTGACCACCTCCAGGCGTTTACCCATTGTCTGTCGAGACAAGGAGGCCAAAGAGAGCTCTCCATCCCAGTCAGGAATAAGTCTTTTGATGGTATGCAGTGAATTGGCAATCACGGCAGAAATCAACTACTTTTTCACTTGTCTTCTGGGAGACGAGAAGCACCTAACGTCTAACCCAGACCTGCACATGCATAATTTATATCAATGTCCCTCGGTCCTCCTTAACCTGTCTAATTGAGATAATCCATCAATATGACTACATTTGATCCTTTCATTATTTTAAGCACCGCTATAAGATTGCTGCAGAGTTTTTTTTATCTCTAAAGGAAATAGACCCAATGTCTTAAGCCTATCTGAGTAACGATAGATAGAATTAAGCGATCCCACAACCAGTGGATCAGATCAAAGCTCTGCAGTCTTGCCACATCCAGTCATGAATGATGGTGGACAATTAAACAGCTAACTGAGGAGGAGGCTTCACAAGCATTCCCATCCTCCATGATGGGGGAGACCAGCATGCCACTGCAAAAGACAAGGCTGAAGCATTTGCAACCATCTTCAGCCAGAGGTGTTGAGTTGGTGATCCATCTTGGTGTCCTGTCAAGGTTTCCCAGCATCACAGATGCCAGTCTTCAGCCAATTCGATTCACTTCACGTGATCAAGAAACGCACTGGAGACAGCAAAAGTTATAGGTCTCGACAACGTGCTGGCTGTAGTGTTCAAGACTTGTGCTCCAGAAATAACTACGCCCTAGCCAAGCAGTTCCAGTACAGCTACAAACACTGGTATCTACCTGACAACATGGAAATGGGAATGTCCACAAAAGGCAGGACAAATCCAATCGGGCCAATTACCACCCCATCAGTCTGTTCTCAATTGACGGCAAAGTAATGGAAGATGTCGTTGACAGTGCTATCATACTAAATGCCTGGATGAGTGCGACTCCCAATGATACTCAAGAAGCTTGATACCATCCAGGACAAAGGAATCCACTTGATCGGTAGCCCATCCACCAACTTAAACGTGCACTCCCTCTGAAACCGACGCACAGTGACTGTATCAATTCACCGAAGCTCCTTCAACAGCACGTTCCAAACCCGCAACCTCTACCACCTAGAAGGACAAGGAAAGCAGACGCATCGGAACATCACCACCAGCATGTTTCCCTCCAAGCCACACACCATCCAGACTTGGAAGTATATCGCCATTCCTTCACTGTCACTGGATAAAAATCCCAGAACTCCCTTTCTAAAAGCATTGTGGGTGTACCTACACCCCAAGGACTGCAGCGGTTCAAGAATATAGCTCGTCACCATTTTCTCAAGTGCAATTAGGGCTGGGTAACAAATGCTGGACTAGCCAGCGATGTCCACATCCCATGAAAGAATTTAAAAAGTCACTCAAATTGACTTGATGTCAACAGTGAATTGAAACAAGATTTTTTTTTTTGTTCTTTCATGGGATGTAAGCATCACTGGCAATGCCACCATTTGTTACCCATTCCTAATTGCCTTTGGGAAGGTGATGGTGAGTTGCCTTCATGAACTACTGCAGTCCATGCAATGTAGGTACACCTACAGCACTGTTAGGGAGAGATTTCAAGGATTTTGACCCAGCAACAGTGAAGGAACGTTGACATAGTTCCAAGTCAGGATGGTGTGAGACTTGGAGGGGAACTTGCAGGTGTTGGTGCTCCCATGCGTCTCCTCCCCTTGTTCCTCTATGTGGTGGAGGTCACGGGTTTGGAAGGTGCTGTCGAAGAAGCCTTGGTGAGCTGCTGCAGTGCATCCTGTAAATGGTACATACTGCTGTCACAGTGCACCAATGGCGGAGGGATTGAATGCTGAAGATGGTGGATGGGGTGCTGATACATGTGGGCTGCTTTGTCCTGGATGGTGTCCAGATTCTTGAGTGTTGTTGGAGCTGCACTCATCTAGGCAAGGCAAGTGGAGAGTATTCCATCACACTCCTGACTTGTGCCTTGTAGATGGTGAACAGGCTTTGGGAAGTCAGGAGGTGAGTTACTCGCTGCAGATTTCTCAACCTCTGACCTGCTCTTGTGGACACAGTATTTATATGGCAGTTCAGCTTCTCATCAATGGTAACCCCAGGATGTTGATTGTATGGGATTCAATGATGGTAATGTCATTGAATGTCAAGGGGAGATGGTTGGATTCTCTCTTGTTGGAGATGGTTATTGCTTGGCATTTTTGTGTTGCAAATGTTACTTGCCACTTATCAGCCCAAGACTGAATGTTGTCTAAGTCTTGCTACATATCGACACGGCGAACTTCAGTATCTGAGGCGTTGCGAACGATACTGAACATTATGCAATCATCAGCAAACATCCCCACTTCTGACCTTATGATGGAGGGAAGGTCATTGATGAAGCAGCTGAAGATGGTTGGACAGTGCCCTGAGGAACTCCTTCAGCAATGTCAGCCTAGTAAAGACATATCATATTCCAATCTCTTAAGATACAAACTTTATTCAATATTGACTCCGTTACGACCAGGTGTGAAAGGTGTTTAGGGGTCTGTTACTATCTTCACCTGGTCTTATTGTAACAGAGTTTAATTTTAAGCAGACTGTGTTTTGAGCTCCCCTTTTTGTGAATCCTTGTTCACAGTTTTCCAATTATAAGACAACGAAACCAACTTTCTGTGGTTTAAAGAAGAATGATGAAATTTTATTAAAACTTAAACTTAAGCTCTAGTACAGTTAACTCCGGATATACGAGGTGCCCACGCTAGCATGCACATGCGGTGTACACATGCAAATAGTGACAAAGAAGCGCAGAAGAAAAGATAAATAGAACAGTTTGAGGCAATATCTTGTTACTGTTTCTCGAGCTCGCTGTAGTCCTTGATTGAAGATATGGTCTTGTTTCGTTGGGGCCCAGTATTCTTCGTAAACCTTGTTCACATAGGAGATTTTTTATCTCTGAGTTTACATGTCTTCAATGGTTTCAGTTCCCTGAGAGATGTGCCGGCAGGAGAGGAGAGGTATTCTCAAACCAGGAGCCAGGAGCTTTCTAATCTCGAGTACTGTTTTCTCCCATTTAAAATCTTAAGTTCAAACCTCTGCAACAGCCAGTTAGTCGTGTAACTAAAACTGGTCTGACCACTTCTGTGTATTGGTGAAGCAACTACTTAGTCCCCATTGTTTCAGTACCGTCTGTTACTATACAAATGTCTTTCCAGTCAGGAAATCGCAATTTTTAAGTTTTAATGTTCATGTGGCGAAATCCTGTCTGCCTCAATCTTGGCAAGTGGGGGGTTTGCCTGGCAACTCTTTGAAATTGACTTTTCCTTTTTTCAAAAAAAGTGGACAATGTGCTGCAAAGATGGCTGGTGAAGGTCAAATGAACTGGCCAGTGTATTCAAAAACTGCTTCACTGTCACTTGAAAGGTCAAAAGGATATATTCCAGACCAAGAGATGTTAACTACCCCCATCCTAAAACCATCAAGAGACATTCCTGAATGAAATGGGTTCTTCTGAGACCAAGAAGATGCGAAGTAGCCACTTCATAACAGAATGGTATCCATCCAGACATCAGTAGGTAATCATGGATTCCGCATTCTCATCCATTGTGTGGTTACACCAGGGGAGAAGGCCATGTGTCAACTAACAGAAATGCTATTGTGATGGATTTTGATGTTAAAAGGCAGCTCTTTGGAGAGAGAGAGGGGAGATCACAACAATATCACAGAAAGTGGTCCAGCGAGATGCTGTGGAAAGAGATCCAGCTAAAACCAGGAAGAAGTCATGCTGCTAATTCTGCACTTCAGTTTTCTGCAGCAAAGAACTGAGAGTGACCACCACCTCTAGTCTGAAGTCTTAACCACCAGAAATCTATAACACCTCAACAGGTTCAAGTTGACAAACAACCCAGGCCTGCATCTTTAAAAGAGACTGTCCTTCTTGAGAAGATTCAACAAGTTTACTGTAAACCATGAACACCTACCTCACTTTAAACTACATCCTACCCTTTATCTCTATCTGTCTATTCTTTTGTATGTGTGGGTGAGTGAATGCATGCGTGGGTGAGATTGCGACCATTTTGGGAATTACGTAAAAATAGTTATTTTTTCTAATTTCTAAGAAAACCAGTCATTTGTCCATCTATTTGACCCTAAAAAAATACTCGGACTAATTCATAATTTTAAACAAAATACGATTGTAGTCAGTTGAGAGGTGAATAGTGGGAACCACCCATACCCCTTACCATCTGTCTGTAATATGGATCTGAGATGATTGGCCTCCCAACAACCACAACCCTCCTCCTTTGTACCAGGTATGATTCCATCCAGTGGAGAATTTTCCCCCTGATTCCCATTGACGTCAATTTTGCTAGGGCTCCTTGATGCCACAAATGCTGCCTTGATGTTAAAGGAAGCCACCCTCCCCTCCCCTCAAATTCACTTCTTTTGTCCATATTTGGACCAAGACTGTAATGAGTTCAGGAGTTGAGTTGTCCTGTTGGAACCCAAATTGAGCATCAGTGAGCAGGTTTTTGCCGTATAAGTACCACTTGATAGCATTGTTGCGTCATCTTCCATCACTTTGCTGATGATTGAGAGAAGCCTGATGGGGCAGTAATTAGCTGGATTGGACTTAGCCTGCTTTTTGTGGATAGGATATACCTAGGCAATTCCACATTGTTGGTAGATGCCGGTGTTGTTGCTGTATTGGAACAAGTTGGCTCGGGGACACAGCTAGTTCTGCAGCACAAAGTCTTCAGTACTTCTACTGGGATGTTGTCAGCGCCCATAGCCTTTGCGGTATCCAGTGTCTTCAACCAATTCTTGATATCACGAGGAGTGAATCAAATTTCCAGAAATTGGCATCTGTGATGCTGGGAACCTCAGGAGGAGGCCGAGATGGATCATTCAGACGGCACTTTTGGCTGAGAATGGTTGAAAATGCTTCAGCCTTGTCTTTTGCACTAACGTGCTGGGCTCCCACATCATTGAGGATGGGGCTATTTGTGGGCCTCCTCCTCCTGTTCGTTGTTTAATTGATGTGATGAAAACCCCCACCTGCCAAGAATGAGGCATATTAATTTTGTCATATGAACATTAATTTTTAAACTGTTGCTGAAGTGAAGAAATGGCTTGTTAAAAAGAGATCACCAGACACTTAGCTGGAGGACATTTGTATACTAAGAGACAGTGCTTGGAGAGACAAAAGGATTGCTCACTGATTCAATTAACAGAGATTGGGCTGGGCAGTGGTGATCCACATCCTCCCGGGGTAAGAGAGAGCACTATACCCCACTACCGAGAGCTTTGGAATCCATAAATGCAGGAGTGGTTAAGCCAGCTGGTCATGTGACTAACCGGCTGGTCCAGGCTTTTTGAACTAAACACAGGACAGTTTGAATTGAGTTGGCAGATTGCAACTGAACCTGGAACAAGAGAGCTTCTCTCCTGGCTGGCTCTCTCTCTCTCGCTTTCTCACACGCCCTGGACCCACTGAAGACACGTAAACCTCGAGAGAAAAGACTGCTACATTGAAACATGTTAAAGCATGCACTGGATCCCAACGAACAGCAAGACTTACTGGCAACCAAAGACTCCACATTGAACTCAAAGAACCGTAAATGACTATGAGATATTGCCTCATCCAACTGTTCTCCTTTATTCCTTCTACTTTTTCTGTCTCTATCTGCATGTGTGTTTATCGTGTATGCATGCTGGCGTGGTCGCATTGTGTATTCATAGCTGTTACCCAAATTAGAGTTTAAGATTAATAAACTTCTACCTTTCTTATTTAAATCTAAGAAAACCTGTCTAATTGATTTCTTTGCCTTACAATTGGAAAGCAGTGAACAAGGATTCATTGAGGAGGAGCTTAAACGCAGTACTTTTAAAAATTAAACCCTGTTACGGTTAGACCAGGCAAACACTGAGAGGGAACCCTTAGACCCCCTATCTCACCAGGTCGTAACATTGTCCACCACCATTCACAGCGGGATGTGGAAGGACTGCAGATCTTTGGTCTGAATAATTGGTTATGGGATCGCTTAGCTCTGTCTATTGCATGCTGCTTCTGCTGAGTGGCAGGCAAGTAGTTCTATGTTGTAGCTTCATCAGGTTGACAGCTCATTTTTAGGTATGCCAGGTGCTACTCCTGGCATGCTCTCCTGCACTCTTCATTGAACCAGGGTTGATCCTTTGGCTTGATGGTAATGGTAGAGTGAGGGATATGCCACCCATGAGGTTACAAATTGTGGTCCAATATAATTCTGCTGCTGCCCATGGTTTCCTTGCCCATGTTTGACCTGATGTCATGAGACCTCGTGTGGTCCGAAGGCTGTGAGCCATCAGCAGCAGCAGAATTATATCGGACCACAATTTGTAACCTCATGCTCTTTCCTGATAGCCCTGCAATTTTTTCCCTTTCAAGTATATATCAATTCTCTTTTCAAGTTATTATTGAAACTGTTTCCAACACTTTCAGGGAGTGCATTCCAGATCACAACAACTCGCTGCATAAAAACATTTCTCCTCAACTCCCCCACCCAGTTCATTTGCCAATTATCTTAAATCTGTGTCCTCCGGTTATCAACCCTTCTGCCAGCAGAAACAGTTTCTCCCTATCTACTATCAAAGCCCTTTACAATTTTGAACCCCTCTATTAAATCTCCCTTTAACCTTCTCTGCTCTAAGAAAAACAATTTCATTCTGTGCTCTCCACATTACTGGTAGCATTCTACCAAATTTTCTCTGCACCCTCTCCTAGGAAATGGAGATCTAGTAACTTGCAAGGAACTGAAATTAAACTCTCCCTTCTTGCTGGTACCTATTGGATTAGTTCTTGTGGAAAATATAACCATGCAATCTTCACTTTCCTTTAATCCCGTAACATTGTCAGTGAGAACACATCTTCAAAACTGTTTTTAAAATTGCCACTGTTATCTGTTCTTGTTGCATTTGCTATCTCTTTGGAAGGAATGATGTCTAAATTGGTGCTATGTGGTAAACCTTTTCCATCTAGATTGGCTTCACTCCTTTTCTTCTGGAATAGCAAAACACTGATGGCTGGTACAGTTGTCATCATCGCAGTAACATCTGAAATATCTCTTGTACTGCTGCTTTGAGGCATTCTTCATCTTAACTAAAGTCTCCTTAATAGCTATAGTGGACGATCAGGACAAAACTCAATTTTTATCACCATTTGACTTATGCAGAACTATTCTGAAACTGCAGATTTCCTATAGGCAATGAATTATGCACATAAATTTTGCCCCTGAAAAATCTTACCAACAAAGTTGCATAAGCTTATTATAGTCAAAGGAATGCACCACAAATAGATCTCAGTACCATCTTGCCAGGTGAATCATAGCAATTTATCTTTTTATCCAAACCAGTTGTGGGAAAACAAGCCATTTAGTGGAGGAAAGTCCAGGTTATTCTATATTAACATCTAAGCTTACTTTTTTTTTACTTTAGAATCATATCCACTAGTTCTTCTCTTCAAGTTCTGTACAAAGAATTTCTCTAAATCTACCCTACCAATTCCCTTTAAATATCCTTTAAGCACCAACTCTCTGTGAACGCGAAGATGTTGAGTTCGTAACATCACTTTTTACCATTGTTCTTTCTATACAAATTCTTTGTAGTTGAAATTCAGGTAATCTAACACTCCTGCCAGTTCAGTATTCTTAAACACTGGGTTTCATACCCATCTGAGCTATTTTGTAAGTTTTCATTTTTTTTAACGGCTTTGTTTACACAAATTTGTGGTTAATGATTGGGCATATTGTACTTTAGTTACATTGAACAGTACCAATAATAATGCAGCCTTTCTCCATGTCTTAATTGCTTTGTTCGCTGTATCTTGATGAACTTTAGAGATGCAGCCAATTATCAATTTAAACAATTTTAATAACTGCCAATGTCTGACAAAACATTATGGATATTTTTGAAAAAATTTGTATTTTTATAATTTCAAAAACATGTAATTTTTATTCACTGAATTAATGACAAAAGATATGAAGGCACCTTTTAAGATTTGAAGACTATGATTACCATCTTGTTTAATATCATTACTATATTGTAGGGTCATTTTATTCACCAACTTCCTGATCTGACTGCACTTGTTTCCATGTTAAAGTATCTGAACCTGTCATTCAACAATTTTGAGGACATCCCTGCTGAGGTGAGAAGCCATTCACTAAATAATCTGTTGAGATCATGGGCAGGAATTTTAGGTCTCTTTGGGGACAAGTACAAAGACGGGCAGGTGCAAAAATTAGCGCTGCCAGCCAGCATGCAGATTTTATGCCACCGTTGCCACTGCTGGCAATTTTGCTCAGGACTGTGGGGGGATGGTGGGTCCTAGCAACCTGTCTGATTTGAAATTGAGGCCTTGTTGATGAGCTGTGAGCCCGTTAAGGGCCAGTTTGGAGTTTTGGTGGGGACGCATGGGTTGCTTGCTGGATCAGGGACAGTCCAGGTGCAATGTCATGGTTGGGTGGGCCCATAAAATGGAACATGGCTGAGACGGGCACTCAGCCACTGGCACACAGGTACCTTTGGGTGTGTAGAGGTTACGGAGAGAGTTTCTGTATGTGCTTGGACAGTGGAGGGGGTTGTGACCCTCCTGGCATCATGGGGCCATTAGATTGTGGGGGTGGGGGTGGTGGTGGGGAGTGGGCTACAGAAATTATTGTGAGTGCGGCTGAGCTCAAGCAAGGCAACAGCTGGTGATGGGATTACTGTTCTCAGATATTGGGTCGTGTGACAGCAGCAGAGGCAGAGCCCTGGGCATGAAGATGGCAGGCAGGCAATGGAAGGCATACTCACAGCATAGGGTGTGCTGCTGAAGAAGCTTCCTGGACATGTCGGAGAACTAGTGCTGCAGGAGACTGCGCCTTTTCAGGAAGATTGTCACTGAAATTTGTGCCCTTGTCATGGAAGACCTCACACCGCACAGCACTGCTTGCCATGCCCTGTCGGTAGCTGGCAAAGTCACCGTGACCTTGAACTTGTTCGCCTCTGGCTGCTTCCAAGGATCAGCTGGGGAATTTGGTGGTGACTCTCAAGCGACCGCACATACTTGTATCTCACAGGTCACTGATGCCCTTCTTGCAAAAGCTGGGCAGTACGAACAATTTCAGACAGATGGGGCCTCGCAGGCACAAAGGGCATTGGGATTCGCCTCCATTGCTGGATTCCCGCAGTTGCAGGACACCATCGATTCCACCCGTGTGATCATCAAAACGCCCAGTGAGCAGCCAGAGAGATTCATCAACAGGAAGAGCTTCCACTCCCTCAACGTTTAGCTGGTCTCTGACAACAACAAGAGCTTCTTGCATGCGTGTGCTCGCTATCTTGACAGCTGTCTTAACTCCTTCATCCTTCACCAGTCCATGGTGCTGCAGCTCTTTATTCCAGCCCCCAAACTTCTTGGATGGATTCTAGGGAACCTTTGAAGAGATGGCTACCCACCCCTTTACATAGCCCCAAGACAGAGCCACACAGGTGTTACAACCAAGTCATCTGCTCAGAAAGAACACTATCGAACAGGCCATCAGGCTTCTGAAGACGCAGTTCCAGTGCCTGGACCGATCGGGTGGCGTCCTGTAGTGCACTCCTGCAAAACTCTCGTGCATTGTGATGGTTTGCTGTGCTCTCCATAACATGGCCCTCCAGAGAGGTGTGGACCTTGATGAGGGTGAGGCGCTGGAATGACACAACTCATCGGAGGAAGAGGAGCAGCAGGCGGTAGAAGAAGAGGAGGAAAATGCAGAGCAGAGAGGTGCTCTGGTTGTGCAGGGAGGTGGCAGGGGTCAGTGCAGGACTCAAGGGTCTCCGAAGGATGCTATCAAAGTCAGCGAACATCTGATCTAGGCATGTTTCAGCTGAGCCTTTCTAACCCAGGAGGTCTGTATGCTCTGGAACTCACTTTGAGCTGTTTGTGAGAACTTTTCTGTTGAAGATCCACCCTTATCACAAATGAGTGATGCAGATCTGTCCAGCGGCCTCACAGTCCCCATTCAAAGACCTTTGCTTTCCTCACCACTTCATCCCTCTTTGCAAGATTCACCACTAAAGAATGAAATCTCACATGTCTGGAGTCATGTGTCAATATTTACAGCGTGTTCCAAAAGTTACAAAGTGCACATTTACAAGTGAAACAAGCCCCAATGAACCACTCAGTGCTCTGACTGACACGGTGGCCTCTGTTCTTGGCAGCGGGGGCACCTCCAGAGGCTGCTGCACTGGCGACAATGCTGAGGCAGCCACTGTCACAGGGCTCTGCTGCATAGATGGTTCCTCAGTTAGAGGGGCCTAGGAGGCAGGTGATGATGATGGTGCACCCTGAGGGGAGGCTCCCTCATTCTTATCGGTGACCGCTTCAGCCCTTGGCTGGCACTCCAGATGGCAGGAGGGGAGCACCAGCTGGGAAACAGCTGACATTCACGACATGCATCTGTGCACCACCAGTGCCACTGACCCGACCATGCTATATATCATTGCATGCATCCTATGCATGTCAGTGTGCTGCTCCTGCATCCACTCAGTGCTGTTGCACATGGCTGTCCATGAGGTTGGCCACTCTCTAAATGGAAGAGCTCATACATTCAAAACCCAGAGGCATGGTAACAACACATAAGGTGAATGGACTCCTCCATTTTCAGCCCATGACCTCGCACTGCCTCAGGGAACTCCGACAATTGGGTATGTATCTGCTGATGCTGGTCTAAGTAGAGCCTTCTTTCGTGTGACTCCCGAGGCCCTGCATCTGAACCCAGCTGTCCTCCATTCTCCGAGAGGGACTGCCCACAGTTGCCTCTGCCTCTTTCACCGCCATTTACATACTAGTGCTATGCTCTTTATCCAGTGCCACCCTATCTAAGCACACACAAGGACCTACCATTGTGAGTGTATCTGCACCAATGACGGGTGTGCTTTTAAGATGTGATTATGTTGGTTCTGCTATTTTGCTTTCTTTCAATGGCCCTGATGAAGCAATAGGACTCTCCACAACTGACCATGTGGGAGACACAAGATGGAGTTCATGAGAAATAGACTTTGACAGCAAAAGCCTCTTCAGTTCTAAGGCAACCCAATGCAGCTGATTCTTTGGCATGCTGTCAGATGGGAAGAAGTGTCTCCACCCACTTCATCTACAGATGGCAATATCTTTTCACCCTTCCCTCCAGGTATGTCCATCTCTCCTTCCCCCACTTGATCCTGCGGGCCTCCCTGGTAATTTCCATTGCTCCCTCCTGCACTGATGATGGCAAGCTGGGGCATTCCTCCTCCAGTGTGAGCCCTCTCCCTGACATTATGTGCCCCTTTCTCCTGCAAGGGCAAAAGAGAGAGATAGGGCACTTATGGCCTCTCTGACCAATACCAGTGGCTCATTTACATAAGAAACTGTATGTGTCAGTGTTGCCAGGTCCTCAGCAGCGCTAAGGCTCTGAGCCTTGCTGAGGAGTCAGTAAGTACCATGGGTAAACAGTCCTTCCATGTTCAGGAGCATGCATTGTCAGTCTCCTCAGCTGATGTGTCTGTTTGAGGTTGAAAACCCAGAGGCTCGCTATCAGCATCTGGCATTGCACTCACCTTGCCAGAGTGAAGAAGGCCATTGAACCTTCTGCAGCACTGCACCCAGTTCCTACGCTTTACACTCCTGCTGCTGATAGTTTCAGCCACCTTCAGCCAGGCCTGTTTTGTTTGGCTGAGTTGCCTTCTCCTGCCCACCTCTGGAAAGGGGATCTCTCTCCTCTCTCACACAGCCTCCAGGAGGGCCTCAAGGTCAGTATCAGAGAAGCGAGGGGCAGCCCTGCCCTGGGCATCAGGTCTCTGCCTCTCCTCCTGTTGCCCTGGTGCTTGCATTCCTACTTCCAAATGGCTGCCTCAGTAATGCCTGCGGTGATGCCTGCAAATAGAACTCATAATTACAAAGTCCTGTCTTCATTCCACACCCATGGCCGCTATTTGGCTGCTCAGCCTGCCCTCCAACCAAGTAGTAGCCCGCCTCTGCAAAAATCGTGGGCTTGACTAAATCCCCCCCCCCCCCCACCTGCGGGATCAGGACACAGAAATGATCCTGACATCTAGTTCTCGACCCCAGAGGCAAAATCCTGTCCCATGTGTCTAGATCTAAATCTTAACATTCCTACAGTAAAACCTCTAATGGCCAACAGCCATACCTAAATTATTAATTTGCATCTGGTCACCAAGAATGTTGAGAACATTAATTATGGGAAACAAGTATATAGCATCTTATTACATCCTCAGAATAACACTATACAATCAATGAATTATTTTGAAACTAGACTATTGTTTACCAGATTAAGATTTGCTAGCATAGTAAACCTTCTGTATCCTTACATCCCTTGAACAAATACGCTGATATGTCAAGTAGTTTTCAGTCAGTAGAAATTAAAACAAAGACAATGCTACATAACACCTCAATGAATTTAATTTACCTTTTCCATGATGCTTGTGCTCTCTTTCTCTGCAAACGTAACATGAAGTCCTGTGACATTGACTACAAGTCGTGAGAGTCAGTTGCCAGTGATTGCCAGAGCTGGCAGACAGCCATAAAGGCGGGGCTAAAGTGTGGCAAGTCAAAGAGACTTGGCTGTTGGCGGGAAAAAAGACAGAAGCGCAAGGAGCGAGCCAACTGTGTAACAGCCCTGACAACCAGTTTTATCTGCACCGCCTGTGGAAGAGTCTGTCACTCTAGAATTGGCCTTTATAGCCACTCCAGGCGCTGCTCCGCAAACCACTGACCACCTCGAGACACTTACCCATTGTCTCTCGAGACAAGGAGGCCAAAGAAGAAGAAGAATGCTAATCTGGAGCATTAACTTGCAAATTGCATAGCTACCAGAAGGTGATATGAGATATTTCTGTCACTGGAAGTTACCTGATATGTGGAAGATTTAGAAAATAAGAAATTAGTTAACTGTCACATTAAAAATTTCACAGCATTTTTGGCTTCACGGCAAGACTACGGTTGTAGTGTACGTGGACCCTTTAAAACAATTTTATATTATCCAGCTCTCTTTCAAAGCTTTGCTTAAATTTGAGTGGACAGAAGTATGTTTTTTGACATTTGCATATCGATGAGATAAGCCTTCTGGTTGCTGTTATTTCTGCTTGGATTTACTTTGGCAGTTTACAGGAAATGTTGAAGAATGAATTACATGAAGTGAAATTTATCAAGCATGGAAAAACAAAATGGCTACAGCATTTTTGTGTTCCTTTTCTTATTGCTTTATCTCTTTGTATCAACTTGTAGTATCTCTCTCTAATGTTCTACCTGGCTTCTCATGCTCATTCTTCCTAGTGTCTGAGATTTTTTTTAATGCTTTACTTTATAGGTTGACTATCATCCAGTCACTAAATGTTAATATGTTGCCTGCAAGTGTTGCTGTACTTCAGAACATTTTAAATACATGAATAAGTTTTCATGTTTACTCTGATCTTTCCTTAAGATTTACAGATTCTCCCGCCTTGAAATGCTGAATTTAAGAGACAATCCTATAAAAGAGATTTCTTCTGATATTGCGAAACTGACGAACCTGAGAATCTTTAATATTTCTTTCTGCCTGGTTTCAGTTCTGCCAGCTGGGTAAGGTGGTCTTGTAGAGCCTAATAGCAACTTTTTAGAGTGCACAAATCTTGAAACGGTCATTGTAAAAAATGAATTCCGAGCATGTGATTTAAATTGTGAAATGTTTAGGTGACATTAGACTTTCCAAATCCACGTTCACAAGCACCAAGCCAATGCCATTTTTGTAGCACAAAAAGAGTAGATTTTATAAACTTGAGCTGCTGGCATAGAGTAATGCAAGCTGGAAAGTCATATTGGTAATCTGTGAGTTCCCCAGTATTGTCTATCCATGATGCAGCATTTAGAGTCATAGTCATTTTTGGCATAGAGGAAGGCCATTCGGCCTATCACGTCCATGCCGGCTCTCCACGGAGCAATCCACTCAGTCCCACTCCCCCGCCTGACCCCCCCCCTCCCCTCCCCCCACCTCCCTGGTCCTGCAAGTTTATTTCCTTCAAGTGCCCATCCAATTTCCTTTTGAAATCATTGATCGTCTCCACTTCCAGCACCTTCGTGGAGGGAGTTCAAGGTCATTACCACCCGCTGCATAAAAAAGTTCTTCCACACATTTCCCCTGCATCTCTTACCCAAAACCTTCAATATGTATCCTCTAGTCCTTGTACCATCAGTTAATGGGAACAGATTTTCCTTGTCTAACTTATCTAAGCCTGTCATAATCTTGTACACCTCTACCAAATCTCCCCTCAATCTCCTTTGCTCCAGGGAGAACAACCCCAGCTTTTCCAACCTAACCTTGTAACTAAAATCCCCCATCCTTGGAACCATTCTGGTAAATCTCCTCTTCACTGTCTCAAAGACCCTCACATCTTTCCTAAAGTGTGGTAAACAGAACTGGATGCAATGTTGTAGTTGTGGCCTAACCAGAGCTTTATAAAGGTTCAGCATAACCTCCCTACTTTTGTAATCAATACCTTTATTTATGAAGCCCAAGATACCATATGCTTTGCTATCCACTCTCTCAATATGTCCTGCCACCTTCAAAGTTTGATGCACATGTACCCCAGGTCCCTCTGTTCCTGCACACTCTTTAGCACTGTGCCGTTAAGTCTATATTGCCTTATCCTATCCCATCACTTCACACTTCTCTCTATTAAATTCTATCTGCCATCTGCCAGCCTGTTATGTCCTGTTGCAGGTGGTTCATATCATCCACACTGTTTGCCACTCCTCCAAGATTGGTATCATTGTCAAATTTTGAAATTCTACTCTATATTACAAGATCCAAGTCATTTATACATAGCAAAAAATGCACTGATCCTAGCATCAGCCCTTGCGGAACACCACTGTCTACCATCCTCCAGTCTGAAAAATAACCATTTACTATGACTTGCTGTTTTCTGTCCTTAAGCCAATATTTTTTATCCAATTGGACACTGACCCTCCTATTCCATGAGGCTCAGTTTTGTTAACCGGCCTTTTATGTGGTACTTTATCAAACATTTTCTTAAAATCCATATCATCAACATCCACAGCATTCCCTTCATCAACCTTCTCTGTTACCTCATCAAAAATTCTATTAGATTAGTCAAGCATGATCTGTCTTTTACAAATCTGTGCTGGCTATCCCTAATTAACTCTAACTTTTCCAAGTACCCGTTTATCTGTTGATTTTTTTTCCCCGATTATTGTTTCCAAAAACTTAGCCATCACTGATGTTAAATTGACTGGCCTGTAGTTGCTAGGACTGTCCTTACACCTTGAATAAGGGTGTCACGTTTTCCACTCTGCAATCCTCTGGCACCTCTCCCATATAGGGAAGATTGGAATATTATGGCAGGCCCTTTCGCTATCTCCATCCCCACTTCCTTTAGTAACCCGGGATGCAAGTCATCTGGACCAGGTAATTTGTCATACCCTAAGCATAGCCAGCCTTTCCAGTACCTCCTCTCTCTCAATGTTTACCCTATCCATTGCCTCTACTCTTTCTGCTTCTACTGATATTTTGTCGGATTCCTCTTTCTTCATAAACACCTATACAAAATGCTCATTAAGTATTCTAGCCTTGCCCTGTGCTTCTAAGCATATGTTACCCTCTTAGTCAATAATGTTGACAGCCATTCTATTCTCATTTTCTCCTTGCCGGTCTTATCTTCCTCTGCAACTCCTCCCTCAACTTATTGCATTTGGCCTGGTTCTCTTTGTCCCTCGAATAGCTTTTTAATTGCTCCAAAAATCTCCTGTTCCAATTACTTACCAGTACTTCATTTTTCCTCCATTCTCTGCAAAACATGCCTGTTTCTATTTACATATTAAAAAAGATACTTTTCTTCTATGTTACTTTCCATGTTTGATTTGTAATTTTTGCTGAAGCTGTCATTGGCATCGTGCTGTACCAGCAAGCTCTTAATAGCCATTGAATCTCTTGAGCAGACCCTAATCACTGTGATTGTGGATACACTGTCTAAACCCATCGTCAAAACACTTAATAAATATCACACTTGAGCATCAGCAACACAAAGATAAAGTTCATCCCAAACAACTCCATTAGCTCAATTTTTAATTTAATGGATTAGACTAAAAGTACTGGAAAAATATTTCATCTTTGAATTCTCTTTTTCACATCTCATAATTGTTATTTGTAAGTCTTATGCCTGTTTGTCATATGGTATTGTTTATTGGGTGTGCTGCAGTCTGGACATTGTTGTTCCACAGAAGCAGGCTGAAAACTACAGCTCCCATGATGCATCTCTCTCGCACAACATTTTTTATTTTTTATTTTGTTTTGAGATACAGCACTAATCCCATATTCCTACCACATCCTCACCTGTCCCTATATTCCCCTACCACCTACCTATACTAGGGGCAATTTATAATGGCCAATTTACCTATCAACCTGCAAGTCTTTTGGCTGTGGGAGGAAACCGGAGCACCCGGAGGAAACCCATGCAGACACAGGGAGAACTTGCAAACTCCACACAGGCAGTACCCAGAATTGAACCCGGGTCGCTGGAGCTGTGAGGCTGCAGTGCTAACCACTGCACCACTGTGCCACCCTATGGTGGGATAGGGCTCATACATTATACTCCCTGGTTAGGAGCAGATCAAACCATTCTTCCAGCATTGTTACCTCTATAATGTGGAAGTCATATTAACAGGGACGGCCTGTGGTGAAACTGTTTTGGCTCATGGCTGGGGCTGCATTGATGAATCAGCCACAGGGCCCAGGCAGGCAACTGTCAACAGGGTCTAAATTTTTCCAAACCAGTTAAAGGATCTAGTTCTATCTGCTTGTCATATGACATGTATTATTGTAGGACACTCTGAGTATTGTAATTTCACAGACGTAGGATTAAATCTACCTCTGCCTGCCACACATGTGTAATTTGGTAACAGCTCGAATCTCCAGCAACTAGGCTCAGGTGAAATTTCCAACACTAGGACTGAAGCCAACGTTGAACCCCAGGCCTCAGAGAGGAGGGTGAACCTCTGTGGAGAAATGTTATGGTTAAGTTTAGCAATTTCAAAGTTGTGTAATTTGTACGTGATTAATGTTGACATTCCAGCAAGTGCTCACAATAGCTGTTGTGACAATCCTATTAATTTGAACTCAGCAAGAGTCACTGCTTAGCTGGCTGGTGGACACTTTTTGTGGGTACACAGGGAGTTGTTTTGAGTAAAAATTGACACTTTTTAAAAATGAGGCCCAGATACAAAAGAGAGTCTGGCTTTAGACCATACAATAAGGCAGGGAGACAGTGAAAAGCTGCAGAGAATAGGTTCCGTTCCATCAATAAAGGACAGAATGCAGAAGAGTTATTCTATTTGAAGTAAGAGACGACCCACCAAAGCAGAATAGCATTATCCTTTATTTTGTATCTTTGCATGAACATATGTTATACCAGTTAAAATAAAGTAATCCGATCATATCACATTCTCCCTACATTTCATCTTACAGTGCAAAAAGCAGCATACAATTGAAATTTGGCCAAATCTAATGCTAACTCAGTCCACCTTCAGAGAAGTTGAAGACACAGATATCCAGTCCGGAAAGCAAGTGGGTTCAGATGTTACTCTTAGCGTTTTGCTACCATACAAATAGATATAGAGAAGTATAGGTTGAATCCTGTAGTAATAAGACGTTCAGACCACTTAAGGGGTGACTGGTAGCACTGATCCCAAGCAGATATCTATGACAGACCTAAATTTGTTAAATAATTATTTGAGCCAATAATGACTTTGTGCCCTGCAGATGTGTGTTGTCTTTGAGGGATGTAATGGTACAGACATGCACAAGACATAGAATGCTTAATTAAATCACGCTTATGAGTACTAGATTTAGCACAGTTATGGAAAAAAGACAAAGACAGCCCAAGAGTAAATATTTTCAATTGGAGAAAGGCCAATTTTACTAAGTTGAGATGTGATTTGGCAAAAGTGGACTGGAAGCAGCTACTTGAAGGTAAACCAGTATCAGAGCTGTGGAAGGTTTTCAAGGAGGAGATAGAGAAGGTTCAGAGCAGATATGTTTCCACAAAGAAAAAAGTAGGACTCCCAAATCTAGCCTCTACCCGCCAGATGTCAAATAGCATACAGAGTAAGCTAAGGCAAAAAAGGGAAACTTATGGCAGATGTCGAGAGTTCAATACTGTAGAAGGCCTAAAGAAGTATAGAAAGTGCAGGAGTTAATTTAAAAAGGAAATTAGGAAAGCAAAAAGAGACATGAAAAAATATTGGCAAGTAAACTTAGAAAGAACACAAAAATATTTTATTACTACATAAAGAGCAAGAGGATAACTAAGGAAAGATAGGCTGAATAGAGACCAAAAATGTTAATTGTGTGTGGAGGCAGAAGTGTTGGGCATGGCTCATAATGAATATTTTGCATTTGTCTTCACAAAAAGGGGGGATGATGCAGACATTGTTGTTAAAGTGGGGGAGCGTGAAATATTAGATGGGATGAACATAGTGAGGGAGGAAATATTAAGGGTCCTTGAAATTGGATAAATCACCAGGCCTGGATGACATGTATCCCAGGCTTCTAAGAGAAGCAAGAGAAGAAATAATGGAGGCTCTGACCATCTTTTTCTAATCCTCTCTGGCTACAGAGAGGTGGGCAAATTATTGGAAAAAATTATGAGGGCCCTATAAATCATCATTTAAAAAGGCACCGATTAAACAAAGATTAATCAGTCAGCATGGGTTTGTTAAGGGAAGGTGTTATGAAAGTGCTTCTGTTTTTGTTAAATATGTTTTTGAAGAATTCATAGTCAAACTGAAGAAAATGTTGGACCAGTTTTTTTTTGCAAGAGGGTCATAAAGAGGACACTGAAAGGACTTGTTTGACAACAGCATTTACCGGTTGTCACGTGACTCAAGTTAAAAATAGAACAGAAACCCTGGTAACTGGGGAAGATATGTGCAGCAAAGTTATAGGTCAGAAGGTGGGCTTTCTGTTTCCGGTTGTACTTTTGAATTGTTTTGAGTTGGGAAAGAACTGTTTAAAAAGGGGATGGAATTTTTAAAAATCAGCCTGAAGGGCAGAACCCCAGCTCAGCTCAGCTCAGCCTGTAGGTGAAGAGAAGAATTAAAAAGGGAGAAAACTTCCAAGGAGAGGAGAGAACTTCCAAGGCAGGAGAGAATACCACAACCCAGGTCAACTTTCCAGCACACCTCTAAAAGACCCTCTGTCAACTCCTGTCTTTGAAGAAAAGCCTGCTAAATTAATTCTACACGCTGCCTGAAAAGAATTGTTCTAAAAGATCCCAGTAACCTCGGAGGCCAGACTGTATGCCAGTTTTGGAACACAACATATCTCATAGGTGGGAATTATACAGTAAATGGCAGAACCCTTAGGAGTATTGACAGGCAGAGAGATCTGCGCGTACAGGTCCACAGGTCACTGAAAGTGGCAACGCAGGTGGATAAGGTAGTCAAGAAGGCATACGGCATGCTTGCCTTCATTGGTCGGGGCATAGAGTATAAAAATTGGCAAGTCATGTTGCAGCTGTACAGAACTTTAGTTAGGCCACACTTAGAATATTGCGTGCAATTCTGGTCGCCACACTACCAGAAGGACGTGGAGGCTTTGGAGAGCGTACAGAAGAGGTTTACCAGGATGTTGCCTGGTCTGGAGGGCATTAGCTATGAGGGGAGGTTGGAAAAACTCGGATTGTTTTCACTGGAACGACGGAGGTGGAGGGGTGACATGATAGAGGTTTACAAAGTTATAAGCGGCATGGACAGAGTGGATAGTCAGAAGCTTTTTCCCAGGGTGGAAGAGTCAGTTACTAGGGGACATAGGTTTAAGGTGAGAGGGGCAAAGTTTAGAGGGGATGTGCGAGGCAAGTTTTTTTACACAGAGGGTGGTGAGTCCCTGGAACTTGCTGCCAGGGGAGGTGGTGGAAGCAGATACGATAGCGATGTTTAAGAGACATCTTGACAAATACATGAATAGGATGGGAATAGAGGGATACGGCCCCGGAAGTGCAGTAGGTGTTAGTTTAGGCAGGCATCAAGATCGGCGCAGGCATGGAGGGCCGAATGGCCTGTTCCTGTGCTGTACTGTTCTTTGTTCTTTGTTCATCTGCTTTTTCTTCAAGAATGAGCAAGTATTCAGCCTAAGTATATTTTTTTGTCTGTTGTTTTGTAACAGAGCTCTAAACAACAATCCCTTTTATTTTTCCACTTAACCAGGATGTGTGAGGGGCTAAAAAGGGAACTTTAATATTTCAATCTGTGTGTTTATGTTTTACTTCATTACTGGTTAAGAGTTGTTTTATAATAAACTGATAATTTTGTTGTTTATTAAAGAAACCTGGTTGGTGTGTTTTCTTCACAGAAAAATACAGTATATGATTGACTGTATTGGTAAGTGGGAAAATTTAAATATATGTTATGAGCTGTGGAGAAGTGGGACTAGAATGAACAGTGCACTCTTCCTGCCTCAATCGTAACAAAGGTCATGTCTGACGAACATGCTTTTTGAGGTGATAACAAGGAGGGTCAAGGAGGGTAGCACGTTTGATATAGTTTACATACATTTTAACCAGGCTTCAGACAAGGTCCCGCATGGCAGAATAGTAAAAATTCATAGGATCCAAGAGTAAGTAGCATGTTGGATCCAAAATTGGCTCAGTGGCAGGAAGCAAATGCTAATGTTTGTTTGGTGTTTTTTGTGACAACAAGGCTGTTTCCATTGGGGTTCTGCAGGGCTCAGTACTGGGTCCCTTACTTTTCATGATATATAAATTGGCTGTGTTGTTGATAGTGAGGAGAAAAGCTGTAGAGTGCGGGAAGATATCAATGGACTGTGGATCTGGAATCACATGTAGGCCAGACTTGGTAAGGACAGCTGATTTCATTCCCTAAAGGGCATTAGTGAACCAGATGGGTTTTATAATAAAGAAATAGTTCTAGTTTCCCAACTCTTAGCTTAAATTGCTGCCTTAAGTTAAAGAGCAAAAAATATAGTAATGCTTACCATATATCACCTGCCTACTGTCCTGTGATATCACTCCTTGATTATTTTTGCTTTCTGTCTTCGCTCTCGTTCCTTTTATCCCCACTGCTCTCGATCACTGGTTCTGCTCTCTCTGTGTGCTCTCTCTCTCTCTCTCTCTCTGCATTCCCGCTCCTTTTAACTTTCCCGTCTCTGTCACTGTTCCCACTCTGTCTCGCTCTTTGCTTCCATTCCTTTTATTCCCACTGCTCCCGGTCACTGGTTCTGCTGTCTCTGTGCTCTCTCTCTCTCTTTGCTCCCGCTCCTTTTAACCTTCCTGTCTCTATCACTGTTCTCACTCTCTGTGTGCTCGCTCTGTCTCTCTGCTCCTGCTCCTTTTATCCCCAGCACTCTTGGTCACTGGTCCCGCTGTCACTGTGCTCTCTCTCCCTCTGCTCCCGCTCCTTTTATTCCTGCCACTCTTGGTCAGTGGTCGTGCACTAGCTGTGTGCTCTCTCTCTCTCCACTCCCACTTCTTTTATCCCCACCGTTCTTAGTCACTGGTTCTGCTCCGGCTGTACTGTTTCTCTGTCTCTCTGCTCTTGCTTCTTTTATCCCCACTTCTCTCAGTCATGGTCCTGCTCTTGCTGTGGGCTCTCTGTTTCCAGTACCACTCCTTTTATCCTCGCTGTTCTCAAGTCACAGGTTCTGCTCACGCTGGGCTCTCTTCCTCTGCTCCCATTCTTTTTATCACTGCTGCTATCTCACTTTACTCCTGCTCCATTTATGTCACTGGTCCTGCTTTCACTGTGCTAACTGTATTTCATTTTATCTTGCCAGAGAGAAGCAGGTGGAGTGAGCTTGCAGCTTCACTAGGATTGCAGGCTTTCTCATGGTGCAGGATGCCATTGACTGTGCACACATCACATTGAGGGCACTGCATGTCAACTCTGCCCTGTACTGCAACTGAAAGGGTCCCCACTCCTTCAATGTTCAGTTGGTGTGCAACCATAGACAACAAATCATGCAGTAAATGCCTGGTATCCTGGCAACAGTTATGATGCCTTCATTCTGCAACAGTCCACTGTTCCAGCTGCATTTGAGCCACCAAGGCAAACAAAGGCTATCTGTTGACCATGTGGCTAATGTCTTCAGTGCGCAATCCATGGACATGTGCACAGCTTGTATACGATGAAAGCCATGCTGCCAACCAAAATGTGATAGAACAGACCATTGGGGTGCTGAAACAATGCTTCAGCTGCCTGTACTGCTCTGGGGGAGTCCTGCAGTACTCAGGAGATGAAAATGCCAAGCTTCATTGTGGTCTGCATGCTACACAACCTCTCCATCATAAGGGAACAGCCCTTGTCATCATCTATATAGTGAACAGCTCAGGAGCAAGAGTGTGGGGAGGAGGAAGATGAAGAGAGGAGGAAACCTAAACAGCCCTTTTCTGCCTGGGTTGTCTGTGAAGAGCTCATCTAAGTGCGACACTAGTAGTCACAATCCCAGTTCCCCATTCATCAACAGTCTCTCAACCTTACCTTCCTTCTGTTATCCCAACATAATGTCAGCTTGGCCACAATGCAAAAATAAAAGCCTCTACAAATTAAGCAGTCCACCAAATTTATAAATAGTTTCATATTGCACACCCTTGTGCATTCCCTTCCAAGCGCTTTTGCCTGTCCCAGTGCTTCTACACGTCACTGGTGGAAAGCTGCTGAATTCAGTGGAGGAGTCTATCAATGGCCTGGGAGGACAACCTCAAGCAGCTCTGGGCCTTGAAGGCCCTGCTGTGGACTGCACCACCTTGGCATGCGCGACAGCAGTCTGGGCTGGCTGGCAGACAGGCAACAGCAAGAGCACTTGCAAAGTGGCAACAGTGGGAGGACGAATGCTTTTTTCCTTAGAAAGGACAGCAAGTTCGTCCTCCATGGAGCCACTGCCACTCCCTCAGAGCAGCACCTCAAAATTTCTAGTAATCTGTTGGAGGACAGAATACTGGACTGCTGAGACACGTGGCAAACCCTTTTGCACATTATAAGTCACAGTCATGATGGCAGCAGTCTGACCTTGCATGACTTCAGTCTGACCTTTCACTGAGGCACTCAAACTTCTTATGGCAGCTGCTTCTGCTTTTTTGAAAGCTGAGACATAGCCATCAGGAATTGCATCATGGTTGCATCTACAAGTGTGCTGATGGAGTTGGCCACCAGTACCATGCTATAAAGGATGGTCTCCAAGCTCTGCACGAAGTCATGTGCAAGTTGGTGCTGATCGCCTCCATGTTGCTTGACATTGACCTCAGGCTTTCTGGCAGGCTCCCCAATGCACCAAGCATTTTGTTGTGCATGCCCATCAGCCTTCTTCTGAATGCTGCTCCATCAAAATGCTCACCTGAGTCTTCTGCAGCAGAACTCATGTGCAACCTTGCCCTCCAGCAAGCTGACACTTGCACCATCCTTTCCCGCTGCCCTGGCTGCAGCCCACTCATGCAGCCCCCACCTCTATGCTATCCTCTAAATTACATGCAGTGTCACTATCTGACCAGGTCAGTGCAAGTGCAGAATCATGCCTTGCTGTTCCTGTACAGATTGCACTTCTTGGATATCTGAAAGCAGAAAGGCACAAGGGTAAGGTTGTGGTGTGGGAAGGGTGGAAAGAAAGAGGTACATGATTACACCATCAGCAGATCGTATATTGGAAGATGAAGAGGAGGTGAAATATGAGAAGGAGGATTAGATATGAGGATACCATCACCTTCAATGGTTTGTGCGCCTCTGCTGGCCACAGCCTCAGCAATTGGTGTCCCAATAATGACTAACACCCTCTCTTCCATGGGGGTCAGGATATGCAAGCACTCCTCTATCCTTCTGGTTAGCTGCTGCTGCCTTCGGTTGTGCGTCACCTTGACCTGCAAGAGAAGGGAAGTGGGTCAGTTAGTGTCATGCTATCTATTTGGCTGTCGTGGCTGTCAAGGTTGAATACCTGGCTGTATGTGCTTACTGTGAGATGTGGGTGTGAGGCTTGCAGTAGTACTAAATATATGAGGGGTGTGGTGTAGCATGCAAATGTCAGGTATGCTTCCTGATTGATAGAGATTGTTGGTAGGTGAGTGACGGAGTGGTGTTGAATTGAACAGTGTCTGAGCTAGTGATGCAGTTGGTAAAATATGGCATTCCATGACCCAGACCACTCATGTAATGTCATTGAAGCTCTTGCAGCACTGCATTCAGGTCCTTAGGGCTTGACTCTGGGCATTGCCTGCTTCAACTATCTATTCACATGGCCATTTGACTGTCTGAAGGTTCTCCTGGCCCTCTGAAGACGCAGGACATCTCTCCACCTTTGTACCTTCTCCATCAAGACCTCCAGTGCAGGGTTGGAAAACCTTGCAATCTGCTTTCTTTCAGGTTGTCCAGGTTAGAAACAGTTGTACAACAACAACTTATATTTATATCGTGCCTTTAACCTAATAAAAAGTCCCAAGGTGCTTTACAGGAGCATTATAAAACAAAGTATAACACCAAGCCACAAAAGGAGATATGAGGTCAGAATACCAAAAGCTTGGTCAAAGAGGTAAATTTTCAGGAGTGTTTTGAAGGAGGAAAGCGTGGTGGAAAGGCAGAGAGGTGTAGGGAGGGTATTCCAGAGCTTTGGGCTTAGGTAATTGAAGGCGCAGCCACCAGTGATGGAGCGATTAAAATCAGGGAAAGTTGTAGAACAACTTCCAGCATTAGAACAACTTCCAGCATTTGCTGCATCCAAAATGCACCTCCACTTTAAAAGGCGAGGACTAGCTTTAACTGGTGCTAGCCTGTCTTGATTTAGGGCCTCCTGTTGATGCAAGCAATACATATGAACATACAAACTAGGAGCAAGAGTAGGCCATTTGGTCCCTCGAGCCTGCTTCGCCATTCCATTAGATCATGATTGATCGTTCTGTGGAGTCAACTCCACTTTCCTGCCTACCCCGATAGCCTTTGATTCCCTTGTTTGTCAAGAATCTCTATCTCTGCCTTAAAAACATTCAATGACCCTGCTTCCACCGCTCTCTGGGGAAGAGAGTTCCATAGACTCACGACTCTCTGAGAGAAAAAAATTCTCATCTCTGTCCTAAATGGGAGACCGCTTATTTTTGAACTGTGACCCCTAGTTTTAGTCTCTCCCAGAAAGGGAAACATCCTTTCCACATCCACCCTGTCAAGTCCTCTCAGGATCTTATATGTTTCAATAAGATCACCTCCCATCCTTCTAAACTCCAATGAATATGGACCCAACCTGTCCAACCTTTCCTGATAAGATAACCCTCTCATCCCAGCAATTAGTCGAGTGTACCTCTCTGAGCCGCTTCTAATGCAATTATATCCTTTCTTAAGTAAAGAGGCCAAAACTGTACACAGTACTCTAGATGTGGTCTCACCAATGCCCTGTACACTGTAACAAAACATCTCTACTTTTATATTCCATTCCCCTTGCAATAAACGACAACATTGCATTGCCTTCTTAATCACTTGCTGTACCTGCATACTAACCTTTATGTATTAGAACACCCAGATCCCTCTGCATTTCAGAGTTCTGCAATCTCTCTCCATTTAAATAATATGTACTTTTCTATTCTTCCGGCCAAAGTGGACAAGTTCACATTTGCCCATATTATATTCCATCTGGCAGATCTTTGCCCACTCATGTAACCTATCTATAATCCCTTTGAAGACTCCCTATGCCCTCTTCACAACTTACTCTACTACCTAGCTTCGTGGCATCAGCAAATTTAGCAACCATAATTCTGTCCCTTCATCCAAGTCATTGATGTAGATTGTAAAATGTTGAGGCCCCAGCACTGATCCCTGTGGCAGACCACTAGTTACAGCTTGCCAACCCAAAAATGACCCATTTATGCCTACTCTCTGTTTCCTGTTAGCTAAGCAATCCTCTATCCATGCTAATATGATATACCTTATACCATGGGCTGTTATTTTGTTTAGTAACCTTTGACGCGGCACCTTGTCAAATGCCTTCTAGAAATCCAAATAACGACATCCACAGGTTCCCCTTTATCCTCGTTGCTTGTTATTTTCTCAAAGAACTCTAATAAATTAGTCAAACACGATTTTCCTTTCACAAAATCATGTTGACTTTGTTTGATTGCATTGAGATTTTCTAAATGACTGCTATAACCTTAATAACAGATTCCATCATCTTCCCTATGACAGATATTAAGCTAACTGGCCTGTAGTTTCCTGCTTTCTGTCTGCCTCCTTTCTTGAATAGTGAATATACAAACATACGAATTAGGAGCAGGAGTAGGCCACTCGGTCTTTCGAGATTGCTCTGCCATTCAATAAATTCATGGCTGAACTGATTACTCCACATTTCTACCTACCCCGATAACCTTTCACCCCCCCTTGCTTATCAAGGATCTATCTACCACTGCCTTAAAAATATTCAAAGACTTTGCTTCCACTGCCTTTTGAGAAGAGAATTCCAAAGACTCGTGACCCTCTGAGAGAAAAACATTCTCTTCATCTCTGTCTTAAATGGGTGACCCCTTATTTTTAAACAGTGACCCCTCGTTCTAGATTTCACAAAGGAAAACATCCTTTCCACATCCACCCTGTCTTCTAAATTCCAGCAGATACAAGCCCAGCCTGTCCAATCTTTCCTCGTAAGACAGCCCGCCCGTTCCAAGTATTAGTCTAGTAAACCACCTCTGTACTGCCTCCAATGCATTTACATCCTTCCTTAAATAAGGAGACTAGTACTGTACACAGTACTCCAGATGTGGTCTGACCAATGCCCTGTATAACTGAAGCATAACTTCCCTACTTTTGTATTCAATTCCCCTCGCGATAAACAATAATATTCTATTAGCTTTCCTAATTACGTGCTGTACCTGCATACTAACCTTTTGCGATTCATGCACTAGGACACCCAGATCCCTCTGCATTTCAGAGCTCTGCAATCTTTCACCATTTAGAGAATATGCTTTTTTATCCTTCCTGCCAAAGTGGACAATTTCCCACTTTCCCACTTTCCCACATTATACTCCATTTGCCAGGTCTTTGCCCACTCACTTAACCTATCATGTCCGTTTGTAGCCCCCTTATGTTCTCTTCACAAGTTACTTTCCTACCTATCTTAGTGAAGTTACATTTGCTATTTTCCATTCTGATGGAAACTTTCCAGAACCTAGGGAATTTTAGAAAATTAAAACCAATGCATCCACTATCTCAGCAGCCACTTCATTTAAGACCCTAGGATGAAGTCCATCAGGACCTGAGGACTTGCCAGCTTTTAGTTCTAATAATTTTCTCAGTACCCTTTCCTTGGTAATGGTAATTGTTTTACTTTCCTCCCTCCCTTTCTACTCTTGAATAACAATTATTTCTGGGAAGTTATTTGTATTATCTACAATGAAGACAGATGCAAAAAATCTGTTTAATTCCTCTGCCGTTCCCATATTTTCCATTACTAACTCCCAGGCACACTCTCTAGAGGACTAACACTCACTTTACTTACGCTTTTACTTTTTGAATACCTGTAGAAACGCTTACAAATAGTTTTATATTTCTAGCTCGCTTTCTCTCATACTCTAATTTCTATTTCATTCTTTGCTGTTTTTTATATTCTGTCCAATCTTCTGACCTGCCAGTTCTCTTTGCTGAATTGTATGCTTTTTCTTTCAATTTGATACAATCTTTAACTTTCTTAGGTAGCTATGGATGGTGTGTCCTTCCCCTGGGGTCCTTCTTTCTCAGTGCGGTTAGCGCTGTCTGCATGTAATCAGCAGGCAGCACGAAGTTGGCATGCAGGCTGCATCACATTGTTTGAGCACAGGTTAATTGCACATCATGATCCCTGTGCCCATTTTTGGGGCTATTGAATTTAGCCCTCACTGTTTCCCCTGGCTGGTAAGTCAGAGGCCGGAATTTTACGTCCCCCCTCCCCCCCACAAAGAGCAGGATTGTGGCGGGGGGTGGGCAGGGTGGTGTAAAATGGAGCAGGAGGCTCGGGGGGCCCTTCCCGACCTGCTGCTGCCTCCACCGCCATTTTCGCAGGGCGGAGGTAGTGACAAATGGCCCGCCCACGCCATGCAAGGCCCTTAAGTGGCCAGTTAACGACCACGTAAGGGCTTCCCTCCACCACGGGGATTCTACCCTTGGCTGGCGGGTGGCCAGGCCCGAGAAAAAACGCCTGACAAAAGCAGGTGGCTTTCTGAGGGCCTGGAGTGGGGGGGCCCTCCTGATCTGGCACCCTGTGCCCGATGGAGGGCTGCCCCTGAAGCCTCAACCAGGCCCAACACGCTCCCTCCCCCCCCACCGTCCCCCCCAATTGACCACCCTTGCCTTGACGGGGTCCAACCGATTGCCCCGAGCGAGGCCCCGAAAACTTACTGGTTGTCTGTGGCTCCCCGACATCTTCCGTCTTCAGCTGGGTTGCAGTCCCAGCAGTGGCTACCGCTCCCGGTGGTGTTGCTGGGACAGAGAGCTGCTGTCCGGCAGCTCTGTTAGGTGGGACCTCCTGTCTCAATGAGGTGGAAGTCCCACCTCAGACCAATTAAGGGCCTGGGAACCGCAAAATGCAGCCTGGATCCCCAGGCCAGGTGGAGGCCGGATCGTCACCGACTTTTCAGTTGGACAGAAGCTGTCCACCGAGGGTAAAATTCCAGCTATAGAATCATTACAGCACAGGAGATGGCCATTTTACCCATTGAGTACATACGGCTCTTTGTGGAGTATTCTAGTCAGTCCCATTCCCCTGCTCTATTCCTGTAGCCCTGCAAGATTATTTCCCTCATGTGCTCAACCAATTTCCATTGGAAATTGTTTGTCGTCTTTGCTTCCATCACCCAAACTCCTAACCTCTATCACCTAGAAGGACAAGGGCAGAAGATGCATAGGAACACCACCAACTTCCCCTCCAAGCCACACACCATCCTGACTTGGAACTATATCGCCATTCCTTCACTGTCACTGGGCCAAAGTCCTGGAACTCCCTTCTTACCAGCACTGTTGGTGTACCTGCACCCGAAGAACTGCAGCGGTTCAAGAAAGTGGGTCAGCACAACCTTCCCAAGGGCAATTAGGGATGGATAATAAATGCTGGTCCAGCCGGCGATGTCCACAACCCACGAATGAATAAGAAAAGGCTGCGTTAGCTGACAGCTGGCGAAGTACTGGCACATGCACAAATGCAGCTTCATCGATAGAAACATCACTGGCTGCAACGTCTCAGGCAGCTGCCAGTAATAAAAATGGCACTACTCAATTTAATACAAAAAAGAATTGAACCTAAACTCCCTCACCCCGCAATGGATGCGATTGGTGCCCCACATCCCCCCCACTCCCAACAGTACCCTTTCGTGATTGCCACATCTGTTCCCCGCTCCCTCCTGTGGTTACCGCCTCAATTGCTGCATTCCGTTTTCCACTCCCTCCCGCACTCGCCTTCTTGGCACTCCATCTCGCCTCTCCCGACTGCTTGTCCCTCCACCCAGGCGTTCTCTCCTATGCCCGATTGATTGCCGTTCCCTCACGCCACTCACTTCCTGCCTCACCACCCAGAGAAGCGGTGGGTTGGGGAGGGGTGGCGGGGCAGCGTGCGGGGTGCTAGAGACAAGGCGGGAAGCGAGCGGGGGGATGGAGTGGCGACCATTCGGGCGCAGGAGGGAACAGCGGGATGGAGGGCCGAGATGCAGCAGCGAGCAGGCGGGCGCGGGACAGAACGGTAAGAGGGAACGGGGAAGAGAACCAGAAATTGAAGCCGCTTTCCAAAACGCATGCTGGAGGCTGACGTCTCTTTGCGTGATGACATATCGCGTGCATGTACACATTAGTGCTGGCCAAGCTGGCAAATCTCGGGTGCATTTTGTGCATACACAAGGATGAATATGTTTCACACAAGTGCGCAGTTCAGACTGCAGTGATGATGTTGGAGTTTGGCTGCATTATCAGGAGACACTCCGTAAAAAAAAAAGTTATCCAGTAGCCATTGTGGTAACACTTCAAGTGGTACAGGCAAAGGCACACGGAATGCACAAAGGCGATTAGAATATGGTGTGATTTGATTTATAAATTTGTTTGCAATGATTATTTTGTGGTCACTTTTAGTTTGCATTGTGGCCAAGAGAACGATGTATTGGTCAGCGACAGAGGGAAGATGAGGATTGTGGGATTGTTGGTAAATGGGGAATTGGAGTTGCGGTTATTCGTATCACACTCGAATTAGTTCTTCACAGGCAGAAAGGGACTTTCTAGATTGGCGCCTCCCTTCCTCTTGCTCCTCCTCTTCCTCCTCTTCATCCTCTTCATCATGCTTCTCCTCCTCAGTTACTAGCCGAATAGTTTATGATGGGAATATTGTGCACTATGCAGCAGACCATCACGAATCCTCAGACTCGCTCAGCTGAGTACTGCAGAGCTCCTCCAGAGCAATCCAGGCAGCGGAGGAGTTGTTTTAGCATGCTGAATGGTCTGTTTTATCTCATTTCTTGCGGCAGCATGACTCTCATTGTATGCATGCTGCGCACATGTGTGGGTTGTGAAGCGGAGTCATGAGTCATGTGGTCAGCAGACAATTCACCTCAATCAGTAGCCATCCTTTGATTTTTTTTTTATTCATTCATGGGATGTGGGCATCACTGGCTATGCCAGCATTCATTGCCCATCCCTAATTGCCCTTGAGAAGGTGGTGGTGAGCTGCCTTCTTGAACCACTGCAGTCCATTTGGGGTAGGTAGACCCACAATGCTGTTAGGAAGGGAGTTCCAGGATTTTGACCCAGCGACAGTGAAGGAACGGCGATATAGTCCCAAGTCAGGATGGTGTGTGACTTGGAGGGGAACTTGCAGGTGGTGGTGTTCCCATGTATTTGCTGCCCTTGTCCTTCTAGTTGGTAGAGGTCGCAGGTCACACTGCTGCTACTGTGTGTCGGTGGTGTTGAGCTTCTTGAGTGTTGTTGGAGCTGCACCCATCCAGGCAAGTGGAGAGTATTCCATCACACTCCTGACTTGTGCCTTGTAGATGGTGGATAGGCTTTGGGGAGTCAGGAGGTGAGTTACACGCCTCAGGATTCCTAGCCTCTGACCTGCTCTTGTAGCCACGGTATTTATATGGCTTCTCCAGTTCAGTTTCTGGTCAATGGTTGCCCCTGGGATGTTGATAGTGGGGGATTCAGCGATGGTAATGCCGTTGAATGTCAAGGGGAGATGGTTTGATTCTCTCATGTTGGAGATGGTCATTGCCTGGCACTTGTGTGGCGCGAATGTTACTTGCCACTTATCAGCCCAAGCCTGGATATTGTCCAGGTCTTGCTGCATTTCTACACAGACTGCTTCAGTATCTGAGGAGTCACGAATGGTGCTGAACATTGTGCAATCATCAGCAAACATCCCCACTTCTGACCTAATGATTAAAGGAAGGTCATAGATGAAGTGGCTGAAGATGGTTAGGCCTAGGACACTACCCTGAGGAACTCCTGCAGTGATGTCCTGGAGCTCAGATGATTGACCTCCAACACTTCGGATAAACATTAGCTGTGCATATGCTATCACCTTCACCAATACAGCGTACAGCTTGATTCATGGCAGAAATGGTCACGGTGGATGCTATCATGGCCCCTGAATGGCATTCGTAGCATCCAAGCAATGGGGCACAACCAAGCCTAAATTTGTGCCCTCAATCTTTTGGGGAGAGCTGGTAATAGTATTTGCGGTGCCAACCCTCCTGGATTGTCAAGAATGGAATATGAATGTCCCGGGCGTTGCTGCTAGCCATATAGGAGAAAAGTAGAGATATGTGTCTGTAGTTTGCACTGGAGGACTTCTTTTGCATTCACACCGGCATGCTCCCAATTCTTAAAACTTCTCACACAAACCACAAGCAAAGACACTCAATTAGAGTGAACCCAGCCATTATAATGTAAATGTAATAACATTTGAAAACAGCTGCCAAGTGTGACATGACTGGATGCCACGTGATCATACATCACACATTCAAACGTCCAGAGTTGGCAACCATATTCCAATTAGAGAATCAGGAATTCTGTGTATTTTTAAATGTAAGGAATAAAGCAGAAAATACATGTTGTTTGCTGACATAATTTCAGAAAATAATTGACAATATTACAATATTTTATTTTTTATTTGCAAGAGGCCCCAAGGTCCAATAGTGAATAGCTTTTTTTTGTACTGTTACGACTGAGGCGGGAGGAGTGCACTGTTAATTCGATCCCATCTTTCCACAGGTGACAAAATATCGCTAAATTTTCCAACTTCCCGAAACAGCCAATTTGATACTCCATTTGTCCCTAGAATAAAGCACACCAACCAGGTTTCTTCAATAAACAAAATTATCTGTTTATTATAAAACCAAGTCTTAACCAACAATGAAGTAAATATATATGCGAATCAAAATATTAAAGCCCCGTATTATTACCCTAGCCCTCACACACACACACACACACACACACACACATACATCCAAAAACTGGTTAACTGTGGAAAAAAAGGGATTTCTATTTACTGCTGTTTCAAAGGAATAAAAAAATAACTTATACTGAAGCGAAGAGATGGAAGTCCTTTGGTTTGGCGAGGTGTTCCAAAGTCGAATAGTTGCTACCACTCAATGTCTTTCCAGACGAGGTTGATGAACAGTCTATTTTGGTAGGTGTTGAAAGAAATTCAACTGCAGAAGCTTCACATAGATCTTCCATCAGGTGTGCAGCAACAGGTGTCAGTTCTCACACACATTTGATGCAAACGTTCTTTTTAAAGATGCAAGGTTTCTGCAAGCGTTCAGGGTTTCTTAAAAACTGCAGGGGACAAGAGTCCCACTTCATACAGGGTTTTGCTTTTCCCTAGCAGGGATTCTTCAGAGAGAGGTAATAGTTATCTGTTTTTTCTTCTGATCTCCTGGCAGGTCCCTATGCAGATTCCAACTGCTTGTTTTTAGTCCAAAAACCAGCATCTTTTAACAGTTCAAAGTGAAACTAACTTTTTTCAAGCAAGTCTCATGCTAAGTCATAAATTCTCTCTTGTCACAACAAAGGGTAGCTCTTAGATCAAAAACCCCTGCAATGTCTACTGGAAATCAGATGCTTTCCAGAGCAACTTGTTTACAAGACAACCTTCTTTGAAAAAAAATCACCAAAGGTCAAACTCTTCACTGTTAAAAATACAGATTCCAAGTTTCAACAACAAATATATAGAAATTCCATAACAATACAATTTGTTGGACACTCTGCAATCAATATTTTGATACTTTGTTATTTGTGAGGAAGTATTTCCACAACAACAACTTATATTTACATAGCACCTTTAAAGTAGTCAAATATTTCAAGGCACTGCATAGGAGTGTTATCAAGCAAAATTTGACACCAAGCCACGTAAGGAGATATTGGGACAAGTGACCAAAAGCTTGGTCAAAGGGACAGTTTTTAAAGAAAGTCTTAAAGGAGGAGAGAGAGATAGAGAATTGGAAATTTGGGGAGGGAATTCCAGAGCTTAGAACCAAGGCATTAGATGACAGAGCAGCAAATGGAGGAACAATGAAAATCAAGGATGCAGATGAGGGCAGAATTGGATGAGCGAAGAGATCAACACAGAAATTTGGTCCAGTTTTAGTTCATCGTAAAATTTCAAGCACTCCAATTTGTAGATATCAAAGAAATGGTATTGAATTAAGCTTTGTGACAACTGAAAAGTAAAAATTGTTCCTTGCTTAGGCAGAATGTGCAGTGCTCATACAGGCTACATAATACTGTAGTTCCAGTCCAGCAATCTTTTTAGAGTCTTTGGTAACTCGATTAATCTTAAAAAGATATATATTTTTTTAAACAGGCTATTCCTCTTACCAAATCTCCAGTCTCTGAACGTTGCCTACAACAAGATTCCTTTTATTTCCAATGACATTAGAAACCTAAGGTTCGTGATGATTTTTTTATCATTAACATAGCACCTTTTACCATCTTGGTATTTTCAGTGATATATCAATACAGGTTAGCTTTCAGTAAAGAATCTGATTCTGAATTATTTTGAAAACCATTAACATTTCATTTATATTTACATAAACGATTTGGACACAGGAATCGGAAGTACAACTTCAAAAGTTAAAGGTGACACCAAATTGGGGGATATACTTAATATTGAGGAAGGTAGTGACAAAATACAAGAAGACATCAATAAACTTGCAGAATGCGTGTGTGAATGGCAAATTAATTTCAATATAGATAAGTGTGGTCGTGCATTTTGGGAGGAGAAATAAGGAGGTCACATACTTGTTGCAAAATAAGAGTCTTAATTAAGTAGAGGAGCAAAGGAATTTGAAGTACAGATTCACAAATTATTAAAAGTGGAATACAGGTTAACAAGGTTATGAAAAAGACACTGGGGTTCATTTCTGGAGGAATAGAATTGAAAAATAGAGAAGTTGTGTTAAACTTATATATAACCTTGGTTAGTCTGCACAGAGTACTGTGCACAATTCTGATCTCCATGTTATGAAAATATAGAGGCATAACAGAAGGTGCAAAAAAAATTTACTAGGATGATGCCAGAACTGAAAAGCTATAACTATCAGGAAAGACTGAGCAGACTATAGCAATTTTCGCTATGAAAGAGTGGCCTAACAGAGGTCTTTAAAATTATGAAGGTGTTTGATAGGGTAGATATAGAGATATTTCCACTTGTGGGGAAGTTCAAAATGGTCATAAATATAAGATGATCATGAACAAGTTTTATAAGGAATTCAGGAGAAATTTTTTTACCCAAAGAGTAGTTAAAATGTGGAACTTGCTACCACAGCATAGAATCATAGAATGACACAGTACAAAAGGAGACTGATCAGACAATTGTGCCTATGTTAGCTCTTTGGTAGAGCTATCTAATTAATCCCACACCCCTGCTCTTTCCTCATAGTCTGTATTTATTTTCCCTTCAAGAACTTATCCAATTTTGTTTTGTATGTTACTATTAAATCTGCTTCTGCCACTCTTTCAGGCAGTATGTTCCAGAGTACAACTCATTGTGTATAAGAAGTGTTTCCTCATATCACTCCTGGTTCTTTCACCAATCCTGTTAAAGCTGTGTCCTCTGGTTACCGAACCTTCTTCCACTGGAAACAATTTATCTTTATTTACTGTATTAAAACCATTCATGATTCTGAACACATCTATCAAATCTCCTCCTACCCTTCTCTGCTCTAAGGAGAACAACCCCAGCTTCTTCAGTCACTCCACATAACCAAAGTCCCTCATCCCTGATATCTTCCTAGTAAATCTCTTCTGCACCCTCGCCAAGACATCTTTCCTGAAGTGCAGTGCCCAGAACTGAGCACAATACTCCAGCTGAGGCCTAACCAGTGTTTTATAAAAGTTTAGCACAACTTCCTCTATTAATAAAGCTGAGGATCCCATATGCTTTTTTAAGTGTCATACAGGCCCCCACCTGCCAAGAATGAGGCACACATATTTCGCCACATGAACATTGATTTTTAAACTGTTACTGGAATAAAGAAAGAAATTGTTTTAAAAAAACCCACCAGACCCTTGACTGGAAAGACATTTGCATAGTAACAGGCAGTACTTGGAAAGGACAAAGGGGCTTCTCCCTGCTCCAATTTAATCCACAATATACTTTTGATTACCAGGCGTTGAAGTTGGAGAGGCGAGCGTTCCTGGTTAACTACTAAGATGGCCAAATACACAAACCGATGTAGTCAGACCAGTTTAAACACATTACTAACTGGCTGTTGGAGTTTTTTTGAATTTGAACTTGCCACAGAGTTTTAAAACTCAGAAAGCTGTTTGCTCCTGGACTGAAAAGCCCTTTCTCCTGTCTGCTCTCATCTCGCTCTCACCAGCTTCGGAAACCATTGAAGACATATGAACCCCAAGAGAGAAAAGTCTCCTATAGTGGACAAGGTTTAAGAAGAATACTGGACCCCAACGAAAAGCAAGACTGCCTACAATCAAGGACCCTACAGCGAGCTCAAAGCACAGTAAAAAAAACCCTCTTCAGAGATTGCCTCAAACCTCTCCACTATTTTTCTTCTGCTGTTTTCTGTCTCTATTCGCATGTACGTATCACGTATGCATGTTAGCGAGGTGCGCAGCGTGTATTCTTAGGCATTAACTGAATTAGAGTTTAATAGTTGGAAAGCGGTGAACAAGGATTCACCAAGGGAGAGCTCAAAACACAGTGTGTTTAAAAATTAAATCCTGTTACAATAAGACCAGGTGAAGGCTGAAAGAGACCCCTAGACACCTTTCTCACCTGGTCGTAACATAACAATCTTCTCAACTTCTTCTGTCACCTTCAAAGATTTCTGTACATCCACCCCAAGGTCTCGCTTTTCCTGCACCCCCTTTAAAATTGTACCATTTAGTTCCTATTGCTTCTCCTCAATCTTCCAACCAAAATTTATCACTTTGTACTTCTCTGTTAAATTTGATTTGTCAGGTATCTGCCCAGTTCATCAATCTATGTCCTCCTGATGTTTGGTATTACCCTCCCCATTGCTTATTACTTTTCCAAGTTTCATATCACCTGCGACCTTTGAAATTATGCCCTGTTGTTGCCCCTCTTATTTACTTTTTCAGTTCTCTATATTTTCTGTACTCAGCTTGATTCTGTACCATATTCTGAACATTACAATTGTCATAAGCCTCTTTTATCTGTCTAATTTTAATCTTTATATTGTTATGACCAGGTGAGAAATGTGTCTAGGGGTCTTTTGCTGTCTTTACCTGGTCCTATTGTAACAGGGTTTTATTTTTAAACACACTTGTTTTGAGCTCCCCCCTTTTGTGAATCCTTGTGCACAGCTTTCCAATTATAAGGCAAATAAACCAACACACCAGATTTTCTCAGGTATAAAGGAGAAACATGAAGTTTATTAAAACTTAAACTCTAATACAGTTAACGCCTACGGATATACGACGCACCCACGCTAGCATGCACACGCAATATACACATGCAAATAGGGACAGAAAAAAGGAGAGGAAAATATAGTAGAGAGGGGTTTGAGGCAATATCAGAAGAGTTTCTTGTTTACTGTGCTTCATTTGATTGTAGGTAATCTTGCTGTTCGTCGGGGCCCAGTGTTCTTCTTAAACCTTGTTCACTTAGGAGAGTTTTCGCTCTTTTAGGTTCACTTGTTTTCAATGGATTCCAAAGCTGGTGAGAAACGAGATGAAAGAAGACAGGAGAGAGGTCTTCTCAAACCAGGAGCCAGGAGCTTTCTGAATTCAAATCCCTTGTTGGAAGTTCAAATCTCAACAGCCAGTTAGTCATGTGACTAAATGTGGTCTGACCACTTCTTATGTGTTTGTGAATTCTGCTATCTTAGCAGTCAACTTGGAATGCTAGCTCCTCCCATCTTCAGCGTCTGATAATCAATAGTCCATTGTTGGTTGAATGGGTCAGGGCATGGTCCTTGTTCCAACTCTGCTAGTTACTATGCAAATGTCTTTCCAGTCAGGGGCTTGCAATTTTAAGTTTTAATGTTCATGTGGTGAAATCATGTGTGTCTCAGTCTTAGCAAGCGGGGGGTTTGCCTGACAATATCTTTAGTCATCCAGGGAGCTCCAGCTTTGGATGCCCTTTCATTCCCTCTCATGGGAATATTTCTGCTCTGTATCCAAACCATCTCTTTGAAGGCCTTCATTGTTCAATTACTGCTTTGCCTACCAATTGTATTAGATCGCTTTTCAACTTGTCGAAATTCTTCTGCAGTCAAGTATTTTTATGTATGATTGTGCCTTGTCCTTTTCCATAAGTATTTTAAATCTGATGATATTATGATCATTGGTCTCCAAACATACTCCCATTGAAACATGTTGCACTTGCCCCTCTTCATTACCCAGAACTAGCTTCAGCACTGCTTCCTTTCTTGTTGGGCTGGAAACATACTGATCAAGAAAGTTCCCTTTTACACATTTCAGGAATTCCTTCCTCTTTCCCTGTTTATATTAGAATAATTGAAGTCCTTCATTATCACTACATAGTTCTTACATCTTTCTGTAATTTGCCTGTAAATTTGCTCCTCTATCTCCTTCCCACTATTTGATGGCCTATAATATACACTGAGTAATGTGCAGTGTTGTGCTGTGTTCTTACGTCTTCATTAAAGATAACTGTAGGCGTAATATTCAGATTCAACACAAACATTATTTATTGTCTTATACATTGCATGATCTAGGTACAGATCTTTTCCTTGCCAGTGTATGTCTCTGCTCTTGATAAAGCCATGTGCTGAATGAGTCTCTCAAAATGATGTCTTCTCCTTATATTTATATCTGATGATGTCATCAGTTGCATCAGTGGCCTTGTCATTTAAAGGTACAGTTTCTTAAAGGTGAAGTCACCACTGCACTACAATACACAGTGTACTAGCACCTCTATTGTTCCTTAACTTGAACCAAATATACTCTGTCTTTGACCCTTCAACTACATCCTTCTCCAGTGCTATAATGGTTTTTATGATCAATACTGCCACCCCACCCCCTTGTTTTCCTTCCCTATCTATCCTCAATACCTTGTAGCCAGAAATACTAAGTTCCCAGTTCTCCTCTCCTATGAGTCAGGTCTTTCTTATTGCCACTATATCCTAGTCCCCTGATAACTTGTCCCTGCAGCTCACCAACCTTATTTACCATGTTACGAGCATTTACGTACATGCACTTCAAACCCATCTTAGATTGCCTCATATGATATAGTTGAGGCGCATAGATGTATTTAAGGGGAAGTTAGATAAGTACATGAGGGAGAAAGAAACAGAAGGTTATACTGATAGGGTAAGGTGAAGTAGGGTTGGAGGAGGCTCGTGTAGGAGCATAAATACTGGCATAAACCAGTTGATCTGGATAGTCTGTTTCTGCGCTGTAAATTCAATGTAATTTAATGAGGTGAGGTCAGAGTGACTGCCTTCAATGTAATTTAATGAGGTGAGGTCAGAGTGACTGCCTTGACATCAAGGCAGCATTTGACCGAATACGGCATCAAGGAGCCCTAGCAAAACTGGAGTCAATGGGAATTGGGGAAAACTCTCCGCTGGTTGGAGTCAAACTAGCGCAAAAGAAGATGGTTGTGGTTCTTGGAGGTCAATCATCTCAGCTTCAGGACATCACTGCAGGAGTTCCTCAGGGTATTGTCCTAGGCCTAGCCATCTTCAGCCACTTCATCTATGACCTTCCTTTAATCATAAGGTCAGAACTGTGATGTTTGCTGATGATTGCACAATGTTCAGCATCATTCACAACTCCTCAGATACTGAAGCAGTCCAAGTAGAAATGCAGCAAGACCTGGACAATATCCAGGCTTGCACTGATAAGTGGCAAGTAACATTCGTGTCACACAAGTGCCAGGCAATGACCATCTTCAACAAGAGAGAATCTAACCATCTCCCCTTGACATTCAATGGCATTACGAATGCTGAATTCCCCACTATCAACATTCTGGGTTGACCAGAAACTGAACTGGAGTAGTCATATCAATATCATGGCTACAAGAGCAGATCAGAGGCTGGGAATCCTGTGGCGAGTAACTCACCTCCTGACTCCCCAATGCCTGTCCACCATCTACAAGGCGCACTCATGTCAGGAGTGTGATGGAATACTCTCTTCTTGCCTGGATGGGTGCAGTTCCAACAACACTCAAGAAGATCAACACCATCCAGGACAAAGCAGACCACTTGATTGGCACCCCATTCACAAACATTCACTCCCTCCACCACCGACACACAGTGGCAGCAGTGTGTACCATCTACAAGATGCACTGCAACAATGCACCAAGGCTCGTTAGACAGCACCTTCAAACCAGCGACCTCTAACACCTAGAAGGATAAGAGCAGCAAATGCATGGGAACATCACCACCTGCAAGTTCCCCTCAAGGCCACACACCATCCTGACTTGGAACTATATCACCGTTCCTTCACTGTCGCTAGGTCAAAATCCTGGAACTCCCTTCCTATTAGCACTGTAAATGTACCTACCCCACATAGACTGCAGCGGCTCAAGAAGGCAGCTCATCACCATCATCTCAAGGGCAATTGGGGATGGCCAATAAATACTGGCTTAGCCAGCAATGCCCACATCCCATGAGCGAATAATAAAAAAAAAATTGGGCCATCTGTTTCTAAGATATAATGATGATGTAAAGTTTTTTTTCCTTGTGGATTTACTGCATAGTAAAGATTTTTTTCAAATTCTTTCAGGGGTTGTGAGCGTTGCTGGCAAAGCCAGCATTTGTTGCCCCTCCCTAATTGCCCTTGAGAAGGTGGTGGTGAGCTGCCTTCTTGAACTGCTGCAGTCCATGTGGTGTAGATGTACCCACTGTGCTGTTAGGCCATCCGGTTTTATTCCTTTGTGACTTTTTTGTAGCAGTTTAATACAACTGTGGCACAGTGGCGCATTGGCTAGCACCGCAGCCTCACAGCTCCAGGGACCCGGGTTCGATTCTGGGTACTGCCTGTGTGGAGTTTGCAAGTTCTCCCTGTGACTGCGTGGGTTTTCGCCGGGTGCTCTGGTTTCCTCCCACAGCCAAAAGACTTGCAGGTTGATAGGTAAATTGGCCATTGTAAATTGCCCCTAGTGTAGGTAGGTGGTAGGGAATATGGGATTACTGCAGGGTTAGAATAAATGGGTGGTTGTTGGTCGGCACAGACTCGAAGGGCCTATTTCAGTGCTGTATTTCTTCAAAAAAAAACTGAGTGGCTTGCTAGGCCACATCAGAAGGCAGTTAAGAGTCAACTACGTTGCTATGGATCTGGAGTCACATGTAAGGTAGACTGCATAAGGACAGCAAGTTTCTTTCCCTAAAGGACATTAATGAACCAGATATGTTTTTACAACAATCCAGTGGTTTCACGATCACCATTACTGATAGTAGCTTTTTATTCCAGATTTATTAATTAATTGATATAGTGACTAAAAGTCAGCTTATCCGCTGCATTTAAACAATCAAATCTCACTGTAGTAAAGATCAAGTATTTTCAGTATATGACTGATTCACTTTTCATGTGTTTTTTAAGTTAATTGTGCTTCAGGTTATTTCTTTGAATATAGTGAATTTACACATCTGTTATTGGTTCCATAGACTATATTAATTTTAATTGGTGACTTTTACATTGATCTAATAAAGAAGATAGAGTATTAATTTTATTAATTATAACTTTCCTTTTCTTGATGAAACTCCTGTTATGCAGAAAACTTCAATATTTAAATGTTGAAGGAAATGAGCTGATAACATTGCCATGTGGCCTCCTCCAACTCCAGCTAAAGCATGTGCGAGTGGCAAATAATTACATGCATCCTTTGTTTTGGGAAAAAAACGCTCGGAACCAACCACAACAACTGACTCATCTAGCTGCTCTTACTTTCTCCAAGAACCACTTGAGTCAGCAGTACACAAATATTACTAAGGAGGTGCAAGATATCCTGAACAAGTAAGTATCTTTACACTAGACTGAGATAATAGGTTCAGTTTTCACTTGCACTGTCCAATTCTAGTACCGAGGCTTTCACAGATATACCTGATACACATTACAGGGCAATGGTGCCTGTTATTATGCAGGCTTCTCCCATTCCTTTTCTCTTGCCCAACATGAAAGTCAGTTCCCTTAGACAGACCCACATGCAGCTTATGAACTGAAGCTGGATATTGAATGCAGAGTAATCTGGGATAGTATTTCCTGGGCGAATGATAAATCAATTCATTATCTCTCAATTACATGTAGCATCCACATTACTTTAGAAAATGATTACTATCAGTCACACCAGACACTTTGATACAGGTTTATTCACAGACAGTCATTTGCAGCAGAAAGCAGTAACAACAGTGAAGCCAATCCAACTAATAGAGCAGCTTCCAACCAGCTCATGAAAGAGGTAACCAGATAAACCAGTTAAGTTTCTTTGGATGTTTTTCCTTGATGATTTTTCAAACAAAAGATAAGCATTTCTGGGAAGGGGAGTCACTACTCAATTCCTGCTTGTTCTAGTTTCTCAAAATTACATAAGCATTCCTACCATCACATCATGTTCCTCTCCCTGCACACCCCAACCACCTCACTGCCACTCCCTCCATCTGTTGTGGTTAGTTCAAAACCATGAATAATTGGTATATTAAAGGTGCTTGATTTTTATGCACACAACGCACATTGAAATACAATCTTAGCTTTTGATATATCAATCCTTTCTTAAAATGTGATTTATTCTAACTTTCCACATTTTATAGTCAGTGTTTCACTATAGGTATCACACATCTATATTTGCAGATGGAAATTAACAAGGATTTCAGTTGTCACTTATGTTTGATACTTTGCTGGTATAGCTCAAACCCTACTATACATTGAAGGAAACAAAGATAGTGACCCAAAATGATATCAAATGAAAGCAACCTATCTGTATCAAGTTCTATCATACTTATCAACAACTGATGCTGAAGGGGAATCGGTGAGAATTTCTGATCAAAAATCCCCAACCTCAGAGCTGGATTTTCCTGGCTGGGTTGGAATCCTGATGCCGGCCTCAATTCAACGTCAGAAACCCCAAAGTGGCTGCTGCAGGACGTTGGTCACAATCTTCCTGGAGGCGACCAATTAAGGAACTGCCTCTGGGAGCCCCATCCAATTAAGGATGATGGTCGGACCAGGGAACCGGCAGGCCCAATAGGAGGGCAAGGTGGGTGCTGCTGAGGCAGGCAGGAGATCGCAAGTATTATGAAATGGTCATAAAATAAGTGTGACCACAGCTGTCAAGCCATCATTGTGGAGGTGAAGCCCTTCCACATGATGGCCTGTGGCGCGCTGACCCCTGTGGCTAGGGGTGTGAGGGGGAATTTAAAGGAGATGGATCCCGATGGCGTCACTACCTTACCCCCAAGTGAGGATGCAATTGGGCATAATTGGTTACCTCCCACTGCTGAGTGGGTAGCCAGTGCCAGTCAGAACGGCAGAATCGCTCGGTCCCTATGTGAGAATCTATAATTTTGCTCCTAGTCTTGCCTCAATGAGACCCAGACGGGATTGGGAAAATTCAGCACACAGTGTACAGCAGAGTTGGATCCCTGACAAGTACAAGTTGGGAGTACTAAATCAGGGAAGAAGAGAACTTTCATGAACTGGTGGATGAAAGGAGAAGAAATATTTTAATGGCAAACCAATTTCCTTTTGGGAGAGCCTATCAACATCCCCAGTCTCCCTTTGTTCCAGCAACTTCAGCCTTTTTTCCTGCAGAATGACAAAAATACGCTCAACATTTGTGAATTAATTATTAGGGTCCTGACTTTATATTGAAACATATTACACTTTAAACCAAAAATTCCATGTTGGCAAATAGTCAAACTTCTTGAAACATAGTATATCTGCTGCACTTTGGAAAGGTCCTTTGAGTGTGAGGCCTCTGGATTGCCTGGAAAGACTGGTTTCCTGCTTCTATGCAATACATATAACTGTGTCATCTGTGGCCCAGTTGGTAGCATCCTCACCTCTGAGTTACAGGTTGTGGGTTTAGGTCCTGTTCCTACTCTTATAGATAGAAATCGAGGCTGGCACTCCAGTGTAGTAAGACCACAATGTTGGAGGCGCTGTCTTTTGGATGAGATGTTAAACCGAGACCGTACCTACCCTTTTAGGTGGACGTAAAAGATCCTGTGGCACTAATTTGAAGAAGAGCAGGGACGTTATCTCCAGTGATAATAAAAACAGAAAGAGCTGAAAATACTCAGCAGGTCTGGCAGCATATGTGGAGAGAGGAACAGAGTTAATGTTTCAGATTTCTAGCATCTGCAGTATTTTGCTTTTTTAGAGTTATCCCCAGTGTCCTGGCCACCATTTATCCCTCAATCAACATTATAAAAACAGATTACAAAAGCACATTATCTGGTCACTGTCACATTGCTGTTTGTGGGAACTTGCTGTGTGTAAATTGGCTACCATGTTTCCTACATTACAACAATGACTACACTTCAAAAGCACCTCATTGACTGCAAAGAATTTTGGGACATCCTGAGGTCATGTAAGATGCTGTATCAATGCAAGTCTTCCTTACCATGGCTTCCGATCACCTCAAGCTTTTATTTAAGCAGTTTCATATGTGTAAAATTTGAAAACTCTTAATATACCACAGAAGTCCACAGGCTGCATGGAAACCTGCACAAGAGACATGCCACTCCTATGCCTCATACCCTTGAACCTTTATTCCAGCCATGATTCCATGTTTCATGCAGCATGGTCTGTCTGTGTTGCCTGACTGGCTCTCAGTTGCCTGCCTGGGCCCTGTGGCTGATTCATCAATGCAGCCCCAGCCATGAGCCGAAACAGTTTCACCACAGGCCGTCCCTGTTAATATGACTTCCACATTATAGAGGTAACAATACTGGAAGAATGGTTTGATCTGCTCCTAACCAGGGAGTATAATGTATGAGCCCTATCCCACCATAGGGTGGCACAGTGGCGCAGTGGTTAGCACTGCAGCCTCACAGCTCCAGCGACCCGGGTTCAATTCTGGGTACTGTCTGTGTGGAGTTTGCAAGTTCTCCCTGTGTCTGCGTGGGTTTCCTCCGGGTGCTCCGGTTTCCTCCCACAGCCAAAAGACTTGCAGGTTGATAGGTAAATTGGCCATTATAAATTGCCCCTAGTATAGGTAGGTGGTAGGGGAATAAAGGGACAGGTGAGGATGTGGCAGGAATATGGGATTAGTGTAGGATTAGTATAAATGGGTGGTTAATGGTCGGCACAGACTCGGTGGGCCGAAGGGCCTGTTTCAGTGCTGTATCTCAAAATAAAATAAAATAAATAAATAAAGTATATCCTCCCCTGTCTAGATAACATAATGCCAGCTTCCCTCAAGTTTGCATTGTCCATGTTTTGGGAAAGACTCCGCTTTTTGAAGCTGTTAGTCAGCTTTTGCTCATTTCTAGATTTCAGCATGCCTACTTGTTTGCAAATTTTTCACATTTGTCAACAAACAGATCTGTAGAAATCCCAGGTATGGAGCTTTCCCCCCATTGTTGTGACCGTGTAGTTGTTCTGTTATCTGTGCCATTCCTGACCTGGGTGCTTGATGCATACTCTGGATGTAAAATATGGAAAAATGTTTGATCTGTAGTACAGATATCCCTTTCCTTGATGAACACCAAGTTCATCAAATAAGTAGCACCAAAAAGAGTAGCAGCGTACAAAAATAGTTTTCTCTCATTGAACTGAATATTGTATCAGTCTCTTTTGTAGTCCTTGGGATTTTTTTGGAACTGTTTTCTTTGATTAAAATTGTATTTGTACAATAGTTTATAAAAGATGCAGTGTGTAGTTGCATTTCTATTTAGAACAGTTCCAGTATGCTTCAGGTCTGTGACCTTTCATCAGAACAGACCTGAAACATTAACTCTGTTTCTCTCTCCACAGATGCTACCTGATCTGATTATTTCCAGAACGTTCTGTTTTTATTTCAGATTCTCAGCATCTGCAGTATTTTGCTTTTACTTTAGTTCAAATATGCTGTCCATCTTTGTTCCTCAATCAACTAGCTAACTGACAAAAATGTGAAAAGGAATCAACACAGAAAGTGATGATGGAAAGAATACATAATATAAAACAAGGCATGTACTGCAATATGCCTAGCACAGCTGCAGAATTATATATCTAACTCTAGTGAATAAAGGAATACTTCCTTTGTAGTATAGTGTTGTAATGGTTAATACCGAAGACCGTGCGAGAGACCCGCCCACTGTATGAGCGATGATGTAACAGTCACATGAGATAGACTTGAGAAAAAGAAGGTATAGCAGCGAAGGATGCTAGCTTAGGTGGCTTGCGGAGAGTGTATATAGTAATTGTAGATTGTAAAGAATTGTTCGTTAACCTTTCCCAGAGTCTAAGCCTTTTTCTAGAACGCCATGCAACGCTACTATTACAATTACAACCAACCCCAATATGGTGGCAGTGCTAAATCAGTGGATTCTACGACCACCAAGGTAGTTATCTGAATCTTTATGGATAACTTCGCGATACATGGAATTCTGGATGAAATATTATCAGACAATAGACCACAGTTCACGAATGAATGTTTCACCCAGTTTGCCATGAAGATGGGCTTTCAGCATCTTATGAGCTCACCGAGGTATCCACTGTCCAATGACGAGGCAGAACAAGGTGGGAGAACCATAAAATCTTTACTCTAGAAAAATGAAGATCTTCCTATCTCACTCCTAGTTTATCATTCAACACCACTGCTGTGTGGATTATAACCACCAGAATGACTAATGGGAAGTAAGTTAAGAACATAGCTTCCAGCATTGCCTCAACAATTAATGCCTAGATTGAAGACACAAGACTAAGGGTAAGTTCGAGAAAGAGAAAACTCCTACAAGGAACAAGCCTGGAATTACAATAAGAGATTTTGAGCGAGAATCTTAGCCAAATTAAACAATGGTCAAAAAGTTTGGATACGTGACCTGGAATGAGAAGGCACAGTAATCCATAGACATGAGGACAATCAGCGATTGAATGTTATATAAACGAATGAAGGGAACATACGAAGGAATTGGAGGAAAATCATTCCTATTCCTCAAAAGCAACAGCCAGTAATCCATCTGCAAGATCCAGATGAAGAGGAACAAACCCAAACCGAACAGAATACTACAACCCATAGAAATGAAAAACCTAGTCAACAACCCAGACTTCCTATGATGACTACTGATCGTCCCAGACAGATTACAACCAGACAGATCAGGAAGAGTTGTCAAACCTCCGATGAGACTGAATCTGCAAAGTGAGAGACTTGGGAGGAGAGAGAGTAATAGAGAAGTCATAAATGTATATATATTTGGAAAAATGTTGGATGAAGATTTGGGGGGAGATGTAGTATTAGGTTGTAAATGGTTAATACTGAAGACAGTGAGAGAGACCACTCCCACTGTACGAGCAAGGATGTAACAGGAGACAGGCTTGAGAAGAAGGTATAGCTGCATGAAAGGTGCTAGCTTAGGTGGCTTGTGGCAAGTGTCTATAGTAACTATAAATAATAAAGAGTTGTTAGTTAACCTTTACCGGCGTCTAAGACTTTCTCTAGAATGCCCTACAACGCTACTGATACAAATACAACTAAACCCAACAGCCTCCAAAAAATGTGTTTGGAAAATCTTATTTATTGAGAGGAAACTGAGGAATAGTTCCCCATTATTTTTATGATGGTGCCATACACAAGTGAAAGCAAAACCCACATCTTTGAACCAATTTACATTTGCATTTCATTGTATTCTAATTTTTTTTTTTATTTTGTGCATTAGTGCTACTATATGTGACTGCTGCAAAGGACCTCTGTATGGTCCAGGACTTCATCTGATCCAACCACAAAAGACAATCTTTAATACTGAAAGCCTCCCATTCCTATTTCATGCCTGTTCGCCATCTTGCTATAAATGGTTCGTGTCCAAGGCCCACTGAACTCATCTATATTCACTAAGCTTTGTTCGACTGAATAAAGAAGTTAATGAGGACCAAGTGTTGTTGTACAGCATGTTTCATTTAATATTCCAGCCTTTGTGAAAGCATACTCCTGGTAAGCACTTATGATTTCAACTATTGAAAATGTTGTTTGGTGCTTGTACTTTAAGCAGTCATTAAATAATTTCCTGTGCACATTTGTTACTAAATTAATTCAATAATGTATGTAATTTAAACTCAGCAACACTTTAAAAGTGTTGATCTGCTTTGAGTTGTTGTCAACTCATGAAAGCTCATGTGGCTTAGCTGCTTAGAAGTTTTTAAAGGGGTGGTCAGTGTTTTAAAATGTGAAAGTACATAATCTTGACTATAGATACAAAAATACTTAACAATTACCACCTTCAAACTGGTAATCTTTGAAATAAACCCACAGAAGGTGATGATGAGCAACCTGTGCTTCCATTTATACTGAGAATTTAAAAAAAACATTGTTCACGTTTTCTTAGTGCTAAATTCAACATGTGTCTTGCCTCAGGTGATAATAGTATTTGAGGTTTGTTTTTCCAAATGAAGTGAACACAAGCTGGAAGGTGAATTTTAGATTTTTTTTTTGGAAACAGTCTTCTTGGAAAACTTTATCAAGTGTTTCTTTACTTCAGCGAAAGTTTGGCTCAGAGACACAGAGGGTTGATTATAGTATGTATGCGTTATTTTGTTTATAATGAGTATTTGAAAGAGAATGATCTTGTTATCCAGAAAGAATTATGCAGCTATGCTACCTATTTATCCAGCTAGAGTGGGCACAGGAAATACATCATTTATTTTCCAGGAATTAATCAAAAAATACTTGCGTCACAGACCCTTGTCAGATGTCTTGAGTATCTTTATCCAGTCTATTCTTCAAGTGGAGATGTGCATTGCTTCCCTACATCCATAACTCTTTATAAAGACGTAACCTGATACAAGGCTGGCAAGCGCTATTGGAGATCTGCTGAATCGAAATGGGACATTTAACGAGTACAAACATCATACTCCAGATTTCACACTTTGTTACAGATGCAAAACAATCTTAAAATGTTGGGTACTTTTGTGATGCAGCTGATGAACGCATTCCGATCTCCAAAATTCCCTGACCACACAACAATTAAATGCTGATTGGTCTGAGCTTTGTTTAACATCAACAATAATTGGACTGTGTGGCTTTTAAAAAACATAGTTCCAATATAGCAGAATAAGATATTGTGCATTACAGTAACACTAGTTGCATGCATTCCTGGAGATTTGATCATGTAAATCTTGATCACACAATATCATAATTACTTTGTGCAAATTCTGTTATGTTTACCTTAGTTGAGTGTCTCAGCATCAAGGGTTGAATAAAATGTTTCAGTCCTTTTGTTTTATAGAATTCAAAGATTTCAGTGAGATGAATTACAACGTAATTTATAAATCAAAGAAAATCTTTTCCTGAGCTATCTTCCAATGTTCCAAATCCTTCTACCCTGAGTTTCTCTCTCAGTTTTTGGTTTCCCTTAACCTTCCCTACTTTTCCCTCATGACCTTTATGCTCCATCACCTCACTGCTGCCAACTTTTACCTTGTCCATTAGCTTGGTCTCGCCACTGTCCTGCTTTTCAATTAATTGCACCTATGTGACACATCTGGCACATAGCAGTTACTATAATCATAGAATGGTTACAGCACAAAAGGAGGCTATTTGGCCTGTCGTGTCCATGCTGTCTCTCTGTAAGAGCTACTCCGCTAATCCCACTCTCCTGCCTTTTCCCCATAGCCCTGTAAATTTCCTCTCCAGATAATTATCCGATTCCCTTTTGAAAGCCATGATTGAATCTGCTTCCACCACACTGTCAGGCAGTGCATTCCAGATCCTAACAACTTGTTGTATGACAAGGTTTTTCCCAATATCGCCATTGCCTCTTTTGCCAATCACCTTAAATCAGTGTATTCTGGTTCTCGACCCTTCCGCCAATGGGAACATTTTCACCCTATCTACTCTGTCCAGATCTCTCATGATTTTGAACATGGCCATCAAATCTTCTCTCAAACTTCTCTTCTCTAAAGAGAGCAGCTTCAGCTTCGCCAATCTATCCTTGTAACTGAAGTCTCTCATCTCCAGACTATTCTCATAAATCTTTTCTACACCCTCTCCAGTGCTTTCTCATCCTTCCGAAAGTTTGATGCCCAGAATTGAACACCATACTCCAGTTGAAGCTGAACCAGTGTTTTATAAAGGTTCATCATAACCTCCTTGCTTTTGTACTCTATGCCTCTATTTATAAAGCCCAGGATGAGCCTTATTAACCACTTTCTCAACCTACCCTGCTACCTTTAATGATTTGTGCACGTATACCCCCAGGTCTGTCTGCTCCTGCACTTCCTTTAGAATTGTATCTTTTATTTTATATTGCCTTTCCTTGTTCTTCCTACCAAAATGTATTACTTCACACTTCTCTGCATCAAATTTCATCTGCCACATGTCCGCTAATTCCACCAACTTGTTAATGTCCTCTTGAAGTTTAGCCCTATTCTCTTCACAGCTTACAATATTTCCAAGTTTTATGTCATCTGCAAATTTTGAAATTGTGTCCTGTGCACCCAAGTCTAGCTCATTAATATAGATCAGGAAATGCAGTGGTATTATTACTGACCCCTGGGAAACCCCACTATATACCTTCCTTCAGTTCAAAAAACAACCGTTCACCCCTTTTGTTTCCTGTCACTCAGCCAAGTTCATATCCATTTTGCCACTGTCATAGAAACATAGAAAATAGGAGCAGGAGTAAGTCATTCGGCCCTTCAAGCCAGCTCCGCCATTCATTATGATCATGGCTGATCATTCAACTCAGTAGCCTGTTCCTGCTTTCGCCCCATACCCTTTGATCCCTTTAGACCCAAGAGCTATATCTAACTCCTTCTTGAAAACAAACAATGTTTTGGCCTCAACTGCTTTCTGTGGTAGCGTATTCCACAGGCTCACCACTCTCTGGGTGAAGAAATTTCTCCTCATCTCAGTCCTGAAAGGTTTACCCCATATCCTTAGACTATGACCCCTGGTTCTGGACTCCCCCACCATCGGGAACATCCTTCCTGCATCTAGCCTGTCAAGTCCTGTTAGAATTTTATAGGTTTCTATGAGATCCCCCCTCACTCTTCTGAACTGCAGCGAATATAATCCTAACCAACTCAATCTCTCCTCATACGTCAGTCCCGCCATCCCAGGAATCAGTCTGGTAAACCTTCGCTGCACTCCCTCTATAGCAAGAACATCCTTTCTCAGATAAGGAGACCAAAACTGCACACAATATTCCAGGTGTGACCTCACCAAGGCTCTGCATAATTGCAGCAACACATCCCTGCTCCTGTACTCGAATCCTCTCGCTATGAAGGCCAACATACCATTTGCCTTTTTTACCACCTGTTGCACCTGCATGCTTACCTTCAGTGACTGGTGTACGAGAGCACCCAGGTCTCGTTGCATATTCCCCTCTCTCAGTTTATAGCCGTTCAAATAATAATCTGCTTTCCTGTTTTTGCTACCAAAGTGGATAACCTCACATTTATCCGCATTATACTGCATCTGCCATGCATTAGCCCACTCACTCAACTTGTCCAAATCACCCTGAAGCCTCTCTGCATCCTCCTCACAACTCACCCTCCCACCCAGTTTTGTGTCATCTGCAAATTTGGAGATATTACATTTAATTCCCTTTTATTCCACTTTGCTATTATGTGGCACTTTATCAAACGCCTTTTGAAAGTTCATGTACACTTCATCAACCGAATTACCCTCATCAATCCTCTCTGTTACCTCACCAAAACCTGAAACAAGTTAGTTAATCACAATTTGCGCTTAACAAATCCTTGCTGCCTTTCCTTAATTGATCCACATTTGTCCAAGTGACTGTTAACTTTGTCCCAGATTATTGTAAAGCTTTCTCACCACCACAGTTAACTTGAGTGGCCTGTCATTGCTGGGTTTATCCTTACACCCTTTTTTAAACAAGGGGGTGTAATATTTGCAATTCTTTAGTCCTATGGCACCACCCTGTATCTAAGGAGGATTGCTAGACTGTGGCCAATGCTTCCGCAATTTCCACCCTTACTTCCCTCAGTATCGTCGGATGCATCTGATCTGGTCCTTGTGACTTATCAACTTTAAGTACAGCCACCTTTTTTCATAATTCTTCTATCAAGATTTAGCCTATCAAGTGTCTCAACTACCTCCTCTTTCACTATGACTTTGGCGGCATCTTTTTCCCTGGTAAAGACTGATGCAAAATAGTCTATTAGTACCTCACCCATGCCCTCTGCCTACACGTGTAAATCCCCTTTTAGGTCCCTAATTGGCTCTACTCCTGTTTTCACCACCCTTTTACACTTTAAATGCCTACAGGAAACTTTTGTATTCCCTTTTATGTTAGCTGACAATCACTTCTCATACTCTCTCTTTGCTTCTCTTTGTTTTTCACTTCCCCTCTAAACTTTCTGTATTCAGCTGGTTCTTACTTGTATTATCAACCTAACATCTGTCATAACGCACTTTTTACTGCTTCATCTTACTCTCTATCTTTTGTCACTCAGGGAACTCAGGCTTACTTTGTCTTATCTTTCCTCCTCCTGCGAATGTACCTTGACTGTACCCAAACTATCTCCTCCTAAAAGGCAGCCCATTCTTCTGTTACATTTTTACCTGCCAGTCTTTGATTTCAATTTACTTGGGCAAGATCTGGTCTCAATCCATTGAAATTGGTCCTCCCACAATTAGTTATTTTTATTCTGGATTGCTGTTTGTCTCATTCCATAGCTAACCTAAACCTTATGATGCTATGATCGCTGTCCCCTAAATGTCCCCTACTGACACTTGATCCACAGATCCAGCAATGCCTGCTTCCTTGTTGGACTAGAAACATACTGATGTAGAAAATTCTTCTGACCTCAGTTTTGAAACTCTTCCCCTCTCTGCCCTTTACACTATTACTATCCCAGTCTAATTAGGATAATTAAAGTCCCCCATTCTAACTACTCTATAGTTTTTGCACCTCTCTAATTTCCTTGCAATTTTTTTCTATCTTTCTCACTAGTTGGAGGCCTATAGAATACACCTAGTGTGATGGTACCTCTATTGTTTCTTAGCTGTAACCAAATAGACTCTTGTTTTGACTCCTTTAGGACATCCTCTCTCTCTCTCCAGTACTGTGTTATCCTTAAGCAATACTGCCACCCCACCTCCTTTCTTTCCTTTCCTATCTTTCCTGAACACCTTGCATCCAGGAATATTTAGTACCAGTCCTGCCCTTTTTTGAGCCAGGTTTCTGTTATCGCCACAATATCATACTGCCATGTGGCTACCGGTGGCTGCAGTTCACCACCTTATTTACCACATGCTATGCATTCACATACATGCACAGTAAATCTAATTTAGACCTTATTGCATTCCCTTTTACTCTGATCCCACCTAATGCCTTACTATGTCTTAATCTAGTGCTGTCTGTTTCTCCCAATTATTTGTGCACCTTGTTTTTTTCTCCCTAATGTTACCTCCAGGTTCCCACTCCCCTGGAAAGTTAATTTAAACCCTCCCCAATAGCACTGGAAAACCGACCCGCAGAGATATTGGCCTGGCTGTGTTCAGGTGCAACCTGTCCAGCCTGTACAGGTCCTATCTCCCCAAGAACCAGTTCCAATGCCGCAGGAATCTAAAGCACTCCCTCCTGCACCATATCTCCAGCCATGCATTCATCTGCTGTATTTTCCTATTTTTATAATCACAAGCGTGTGGCACCAGGAGTAATTTGGAGATTACTACCTCTGTGGTCCTGCTTGCTCGTTTCTTTCCTAGCTCCCTACAATCTGCTTGAATGACCTCATCCCTTTGACTACCTATGTTGCTGGTTCTGATATGGACCATGACCGCTGGCTATTCGCCCTCCCCTCCACCAAAGTGGTTTGCAGCTCCCCAGGAATCCTGCACTACCTGCTTGGTCCTCCTTGACTGTCTGGTGATCATCCATTCCCTCTTTGCTTGCAAACCCTTAAGCTGTGGGAGGAATACATCCAGAAATGTGCTAGCCACGAAACTCAACCTCATGGATGCACCACAGTGATGCCAGCTGCCGCTCAAGTTCCAAAGCACGGAGCTTGAAGTACTCCAGTTAATGACACTTCCTGCACATGTAGTTGTCCAGGACATAAGGAGGATCCTGAAGTTCCCACATGGAACAGGATGCGCACTCCACGGGACCAAGATGCCCTGCCATGCCTCTATTTATTAGGCTTTTAACTGACTTAACCGAAATAAACTTCAGACTTAAATAAACAGACTCACCAGCTATTCACCAATCAGCTGCTTCCCTTGTGCTGACATCTATTTTATGGGACATTAAAAAATGTTTTACTTATTTGTAGTTTTATTAGTTTAACTTGTTAAGCTATACATTTAATACAGTACCTGAAAGTTTCCCAGTCCTAGTTTAAACCACTGTATAAGTTCAGAGAAAAAAATACCTAATTTTTTTTATTTAGAGATACAGCACTGAACCAGGCCCTTCGGCCCACCAAGTCTGTGCCGACCAACAACCACCCATTTATACTAACCCTACAGTAATCCCATATTCCCTACCACCTACCTACACGAGGGGCAATTTACAATGGCCAATTTATCTATCACCTGCAAGTCTTTGGCTGTGGGAGGAAACCGGAGCACCCAGCGAAAACCCACATGGTCACAGGGAGAACTTGCAAACTCCACACAGGCAATACCCAGAATCGACCCCGGGTCCCTGAAGCTGTGAGGCTGCGATGCTAACACTGCGCCACTGTGCCGCCCAAACTAATGCTCAACAACCAATCATCTACCTGCAGTCCTGCGATGTCAATTCTTGACATTTTTTGATGGTTTGTTTTCTCAGTGCTCTCTCTCTGCTGTGCACTTGGGTGCCCACTGTTCTTGCAGTGCTCCCCTTTCTCTGTCCACTGTGCTCTCTGGCTGCCTGCTGTTCTCGCAGTGATAGATTTAACATTGACATGTTTCTTCTGGAAGAAAACCACAACCTGCCATTAAACCAGCACCTCTAATTCCCATACCAGTTTTTGGGAAACCATTTAGTAGGGTGTTGGTAGACTGTGTAGGGCCTTTACCAAAAACAAAAGCAGGACTATCAATATATACTCACTGTCATGGATCTGGCCACTCGGTTCCCAGAGGCCATTCCTTTGAGAACAATTTCTGCTCAGGTAGTTATAGAGAAGTTAACCCAGTTCTTCACTAGATATGGATTACTGATTGAGATTCAGTCAGTTCAAGGTTCCAATTTTATGTCTAAAATTTTCCAGGAAGTTATGAATAATTTGAGTATAACACAGTTAAAGTCTTCAGCATACCACCCACAGACCCAAAAGTGCCATCGGACCCTCAAAACGATGATCAGGGCATACTGTCATGAATATCCCCATGACTGAGATAAAGGGTTGGAATTTCTTTTGTTTGCCACTCGGGATTCTAATGAGTCTACCGGTTTTAGTTCTTTTGAATTAGTTTATGGACATGAGGTAAGAGGTCCTCTGAAACTAATCAAAGGAAAGTTTTTAGAACAGAGAGACAAATCTTCTTTGTAAGATTATGTGACTGTGTTCTGGGAGCAGCTCACAAGAGCCTGCAAAGTGGCTCAGGAACACCTAAAAGCTTCCCAAACAACCATGAAGAAATGGGCAGACAAGCATGCCAAGACCTGAACATTTCAACCAGGGGTTGAGGTGTTAGTATTACTGTCTTTACAGGGCAAACCGCTGAAAGCTTGGTTCAGTGGACCATATAAAGTTGTCAAAAGGATTGGTAAAGTAAATTATTTGATTGACATCCCAGATCGCCAGAAGAATCAGCTGTGGTCACATCAATATCAGCACAGGTATGTCTGGTAAAAGGGGCAGTGAAGGATGAAAGGTGTAGTGAGGATGAGGCAGAAGGAGGCCTAGACAATTCTCAAATTGAACTTCCTACTATCTGGTTAGCTAATAGTGAATCGTTAGGGAGATTAGACACAATGCTTTCATATTTAGAGGCAGAATATTGTCGATACTGAACAAGACTACTCATAGCATTTAAAGGAGTCTTTACGGACAAATTTGGATGTACAACTTTAGCCATATATGTGTAAGTTCGAATCAATGTTTGGGACATTTACTTCCGAGTAGTCAGTGATCACTTCGGGTACAAGGCTTATTAAGTGGATGCACAAGTAGTATAACAAAATGGTACTTAGCAAGGCAGTAGTCACACTCTGTTCTTAGGAATACCAGCTCCAGACTCTCCAGTTGATTTGGGTGCTGTCTCCTGCTCTGTTCTTGTTGCTGCTGCATTCTTGTTGACCATAGTCTATCTTCTCTTCTCTTGGTTGCTGGTTAAGTGTTACAAGGCTTTTCTTCTTATACCTTTTTGAATCCAGCCTTGTGCTGTATTAGGTAACTGATTAGTTTACCTTTGAGTAGGGTGAAACCTCATCTTAACCAAGCTGATTAGTTTACCGTTATTTTATTATTGTCCATTATTGTAAACTTGTATGTCCCTCATGCATGGCGTTTTTGTTTACTAAGCAGGAGACCCTTGTCTTATTATAGAGTTCGGCAGACAAAAATGCTTATCCAAGCTTCCAGGCAGCCAAAGGTTAGAATACTTCCTGACCTAAGCTTCTATAGCAGCTTGACATTTCTTTCCACCGTCCTCCATACATCGGAATGTTACATTATTTAAAAATTATGTCTCGCTTCTTGGCATTTTCCAAATTCAAACTTCTGTACCAACCTACACATGAGGTGGATATAGAGGAATCCTTTTCTATTAAACAGCATCCTTATCATTTAAGTCCAGAGAAACAAACCCAGGTGAAAGCAGAAATCCAATACATGCTGGAAAACCACCTCATTGAAACAAGTCAAAGCAGCTAAAGTTCCCCAGTCGTGTTAAACCTGATGGTTCAACTAGATTTTGTATAGTCAACAGAAAGCTTAATGCAGTAACAAAGGCAGAGCCCTACCCAATTCCTCGCCTTGAAGACTATATTGACAGAGTTGGAAGTGCCACGTTTCTTACCAAAATAGATTTGTTAAAGGGATACTGGCAGGTTCCTTTAGCACCATGAGCTAAAAAAATATTGGCCTTTGTCACACCAGATGGTCTTTTCCAATGTCGAGTGATGCCATTCGGGCTAAAAAATACCCCAGCCACTTTTCAGAGATTAATGAACTAAGTGGTAGCCAGTGTTCCTAACCTTGATGATGTGCTGGTATACAGTTATACTTGAAAGGACCACTTGGAACAACTAGAAGCTCTGTTTAGAAAATTATAGTCAGCTGATTTGGTGATAAACCTAGTCAAAAGTGGATTTGCAAAAGTGCAGTAACCTACCTGGGGCATATAGTAGGGCAAGGTCAAGTGCTGCTAAGAACAGCAAAAGTACAAGCATTAGTAGAGTTCCCTACCCATAAGATTAAGCAATAAATCATGAGGTTTTTGGGAATGTGTGATTTCTATCGCAAGTTTGTACCAAATTTTAGTACGATAGCTGCTTCACTGATGGATTTGCTTCAAAAAAAGAATACCAAGGTAGTGTGGTCAGGGGAGCACCATGCATCTTTTGAGAGGCTGAAAGCCATTTTGATGAATGAACCAGTGTTGGCTGCCCCACATTTCACTAAGCCCTTCAAGGTAGCAATTGGTGTTAGTGACCTGGAGGTTGGTGTAGTCCTGTTACAAGAAGATACATCAGGCATAGAAAAGCTAGTGGGATATTTTTTGAAAAAAATTAAATCAACACCAAAAGAGATACTCAGCAGTGGAAAAAGAAATCCTATACTTATTACTAGCTCTTAAACATAAACAGATGGCGGCGTCCAGGGCGGTGGACGCGTAAGGCTGGGAGAGGAATTCACCGCAGAGAGAGGGTGAATGGCTAGCAATCCGGGAAAGGAATGCTGATGTAGACGCTGCCAGTGGTTGCCAAGCTTGGCCAACTGGACAGGAAGGCCACATGACTGTGTTCGGGAGCCCGTCCATGGCGGCAATCAGGAAGAAGAGCGGCCACATGGTCCTGGCAGCGGCTCCCGCTCACTCGCCGACTCCCCGCTGTTTCCACACAAACTTTCCCCACAACTCTGGCTCGGCTCCCGGATCCCGATCCCAGTAGCAGTACATCATTGTAAAAGAACAATGATGGGAGCTGATGAAATGTTTTATTACCCACATCCTCTCCCCCCCGCTCCCAGCTCACCCCCCTCGCACCCCCTTCCCAGCTCCCCCTCGCACCATCTTCCCCCCGCACCCCCTTCACCCCTCTCCCCTACCCCCTGCAGCCACCTTCCCAGCTCCCCCTCGCACTCCCTTCCCTCCACCCCTTCCCACCGCACTCCTCCTCCTCGTACCCCCCCCCCCCGCACCCCCTTCCCCCCACCTCCTCCCACCGGCATCCACCTACCCCTCTGTAGGGGCCCTAACAACCCCATTGCCTTGTGGGCATCTCGGGAGAGACCAAGGCTAAGGGAGTAAACCCTAACAGAAAATCCGGAGTGGAACCCCGAAGGCGGTCATGTGTCACCTTTGGCATGTTTCCGGCAGTTCCTGCAGCCATACTGGTGCCAAACGTCGTGCTCTGCACTCCTTTGGACCCCACCAGGAAGGCCGAAAGGGGGGTTTTGATGCTTGGGCAACTCACAACCTCCATACATCCGCCCAGGCATGTGCCATGGAGAGGTCACTCCATTGTCACCTCACAGCGACCAAATCAACACGGAAGGCAGCAGTTACAGGTTATAAGTCCAGTTCAATTGGCGTAGAGATTGGGCGCCACGGGTTGCCTTTGTCAGTGGGAGAGGTCATCGTGTCTCACTGGACAGCTACTGCCTGCCTCAAACCGGGCAGTCCCCCGGTCAGTAAGGTTCTGTCCCGCCACAGTCCACCTGCTTCAATGGGTGCTTGGAGCTCAGGGTCATTGCCCGACAAGTGGACTGTAACACCGCACCAAACAGCACGACCAAAAAAGGAAAGAAGGTACCAGCCCTTCATTTTGCAAGCTGGAACATCAGAACTATGTGTCCTGGCCTGTCGGAAGACCTTACACAAATCAACGATTCTCAGAAGACCGCCATCATTAACAACAAGCTCAGTAGACTCAATGTGGACATTGCAGCACTTCAGGAGACACACCTCCCTGCGAGCAGATCTCTAAGAGAGCAAGACTACACCTTCTTCTGGCAGGGTAGGGATCCTGAAGAACCAAGACAGCATGGAGTGGGCTTCGCCATCAGAAATTCTTTGCTCAGCATGATAGAGCCACCCTCAAATGGCTCGGAACGCATACTGTCCATCCGACTGTTCACCGCCTCTGGTCTAGTACACCTACTCAGCACCTATGCTCCAACACTCTGCTCCCCACCTGAAGCTAAAGACCAGTTCTACGAGGAACTCCATAATATCATTAGTAGCATCCCCAACACCGAACACCTGTTCCTGCTGGGGGACTTTAATGCCAGGGTTGGGGCCGACCATGACTCATGGCCCTCCTGCCTTGGGCGCTATGGCATTGGAAGGATAAAAGAGAATGGACAGAGACTGCTTGAGTTGTGTACCTATCATAACCTCTGCATCACCAACTCATTCTTTCACACTAAACCCTGTCACCAGGTTTCTTGGAGGCACCCAAGATCATGTCGTTGGCACCAGCTGGACCTCATCGTCACAAGGCGAGCCTCTTTAAACAGCATTCAAATCACACGCAGCTTCCACAGTGCGGACTGCGAAACCGACCACTCCCTGGTGTGCAGCAAGGTTAGCCTCAAACCAAAGAAGCTGCATCACTCCAAACTGAAGGGCCGCCCGCGCATCAACACTAGCAGAATTTCTCATCCACAGTTGTTATGTAAGTTTCTAAATTCACTTGAAAAAGCCCTTCAAAACACTCCCACAGGGGATGCAGGGACCAAGTGGGCCCACATCAGAGATGCCATCTATGACTCAGCAATGACAACCTATGGCAAACATGTGAAGCAGAATGCAGACTGGTTTCAATCTCACATTGAAGAGCTGGAATCTGTCATAGCCGCTAAGCGCATTGCACTGCTGAACTACAAGAAAGCCCCCAGCGAGTTAACATCCGTAGCACTGAAAGCAGCCAGAAGCACTGCACAAAGAACAGCCAGGCGCTGCGCAAATGACAACTGGCAACACCTATGCAGTCATATTCAGCTGGCCTCTGACACCGGAAATATCAGAGGAATGTATGATGGCATTAAGAGAGCTTTTGGGCCAACCATCAAGAAGATTGCCCCCCTCAAATCTAAATCAGGGAACACAATCTCTGACCAACGCAAGCAAATGGACCGCTGGTTGGAACACTACCTAGAACTGTACTCCAGGGAAAATGTTGTCACTGAAACCGCCTTCAATGCAGCCCAGTCTCTGCCAGTCATGGATGAGCTGGACGTACAGCCAACAAAATCGGAACTCAGTGATGCCATTGATTCTCTAGCCAGCGGAAAAGCCCCTGGGAAGACGGCATTACCCCTGAAATCATCAAGAGTGCCAAGGCTGCTATACTTTCAGCACTGTACGAACTGCTTTGCCTGTGCTGGATGCCTACCTAGGCTCAACTATCACCAGTAACCTGTCTCTCGATGCAGAATTCAACAAGCGCATGGGAAAGGCTTCCTCTGCTATGTCCAGACTAGCCAAGAGAGTGTGGGAAAATGGCGCACTGACACAGAACACAAAAGTCCAAGTGTATCAAGCCTGTGTCCTCAGTAAAAGCAAAATACTGCGGATGCTGGAAATCTGAAACAAAAACAAGAAATGCTGGATTCACTCAGCAGGTCTGGCAGCATCTGTGGAAAGAGAAGCAGAGTTAACGTTTCGGGTCAGTGACCCTTCTTCGGTTCCGAAGAAGGGTCACTGACCCGAAACGTTAACTCTGCTTCTCTTTCCACAGATGCTGCCAGACCTGCTGAGTGAATCCAGCATTTCTTGTTTCTGTGTCCTCAGTACCTTGCTCTACTGCAGCGAGGCCTGGACAACGTACGTCAGCCAAGAGCGACGTCTCAATTCATTCCATCTTCGCTGCCTCCGGAGAATCCTTGGCATCAGGTGACAGGATCGTATCTCCAACACAGAAGTCCTCGAGGTGGCCAACATCCCCAGCATATACACCCTACTAAGCCAGCGGCGCCTGAGGTGGCTTGGCCATGTGAGCCGCATGGAAGATGGCAGGATCCCCAAAGACACATTGTACAGCGAGCTCGTCACTGGTACCAGACCCACCGGCTGTCCATGTCTCCACTTTAAAGACGTCGGCAAACGCGACATGAAGTCCTGTGACATTGATCACAAGTCGTGGGAGTCAGTTGCCAGCGATCGCCAGAGCTGGCGGGCAACCATAAAGGCGGGGCTAAAGCGTGGCGAGTCAAAGAGACTTAGCAGTTGGCAGGAAAAAAGACAGAAGCGCAAGGAGAGAGCCAACTGTGTAACAGCCCCGACAACCAATTTTATCTGCAGCACCTGTGGAAGAGTCTGTCACTCTGGAATTGGCCTTTATAGCCACTCCAGGCGCTGCTTCACAAACCACTGACCACCTCCAGGCGCTTACCCATTGTCTCTCGAGACAAGGAGGCCAAAGAGAAGAGGAGAAACATATTGAAATCTATGTCTGCATGACTACAGAGAGACACTGATATATACTGATCATAACTTCTTAGCCTTTGTGGAAAAATTCAAAAACCAGAATGCCAGACTGTTTCGATGGAGTTTACTATTGCAGCCCTATCACTTAAAGATTATCCACATTGTGGGGAAAATAATGTAATTATTGATGCATTGTCTAGAATTTAACTTTGCTCTGAGTTATCTGAGTTAAAAGATGGTACAAAGCAGAACTGAATTAGTTACAGGTGAAGGAGTGAATGGGAATGAATGTGTAAATGTGTTTTAATATTTTTCATCTGTTTTTTCCCACATTTTGTAAGTATATTTAAAAATGGTGTTTCATTTCTCCAGGGATGGAGATGTAATGAAGGTGCTCCATTCTTAAGATGTTTTGAGGACTTGTGATAAGGATTGTGGACATTGGTTCATTTGAAAAACTGAAAGGATTCCATGGATGTGGTTCTTTCTACAAGGGTCACTGGGAAGACACTTGAGGTTCTGTTTGAAAACAAACATGCACTGGATGTCACATAGTTGAAGCTAAATAAACAACAGGACCCTTCGAGACTTGGGGGAGACGTTTACAGAGAAGTGACATGTCAAGATTTATGGTGGTCAGGAGGTTTTGACTTTCTGGATGGGATGTGGACTGTTTTGAATGTCAGTTGGGTTAGTAGCCTGCTGAAAGAAACACCCAGCTTATCTTTCTCCACCTCTTTCAGAAACTCTGCAAAAATCCAGTGTGTGATAGCTAAAACCCCTGATGCCACTTTTCTTCTGAGAAGCTCCTGAAAGCCTGCCAAATTAATTCTCGACGCTGCCTGAATAAAACAGCTTCAGTAAAGATCCCAGTGACCCATCTACGTGTACTCGGACACCAGACTGTATGCCATTTGGGACACAACATATCTTATCCCTTCAAGAATTAACAAGTATTTGATCAAAGTATTTTTTTTGCCTCTTTTTTTGCAAAAGACTTCTGCAGAGAAAATTTCTTTTTTTTGTCTAACCTGCGTATGTGAGTGTGTGTGTGTGTGTGTGTGTGTGTGTGTGTGTGTGTGTGTGTGTGTGTGTGTGTGTGTGTGTGTGTGTGTGTGTGTGTGTTGGGTTTCTAGAAGGGAATATCTATTTACATTCATATTTCAAACTGTGTTAATGCTTTGCATCTTTACTGGATAAGTCTTGTTTTATAATAAACTGATAATTTTGTTATTAAATAAATCTGGTTAGTGTATTTTTTTTCTTCTTCTTTGGCCCCCCCCACCCCCGTCTCAAGAGACAATGGGTAAGTGCCGAGAGGTGGTAAGTGGTTTGTGGAGCAGCGCCTGGAGTGGCTATAAAATCCAATTCTAGAGTGACAGACTGGTGTATTTTATTCTGTGATAAAGAGTAGAGTATATGATTGACCAGATCAGTAACTGGGTAAACATTTAAATATATATTGTGACCTATGGAGTGCACTCCTTCCGCCTCTCTCATAACAACTGGCATGCAAAATTAAATGGAAAAGATTGAATGAGTCACACAATTGTCAGTCCGTACTGCAACTAGACAAAATTAACTGCGGTGTACAGCTTTTTGTAAGATATGTTGAATGGACCATAAAGTTGACAGACAGTGCACGATTATGTAATTCAAACAGGAAACTCATGCAAGTTGATCAGGAGACTGACAAGTGATGTAACCTCTATTTTTGTGAGATATAAAGAACTCATTCCATCATCTTTTAAAAACTTTCAAGTTATTTTAGTAAATGCTGTTAATGTTTATGATTTAATCCTGTTGACTTTAGAGAAAGCCATTTATGACATTTTTCATGGTTTGTATTTGACACAGTACATGCAGAAATAGGATAGAAGCTATGAAGGTTCTGGAAATTTTGCATCATACCATGCATTAATTTTTGTGCATTTGCCACACAGTAGAATTGAAGTTCTGCTATTAAATAATCACAACTATAAATCATTATTGCATCATATTGTTTATATAAATAACTATTATACAAATAACTAAAGGCATAAGACTACTTACAATCTATGCCACCAGCAATACAGGCCTACCAGAGGTGGCGACATGGTGGTATATAGTGGTAGTGGTCTAAAGTGGTAGTGGTCCTGTGAGTCCTCAATATTGACTGGATCCCACAAACTCTCTGGCAGATATATCTTTCAGACTAGGCCTGTGGCAGGTGATGAGAACCAACCCGAGGGAAAAACCTACTTGACCTTGTCCTCACCAATCTATCTATTGGAAATACATGATAGTATTGGGAGGAGTGACCACCGCACAGTCCTTGTGGAGATGAAGTGCCCCTCTTCAAACTCCATTGGGTTGTGTGGCACGAGAATCATAGCGTCACAGAGTTATACAGCACAGAAACAGGCCCTTCGGCCCTTCGGCCCATCGTTTCCATGCCAGCCATCAAGCACCTATCTATTCTAATCCCATTTTCCAACACTTGGCCCATAGCCTTGTATGCTGTGGCGTTTCAAGTGCTCATCTAGATACTTCTTAACTGTTGTGAGGGTTCCTGCCTCTACCACCCTTTCAGGCAGTGTGTTCCAGATTCCAACCATCCTCTGGGTGAAAAGGTTTTTCATCAAATCCCCTCTAAATCTCCTGCCCCTTACTTTAAATTTATGCCCCCTGGTTATTGACAACTCTGCTAAGGGAAAAGGTTTCCTCCTATTTATGCCCCTCATAATTTTGTATACCTCAATCAGGTCTCCCCTCAGCCTTCTCCGCTCTAAGGAAAACAACCCTAGCCTATCCAGTCTCTCTTCATAGCTGAAATGCTCCAGCCCAGGCAACATCCTGGTGAATCTGCTCTGCACCCTCTCCAGTGCAATCACATTCTTCCTATAGTGTGGCGACCAGAACTGTACACAATACTCCAGCTGTGGCCTAACAAGCATTTTACGCAGCTACATCATAACCTCCCTGCTCTTATATTCTGTGCCTCAGCTAATAAAGGAAAGTATCCCATATGCCTTCCTAACCACCCTATCTACCTGTGCTGCTGCCTTCAGTGGTCTATGGACAAGTACACCACAGACCCTCTGATCCTCAGTACTTCCTAGGGTCCTACCGGGGAGGCTGTGGCATAGTGGTATTATCATTGGACTAGTAATCCAGAGACCCAGGGTATTTTTTTTTTATTCATTCAGAGATGTGGGCGTCGCTGACCAGGCCAGCATTTATTGCCCATCCCTTATTGCCCTTGAGAAGATGGTAGTGAGCTGCCTCACATGGACATCAGCGGTTCAAGAAGGCAGCTCACCACCACCTTCTCAAGGGCAATTAGTAATGGGTAAAAAATGCTGGCATAGCCAGTGACGCCCACATCCCATGAATAAAAAAAAACACCCATTGTATATTCCCTTGCCTTCTTAGTCTTCCCAAAATGCATCACCTCACACTTCTCAGGATTAAATTCCATTTGCCACTGCTCAGCCCATCTCGCCAGCCCATCTATATCGTCCTGTGATCTAAGGCTTTCCTCCTCACTATTTACGACACCACCAATTTTCATGTCATCTGCGAACTTACTGATCATACCTCCTATATTCACGTCTAAATCATTAATGTACACTGCAAACAGCAAGGGTTCCAGCACCGATCCCTGCGGTACACTACTGGTCACAGGCTTCCAATCACAAAAATAACCCTTGACAATCACTCTCTGACCTCCTACCATTGTGCTAAATGAGATAGAAACATTGAAAATAGGAGCAGGAGTAGGCCATTCGGCCCTTCAGGCCTGTTCTGCCATTCAAAAAAGGTCATGGCTGATCGTCTGATTCAGTACCCTGTTCTTGCTTTTCCCCCATATCCCTTGATCCTTTTGGCATTAAGAAATATATCGATCTCCTTCTTGACTATATTTAATGATTTGGCCTCCACTGCCTTCTGCGGTAGAGAATTCCACAGGTTCACCACCCTCTGAGTGAAGAAATTTCTCCTCATCTTGGTTCTAAATGGCATACCCCGTATCCTGAGACTGTGTTCCCTGGTTCTGGATTCCCTAGCCATCGGGAACATCCTCCCTGCATCTAGCCTGTCTAGTCCTGTCAGAACTTTATAGGTTTCTATGAGATCCCCTCTCATTCTTCTAAACTCTGGTGAATATCGGCCTAGTCGACCCAGTCTCTCCTCATACGTCAATCCTGCCATCCCAGGAATCAGCCTAGTAAATCTTCTTTGCACTCCCTCCATGGCAAGAACATCCTTCCTCGGATAAAGAGACCAAAACTGCACACAATACTCCAGATGTGGTCTCACTAAGGCCCTGTATAACTGCAGTAAGACATCTTTGCTCCTGTACTCAAATCCTCTTGCAATGAAGGCCAACATACCATTCGCCTTCCTAATTGCTTGCTGCACCTGAATGCTTGCTTTCAGCGACTGGTGTACAAGGACACCCAGGTCTCGTTACACCTCCCTCTTTCCCAATCTATCACCATTCAGACAATAATCTGCCTTTCTGTTTTTACAACCAAAATGGATAACCTCACATTTATCCACAATATACTGCATCTGCCATGCATTTGCCCACTCACCCAACTTGTCCAAATCACATTGGAGCCTCTGTGCATCCTCCTCAGTGCTCACTTTACCCCCCAGCTTTGTGTCATCTGCAAAATTGGAAATGTTACATTAATGACCCAAGTCATTAATATAGATTGTGAATAACTGGGGCCCAAGCACTGATCTCTGCGGTATCCCACTAGTCACTGCCTGCCACCCGGAAAAAGACCGGTTTATTCCTACTGTCTGTTTCCTGTCTGTCAACCGATTCTCAATCCATGCCAGTATATTACCCCCAATCCCATGTGCTTTAATTTTGCACACTGACCTCTTATGTGGGACCTTGTCAAAAGCTTTTTGAAAATCCAAATACATCACATCCACTGGTTCTCCCTTATCTATTCCACTAAAAACTGTCCTCAAAAAACTCCAGTAGATTTGTTAAGCATGATTTCCCTTTCGTAAACCCATGCTGACTTTGCCCAATCACGTCAGATAGACTCAGAACAGATCTAGCAGCTCAAAACTGGGCATCCACAAGGTGCTGTGGACCATCAGCAGCAGCAGAATTGTACTCTAGTGCAATCTATAACCTCATGGCTGGCATCTTCATCACTCTATCATTACCATCAAGTCAGGGGATCAATCCTGGTTCAATGAGAAGTGTAGGCGAGCATGTCAGGAGCAGCACCAGGCAAATCTAAAAATGAGCTACCTACCTGGTGAAGCTACAACACAGAACTACACGCATGCTAAACAGCATCAGCATGCGATGGACAGAGTAAAGCAATCCTACAATCAACAGATCAGAACAAAGTCTTGCCACATCCAGTCATGAACGGTGGCAGACAATTAAAAAAACTAACAGGAAGAGGAGGCTCTGATCTGTCTTTTAGATCCAAAATTAATGACTTCCTACTTCCCCGCAATGATCTCCATCTGCCACAATTTTGCCCATTCACTCATCAAAGTCTCTTAGCAACTGATGAAAGGTCACAGACCTGAAACATTGACTCTGCTTCTCTCTCCACTGATGCTGCCTGACTTGCTGAGTATTATCTCTTAGCAACTTTCTGCTCCCACTACATTACTTACTGTGCCACCGAACTTAGTGTAATCAGCAAACTTGGAGTTGTAGCTTTCTATTCCTTCATCCAAACCTTTGAAAACTGAGACCCCAGTACAGATCCCACTAGTTACATCTTGCCAATTGGAATACATACCCAATATCCCTGCTCTGTCTTCTCTCTCCTAACTAATTTCTTACCCAGGTCATGATTGGCTCCAACTCCATGTGCCAAATGTCTCTTATGTGGAACCTTATCGAATGCCTTCTGGAAATCAATATAAACATCCAGAGATACTCCCTTATCTATCATGTTATTTGATTAATTAGACATGATTTACCTTTAACAAATTCATGCTGGCTCTGTCTGATCAGTTCATATCAAGGGACATGAAACAAAAGTGGGGAAATGGAGTTGACGCACAGATCACCCATGATCTAATTGAGTGCTAAAACAGGTTCAAGAGGTTGAAAGGCCTACTCCTGTTCTTGTGTCCTCCAGAAGACAAATAATGCTGTTTATAGTGGATATTTCTGAGGAAAGACTTGGCTGTGAAGGTTAGCAAGTTCTTACATTTGTATGGTCCAGAAATTATATTGTTTGTGTTAGCATACAAACACTTAACATGCTCATCTGAAATTCCCCTCTCTGCTATACGGAGATGTTAAACTAATTATTAAATTAAAACTGCTGGCAGTAGGTACCGAACATGTCAAGTATTTATATGCTAATACCCCTCATGTAGTTTCAGGGCTTTGTATTGGGTCAATTATGGTGAAAATTGTCAGTGTTGGAGCATTTTTCCTAACTTATGTCAGCATGAAGCATGCTCAGGTCAGATGCAAGACAAGCCAAGTAGAGTATAAAGCTATTCTTCCCCAAACCAGAATGCCATCCTCTTACGGACTAGTCTTCTCCTAGGGGTCCTGGGAATATTTTTACACTCAAGTATAGGGTGTCTGACATAGTGCTGATTGCAAAATGAAATTTTCTCTACAATAAAAACAGAAAATGCTAGAAATACTCGGCAGATCTGGCAGCATATGTGGAGAGAGAGAAAAAAACAGAGTTAATGGGCTGAATTTTACACCCTCCCAAACAGCGGGATGGTGGCGGGGGGGGTGGGGGGGGGTGGTGGTGGCGCAAAATGGAACCAGAGGCTCCGGGATCCCTTCCCGACCCACTCCCCCCTCCGCCGCCACTTTACACAGGACGGCGACAGTGAAAATGGCCCACCTGCCCCAAGTCAATCAAGCCCCTTAAGTGGCCACTTAAGGGCCTTCGCCCGCCTCCATGGGGATTTTACTCGTGGCTAGTCGGACAGCCAGGCCTGAGAAAAGCCACTTATTAAAAGCAGGCAGCTTTCTGACGTCCTGGGGGGGCCCTCATGATTGGACACCTTGTGCCCGAAGGAGGGCCACCCCTGGTGCCCAACCACCCCCAACACCCCCCGTCTCCCCAATCGCCCACCCTTGCCTCGCCGCGGCCCGCCTGATCACCCCCAGCGAGGCAACCAAAACTTACCTGCATTCCAGGGTCCCCAACATCTTTTTGAAGCTGGGCTGTAGTCCCAGCAGTGGCCACTGCTCCCGGTGACACTGCTGTGACAGTTAGCTGCCGGCCCGCGGACTGGCCGGCAGCTCTATTAGTTGGGACTTCCTACCTCAAGTCCCACCTCACACCACTTAGTTCCCAGTGACCTGCAAAATACGGGTCGGATCTCGAGGCGAGGCGGAAGCGGGTTCGCCCCCGACTTTTCAGTTGGTGGCCAGTTCTCATCCGCCCAGAGTTAAATCCCGGCCAATGTTTCAACTCGAAGCATTAACTCGGTTTCTCTCTCCATAGATGCTGCCTGACCTGAGTATTTGCAGCATTTACAATTGTTATAGCCAGATGGTAAAGGACATGGGCGGTGTCACTGTTCACCTCTCAACTGACCACTGCAAGTGTTTTTGTTACAAGGGCTTTACTTGTCAAATAAACAGACAGTGACAGGCTTTCTTGTAGGTTTAAAACAGAAGATTAACTATTTATTGAACAATATTATTCCCGAAATAGTTGCAAACGCACCCACACAGACATTCACTCGTGCACACACACACATACTTTAGCAAGATGAGGCATCTCGCTCACTTTTGGCATGTCTGTTTGGGAACTTTCCTTGTCCCTATTTAAATCTTTATATATGGTTTCTGCTAGCCATACCGCTGGTCCTTTTCATTCAACCTCTGCTGCTTTTACATCAAGTCCTTTAAATTCCTCTGACTCTATTTTGGCCTCTTTAAATTCTCCTGGCTCCATCTAGGCCCCTTTAAATTCTACTGGCTCTATTGCCTCCTGTGGGATTTTTGGGACTTCCTCAGCCCTCTGCAGCTGTGCAGAATTTTGTTTGTTCCCCTCAGTTTCTCCAGTCTCCTTGGACTGCTCTGGACCGTCTGGATACAATACTGTGCCTCCTGCCAAATCATTGCCCAGCAATAGGTCAACACCCTGCACTGGTAAACGCAGAATGACCCCAACTGTCACTACCCCGGTGACCAACTTACTCTGTAGGCAAACTTTAAAGGAACCTTCAAGCATTGCCAGTCAGCCCCTTTACCAATAATGTGGTATTTATTCTGCTTTTGGGTGGCATTTTTGTCATCTTTGCTACGACTAGTGTTGAAAACAACTGGTATCCCTGAGGATGGTTATCTCTTTGCTTGGTGCCTGGAATACAAAAGGAGTCATTTTTCCTTTTTGCAAAATGTTTTTGTTTGTGTTCTGTTCCTGGGTTATTTTGGAGCACATGCTCATTAGCTTCATAGCTATGGACACAGTCTTGACTGTAGTGCTCCCTGTTGGGTTTTTTTTGGAATACCAACAATCTGCCTTGACATGTCCAGATTTACCATACTGGAAACACATTGGGCATGCCCTTACTGGTTTATCATCTGGGTTCTTTCAAAAGTTGGAGACTGATCTGGTTTTCCTTCCCTACTCTACTTTTCTCTCTAGCCCATTTCTGCTTCATCTGCATCCCTCCTATCTCTCCCTAGCCTGTAAGAGTTATTGGACCCAAATTTATTTCTGAGTTAGGGGTCTGTGTATTAACTCAGTCATCAGCCATTTTTGCTGCTTATAACTGCTTGTAACTCTTTGCTTTTCAATATGGTTTCTTATTTTAGCTGGGATGCTATTTTTAAATTCTTCCAGCAACATCACTTCTTTCAAATTTTCATATGAGGGTTCTGGCGTGAGTGATCGTATTCAGTGATTGAAAGCCATATGTTTAATTCTTTCAAATTCAATGTAATTCTGGGTGGGTTTTTTCCTAGTGTGTCTGAATTTCTGTCACTAGGCTTTGGGTACTAACTCATATGCAGTTAGAATTAGTGTTTAAGTTTGTTCATAGTCAGAGAAACTCTCTTCTGATAAGAGAAAAAGCTTCATGAGCCCTACCCACAAACTCACCTTGTAAGAGGAGAGTCCAAAATTCTTTTGGCCATTTTAGCCTGGTAGCTATTTTCTCAAAGAAGATAAAATATGTCTCATCCTCCTCCTCATTAAATTTTGGCACTCGTCTTGAGTGTCTCAGTACATCAAACTTATGCTCCGAATTGGAGATAATGTTTGAGTGGCTGGCAGCATTTTCATCTTGCACTCATTGCCTCTCGAACTCAAACTGTTCCGCCTCTCTTTCCTCTTTTTACTACTGAAAATGCATCTCCTCCCTTTTCAACCGAATTTTAGTTAGAATTATTTTTTCAGTCTCCGATTCCATGTTTTCTTTTTCTGGTACAGGGATAAGTTTAAAATAGCAAGACTCTTCATTTCAGGTTTCTTTGTTTTTTTGTTTAAAAGTGACTTCCACCTCTGTAGCTAGGGTTTTAAAATCTTCAATGTTTTGGTGATTTATCATAGGATACGGCTCCCTGCTCTACAAACTCCTTAGCATTACAGGTGACCATGTCTTTTGTTTCTAGCGTTGTAGAGGAAAAACAGAATACAAGAAAACCTGTTTAACCTCTAAAATTGTGGAAAGTAAACAATTTTCCTCTTGTTTTCAAATATTTCACTTATCTGATGGTTTAGATGCTAGCTTCGAGCCCCTATTTATTATTACCAGGTGGTTGGTTCCCGCTGTTCACCTCCTAACTGACCACAGCAAGTGTTTTTGTTGCTCGGGTTTTAACCATTTGTGCTTTATGTGTCATATAAACACAGTGACAGGTTTTCTTGTAGGTTTAAAACTGAAGATTAACTATTTACTGAACAATATGCATTCCCGAAATGGTCTCAACTGCACCCATGTGTGTATTCAATTGTGTGTGCACACACCCACACAAGAATAGATAGACAGGGAGGAAAAGGGCAAGTGGTTTGAAATGAGGTAGGTATTTGGGGTGCACTGTAAACCTTCTTAGAGGACAGTTTCTCTTTTAAACTTGCAGGCGTGGGTTGTTTGTAGATTTTCTGGTGGTTGAGACTTCAGTTAGGAGGCAGTGGTCAATTTCAGTTCTGTGCTTCTTCTTTGGCCTCCTTATCTCGAGAGACAATGGATAAGCGCCTGGAGGTGGTCAGTGGTTTGTGAAGCAGCGCCTGGAGTGGCTATAAAGGCCAATTCTAGAGTGACAGGCTCTTCCACAGGTGCTGCAGAGAAATTTGTTTGTCGGGGCTGTTGCACAGTTGGCTCTCCCCTTGTGCCTCTGTCTTTTTTCCTGCCAACTACTAAGTCTCTTCGACTCGCCACATTTTAGCCCCGTCTTGATGGCTGCCCGCCAGCTCTGGCGAACGCTGGCAACTGACTCCCACAACTTGTGATCAATGTCACAGGATTTCATGTCGCGTTTGCAGACGTCTTTAAAGCGGAGACCTGGATGGCCGGTGGGTCTGATATCAGTGGCGAGCTCGCTGTACAATGTGTCTTTGGGGATCCTGCCATCTTCCATGCGGCTCACATGGCCAAGCCATCTCAAGCGCCGCTGACTCAGTAGTGTGTACAAGCTGGGGATGTTGGCCGCCTCGAGGACTTCTGTGTTGGAGATACGGTCCTGCCACCTGATGCCAAGTATTCTCCGGAGGCAGCGAAGATGGAATGAATTGAGACATCGCTCTTGGCTGACATACGTTGTCCAGGCCTCGCTGCCATAGAGCAAGGTACTGAGGACACAGGCCTGATACACTTGGACTTTTGTGTTCCGTGTCAGTGCGCCATTTTCCCACACTCTCTTGGCCAGTCTGGACATAGCAGTGGAAGCCTTTCCCATGCGCTTGTTGATTTCTGCATCTAGAGACAGGTTACTGGTGATAGTTGAGCCTAGGTAGGTGAACTCTTGAACCACTTCCAGAGCGTGGTCGCCAATATTGATGGATGGAGCATTTCTGACGTCCTGCCCCATGATGTTCGTTTTCTTGAGGCTGATGGTTAGGCCAAATTCATTGCAGGCAGCCGCAAACCTGTCGATGAGACTCTGCAGGCACTCTTCAGTGTGAGATGTTAAAGCAGCATCGTCAGCAAAGAGGAATTCCCTGATGAGGACTTTCCGTACTTTGGATTTCGCTCTTAGATGGGCAAGGTTGAACAACCTGCCCCCTGATCTTGTGTGGAGGAAAATTCCTTCTTCAGAGGACTTGAACGCATGTGAAAGCAGCAGGGAGAAGAAAATCCCAAAAAGTGTGGTGCGAGAATGCAGCCCTGTTTCACGTCACTCAGGATAGGAAAAGGCTCTGATGAGGAGCCACCATGTTGAATTGTGCCTTTCATATTGTCATGGAATGAGGTGATGATACTTAGTAGCTTTGGTGGGCATCCTATCTTTTCTAGTAGTCTGAAGAGACCACGTCTGCTGACAAGGTCAAAGGCTTTGGTGAGATCAATGAAAGCAATGTAGAGGGGCATCTGTTGTTCACGGCATTTCTCCTGTCGCTGACGAAGGGAGAACAGCATGTCAATGGTCGATCTCTCTGCACGAAAGCCACACTGTGCCTCAGGGTAGACGCGCTCGGCCAGCTTCTGGAGCCTGTTCAGAGCGACTCGAGCAAAGACTTTCCCCACTATGCTGAGCAGGGAGATTCCACGGTAGTTGTTGCAGTCACCTTTGTTTTTATAGAGGGTGATGATATTGGCATCGCGCATGTCCTGTGGTACTGCTCCCTCGTCCCAGCACAGGCATAGCAGTTCATGTAGTGCTGAGAGTATAGCAGGCTTGGCACTCTTGTTTATTTCAGGGGTAATGCTGTCCTTCCCAGGGGCTTTTCCGCTGGCTAGAGAATCAATGACATCACTGAGTTCCGATTTGGTTGGCTGCATGTCCAGCTCAACCATGACTGGTAGAGGCTGGGCTGCATTGAGGGCAGTCTCAGTGACAGCATTCTCCCTGGAGTACAGTTCTAGGTAGTGCTCAACCCAGCGGTCCATTTGTTTGTGTTGGTCAGTGATTATGTCCCCTGATTTAGATTTGAGGGGGGCGATCTTCTTGATGGTTGGCCCAAGAGCTCTCTTCATGCCATCATACATTCCTCTGATGTTTCCGGTGTCTGAGGCCAGCTGAATATGACTGCATAGGTGTTGCCAGTAGTCGTTTGCGCAGCGCCTGGCTGTTCTTTGTGCAGTGCTTCTGGCTGCTTTAAGTGCTGCGGATGTTAAATCGCTGGGGGCTTTCTTGTAGTTCAACAGTGCAATGCGCTTAGCGGCTATGACAGGTTCCAGCTCTTCATTATGAGATTGAAACCAGTCTGCATTTCTCTTCGCACTTTTGCCGTAGGTGGTCAAAGCTGACTCATAGATGGCGTCTCTGATGTGGGCCCACTTGGTCTCAGCATCCCCTGTGGGAGTGTTTTGAAGGGCTGTTACAAGTGAATTTAGAAATTTTTGTAACAGCTGTGATCAATTTAGGAGGCAGTGGTCAATTTCAGTTCTGCGCTACACCAAGTTAAAGTGTGGAATTTGCAGCAGGGCTCCTTTTGTTTTTTGCTGGATCTCTCTCAGCTGGACAGGCTTTTTGTGATGGTGTTGCGATCTCTCCCCTCTCTCTAACGAACTACTTTAAAAAAAGTTTAAAAATCTTTCACATTTGCCTCTGCTGGGAGATGCATGGTCCCCTCCCTGTGGTGACCAACAATAGACCAGGATGTGAATATTTCATCCCTTCTTTGTTTCAGAAAACCAATTCAAGAATGTCTCTTGATGGGTGTAATTCACACCTCTTTGGTCTTGGACTATGAGAGAGTTTGAATATACAGCCCTGTCAGCCTGACCTTAAGCAGCCATTTTTCAACAAATTGTCCAGTTTTTAAAGGAAAAGTAATGTTTTTTTTATATAACTCTTCAGTTTGGTTCTGTGCTGTGGATAAGAGACCTCGTAAACATACTGTACTAGGATTTCCAGAAGGCATTTTACACGGTGCCGCATAGTAGGAGCTCATGGTGTAGTGGGTAACATATTAGCATGGATAGAAGATTGGCTCACTGGCAGAAAACAGAGTATGCATTAATGGATCCTTTTCTGAAGTAGGATGTTACGAGTGGAGTCCCACAGGGATCTCAGCTTTTTCCAATTTATATCAATGACTTACAGGAGGAGAATGATGATATGGCAGCTAAATTTGCAGATGACACAAAGATAGGTAGGAAAGTATGCTGTGAAGAGGATATAAGGAGGTTGCAGACTGATGGAAATAGGTTGAGCGAGTGGGCAAAAATCTGGCAGATGGAGTATAAGCTGATGTGGCAGATGTGAGAAAATGTGAAGTTATTCAGTTTGGCAGGAAGAATAAAAAAAATGGAGTATTACTTAAATGGAGAACGACTGCAGAATTCTGAGGTACAGAGGGATCTAGGTGTTCTGGTGCAGGAGTCACAAAAAGTTAGTATGCAGGTACAGCAGATAATAAAGGCAGCTAATGAAACTATCCTTTATTATAAGAGAAATTGAAAATCAAAGTAACAATGTTATGCTTCGGTTATACAGGGCATTGGTGAGACCACATCTCGAACACTGTGTGTAGTTTTGGTTTCCTTATTTAAGGAAAGATGTGAATGCGTTGGAGGCAGTTCAGAGGAGGTTTACTAGATTGAAATTTGGAATGAGCAGGTTGTCTTGAGGAAAGGTTGGACAGATGGGCTTGTTTTCACTGGAGTTTAGAAGAGTGAGGGGGAGACTTGATTGAAGCTTGTAACGTCCTGAACTGTCTTGACAAGGTGGGTATGGAGATGATGTTTCCTCTTGTGGGTGAGCCCAGAACTAGGGGGCCACAGGCGTCACCCTTTTAGGACAGAGAAGATAAGTTTTTTTCTCTGAGGGCTGTGCGACTTTGGAACTCTCTGCCTCAGAAAGTGGTGGAGGCGGGGTCATTGAATATTTTTAAGTTGGAGGTAGATTCTCATTAGGCAAGGGAATAAAGGATTGTCGGGGGCAGATGGAGTGTGGAATTCGAAACACAAACAGATCAGCCAAGATCTTATCGAATGGCAGAGCAGGCTCGTGGGATCAAATGGCCTACCTCTGCTCCCAATTCACAGGTTCGTATCGCTGCACTAGTGACTTTTTATTTCAGATTTTCCAGCATCTGCAGTATTTTGCTTTTATTAGATTTTCTCTAGTGGTGCACAACTATATTTTGAGTGCCTATTTTGCTCTACTGTATGATGCTACCACATACATACATCAAAGGTTGTAATCTCTAGATTACTCCAGGGGCCACATGCTAGTGAGTATAGGAATAGGAGGATAGAGATGATGAATGGTGCAAGAGGGAGGGCTTTAGATTCCTGGAGCACGGGATCTTTTTCTGGTGAAGGCAGGACCTGCACAAGTTGGACAGGTTGTACCTGAACCGTAACAGGACTAATATCCTTGCTGGGAGGTTTGCTAGAACTGTTGGGGAGGGTTTAAAGTAATTTGGCAGGGGGATGGGATACAGAGTGAAGGTACAGTAGGGGGTGATGCACAGCCAAATATAGAAGAGAAACTAAGTCAGTCTGGAAAGCAGAGCAAATATAGACCTGTTAAGGCACAAGTGAATAATGCAAGGCTGGATTGCATCTATTTTAATGCAGGAGTCTTACTAGTAAGACAAATGAATTGAGGGTGTTGATTAACACATGGGATTATGATATTATTGCTATCAGAGATATGGTTGAGGGAAGGGCAGGACTGGCATCTCAATATTCCAGGGTATAGAATCTTCAGCATGACAGAGGGTGTAACAAGAGGAGGTGGCATTGCACTGTTGATCAAGGAGTCAACTACTGCAGTAAAGAGGGATGATATCTTAGAAAGTTCCTCAAATGAGGCCATATGGGTAGAACTTAAAAACAAAAAGGGGGCAATTACTTGGCTGAGAGTGTACTACAGGCCTCCACAGAAACAAAGAGTCACGGAGAGATAGAGGAAGATATGTAAGCAAATCTCAGAGGTGTTATAATAGTAGGGAATTTCAATTTCCCCAATGTTAACTGCGATAGCCTTAGTGTAAAAGGCGAAAATCTTAAAATGTATACAGGAAAGCTTTTTGAACCAGCACGTAGAAAGTCAGATGAGACGGGGCGGTACTGGACCTAATCCGAGGGAATGAAGCCAGACAAGTGGTAGAAGTGTCAGTGGGGAGCATTTTGGGGATAGTGACCATAACTCTAAGATTTAAGGTCATTAAGGACAAAAAGAGGGACTGGAATTAAAAGTAGAGAGTTGGGGGTGGGGTTGGGGGGGGGGGGGGGGTGGGAGGGGGGAGGCAGATTTCAATATGATAGAATAGGATCTGGCCAAAACGGACAGGGAGCAGCTACGTGCAAGAAAGTCTACGTCAGTCTAGTAGAAGTCATTCAAAAAGGAAACAGTGAGTTCAGAGTCAACATTTTTCCATAAAGGTGAAGGATAGGACCAACAGGTACAGGGAACCCTGGATGTCAAGGGATATAGAAGATTGGATCAGGAAAAAAAAAAAGAAAAAAAAAAGAGGCTTATGGCAGATTCAGAGCATTGAAAACAGCAGAGGTCCTAGAGAAGTATAGAAAATGTAGCGGCGGGTACTTAAAAAAGGTAATGAGGAGAGCGAAGAGGGGACATGAGGCGGGCAAGATAAAGGAAAATCTCAAGGTGTTTTATAAGTACATTAGGAGCAAGAGGATAACCAGGGAATGAGTAGGGCCCATTAGGGACCAAAGTGGCAATGTGTGTGGGGAGCCAGAGGATATAGGTGAGGTTTTAAATGATTACTTTTCATCTGTGTTCACTATGGAGGATGATGCAAGTGCAGAGAAAGGGAGGAAGTATTAGCTGTTTTAGTAGGCTTAAAAGTGGATAAATCCCCAGGCCCAGATGAGATGTGGCCCAGGCTGTTATGTGAGGCAAGGGAGGAGATAGCAGGAGCTCTGACACAAATTTTCAAATCCTCTCTGGCCACAGCAGAGGTACCAGAGAACTGGAGGACAGCGAATGCGGTGCCATTATTCAAGGATAGCAGGGATAAACCAGGAAATTACAGGCCGGTGATTCTAACATCAGTGGTAGGGAAATTATTGGAAAAAATTGAGGGACAGGATTAATCAAAGGATAGTCAGCACAGCTTTGTCAGGGAGAGATCATGTCTAACAAACTTGATTGTATTTTTCAAGGAAGTGACTAGATGCGTAGATGAGGGCAAAGCAGTTGATGTATTCTACATGGACTTCAGAAAGGCTTTTGATAAGGTCCCGCCAGGGAGATTGGTTAAGGTGGTAAGAGCCCATGGGATCCAGGGCAATTTGGCAAATTGGATCCAGAATTGGCTTAGTGGCAGGAAGCAGAGGGTGATGGTCGAGGGTTGTTTTTGAGAGTGGAAGCCTGTGACTAGTGGTGTACCACAGGGATAGGTGCTGGGACCCTTGCTGTTTGTAGTGTACATTAATAATTTAGATGTAAATATAGGAGGTATGATCAGTAAGTTTGCAAACACAAAAATTGGTGGTGTCGTAAATAGTGAGGAGGAAAGCCTTAGATTACAGGATGATATAGATGGGCTGGTAAAATGGACGTAGCTGTGGCAAATGAAATTTAATCCTGAGAAGTGTGAGGTGATGCATTTTGGGAGGACCAACAAGGCAAGGGAATATACAATGGATGGTAGGACCCCGAAGAAGTAGAGGGACTATGGTGTACTTGTCCATAGTGCACTGAAAGGCAGCAGTACAGGTAGATAAGATGGTTAGGAAAGAATACTCGTATTCTATGCCTCAGCTAATAAAGGCAAGACCAGGGAGGTTATGATGAAGCTGTATAAAATGCTGGTTAGGCCACAGCTGGAGTACTGTGTCCAATTCTGATCACCACACCGTAGGCAGGATGTGATTACACTGGAGAGGGTGCCGAGCAGATTCACCAGGATGTTGCCTGGGTTGGAGCATTTCAGCTATGACAAGAGACTGGATAGGCTAGGGTTGTTCTCCTTAGAGCAAAGAGAGAGGGTGGACTAATTGAGGTATACAAAATTATGAGGGGCATAGAGAAAAAAAAAAGTTTCTTCCGATCTACCCTTAGTGGAGGTGTCAATAACCAGGGGGCATAGATTTAAGGTAAGGGACAGGAGGTTTAGAGGAGATTGGAGGAAAATTGTTTTCAGCCAGTGGGTGGTTGGAATCTGGAACACTGCCTGAAGGGGTGGTAGTCAGGAACCCTCAGAATATTTATTTAGATGAACACTTGAAATGCCATAGCATACAAGGCTACAGGCCAGGTGCTGGAAAATGGGATTAGAATAGATAGGTGCTTGATGACCAGCACAGACATGACTGGCCAAAGGGCCTGTTTCTGTGCTGTATAACTCTTGTGACTATTAAGTAGGATTACACTCAATATCATACACAACATAAGATAATCAATTGGTCAAACTGACTGTCCAGTTAGTTAGCTGACTGGACCAGAATGCAAGATGATAGCAGTTCTAGAATTATTTGCAGCCATCTCTTCCAATAATTGCCTTAATTTAGGTTTTGCTTGGGTGATTTCAAAAAACCTTCAACTATGACAAAATATGAACGAACCACGATTAAGATTGTACACAGATCTGCAGCTAAGCAGAGGCATTTAAAAAAAAAAATCAAAGTTCAGCCGGACAGAGTTTAGGATCCTAATGTTTAATGCAAAATGCAATCTAAACACAATCTCAATCTTAGGCAGTTGCTGATGCTTTCTCGTGTAAGAGCATTTCTGCTTAGAACTTGTCATTCCTAGCAGTGGCATAATTCAAGGCTGATTGCCAGAGGATTGGGTTCAAGTGCATTTAACTTGGTGACTTTGGTGATGCCACTCATTATGGTAGTGAGTGAAGTGAAAGACAGACATTGTTCTAATGGGTTGGTAATAGCAATTGTAATGTGACACAAACCCAAGGTCAGAGTAGTTTGTAGGAATTGGTTACCCTGATAAACAGATGAAGCTTTGATACAAACATGTTGAAGTAGTTTTATTTTATTGCACTACTTATACACAAGCAAAATTGATTTTTGAAAATACAAGTGCAAAAAGATTATACAAAAAAAAACAACTTGTGCCCAAAAAGTGACTACAAGTACAAATACTAGGGTCTCAATTTATAACAGAAAGGGGCTTGTTCACAATATACAATAAACTACAATTTTAAAAATTGCATTAATCTCTGCTAAATGTGGTTCGAAGACAAACATTAATCTTGGAATGGGAGAATATTTAATCTAAGATACTCTTCCCCTTTCCCCACCCACGCTATTGTGTCAACAAGCCTCTGAGGATATAACTGGCCAAGTGCAAGTATAATGTGCAACTCTGGGCAGCTATCTATTCAACTATTTAGGGTTGAACAGTGTTAAGCCCTCATCTTATCTAAATAGACATTTTTTTTTAAATTTTTTTTTTTTTTAAATAAAAGTCAACAGCTAATGGTCTGGAATGTTGAGTCCAGGCCATTTTAGTGACCCTTTCATTATTCTGCTGAGGCCAGCAACAAGCTTAATATGAATATGGACTGAACCTGAAATTTAATTGGTTTGTTTGGCTGAGTATTGTATGAAGAGTGCATTTACCACTCTCCCCACCACCCCCTATGCAAGGAATCAGGATCTTTTATTAAATTATTCAATACTATTATTCTAAATTTCTAGCAGGAAATGTTTCTCCCCCCCCCAACTTTTCTTCACTTCCTCCCAAGACAATTGCAATGTCTGCCTGGCTCAGCACTACCAGATGACATTTACCCCTACATCATCATGGGAACTATATTACATAACCCCACCAGGACATTAGTTCTGAATGGCCCTGTAATAGTTCCTACTTTTTTTTTTTTTTTAATTCTTTCTCCCATTTTGTTTCTCAATTTGAGGTTGGGATAATATGGATCGGTGTCTTAAATTTCAAGTGCTATTTATCACGACTTCTTCAGTTCCCCTCCCGACAAAATAAATGGTGTATAAAAGCAAGACAGGAAATGTGAAGACATTATCCACTTTATGGCACCATGTAAAACACACTGGCAGCACTACCACCCGAGTGCAACCAACATTACAGCCAAATATCGTGGATAAATAAAAGGTACTGCAAAGTCTTTTACACAACTCCACATCAGGTATCCCAGCTTGGTTGCTCAAGATTATAAATGGGTTCACCAATCCACAGACAACTGCTGTTATAGTGAGTTGCCCAAACTCTTGGATGCTGGTCCAAGTGCAGGAATGCCATTGAGGGGGGAGTGGGGGGAAAAAGAGGGGGCTGGGAACATTTAATTACGGGCTTCCATTTTGCACTGTAAACAGCACCCAGGACTGAAAAAAAAAACTGGCAATCCTTACTAGAATAGCAGGTACAGACTAGGTATCACATCCAAGACAACTTTTGTGGCAAGAATACCTAATGCTTACATGGTTTCTGGACAAGCACAAGCAAAAGATAACATACTCCTATACTGGTGCAGACATTTTAAAAAGGGCTGCTGGATGTATGGAAGTTGCTTTGCAAGTCACACAATGGAATGAATGAGAGAACAGGATACACTGACTGAAATGATGGTTGGATTCAGTATCAGTTATGGAGGAGCCACTGGAGATTTAATTTTACACCAAGAAAATAAAACAGGCTGTCCAGCTTTATTGGTGATAAAATTTACCTCCATGCATTGACTTTGGAATTAGTTACAGTCAGTACTGATACCACGTGCTGGTATCAAATTGTCTACTACTGCGAACTCAACTATGGGGAAGATCAGTTTCCAAAAGTGGTTGAGTTCTATACATTAGAAAATATGTTGCAAAAATCAGGCCATGTTTTGAAGAAATCATGCTCAAAATATGGCCAAAGGCTGTAAGGGAAATGTACACAAAATTCCAAAAGTTTGAGATATAATGAAGTTCAGTACAGTAATTATACCCAATAATAATGCAATTAAGTTTTGCAAACTAATTGTGAATGGAGGGAGAGAAACCTGCACTATGGTAGTGGAGCCATCATGTAGTATTCTGGTAAAGATGAGACAAGAGTCATTGAGTCACAGCCGATGCAAGTATAGGTTACAACACAATGACATCATACAAAAATGTTATCTAGTTTGCATCAAACACTGATGAACCAAATTCTTGCCCATATAAAAGACAATCCCTTGAAATCATGCTGTGGGAATATTAAATTTACAAACATTTAATAAGCTCAAATAAAATTCCTCTATTCTGCCATTTTAATGGAGGAACAAACCCATTTTAAATAGAACATCCCCATTAAAATGGTAGATAAAGCAATTTCACAAATATTTGTAGTTAAAATTTACAAAGCATAATTTCAAGATTGCTTTATTTAAAAACAAAGTTATACTTGGGAGTTGAAGGGACAAACATTTTACATTGAAACTTCCTCAGAATGATGTTCCTTTTTTAAAAAATCCCCAACTTAAGTGGTTGGTAAATTTTTTTTTCTTCTTTTAACCACAACAAAAAGACAGTTGCCCTTTAACTGCAAAAAATACAAATCTAAAACGCTTCAGTCAGGCCAAAGCAATTGTCAAATCCAATAGCTCTGACACACGTTAATGTGTCTGCAGAATTTCAGTGGACAACAAGGACATCATATGGTTACAGAATATTTACAAAATGCAGTTATGCTGCATTTATATTAGGTTTCCTTAAAATACATTTAAATGTCTTTAAAAAAGTTTGAGTTTATACTTTTTTTTCCATATAAATAAGTGAAAGAAACCTAGACACTTGCAAGTGCAGGGTTTGAAATAGCTTTCACTATTTCAATACCCTAAACTGGAAGATAACACATTCAATGGCAATTTTGTCAAGTGGAGTACAAACTTGACTAGTGTAGCTTTTCCTTTTAATCAATATTTTCTAACAAAAAAAGGTAGATTGTGCTTTTTTTGGAGCACATGACCAGTTTAAGGGGGAGGTATGAAGGGTTTGTTTGAACTTTCTCATTTCCATTAAATATTCCAAAACTACTCAGAAAATAAATTTTGTAAAAGAACCATGCCTTATACCTCACTCTCAAAGTTAGATCAACAGCTGAGCAATGGAGAGACTCTACATGTTAGATTGTTCTGTGCTAAGTGCTCTAATGATGCCTATGGCATTAACTGGTGCCAAAGTAACACCTTCACTTCTCAATCCTGACAATCTACTAGTGGCAGCCCAGGACCTCCATACTGGAGAGAATAGGTACAACATTAACGCAGCAGGGAGAAGAGCCAACCATGTTGGCAACATTTTTAGCATCCAGTAATTTTAGGGACATCTGAGCAGTGATAAATTGACTCATACTTCACTTTAATAAAATATAGAAATGTTTTGTTGAGAGGACAAATTAATGGTTTTTTAAACTTTCCACTGCTAGGTTTGGAAATTATTCACGTTTCCTCATCAAAAAAATGAGGTGTGCAAAAGCAGGGTGGAATACCTAAATTGGAATTTACATAAATACTTAGCTGCTTCACACCACTGCATAAAATACTTTATTACAACATGCATTTTTTTTTTAAATGAAGGTCCTAAAGCTTCTACACAAAGTAAAGAAAAAATAAAACCTCGCATTAAGTCCTAACTTCACAAAAGTTAGAAGGGTAAATTCCTCAGACTTTGGAAAAATCTTCATGGTTATTGCTAATTACATTTAATTTTCATTTCACAACAAAATAACCTTCCCCTAGTACTGAAAAACTAAATACTTGTCGTAGGGAATGTTCCCCATGGTAACATTGTGAAGCTACACCACCTGAGAAGTTTTGCGTTCATTGCTAGACAGTTCAAAAAAAGGCGGCGTTCCAGACGTCGTTACATTGTTCAATTTTTAAAAAAACATGGAAGCTGGCATCACATTGTTGCTTTTTAAAACTGAAATCTGCTCACTGAGGATTTCCACCTTGATACCTAGCCTGTTAAGAGTGTTGCTTAGTCTGTTGGCTGCTGGAAAGCCAGGAGCAGCTCCTTCCGTGCATGAATCCTTGCACACTTTGGACACTGTTCAGTTTTGAAGCACTTTTTATGAAAGCACGCTTTGCATACTGGCGTTTGGAATGAAAAAAAAGTTAGTTGATTTGTCAATTAAGAAGTACAAATATTCACAAGGATATGTAAATATTCCTTATTAAAATATAGAGGGGATTGGGGAAGAGAAAATGGATGAGATTGCTCCAAATTGTATGTACATTACAGCAAGAATATCATGCATCTTTAATGTAGAAATGACAAATTGCTTTACAGAGGAGCCTTTCAAAAAAAATGCTTGCACAGCCAAAGAAGGTGGTGACCAAAAGCTTAAACAAAAAAAAAGTTAGTTTCAAGGATGGACTGGAGGTAAGAGAATTGGAAAAGTTTTGGAGGAATACGGTGAACAGTTAAAGAAATCTAAGGCTGGTATTTAATCAGCTAAAAAAGTTAATGGAAAAGAGAATAGACAACAGTGGTAGGAATGGGAAAGTTTCCGTTATCTGAAGATTCAGAGGACCAAATACTTTAGCACCATTGAAAAATGCTCAACGGCAGGTTAGAAAAGGGATTTTCAGGGTCAGAATAAACTACCTGAAGTATGAGCAAAAGTTTTTGGTGTTACTCGTGCCTTACATCAACATGGAAGCACTGATATCTGTAATACACTCCCAACTTGAATACAAGTCAGAGGAATTCATAATGAAATGGTACAGTGCACTGGTCAGACCACACCCTGAATACTGTATTCAGTTCTGGTTGAGACTTTCAAGCACTGGAGGCAGTACAGAGAAGAGCCAAAAGGCTGATCAGATTTATTTGAAAGGATCGGAAAGAGAGACAGCCTTATACAAGATAGCGTGTGGAAAAGGTCAATCCAAATCACTATTTCACAGTGAAAGTAGGACAAAGGGACAGATTTCAACTAATAAAATTAGGTTCTTTTTTATGCAGAGAGCAATCAACGCTTGGAGTGGACTTCTGGGCAGAGTGTTGGAAGGAAAAAAATCCCTGGTATCATTCAGAATATGTTCAATGCAGCAATGACTGGGGGTGGGGCAGAGAGAAACACAGGTGCACAGACAGACATTTTCTCAGTAATGAATGGTGTTCAGCGATTAAGCTACCTTATGCACATTGTAGGTGCTTCATTTTGCTAATTATATTTATGTATGATATTGAATACAGCAAGCTGATTTAAATCAAAAATGTCATGCATGATGGATTTAAATACATTTGCAAAGTTGGAGTAGCAAGACGACACTCTATGGTAAAACATCTAGCCTGTGCGCACATTTTCAGGAGGGGGGTTGCAGTGCTAAGTTTATGCAATATCACTAATCATGTCTAGTGCTTCTGAATTTATTCATTTTGATAAATTCTTCAATTACAAGTTTAACAAAAACTTAGCTATCCCTTGACTAGCACAGCAAGTCTGCACTGCAGAGTCTTTGAAGAATGTCATGCCAGGGATAAAATCTGTTCTTAAACAGTGCAAGGTTGGTCATTCCCCTGCATACTTATGGTTTGGGTAGCATGTTCTCCCTTCACCTCCAGGTATTGGATTGAATTCTTTCCTCCTCCAATTACTGGTCTCATCTCAGCCAGCTGAGAAAGTATTTTTATATATAAAAAAATTGGTGTAAAGCTGCAAATCGGAAGCATGAACACAGTGGAAATACATAGGTCAGACAGCATGTACAAGATGGAAAACTAGTTAATGTTTCAAATATGTGCCCTTGAACAAGATGAATACTCAGTGTTGACTTGTCTTTTCTCCTTACAGATATAAAGAGATGTGTTAGCAGCATTTTCTTTGATGAAAAAGGTTCTGTGGTTGGCCATGGTCAATCCAGCACAAGGTAAATTAGAACCCATTTGATTGGTATAGGAAATGGAATCATGGAGTATGTTACAATGGAGGATAAACAGAAATGGAGACTCAAGAGGTTGGGATTAACTTGCATGACTGGGGAAGATTAGATGAAGTTTTCTTAAGGACTGGGCATTGTATACAGAAGTATTTTATATTGATGTGAGGTGCCCAGAAAAACAGCCACTTGAAATAGTACTCACCACAACATTGTTTGCATTGGTCTATCTGAAAGGGGAAGAGAATATCTCTATTCCTGCAAAATTCACAGATAAAGCCCTTGGCCATACACAACTACAGGGAAAAAAAAAAAAACACATTTAAAAGCATGCAGCATCTTCACATTAACAAACGTTCAATCCAATCCATCTACGTATGAACTTAAACCACCGATTGATAGATTGCAATGGGATTCTAAACCTTAAAAATGGCAACATTAAAAAAAAAAGATGGTTGCTGAATTTCTACAGCACAACAGTAGCAGTTAAGCACTGGTACTAGACTCCATGAGGATTCAATAAATCATTTCCTGTCCACTCAAAGCCTGAGCATTTCTCCCTCAATATTTAAGACTAAGACTATATTTTGTAGCTGATGTGGATGAGGAAGGAGAAGGGGAATAAAGAAGTTTATGAAGAATAAATTCAGTGGTACAGTTGAAGAATCATGAGCACTGGAGGGATGGGCAAAATTATTCAAGACTTTCCGGTGTCAGGACCAAGGCTGGAGGAGTGCACTGTCTTTTCCAGTTCCACTTCTCCACAGGTCGCATCTATTTAAATATTTACCCTGTTACCAATACAGCCAATCATACTTTAAAAAAAAAAAAAATCCTAGAACACCAACCAGGTTTCTTTAATAAAGAAAATCAGATTATAAAACAAGACTTAACCAGTAATGAAGCAAAGCATTAACTCACCAAATAAAATATGAAAGTTCCCTTTTAAAAATTCCCCAACTACACAGGGGAAAAATACAGAAATTCACTCTGCAGAAGTCTGTTGCAAAACCACCCCCTCCCAAAAAAAAAAACCAGTGGCGAAATATTTTATAAAAAAAAATAGATATGAAGGTCAGTTTTCTTTGGTCTAGCATCCAGAGATACGTCACTTGGTTTGTTTCAGAAGCTGTCCAGAATTATTCTAGGAGGCTTTCTAGGAGAAATGTGGCAAAGGTTTTTTTGCCAGCATATACTTGAATCACAGGAGCTTTATGATAACAGGAGGGGGGTTTCAGTGCTAAGTTTATGCCCCCCCCCCCCAACAGGCCATGCCACTTCCCTCTTCTCGGTCACTCGTTCCAACGTTCAATCGTTCCTCACCGCTCCGCCCGAAGCAGCGGGGTGGGGTGATGGGGCAATGTAGGAGCGAGTGGCCGAGAGGAGGGAAGGGTGTGGCCCACAGCCTAGAGCTAGTGTCTGGAGGGATGAGAGGGGGCGGGAAGAGGGGTGTGAGCCACCGGAGAGCAGCACCGATGAGACTTTAAACAGCGCAATGTTCTAAGAGTATCAAACATGTCCATTGTGTGCTGCCATGGGTTGAAGTTGTTTTTCTGTGATAAATTGAGCAGCAGTTTTTCATCCTGGCAGCTGCCCAAATGTCACAGACAATGACGTTCCAGTGGAATGGCTGCATTTGCGCATGTGCTAGTACAGTGCCAACTAGTGGTTGTGTCAGCAAACAGCCCAAAAAAAACACATCCATAGAATCTTCAGTTTTAAGACAAGTTCTCAAAAAAATTTAAAATAGAAGCACTTTTGTACCACTGGTCTGTATTGCACTCTACAAAAAAGAACATCTCCCAGATTGAAAAAGTTGCTATTTTCAATTAAATAGGAATAAATAGGTCAAGCACCATCCTGTCTGAATATTCTGATGGTTCAAAGAGTTTGAGATAGCAGATGGGAACCTTCAGTTACCATTTTAGACTCCATTTAAGTAGTGCAGAATCTTCAATGAGCCAAAATGAATATGAAGTGCTTAGACATTCTTTTTCATGAAGAATGCTGTACAAGTCCAAATTGTGGTATGCATTTTCCCGAGCCAAAGCTCGAGTTCCTATCTGAAAAGGACAAGCAACTTGCATTTATACACCTTCCACGACCTCCGGATATCCTAATGCACTTCACAGCCAACAAATTATGTTTGAAGTGCAGTCACCATTTTGTAGGCAACCACAGCAATTTGTGCACTGTAAGGTAGCAATGGGAAGTGACCAGATAATCTGTTTTAGTTATGATGGTTGAAAGAGGAATATCCAGGAGAATTCTCCCACTGTTTAAAATAGTGCCACAGGATGCTCATCTAAAGAGTTTTAATTTAACCCTCATCTGAAAGACAGTACCCCACAATGGTGCAGGATAGTTACAGCACTGCACTGTAGTGTCAGCCTAGATGGTGTTCAGGTTGGGTGGAGTTTGAACTCATGACCTTCAGAGACAGAGTGATATCTCCTAGGCAAGGGGTGGACAGTCAGAATAAAAATATCAGCTTTTCAGAAAAAGACTTCATCTGGTTTTACCTCACAATTTTCCACATGAGCAAGGACATTTTTCAGAGTATCTTTCAGGCCCGGAACCAGCAGGCCTTGTTTCACCATCATCAGATCATTTAGTGAGTAAAGGTGCAGCTCCTCAGTTAGATGGGATTGTATCTGCCAGAACTCTATCATTGCTCTGTCAAAATTTAATCAGAGACAGATCAAGGTCAGAAATGTACATCAAAGGCAGCTTTTTAAAATTAGCAACAGCAAGTCATTCTGACAATGGTGGAGGCCTAGCATGTCTGGAAGATAAACCATTGCATAGTACTACCTGTTCATTTGAAGATGATTTTAAAATGGCACATGTATTTTCAGCAGAGCCTTTTGCAAATATTATGCTTGAATTTACATTGCTAGCATTCTAGATTTACTGCACTTTGAAAACCATTGCTTCATGAACAGGTCTGCTCTGACTTGGAAAAGAGACAAAATATGAAGAAATAAAAAAAAGGAAAAGGGAAACAGGAATGCATTATGTTGTTGGATGAGAGTGGCAAGCACCTGTGAAACTATACTTAGTAAGGAGTTGATGGCTTCAGGTGAAATGAAAAAAAAATTGGTGAAAATATATGAGGGTTCAACTACCCAGACTAGCAAGGATGAACTTGGAAGATTCAGAAAGAAATAGCTCAAAATTCACCCAACTTGGAACATGATTGAGATTACTGCTGAGGTGGGGATACCCAAACTTACACAATGTAGGGTCAGTAAAACATTGCAGCATGGATTCTTGCAATATGATGCAAAACAGTCATCTGCCTTCCTGAAACTTAATGAAGATCCTATTTTGTGCAATAGTTTTGAATTGACCAAAAAAAAAAAACCTTATTGCAACATCTGTTACTGTGAGAGTGAGCACACTACATTTGACGATCACTTGTTTAGTGGATTATATTGCCTGGAGTGCATCAGCAAACCTCTATACATCAACAGTTGCCAAGTTTGCAGTGCATTGCAGGAATTAAATGGCTGCTGAGTATGATAGTGTCCAATAATCCATACAGATAGCCAATAAACTGAAGGAGCCTGATGTGTTTCCCTTTAAGATCACTTCCTGCAAATTGCTACATGTGCAGTCCAACTCATTCTAACTAGTGATTTGGTGGTGGGGGCAGGGGGAAGAACGGAGACAGACGCATTCTTTCAAAATTACCAAATGTCTCAGTGCTTTAGTGTCAAGCAAGTACTTTTTGAAATGTTGTCACTGTAAAAAAGGCAGCCAGCTTACACACAGCAGACTCCCACAAACAAACAGTTATGTGATCAAATAATCTGTTTCTGTGATGTTGAGGGATAAATATTGGCTAGAACACCAGGGGTAACACTCCTGTTCTACAAAAAAAAAGTGCTATGGGATCTTTGACATCCAGCTGAGCAGACAGGGCTTCTGTTTAGTATCTATCCACTGGAGTGTCAGATTGGATTTTGTGCTCAAGTCCTAGAGTGGGACTTGAACCCACATCTTTCTGACTTAGAGGCAAGTGTGCTACAAACTTAGCCACTACTGACATGTATAAATAGGCAAATAATTAAGTGAACTCTACCCACGCAGCTACACTATTTTACAGGGGTGGGTAGGTACCTTTCAGCCAATCTGCAGGTTCTTAGCAGCTTCTTGATGCGAATCAACTGTTCTTGAATTTCCTGATGGAAAAAAAAAGTATTACTGCATTGCCACCTACCGATATGAATTAGTACCTACAACAAAAAAAAAAAAAAATGGATACAGCAATAAACATTCAAGAGCTAGCTTGTTAGTTTTTCAGGAAACTTTATGGCCTTGTTAAAGCTAACCAAGTGCACAGTTACACATTGTGAGCAGTTTATGGTTATATTATTACTAACAGACAGGCCAGAAATTTATGTGGCCCCCAAGGCAGGGGGTTACCGAGCGTCTCGATGGGTGGTGGGATGGAGGAGGGAGGTGGTGGTGGGGGGGGGGGGGGGGGGGGGGGGGGGAGACAAAAAAAAAAAAAAAAAAAAAAAAAGGAGGACGGAGGGCCCGTCTCCTTCCTGTCACCAAGCAATCTTAGAGGCCAGGATAGGCGGACGACAGCCTTCCCGCCCAGAGGCCAACTGAGGCCCTTAAAGTGGCCTATTGACAGCCAGTTAAGGGCCTCTTCCCGCTGCCCTTGGGATCTTTCCAGTGGCAGGGAGGGGGGACCTCTACCACGTGGGGAGGTTGCATTATAAAACAAGGCACCCTCCATATGGGAAATTTGTGGCCCACAGAGGACCCCCACTGGGAACCACTTTACCCCCCAGGATCTTCCCCCACCACCCCTCCTCTCTCTTTCCCCCCCCCCCCCCCCCCCCAAAGACTGCACGACCATGTCCCCTAGCACCCCCTCCTCACTTAGCAGAGATCTGAGGTTCCAGCACTGGGCCTGGGCCTGAGGCCTCTGCAGTACCGGCAATGGCCACTGCTAGCGGTGGCACTGCAGGTCTTGGAGGCAGAATCCTCGTCTTTAAAAAAAGTACGGGGGTCCTGGCTCCTGAAACTTAAAGTAAAAGACCTGAGGATCGCTTCAAGGGGGTGCGAAAAGTCCAAGGCGGGGTTCCCCCCCACCTTTTCTGCATGGCATTGGGAGCCCCAGCTCCAGCACAAAATTCAGCCCGCACGGTGTACAAAAGGTCAACACGGTTAGAGCGCACTAGAACTTCAGCAGTATTGCCATCACTTAGTAGGACAAGGAACAGCAGATACATGGGAACATTGCCAAGTCATGCACCACCCCAACTTGGAAATATATCACCGTTCCTTTATCGCTGCTGAGAGAAAACTTGAATTCCCCAACAGCATCAAGTACCTTCACCACACAGACTGCAGTAATTCAAGATGATAACTCATTAAACCACCTTCAGGGGCAACTTAAGATGGCCATAAATGCCAACCTTGCCAGTTATACCCATATTCCAGAATAGAAGTTAAACAGACAAGAGTTCCTATTCCTTTATTAACACCCATTTCTAACTTAGAGATTCTAGTCATTCAACCTCTACCACACAAGCACAGATAGCCACACATATACCTTGGCTTTTTTCAGTTCCTTTACTTTGCTGTAAAGAGATTTGTTGATGTAGAATATGTTGAATAGTGGATCATGCCATATACTTTCCAACAGCTGTTTGGAGAAATGGCAGACAGGACGTTTACCAAAATCCCACTTCATTAGGATTCGGCCAGGGATTGGGGATTCCTCATTGTGGTGACAGCACTCACAGAAGTACTTCCCCAAATACTCACAGTAACGGAGCTTTTTGATGTATTCTGCAGAGGGAAGAGAAATATTTCAGAATGGAACACTTTGAATATTTGTTGAATTCCAATGCATAAATCTTCTACTGCATGAAAAAACTGCTGCAGGTATATTGTCCAAAGTGGGACAATAATGTTTAGTAACAGCTGCACTGCAAGCAGAGAACCAAGATGATACTGCCTTACAAGAAGTGAAGCAGCAGGACACGGACAGGAAAATAAGACCATCTGCTGATTGCAGCATGTCGCGCCATTCTGGTCTCAAACATTGCTGCAATGCCAAAATTAGTGGAGTTACACTGTAGGTCTCAGATGGAGTCATGCAAAACCCCCATGTTGTAGCACAGGACCTCCACTACAACTAGGACATTAAAGAGACAACAGGCCCACAGATACCAAATATGGTCAGACCTGTGGCCTGTTAAATATTTTCAAGAAACAATATTTCTAAGTGCTCCAAAGATATATTTGCACAAACAAATTACTGAAAAGACACTGACCAATCTCTGGATTACTCCTGGTATCACATGCATAGGCAGATAGAAATAAAGAGGATAGAACAGATGAATGTGTAGCTAGACAAATGGTGCAGGAGGGAGGGCTTTAGATTCCTGTGACATTAGGGCTTCTACAGGCTGCACCTGAACAGAGCCGGGAACAAGGTCTAAATTAGGTTTAGAGAGCATATGTGTGCACAGTGTTAAATAAGATTGGTGAGCTGCAGGCACACAGATATCTAAGTGGCAACATGACATCATGGGGATAACAGACCTGACACAAAAAGGAGCAGGACTAGTTACCTAATATGCCTGGATACAGTGTTCAGCAAAGATAGGAAAGAAAAGAAAGGAGAGGTGACAGTATTAAGGAGGTTACAGTGCTCGAGCAAAAACTGATGTCCTGGAGGGGTCAAGGACAGTAATCTTTGGTTGGAGCTAAGAAAAAAAAAAAAGAGGTACCATTACACAACTGGGTATATTCTATAGGCCTCCAACTAGTGGGAAAGAGATCTAGGAACAAATTGCAAAGCAATTAGAGAGGTACAAAAACTATAGAGTAGTGTTAATGGGGAGACTTCAATTATAGACTGGGATAGTAATAATGTAAAGGGCAAAGCAAGGGGTGGGGGAAGAGAAGGGAAGAATTTCTGAAGTGTGTTCAGGAAATTTTTTTTTTATCAGTATGAACCAGAAACAGAGGAAGGAGGCATTGCTGGATCTGGTTCTAGGTCAAACACATCAAGTGTCAATAGCAGAACATTTAGCAGGTAGTGATCACAGTATCATAGGTTTAGATTAGCTATAGAAAAAAAAAAAGCAATCTAGAGTAAAAATACTTAATTGGAGGAGGGCCAATTTCAGTAGGACAAGAATAGATCTGGCCCAGATAAATTGAAATCAAAGATTGGCAGGCAAAATTCGAAGAACAATACACTGCCTTGAAAGGAGAAGATAGGAAAGTATTTTGACTGTACCCAAACTATGAGGGGGAAAAACCCCCCCAAAAAGCCAGAGCTCCTTGGATGATGAAAGAGATGAAAGAAGAGAGAAAGATGAAGCAGAATAAGGGTGCATATGACAGATGTCAGGTTGATGATGCAAGTAGAAACCAGGTTGAATATATAAAGTAGAGGAGGGGAAAGTAGAAAAAAAAAAAAGGGGGTTCCGGTCAGGTAGCAGGCCTTTAACTGAGACTTTAGGTGTGCAGGGCACAATTTCAAAATTTGCAGATGACACAAAACTTGAAAATATTATGAACTATGTGGAGGATAGTGTAGAACGTTAAAAGGACAGACAGGCTGGTGAAATGGGTGGGCACATGACAGATGAAATTTAGTGCAGAGTAGTGTGAACTGAATCCTTTTGACAGGAAGAACAAGGACAGACAATATAAAATAAAGGGTACAATTCTAAATGGATGCAGCAGCAGAGGGAACGGGGGCTATATATGCACAAATCATTGAAGGTGGCAAGGCAGGTTGACAAAGCAGTTAAAGCATACAGGATCCTGGGCTTTAAATGTAGAGGCAGCGTACTTTTTAATTCATTCGTGCGATGTGGGTGTCACTGGCTAGACCACATTTATTGCTCATCCTTAATTGCCCTCGAGAAGGTGGTGGTGAGCTGCCTTGAACTGCTGCAGTCCATGTGGGGTAGGTACACCCAGTGCTTTTAAGAAGGGAGCTCCAGGATTTTGACCCAGCACCGAAGTTATGGTGAATCTTCATAAAATACTGGTTTGACTTCAACTAGAATATTGTGTCCAATTCTGGGCACCACATTTTCAGAAGCACTTGAAGGCATTGGAGAGGGCTCGTAAAGATTTACGAGAATGGTTTCAGTTACGAGGATAGACTGGAGAAGTTGAGGCTACTCTCTAGAGAAAAAGGAAATTGACAAGATTCAATAGAGATGTTCAAAATCGTGAGGGGTCTAGACAGAGTAGTGAGGGAAATGGTTCAGTGGCAGCCAGTTTTAAAAAGGTGATTGGCAAAAGGAACCAAAAAAGGTGATAAAGTTTTTTTTTTAAAAAAAATATTAAACACAGCAAGTGGTTAGGATTAGGATTTGGAATGCACAGCTTAAGAGCATGGTGGAGGCAGATTCAAATCACGATTTTCAAAAGGGTATTGGATAATTGTCTGAAGAGAAAATTTGTAGAGCTACAGGAGAAAAAGGTGAGGAGTGGGACTAGCCAAGATGCTGTTGCAAAGAGCCAGCACAGACACAACAGGACAAATACCCTCCCTCTGTGCTGTAACCATTCGACAATTCTACTAAGTTGTTAACTCCTGATAACTACTAGCTACTATAAGCTTGCTTTCCCTTTTTCCTCCAGAAGGTGGTGATGTGTACACTGGTACACATTCACAGCCACCGACTGCATTCTACCTTCTCCAAAAGGCGCTCTCAGATACAAGCTTGATCAAAGAACAGCAACAGGATATTTACTGATAAAGGGCATCACAGTTGAGCATCACCAGATCTGCACATGCATACAGCCAGCAAGTTTTCCTGGCCGATTTTCCTCCTTTTAATTTGGTTTGAATGGCTCAGTTCCACAACTTGCAGTACAATTACTTGAATTATCAGAAGAGCTTCAATGGATTTTAAATATTATCTGCCCCATTCTCCTAGATTACCCTCATTTTATATGCTTTCATCGTATTACACTATGTCCAAACTAGAGACGACTGCAACGCTGTCTGATAAACCAGCTATGAAGGAACTGAGACTGACTTGGATGGATGCCCCTCCCTGCAGGGGGAAGTGCCTTTCCCTATGCAGGGCTAATAACAGCCACAAAACAAAAATCAAACTCGGGGGAAAAAAATTAAAATGGTCAATCACTTCAGCTTCATGGCACTGTTTTTATTCAGTCCTTAATTAAAATCATTGCATTGAAAGCTTCAGATTGCTGGAGCCATTTTCTCCCACCATTTCTGTTCAAATGCTTTATTTGCCATAGAGGGAGTGCAACAGAGGCTCTTTTCACCAGACTAATCACTGGGATGGCAGGATTGTCTTATGAGGAGAGATTGAGGAAACTGGGCCTGTATTCATTCTTTGAAACTCTTGAATGAGAGGTGATTTCATTGAAACTTAAAACTCTTGCAGGGCATGACAGGGTGGATGCATATAGGATGTTGCCCCTGGTTGTGTCTAATACCAGGGACAGAGTCACAGAATAATGGGTAGGCCATTTAAGATCGCGATGAGGAGGAATTGCTTTACTCCGTGCGTGAGTCTTTGGAATTCTCTATCAGAGGGCTGTGGAAACAAATTATTGAGCATCAAGACAGAAAATAAATAGATATCTAGATACTAATGACAAAGAGAAAATGGGGATAGCACAGGAAAGTGACATTGAGGTAGATTAACTGAATGGCAGAGCAGGCTTGATGAGCTAAATGGCCTACTCAGAAGTTAAGTTCCAAATTGACAATGGCTCAATAGCTGATTGTGAAGAACATTTGGCCATTATGCAGTTACCCCAAAATATAGATCCCCCAAAAAAACTTTGAAACCTTTAATTTGTTGTAAAAACATGGTTTTCATGGTGTTGAGGTAGCAGTACAGCACTTGCCTCATGACAGACCAAAGCATTGAGACAACCAACTGCACAGGTTTGATTTAAAAAAAAACTGCCTCTTTTTCCACAAAGTGATTGTGCTAAAAAGCATTTAAAAAGGCAGTCAAAAGACTAATAGAATATTTGCCTTGATCCCAAGGTTGGGAAGTTATGCTTCAGTTGTACGGAGCCTCGGTCAGATTCCATCTGGAGAACGGCATTTAGCTCTGGGCATATTTTAGGATATGTTGGCTGGAAAAGGGATGCAGCAGAGAGATACCAGGGCTTAGCAAGTTAAATTCTGGACGACAACTTGCATCAACTTGGCTTGTGTTCCTGTGAATTTTGAAGGTTGAGGGGTGATCTAATCCAGCGCTCTTCAAACTGGGGTCTACAGAGACCTTTCGGGGTTCCCTGATGCAGGGCTGACCCACAGGTGGGCAGCATGGGCAACCTCCCATGGCACCGTGGTCATGAGTAAACTGTGGCCAGAGGCCCTGGGCTCCTACTGCTCTGTGCTTGCCCTAGGCTCTTGCCAAAAAGAGTGCAGTGAGGAACAGGCATACCCATCTCACCATTATCTGTGTAAATACCCATTTTCTTAACAGCATTAAAACACTTTATATGCAACACTTTCACATAATACATATTATATAGTTGCTGGGGGTGGGGTGGCCTCTTAATCCATTTGAAAAGGGGTCCTTCAACCAAAAAAAAAAGTGCACATTTGGGAATCACTGATCTAATCAAGGTATTTTAATAACAGGATTCAAATAGGATAGATATGGAGAAAGTTTTTCCTCTGGTATAGGAAAAAAGAACAAGAGAACGCAAATTAGAGTTAAGCCATTTAGAATTGAAATCAGGAAACTCTTTCCAGATTTCCATTACCCTTTGTGTGGGGGAGAATGTGCTCCCTCAAGAGGCTGTGGATATGGAGTAAATTGATATTTTTAAGATGGGATTGACAGATTTTATTAAATAAGTACAAAGGGATACCAATCAAAAAGTATAGTAAATAGACTCATGACAAAGATTACAGCATGTGGAGTGAGGGGGATAAGTAGCAGAATGAATAGAAAACTGGCTACAAAAAGGTAAAAAGGTAGTTACTCAGACTGATGGAAGATGGAAAGTGACATTCCTCAGGCATCAGTGCAAGAACCACTGCTTTAGATTTAGATTTAAGATACAGCACTGAAACAGGCCCTTCGGCCCACCGAGTCTGTGCCGAACATCAACCACCCATTTATACTAATCCTGCACTAATCCCATATTCCGACCAAACATCCCCACCTGTCCCTATATATTTCCCTACCACCTACCTATACTAGGGGCAATCTATAATGGCCAATTTACCTATCAACCTGCAAGTCTTTTGGCTTGTGGGAGGAAACCGGAGCACCCGGAGAAAACCCACGCAGACACAGGGAGAACTTGCAAACTCCACACAGGCAGTACCCGGAATCGAACTCGGGTCCCTGGAGCTGTGAGGCTGCGGTGCTAACCACTGCGCTGCCCTTGATGCTGTTCATCATTTCACAAGACTTAAAAATCCAAAGTACAGTATCAAAATTTGTGGACGTCACCAAATTGGTAGTGGAGCGAGTGGCAGAGTTAATATGGAGGAGGACTGTGACAAAATACAAAACAAGGTTAATAAACATGCAAATGGCAAATGAACTTCAATATAGATAGGTGCAATTGGTAGAAAAAGATCTGTATTTATAAAGTGCCTTTCACAAACCAGACATCTCAAAGCGCTTTATGAAGTGCAAATGTAGTACTTCTGAAGGGTTGTCACTGTTGTAATGCAGGAATGTGGTACAGTCAGCTCCCACAAAGCAACAATGTGATAATGACCAGATAATCTTTTGGGATGCCGATTGAGGGATCAATATCACATTGCTTGGACACAAAGGATAACTCCCCTGCTGTTCTTCAATATATAGAGTTAGGATTAGCACCTCCGAAACTGCAGCACTCCCTCAGTACTACACTGGATTGTCAGCCTGGATTTTTGTGCTCAAGTCTGGAGTGGGACTTGAACCCACAGCCTTCTGACTCAGAGGTGAGAGTGCAACCAACTGAGCTATGGCAGGCAAGAACAAGGCCACACACCACCCCTACGTTTGACTTGCAGGCTACAGTTGATGTCAGCTATGCTACTAAATGTATGGTGCCGAGTCTGCACATTTTTGAAAAGTCGCACAGGAGTACAAAATCAAATCAGCAGCACAGTTTAGTGTCACATTTTTGTGACCAAATGAATATGCAGAGGATTCCTAAAGTCAAAAGGAGGCCACACTTGCATCATTCGATGCTGCTACTTACTGTCTTCAATTGGAGTTCCACAACCAGCACACTTAGAATTCTGAGCAGCTACAATAGTTTCTCTCCTGCAATTGCAAACATTAAAAAAAAAGCATTTAATACGATTGACAAAAAGCACTTCTGATTCTTGCTTTGATCTAAAAATAAATTTGCTAAATAACTTTACTTGTGAACAGATGTACCTTATACAAGCTAGGGAAAGGAAGCCAATTTCAGGTGGACACAGTTTCCAGGTTAATTCAAATACAGCATACCTAGCACAAAAGGAAGATGGTTTGTGGTTGTTGGAGGCCAAATCAGCTCAGCCCCAGGAGTTCCTTAGGGTAGTGTCCTGGATCCAACCATCTTCAGCTGCTTCAAATGACTTGCCCTCCATCATTAGGTTGGAAGTGAGGGTGTTCACTAATGATTGTTATGGATTGGTACTGAATATCATACATTCGCAACTCCTCAGGTACTGAAGCAGTCCATGTCCATATGCAGCAAGACCTGGACAACATCCAGGCTTGGGCTAATAAATGGCCAGTAACATTCACACCACACAAGTGCCAGACTATGACCATATCCAACAAGAGAAATCTAACCATCTCTCCTCAACATTCAACAGTATCACTGAATCCCACCACTAACATTTTGGGGGGGTCGGTTACCATTCATAAGTAACAGCACTGGAGCAGCCATATAAATACTGTGGCTACAGGAGCAGGTCAGATACTGGGAATTCTGCAGCAAGTAACTCACCTTCCGACTCCTCAAAGCCTGTCCACAATTTGCAAGACACAAGTCAGGAGTGTGATAGAATACTCTCCACTTGCCTGGATGGGTGAAGCTCCAGCAATTCAAGAAGCTTGACACCATCCATGACAAAGCAGCCTGCTTGATCAACACCCCATCCACTATCGTAAACATTCACTCCCTCCATCATCTCATAGCAGCAGCAGCGTGTACCATATACAAGATGCAGTGCAGCAACTCACCATGCCTCCTTTGACAGCACCTTCCAAACCCTTAACTTCTTGCACCTAGAAGGACAAGGGCAGCAGACATATGGAAACACCACCTGCAAGCTCCTCTCCAAGCCACACACCATCCTGACTTGGGACTATAATAGCCGTTCCTTCACTGTGTCAAAATCCTGGAACTCCCTTCCTTAACAGCACTGTGGGTGTACCCGTACCAGATGGACTGCAGCGATTCAGGAAGGCAGCTCACCAACACCTTCTGAAGGGCAATTAGGGATGGCAAATGCTGGCCTTGCCAGTGACACTCAACCCATGAAATGAATAAAAAGTTCAGAGTTTTATTATTGTAGATAGGAGGCCACCAGTCCTTAAACAGCTGATTGGACAACTACTCTTCACTAATCCTCTCCTAGAGGAGCTGAATTTTTAGTAAGATTGATTTCTCATTCAAAGGCTTAGGCATCAAGATCTTAACGTTATCAAACTTTGAAACAATAGGGGGCAGGATCTGATTCATACCTTTTCAAGAGCATAGTGAAGCTGTCACAGTACATTTTCTGGAAAATTGCCCAGGAATGTCCTATTCACAAAAAGCAGGGCAGATCTGACCAATTTGTGCCCCAGTCTACTCTTGATCAAAGTGATGGAAGGTGTTGTCAGTGCTATCAAGCAGCACTTACTCATCTATAACCTGCTCACTGATGTTCCGCCAGGGCCACTCAGCTCCAGATCACATTTCAGCCTTAGCCCAAACAGATTTAAAAAAAAAAGCTGAATTCCAGAAGTGAGGTATGAGTGACAAAACAGCATTTGACCGAGTGACGTATCAAGGAGCCCTAGCAAAATTGAAGTCAGTGGGAAATCGGGAAAAAACGCTACACTAGTTGAAGGCCAATCTTCAGCCCAGGACATTGGTACAGGAATTCTTCAGGGTAGTGTTGTAGCCTCAACCATCTTCAGCTGCTCAATGGCCTTCCCTCCAGTGCAAGGTCAGAAGTGAGAATGTTTGCTGATAATACAGTATTCAGTACCATTTGCAACTCCTCAGGTACAGAGTAGTCTATACTCACATGCAGCAAGACCTGGACAACATTTCAAGTTTGGGCTAAGATTTCAAACAGATCTAGCAACTCAAACTGGGCACCCATGAGGTGCTGTGGGCCATCAGCAGAACTGTATTCAACCACAATCTGTAACCTCATGGCCTGGCATATCCCCCACTCTACCATTACCATCAAGCTGGGGGACCAACCCTGATTATGTGAATGTCAAACAGCAGACACAGCATGCAATAGACAGGGCTAAGCGATCTCACAACCAACGGAGTGTGTAACGGAGCCACTCATCTCATGATTCCTCAAAGCCTGTTCATTTGCAAGACACAAGTCAGGTGTGTAATGGATAACTCTCCACTTGCCTACATGGGTACAGCTCCAACACAAGAAGCTCTACACCACTTGATTGGAACCCCATCCACCACCAATGCACATTGGCTGCAGTGTGTACCATGTACAAGATGCACTGCAGCAACTCACCAAGGCTCCTTAGACAGCACCTTCCAAACCCTCAACCTCTACCACCTAGAGTGGTAGATCGTAGCTGTGCAGTCCTGCCACATCCAGTCATGAATGGTGATGAACAATTAAATAAACAGGAAGAGATGGCTCCACCAATATCCCCATGCTCAATGACAGGGGAGCCCAGCACATCAATGTGAAAAGACAAGGCTGAAGCATTTGCATTCATCTTCAGCTAGAAGTGCCAAGTGGATGATCCATCTTGGCCTCCTCCGGAGGTCCCCAACACAGATGTCAGTTTTCAGCTAATCCAAGTCACTCCACGTGACATCAAGAAATGGCTGAAGGCATTGGATACTGCCAAGGCTATGGGCCCTGACAACATCCCAGCAATTGTACTGAAGACTTGTGCTCCAGAACTAGCTGCACCCCTAGCCAAGCTGTTCTACTACTGCTACAACACTGGCATCTACCTGGCAATGTGGAAAATTGCTCAAGCATGTCCTGTACACAAAAAAGCAGACCCAATTATCCAACCCAATTATTGCCCTATCAGTCTATTCTCGATCAGCAAAGCAATGGAAGGGGTAGTTGACAGTGTTATCAAGCAATACTTGCTTGCAATAACCTGCTCTCTGATGCTCAGTTTGGGTTCTGCCAGGGCCACTCAGCTTCTGACCTCATTACAGCCTTGGTCAAAACATAAACACAAGAGCTGAACTCCAGAGGCGAGGAGAGTGTGACTGCCCTTGACATCAAGGCATTTGACTGAATATAGCATCAAGGAGCTCTAGCACAACTGGAGTCGATGGGAAGAGGAAAACTCTCCACTGATTAGAGTCATACCTAGCACAAAGATGGTTGACATTGTTGGAGGTCTCAGTCCCAGGACATCACTGCAAGAGTTCCTCAGGGTAGTGTCCAAGATCCACACATCTTCAACTGCTTCATTAAAAAGGACCTTCCCTCCATAATAAAGGTCAGAAGTGGGGTTGTTCACTGATGACTGTATAATGTTCAACATCATTCGCGACTCCTCAGATAATGAAGTAGCCCATGTCCAGAAGCAGCAAGACCTAAACATCCAGACTTGGGCTGGTAAGTGGCAAGTAACGTTCGTGCCATATAAGTGCAAGGCAATGACCATCTTCAGCAAGAGAATTTAACCATCTCTCCTTGAGATTCAAAGGCATTCTTCTTTGGCCTCCTTATCTCAAGAGACAATGGGTAAGCGCCTGGAGGTGGTCAGTAGTGTGTGGAGCAGCGCCTGGAGTGGCTATAAAGGCCAATTCTAGAGTGACAGGCTCTTCCACAGGTGCTGCAGAGAAATTTGATTGTCAGGGCTGTTACACAGTTATACCATCACTGAATCCCCCACTAACATCCAGGGGGTTACCATTGAACAGAAACTGAACTAGAATAGCCATATTAATACTGTATAAATAGGTAGCAAGAGATGTCAGAGGCTGGGAACTCTGTGGTAACTCACCACCTGACTCCTCAAAGCCTGTTCACCATCTGCAAGGCACAAGTCAGGAATGTGATGGAATACTCTCCACTTGCCTGGATGGGTGCATTTCCAACACAAGAAGCTGGAGAGCACTTGACTGGAACCCCATCTACCACCTTCAACATTCACTCTGTCCACCACCAATGCACAGTGGTAGCAGTGTGTATCATGTACAAGAGGCACTGTAGCAACTCACCAAGACTCCTTTGACAGCACCTTCCAAACCCTCTACCTCTACCACCTAGAAGGACAAGGGCAATAGATGCATGGGACCACCACTACATGCAAGTTCCCCTCCAAGCCACACACCATCCTGACTTGGAACTACATTCCTTCACTGCTGCTGCGTCAAAATCCTCAAACTCCTTTCCTAACAGTACTGTTGGTGTACCTACACACCAAGGACTGCAGCAGTTCAAGGCAGCAGCTCACCACCATCCTTTCAAGGGCAATTAGTGATGGGCAATAAATGTTGATCTGGCCAGCAATGCCCACATCCCATGAAGGAGTTAAAAAAAAAAGTGGCAAACATTCATGCCACACAAGTACAAGATAATGACCATTCCCAACAAGAGAAGCTAACCATCTCACCTTCAACAGCATCACCGTCACTGAATTCTGCACCAACATCCTGGAGGTTACCAGTGACCAGAAATTTAACTGGACCAGTCATATAAATACTGTTGCTACAAGAGCAGGTCAGAGGTTGGGAATTCTGCAGCGAGTATCTCACCTCCTGACTTCCCAAAGCCTGTCCACCGTCTACAAAAGGTAGAAGTCGGAGGAGCATGATGGAATACTCTCCACTTGCCTGGATGCGTGCAGCTCCAACACTACTCAGGAAGCTAGACACCATCCAGGACAAAGCAGCCTGCTTGACCAGTGCCTCAACGACCATCAGTGCACAGTGTGCACCATCTACAATATGCACTGTAGCAACTTGCCAAGGTTCCTTTGACAGCACCTTCCATACCTACAACCTCTACCATCTGGAAGGACAGGAGGAATAGACACATGGGAACACCACCTGCAAGTTCCCTTCCAAGTCACATACCATCCTGACTTCGAACTACATTACCGTTGCTTCACTGTCACTGGGCTGACTATCTGGAAGTCCCCCTCTAACAGTACTGTGGGTGTACCTACACCACATGGACTGCAGCAGTTCAAGGAGGCAGCTCATCAACTTCAAGGGCAATTGGGAATGGGAAATAAATTCTGGCCTTGCTAACACCCACATCCCATGAATGAATATTAAAGTTTATGCACTACAGCACTGGTTCAAATTCGGATTCTGGGATCCCAAATTTATCAAGGCTCAGCATTCTACAATTAAATCTGGTTTTCCCCCAACTAGTCATAGATTTCTGAATTGCATCGGAGTCTAAAATTGCCAATTTAGAGAAACTGAGTGGAACACCATTAGCACTAGGAGCTGACTCTCCCAATCCAAAATGAATGGTCCTTTTTCACTGGTAAAAAAAGATATTTTGCAGTACACCAGTTGGTGGTTTGGACAATCAGAATGCAGTGCAGATATGTATCCCTATCATCCTGCAACCCAAGTCCCCAAGCAGTGCACACTTTCCATTGTGAGTGACTGCAAACCTGTAACAGAATGGAGTAAGGCAGGAATGAATGGGTTACAGGAGCTTTTCCTTGTTTTGTTAACCAAAAATGTAAACAGTACACATGAGATTGAAGGTACATGAAATATTAAAGAAACATTGTACAGGACCTGCACTACTCCTTGAAGTGCACGGTTATACAGAGATGCACAAACTGAATTGTTAGATTGAAATCTTGAAAGGTCTGCAGTGCTCCCCACAAAACACTGCTCACCCTGCCTAAAAGCACAGTAAATAACCTTACATCATGCTTGACAGCAAGCGGAGCTTCAAGTCTCTCTAGGAACAGAGTCCACTTATTTCAACCTCAATATAACTATCCTTGCTCCTATCACCATCATCTAGGAATTTTTCTCCTCATATCAAAAGCTATCTTGAAACCTCTATTAGGTCACCTCTTAATCTTCTCTGTTCCAAGGAGAACAGCCCTAACTTTTCCAACTTCTCCTCGTTACAGAAACTGAAGTCCTTCATTCCTGTTAACATCCTGGTAAACCTCCTCAGAACCCCGAGGCCTTTACATCTTTCCTGAAGTGTGGTGTCCACAATTACCCACGAGACTCAACCAGTGACTTGAAAAGTTCTAGCATGCTCTCAGATCTTATATTCTACTCTATTTATAAACCCAAGTAACCCATATGCTTTAACCATCTCAATTTGCCCTGCACCTTCAAAAGGATGTGTGTATATAGATACACAGGTGCCTCTGCTCATCTACACTTTTCAATGTCATGCCATTGATAGGTAAATGTCTTTCATATTAAATTGTAAATTTGAGTTAATTAAATACAGCAATTTGCAGGCAGGAAAGCTGCCAGATGTTGATAAAAAATTTACCAGTTCACTAATGTAATTGAGGGGAGAGAATCTGTGGCCTAGCCCATACACAATTCCAGACCCACAATATGCAATTGACTCAATACCCTCTGAAATAGCAAGCACCAATTTCTGAGGGGAGTCAAGAGTGGAAAACAAATGTAGGCTTTCCAACATCATCCACATTCAGTCATAATATAAAAGACTATAATCCAACATCCACATAATGCTTGGATGAGACAGAACCATACTAAATGAGTGTCACTCTTATTTCAGAGTTCCAGTTTTCTTTTAAAAATATATTTCAATCCCAGACTACAAGTCTCATTAGTAACCCAAGCAAACTAATGCTGAATACTAGTAAAAGATAAATCTGCCAATTAATAAGTAATACTTCAGCAAGATGTTTAGCCCACTTAGCCATTCTTCAGTTAAGAACAATTACTAGTCTTCAGAATGAACAAGGAGCTTTAAATAAATTTACCCATTACTGAAAATGAATTTTACTAGATTAAAAAACAATTTGACATTAAGCGTAATGTTTTAAACCTCTTTCCACAAAGTTATTTAAACCAATTAACAAAATTACCTCTCAACTGATGTTTTACTCCACCATGTGCAAGCAATGCTTGCATTACTTGTGCTGGAAGCTATATCTGACTTTACGTACCTCTGTGGTACATGGATGAAGAACAGAATTTGAAAGCGAGGTGGGGCCCAGTCTGCAGTTCCCCTCAATCGGGAGTTTAGCTTGAAGTCTGCCGTTAAATCCACTGATTCTTCAGCACCAGGCAAAGTGCCCTTCAGAGGAAGAAACTGGGGCAGGAGGAGTGGAAGAAAAAACATTAACTACATCAATCTTAAAAAAAGGTGGAATCTGTCCTATGCAGTAGGCTAGTCCATCAGGATGGTCTATACCTTCAACATTAATTAATCTTTCAGTTTACAGATACTATCAGATATGTTGCAGACTGCCAGCATTTTCTGTTTGCAACAGCGATGGGATCTTGGTCAGGTGCCTGCTGAGATTAACCGGGCTTAGTATTTGGGATCACTGTTGGCTTCAGCTTATTCATGCTGCTAGCTCTTATATCCACATTTTTAACAAAAATTCATTTCATCCAACATCAGTGCCGCTTGTATGGTCATCTTATAAACTACAAAAGTGCCAGCAACAATGGACCGAGCAATGTCAAACTGTGCAGTGAGTTTTGCCATTAGTGTGAATCAAAAATCAGGCCCAGCATGGAAGTTACTCCAAAATCTGCACCACAGGCTGCTGGCTAGATTTGGCAAACTCCACATAGCAACAAGTAAGGACAGGCTGGAGAGTTTGCTTTGGTGCAATTCTGACCAGAAATCAATAGAATTAATGCCAGCCTACACCATACAATATATTCTACTTCATTTTTAAGAGTATAGGTCTACAAAAGCAGAAATTTTAACAAGGGAAAAAAAGTTAGACAACTTGGAAGTTTAAAAAAATGCAAAGTATGGACTACAGTGCAACTGGTTTAAGAATGGGTCTACTGGGCCATTGAAAACAGACCCCTGGAAGAAGCAGTCAATGAAGTACGTTTGAAGTAGTGCTCCTGTACACAACACTCCCCATATTGTTCAGGTCATGAAGGGCTTCATTTGTGCAGTAACTTTAATTAAAAAACCCACAACAGCACAAGGGGAGGAGGAGGAGCTGGAAAATTTCAGAATTCGGGAAGTACACAGCAGGTCAAGACACAATCAGAATAAGGGTCCACACTTGTTCTCACTATGGATGCTACCAACATTTTCCATTTCAATTTCCATCATCTGCTTTTGTAACTTTTTGTTCATCTTAAAACAAGTCAGCTGTGGCTCAGTTATTAGCAATCCTGCCTTGATGTCAGAAGGTTGTGGGTTCAAGTTGCACTCTAGAGAAACTGGAGCACATTATCTAGGCTAACACACCAATGCAGTGCTGAGGAAGTGCCACACTGTCAGAGGTGCCATCTTTTTGGATGAGACACTAAAATGGCAGCCTTGTCTGCCCACAGGTGAATGTAAAAGATCCTACGGCATGAATTTGAAGAGGAGCTAGGGAGTTCCCCTGGCCACTATTTATGCCTCAACCAACATTTTAAAAAATTGCTGTTTGTGGGACCATGCTGTACACAAATTGGCTATGTTTCCTACAGTACAACACTGACTGCAATTCAGAAGCACTTCATTGATTGCAAGTGCTTTGTGTTGTCCTATCATGAACGATGCTTTCTAAAACAAGTCTCTTTCAAATGACCCTTGACTCAAACTCTATGTCTGACAAATCATTTACACACTGCAACGAGGAGAGGGTAGAAAGAACTGACTAGAGTCCCACTGTCGCTAACTGATTACCCAGTTAAGCAATGGAAGACATGTAGGATTGAGATTCTCCCCCCCGCCCCCCTCCCAAAGGTCACATTCTTACGTGCCTTCCATTACTATGCAGTTGAGTGCATGTCCACCAGTTAATTTGCAAAACAGGTGGCAGTGCAGCTGGTGACCAACAATTTACATGCGTACGATGCCATTATTGCAGAAACAAAACAAAAATATCAAGGCCTTACACTTAAAATATTCACCAAGCAGAAGAATTAGGAATGATCAAAAACCACAAAGAGGGGAGTTTTGAGGAGAGTTCTAACAGCAGGGAGAGAAGTGGTGATGCTTTAAAGGTTTTAGGCAAGGTGTTCCAGACAGTAGGGCTGAAATAGGCAATGACTCTACCAAAGGTGGAGAGAAGGCTAGAGGGGAAAGGGTCAGGAGGTCAGAGTCACAGACCAAAGAATTCAGCTGAGACATATGGCTACAGCAGATTGCACAGGTAGAATTGGGCAAGGTTGTTTGGAGTCAGAGAGGAAGATTTGTGAATAAGGATCACACTAGAAATGGGGACAAATGATCTTACTTCAGTCAGAAGGATGAGGATTCTGGTTCCACTTCAGACGAGAGCTCAGTCCAGGCTGACACTCCAGTGCAGACCTGAGGGAGCTTTGCACTGTCAGAAGTGCCTTTAATGTTGAGACATTAAACCAAAGTCCCATCTGCCCTCTAAGTCAATGCAAATGACCCACGACACTGTCCTGGGCAATATTAATCACTCAAACAAATTATCTGTTCATCACATTGCTATTTGTGGAGCCTTACTGTACACAAATTGGCTACTGCATTTACAACATTTAAAAATAGTGACTACACTTAAGATACTTCATGGCTGTGAAGTGCACTGGGATGGGTCATGAAAGGGACTTTTTCCTTCTGGGTTTGTTTTCAAAAGTAAAAAAAATTATTCACATTAGCCAATGCTCAATTGGAATATCCCATTCAGTATTCCAAGGAAGAACATTCCAACCTATGAGCTACATACTTTATCCAGCACCTTCTCCACTGTGTCAAGGTGATGTACTTCAGTCTCCAGGGGCAACCATGTCATCCTGAATGATTTAAATAGTCGGCGAGCTAAATATTCAGCAGATAAACAGTGCCTGAAACCAAACAAAAAAAACATTGGTATTTTAAACATTTGGCTATAGCACTGCAAACAGGATGGTTAGGATGCAACAGTTTTTGCAATTGGAAGCCTGTGACCAGTGATGTACTGCAGGGATCGGTGCTGGGACCCTTGCCTTGCTGTTTGTAGTGTACATTAATGATTTACATGTGAATATAGGAGGTATGATCAGTAAGTTCACAGATGACATGAAAATTGGTGGGGTTGTAAATAGTGAGGAGGAAAGCCTTAGATTACACGACGATATAGATGGGCTGGTAAGATGGGCAGAGCAGTGGCAAATGGAATTTAATCCTGAGAAGTGTGAGGTGATACATTTTGGGAAGACTAACAAGGCGAGGGAATATACAATGGATGGTAGGACCCTAGGAAGTACAGAGGGTCAGAGGGACCTTGATGTACTTGTCCATAGATCACTGAAGGCAGCAGCACAGGTAGATAAGGCGGTTAGGAAGGCATATGGGGTACTTGTATTCTATGCCTTGGCTAATAAAGGCAAGAGCAGGGAGGTTATGATGGAGTTGTATAAAACACTAGTTAGGCCACAGCTGGAGTACTGTGTACAGTTCTGGTCACCACACTATAGGAAGGATGAGAGTGCACTGGACAGGGTGCAGAGGAGATTCACCAGGATGTTGCCTGGGCTGGAGCATTTCAGCTATGAAGAGACTGGATAGGCTAGGGTCATTTTCCTTAGAGCAGAGAAAGCAGAGGGGGGACCTGATTGAGGTATGCAAAATTATGAGGCGCATAGATAGGGTAGATAGGAAGAAATGTTCCCTTAGCGAAGGAATCAATAACCAGGGGGCACAGATTTAAGGTAATGGGCAAGAGGTTTAGAGGGGATTTGAGGAAACACATTTTCACTCAGAGGGTGGTTGGAATCTGGAACACACTGCATGAAGGGTGGTAGAGGCAGGAACCCTCAACATTTAAGAAGTATTTAGATGAGCACTTGAAACACCATAGCATGCAAGGCTACAGGCCAAGTGCTGGAAAATAGGATTAGAATAGATTAGGTGCTTGATGGCCGGCATAGATACGATGGGCCGAAGGCCTGTTTCTGTGCTGTGTAACTATGACCATCAGACAAGGTTGTGCAGTAACAATTAAAAAGTACCAGGGCCTTGTGTGTAAATTAGCTGCTTTGTTTACCTAGTAATTACTACATGGGGCATTTCTGAAATGTGATGAGCTGCTCAATAAATTCTCACAGGAAAGGAGAATGAAAATATTGTTTGATCAAATAACAGGTAAAACTCAAGCCAAATCTAGCCTTCTGGAGAGGAAAAGTTTGAGATATGCAATAGAACAGATGTTCTAAAATGCTCAGATCAGGCCCCACTAAAACTTTTTGTACCTTGTTAGAATTATGTTCCCAAGGAGCCCTGGAAATATTCTTCTTTCCCTTTTCAGAATGTGTAAGTTTTAGACACAGTTGGTATATTTTCCATAAATTTGCATTTAAACTCAATTAACACTTCTTGTCCTCCAACTGACTTAAAAGAATTTCCACAAATGGAGAATGGCAGCAGTTTAAAAAGGTAGCAGAGTTGGTGGCATCCAGACTTGTACTATAGCAGGAGTCAACATTTCGATGTTAGAGTCTTTTCTCGAGGTTTACCTGTTTTCAGCGGGTCCGGAGGCTTGTGACAAAGCAAGAGTGCACCAGCTAGGAGAGAGGCTGTCTTGTTCCAGGTTCAGTTAAACTCTGCTGTGTATCTTCAAGCTGTCTTGTGTGTAATTCAGAAAGCCTGGACCAGCCAGTCAGTCATGTGACCTGGTTTAACCACTTCTGCATTTGTGGATTCTATCATCTCAGCAGTCCCTGGAATGTGACTTTCCTTACACCTTCAATGTCTGGTGATCAAAATCCATTTGGACCAGGGAGTAGTTCTTTGTCTCCCCAAGCACTCTTCGTCTTTAAGCATACAAATATCCTTCCAGCCAAGTGTCTGGTGCTGTCTTGTAAAACAAGTCATTTCTTCACTCCAGCAACAGTTTAAAAATTGATAAAATTAATATGCCTCATTCTTGGCAGATGGGTGTCTTCACGACACCTTTACACCCAGCGAAATGAAATGCAACTTTAAAAAAAAGATTAAAAAGGGACTAGAGAAGACAAATGCAGGAAAATACACATGCATCTCTCATTCAGAAAACCTAACAGTTGTTATAGCCTGTCTTTTCTTGGTAGAAGTGCTGCTTGAAACTGCCCTTTTTGGCATCCCAATAAACATGTAGTTTTTGGTGAAGTTTTTCAGTTTGCACATTTCCATGACTGTCTCGGGTGTCTTTGTTCTTGTTGAGGTCTGCAGGGGGAGGGTTAGATTTAATTAGTCCTAAGTTGAGTTCTGCTCAGGGGTGGTGGCAGTGGGCAATTCCACTCAATGCTCTTTGTGCTTTGATGAGTCATGCAAGGGCTTTTCACCTTAGGGGATGGCTGGCTGGCTCCCTTTTTCCTGTGGGAGAGGATTATTTGCCAATCTTCCCTTTGTCCTCTGGGACACTCCTGCTTGCAGGCATTTACCCAGATTCTACTACACTCCCTTGCAGTACTTGGACGAGTTGAGGCATCACCCTCAGTTTCTGCCCTCGAGGACTTTGTCTCTGCAGTTTCCTGTAAACGCTGTTAGCCACTCTGGTGGTGTGCTTCTAGTGTCTGCATTTACATAGGAGGATTTGGGGTCTAACTTTTCAAATATTTCAGGGTTGGCTGACCAGATAATAGGGGTTTCCATTTGGGATTCCTCCCAGACTTCCTTTAACCTGTCCTCCTGGCCCCTTTTCTTTTTAACCTTTTGCCAGCCTTGTGCCTGCCTCTCCCCTTTTGTTCTTGGGAAGATTCCCTTACAGTTCACCAACCCTCTGCTGGGGGCAGTGGGGGGTGCCCTCCAAACACCAATATAGGACTTCGGGGTGCAGATTTCACTGTAGGTTGGAGTTTCCCCTCAACCTGGGCACATGGAGTACTGCAGGAGTTGCCCCACCATATTGGAGTAGTTTTGGTCAGTCAAACTGCTGTCTTATGTGGGCTTTGGTTTTTCATATACCAACCTGTACAGCCACTGTAATCTCATGGCCATTCTTAATATTTCTCTCTGGTACCTCTGCGGCACCACTAAGTGATGAACCGCTGTCCACTCCTTGTTCTCAGGTCTGAGAGAACTCCATTTCCTCATCAATACCTTATTCTTTAAATCATAGCAATCAGGGACTCCCTCTGCTTCAATTTCAGTCTGGGCAGCCTATGCCAACGCAATACTGGGTCAGCTAACTGATCCTCAACTAGGGAAGATCCATTTACCTCATTCCCTGGGTCTAACTTTCCAAAGAAAGTCTCGGACAGAGACCTCATGGTCATCTGCCTGCAGTGCCAATTCAGTCTCCTCTGGGGAAGCTGACTTGATCATGGCCTGATCCACTACATATTCAAGGAAACTGCAGGGGACCGTTTCCTGCCACTGCCCTGTCTCCGACCTCCTGCGGTCTCTCACTATTGGAAAAGCTACCACCTTTGTCCTTGCCAAATCATTACCTAAGAGCAAGTCAACCTTGTTCATAGGCAAGCTCAGGACAATCCCCATGGTTCCAAAACTAGGCCACACTCCAAGTGCACCCAGTATAAAAGGTACAGGCATACACTGCCCCCCCCAATATCATTCACCATTCTGGTGTTTACTGCACTCTCTGGGGGCAAGGTCAGGCCTTTTCCCTGTAAAAGGGATCTAGTGGCCTATGTCCTTGAGAATTACTGTGGGCTTGCTTGCCCCACTCAAGGAGTACAGTTTACTCTCCCTTCAGACACAAAATCCTGATAACATTCAGGAATTGTATTAAATTTTCTTTCACTTGCAGCCGTAAGCTTCCTGGGTCTCACTCTTACTGCAGTTAAAGCCACAGCTGGTTTTGCTGTGCTTTCCATCAGGTTACTGTCTTCACTGAGCAGGTGTGCCCTGATTAACCCTACAGGTTTTCTCTTTAGATTCCAGCAGTTAGCTCTTAAAATGCCCTGCTTTATTACAATAGAAGCACACAAGTCTCATTGCTACTTGCAGCACCTTCCTTTTTGGTTGGAGGGGGCCCCCCTCCCCCATATGTCTCCTGCTTTTCTTTCCCTCCCAGGACTGCTTGGGCTTTTGTTAACTTCCCACAAACTCAACCAGCACTGCAGCTTGCCAGCCTTTATGAACCTTCTGTTCCTCTACATGTGTTTTTATGGAGAGTGGGAGTGTGTTTTTAAAATTCCTCTAGCAATATTACTAAGATTTTCATAGCACTTTAAGAGCCCTTAGCTACTGGTCAAAAGCCAGCTGCTTATTTTGATCAAACTCCAGGTAAGTTTGATCAACTTGCTTCGAGGGTTCTAAACTTCTGGTGATAGTACCAGAAGCCTAACTCATATGCCCCGAGGATAGCATTTTTTGTCAGTCCATAATTGGATGAACTCTCATCTGGCAACATGGAATAAACTTCATGGGCTTTTCCAGTTAGCTTGCTTCATAGCAAGAGAGTCCAAGCCTCAGCTGGCCATTAACTGCCTTGCCAGTTTTCAAAAGACAAAAAACACTTTCACGTCTCCCTTATTGACTTTTGGGGCCTGTTGGGAGAGTTTTTAAACAATTCTGTACCCAACCCTGAATTGCACTCCTCCATATTGGCCATGCTTTTACTGGGGTTACTCGGTCATCCCCTAGTTAACTCAAGTCATCTCAGCTCCCTTTCTTTGCATTCTTTCTGGAATGTTCTTTCTTTCTCTCGCCCCCCCTTACTTAGTCTCTCTTTTTTCTTCTTTCCCTGTCTAATTCAAGTTTCCTCTGTTCCAATTGTATCTTTGCTAGCAATGCCATGTCTGGGTCTTCGTCTAACCCTGTTCCTGCTTCAGATTCAGGGGAAAAATGGTTGGCCACTAGCCTTAGGTTTCAGACTTCCTAGCCTTGCCACGTACAGTGATCCCAAGCTGCTCAGTCATTTTTCTCAACTCCTCCATAGACAGTGCTTTTAACTTATCCCAAGTTACTTCACCCTGGCTTGAGGAGCTACTAGCTTCAGTCGCAGACATGTTAGTATTCAATCACAAGAAAACCTATATTGAAATCTTCTTTATTTGGGATCACTGACTTCCCACCTCCAATTTCCTCGTTTGTTTATGGGTCAAATCCAGGACGCTAGCCCCCAAATCTCTGTTACGACCAAGAGATGGGGTCTAGGGGTTCCTTTCAGCCTTTGTCTGGTCGAACAGCAACAGGGTTTAATTTTAGAAACACCATGTTTTTAGCTCCCCCTCAGTGAATCCTTGTTCACCTCTTTCCAATTATAAGGCAAAGAAATCAGACAGGCTTTCTTAGATTTAAACAAGAAAGGTGGAAGTTCATTAATGGGCGGCACAGTGGTTAGCACTGCAGCCTCACAGCTGCAGGGACCCGGGTTCGATTCTGGGTACTGCCTGTGTGGAGTTTGCAAGTTCTCCTTGTGTCTGCGTGGGTTTTCTCCGGGTGCTCCGGTTTCCTCCCACAAACCAAAGACTTGCAGGTTGGTAGGTAAATTGGCCATTATAAATTGTCACTAGTATAGGTAGGTGGTAGGGAAATATAGGGACAGGTGGGGATGTTTGGTAGGAATATGGGATTAGTGTAGGATTAGTATAAATGGGTGGTTGATGGTCAGCACAGACTCGGTGGGCCGAAGGGCCTGTTTCAGTGCTGTATCTCTAATCTAATCTAATCTTAAACTCCAATTCAGTTAACGACTACGCGACGAGACCATGCAATAAAAAACACATGCAGATAGAGACAGAAAAAAGTAGAAGGAAGTAAGGGGGAAAAGTTTGAGACAATATCTGGTAGTTACAGTCCTTTGAGTTTGATGTTGAGTCTTTGGTTGTCAGTAAGTCTTGCTGTTTGTTGGAGCCCAGTGCACGCTTCAACTTGTTTCGATGTCAGAGTCTTTAAGGTTTGCGTCTCTTCAATGGGTCTGGAGGCTTGTGAGAAAGAGAGAGAGCATCAGCCAGGAGAGGCTGTCCTGTTCCAGGTTCAGTTACACTCTGCCATCTGTGTCTAATTCAAAATGCCTAGACCAGCTGATTAGTCATGTGACCAGCTGGTTTAACCAATTCTGCTTTTGTGGATTCTATCATCTCAGCAAATCCTGGAATGCAAGCTTCCTTACACCTTTTATGTCTAATCAAAATCCATTTGGGTTAACTGGACCAGGGAGTAGTTCTTTGCAAGCATGGTCTCTTAGCGTGCAAATGTCCTTCCAGCCAAGAGTCTGGTGTTGTCTTGTAACAAGAAGTCATTTCTTCACTCCAGCAACAGTTTAAAAATTAATGGGCATGACAAAATTAATATGCCTCAATTTCAAAATTTGCAGATGATATGAAACTTGGAAACATTTTGAAGTTCTGCACTATCCCCCTCACAGTTCGCAAGGACATAGTTTGTGGAAGGGGTGGACAAGTGGCAGATGAAATTTAATGTAGAGAAATGTGAAGAGATTTGTTTTGGTAGGAAGAACACAGAAAATATGAAAAAGGTGCAAATCCAAAAAGGAAGCAGAGGGACCTTGGTATATGTATGCATGCATGCATGAATCATTGACTGTGGCAAGACAGGTTGTGAGAGCAGTTAATCGACCATACAGCATCCTAGGCTTCATTAATAGAGGCATAGAATACAAAAAGCAAGCAAGTTATATTAAACGTGCATAAAACACTGGTTCAGCCTCAGGTGGAGTATTGTGTCCAGTTCTGGACAGCACACAGTAGGAAAGGCTTTAGAGTGTGCAGAAAGATTCACAAGAATGGTTTCAAGGATGAGGGACTTCTGTTCTGAAAATAGACTGGAGAAGTTGGGACTGTTTTCCTCAAAGGAAAGGAGATTTGATAGAGCTACTCAAAATCATGACGGGTCTGGGCAGAGTAGATAGGGGAAAAAAAAAACTTCCCACTGGTGACAGAATCGAGAACAAGAGGGCACAGATTTAAGGCAATAGGCAAAAGCAATAATGGTGACATGAGGAAAACTTTTTCACGCAACGAGTGGTTAGGATCTGGAATGCGCTGCTTGAGAGGTTAAAATCAAGGCATTCAAGAGGGAATTGGATTGTTATCTGAAAAAAGAATGTGCAGGACTACAGGGAGAAGATGGGGTAAATTGGCACTAGATAAATTGCTCTTTTGGAGAGCCCGTGCAGATGAGATGAGCTAAATGGCTGCCTCCTGTGCTGTAACAATTCTGTGATCAGTTTGAAAAACATTTGTGCCATAATTTGCTTGAAGCGTGAACTGACAATGGCACAGTGAAGTCAATGGAGCATCTGGGACTTTGGTGAAAAGTGGTTGAGGTGGAAAACTGTTGGTCCCAAGGAAATTTAAGAATGAAGGTAAACCTACAAGGAATAGTGAATTAAAGTAAATCAGGTACAGAAAGAGATAGAGAGGAGAAAAAGATTGTGAGTGAGTGAGAAAGAAAATGAGAAGAAAGGTTTAAATTTTAATATCAATTGTTCTCTTTCTGGGCCAGAAAGTAAGCATGGCATTACAGGAATACTAGTACCAGCCCTAACTTTCTGCACCAAGTTTAAATGGCAATTAACATGCAAATGCAGTTATTTCTTGAAACGTTCAGGCAGGAGGTTGACGGCAAGTTGCCATTTTATAGCAAGGCCAACACCTTGTGGCGTTTTGCAATTCACAGGATTGGTCTTCCTCGCCACAGGTTGGACAAATTACACACCAATAATGCATCTGTATTAAAATCTCACCTATTCTTCCACAAAAAGATCTCAAATACACTCAAAGAAATTGTAGTCTTTGGTACTCGAACTGCAGTGTTTCCCCCAGTCTGGAAATTAAAGTCTCCCATCATTACCATTTGTTTGCAACAAGCTTCTGATCCCAGCATGCAATTTAAGCTTCACAATTCTCATCACCAGTGTCCAGACTGCAGGCTTAAAAAAAGGGCAGCAGTTCATATTTATTACAATGGCTTAAAATGTGGCTGGCCAGAGAAGGAAAATGCAAGGAAGTGTCAAACACTATAAAAGTGAGAAAACCTTTACCTTTCTATTGACTTTAATGGACCATCTGAACCAAAAACAAGGTCATCAAATTCTGTAATAAAAAATTATCCACAAAAGTAAGCGAATACGAAACAGTACAGCATTGTTTTCTATCCCTCCCCAAATGGAAGGGAAAAATGTTTGACCTAGCTTAAATAGAGACTGTAATGGTTTAATACACAAACCACCACATACTAAAACATGATCTGTCATAACAAATTAATGGGTCTGTAATGTTAGTTTGTAGCAAAAAATGTGAATGAAAACAAGAGGTACTTCACGAGGGCCTCCTAAGTCCATTTGAAATCAACTTACTCCATTGATTTCTGTTGCCACTATCGGGAGTGATAGCATAAGTCAGTGATCTATCACAATAAACTCACCCTGGGAACACAATCAGCAGCTACAGCTCAGCATCCCGTCATCCATGGTACATGCCTTACATAACACTACTTGCATCACAAAATGTTTCCAATTTTGCAAAAAGATCTTTAGAAGGCCTTGGCAAATTGCTATTACTCAACTGTTACAGATAAAAGATGAATGGCTGACCAGGTCATTTTTTAGGCTGCTTTTATACAAGTGGTCAGCTAACTGCAGACTCAGGGGTGTCCCTCCACAGAATAATCAACACCAGAATCCAGAGCTAGAAGCACTGTAGATCCAATACTGTTAGTTTGATTACTGGCCTTGTTCACATTATGCAGGTGCAGTGGTAAGAGACCACAAGTCGGCAGTTAGCTACACATTTATAATGTAAACACCTCTACACTATAAAGCTGGTCCCATGCACTTGTTCTGTGTTTACATACAATAACAGAGTCCAGAGACCAGCTTCACAATTAAAGTACAGAAGTTGAAAGTACAATACACAAGTTGCTCTCCTAAAAAACAGGAGGCTCCTCCCTCCAAATAATTTGGTAATTATCCCCATTTTCCTAATAGAAGTAAAGCATTTAAAACCTAGTTCTATTCTGACACCTGTACCTATTATCACAAAATCATCATAGGCATCAGCACCAACAACAGCATCACCATTTTGTCTGTCCTCATACAGGGACGTGGAACCAACATCAGAAGACTCATCCAACTGGGTAGCAGAACCACCTGTAAAATAGAAAAACAGGCCAATAGAACCCAACCGATACACCATTTTTCAAAGTCTCTGCCTTGATCACACTAAACACTGCCCCTCTTACTTTGGGTCCACAGTGACAGACAATCTGTCCCTTGATGCAGAGCTTAATACACGCATAGGGAAAGCAGCTACCACCTTTGGCCAACTTACAAAATGCACATGACCACCAAGCTGACCCTTAGGACCAAGCTTGTGTTCTCAACACCTTGCTCTATGGCTGTGAAACATGGGCGACTTACAGCTACTGGGAAAAGCAGCTCAATAATTTCCATCTTGGTTGTCTGCAGCTCATTATAGGTATAACCTGGCAGGACAAAAATCACAAATGTGGCAGTCCTCTCAAAAGGCAGAGTTCCCAAGTGTGTCAGCACTAATCAAACAGGCAGCTTCAGTGGAACACAGTCACATACCCAAGGACCTTCTATATGCAGAGGTAGCTGGGGCCAGACAACTAGTGGGGCACCCAAAGCTCCGCTTCAAGATGCTTGCAAGCATAACATGAAGGCCCTAAATGTTAACTATTGCACTTGGGAATCACTAGTTGGTAAAAGAGGGAAATGGCAACACATTCTGTGGACTGGTGTGCACTACCATGATGACCAATTGCTACAGCAGCTTGGCAACAGGCACCAACGTCAAAACAACTCATCACTTGGCAGCTTCATGTGCAGCACGTGTGGCAGAACCTGCCTCTCAAGGATTGACCTACAGTCAACAAAGGTGCACCAAGAGAAGACACCCCGCTTAAATGGATTGTTTGCTGCGTGTCCATCATCATTTGTAGATTGAAGGAGGGCAACCAATTAATACATTATCTTATTGAACTCCAGAAGCAAGTGCTCACCAGATGTTCAGTTGTCTGGAAGGTTGGAGAATTTACAGAATAAATTGTGGACGACGACCATTTGGCTAGGTGAAAGAAAGTGGGAGGAGGAGAAAAACAGGATCCCAGACAAGACAAGTACTAGGAGAGAATGCAGTCAGATTGGCATGGACACAAAAACCTAGAGACATGAACCAAAAACTAGGAATAGGCAGATGAGACAAACCTAAAAAAGGGAGCGCTAGAAGCATTAGCAATAAGATGCCGTTGGGACTAGGAAGGAACTCTGATATGGGGGTGGGGGAAGTAATCAGGATGACTAAAATCACATGGATGGAAATACATACAACATTCAGGTACAGAGACTGTTAAATAAAGCGTAGACAATAAGTTAGTGGAGGCCTGTAGATCAGAGAATACTGGAAGGAAAAATGTAGTGACTGATTGGAGGTAGAAATCTACAAAGTGAGTTATTTGGAGTAGACAAATACTAAAAGTCAAAGCTGTCAGAGGGTGGGATGCTGTAAATTACAGGAGAGAGAAAATTTTCGCCATGAAGAGATAGGAAGGTTATGAGAGTTATTTTAATGGAGAACTTTACAGAAACTCACTCAATTATAAACTGGCAGTACTGAAGTTGATCAGACTTGGCAGAGTCAAAGCCAGTTAGAACCCTGAAAGGAATAAAACATGCAGGAGTGACAACCCAAGTGGACTGTAGCAAGCCTATGGCATGAGAAAATTAGTCCAAAATGCTCCTGACGAAAGTTCCAGATGAAAGGATATTAAACTCAAAAAAGTAGTGGGGGATTCAGAATAAACCTTGGGACTGGAACACACACAAAAAAAATTTCGGTCAATGTTCACTAGATTAGTTCCGAGTTTGAAAGTTATCAAGATAGACAAAGAGAGCTGGAATTCCATACTTGGTAAGCATTGCATAGTTTGCGATGAGACTGACCAGGGGGAAAATAGCTAAATAAATTTGTAGTATTCACCATCTTACAGAAGAACCATTTCTACAGGTACAACAGATCTTCAAATGTTGGATTATTTTGCTTTACCACAGAGATCACCAACCTATTCGGTGAAGGTGATATGATTTGAAATATACCAGCAAGGCTCCAAGTTGATTTTGCTGACCATCATTGTGCTTGGTTTATTCATCCTGTGCATTATATTTTGTGACTGTCATTTTGGATTTGTATAAAAATAAAACTGAACAAGTGCCATCCATTTTGATTCTAATGAAGTTCGCCTAGCAATAACAAGACAGCTCAATACTTACATTCATAACCACTGTCCACCGAGTTTACGGAGTCAGAATGTGCTTCTCTAATACAAGTGCTCATATTATCTACTGGGGTCTGGATAATTGCCAGGCTACAATCTTCTCCCAGCTCTGCTTGTTCATACATGTTGCATTTCACATTCTCTAGTGCAGCAATTACCATATCAGCAACAACAAGGTGCGTGTTCTCCTGTAAACAGAAGCAGTGACTTCTTTATTGAATGCATGAGTGGCCGAGTCTAAATGATAAACTTAATCCTTAACCCTATTGCACCCTCCCCCAAACCACAACCGCTGCAAAAACCAAATGCTATTTCAACTTGATCAGCATTAAAAAAAGTTGCAAGTTAGTGCTGGGGAAAGGAGGATTTCCCATTTCAGCGACCCAATGTCAGCATTAAGTACATCTTCCTACCCTTTACTTGACTCCATATGAAAAGGTTGAAACTGCTTACTAACAGGAAAAGTCAGTGAATGGTTGAAGTAGAAAATGGTATAACTTAATCTTCTACATGAAGGAAGTGTCTGTTCTCATCATGAAAGAGAGCAGTCCTAGCCCTCAGGAGCTTTCTTACAAGTACAGGAAGGAAATGGCCATATTTTAATACATGGTAATGGTGGTTGGGATTGACATGCCAAAGTCAGCTTAGAATAGCAGAACAAGGAGCCAAGTAGTCTCATTGGTGTCAAACACAGGACTTTGAATTTCCATGTGTCCAAGACTCAGATTATCCCTGAATTACCAATCTTCCGACACTGAATCTAATTAGACTGATGTTCAGAAATGCTCCGAGAAAATTTGAAAAAAGTGGTAATTGAAAAAAATTCAACAAGCATTTAAAAAGACACACACCTACTTGCTCATATCCAGAAAAGGACAGGGAGTCCTACAGGTTTGCCTGGCTGTCATTTATAACAGCAAACATACCTTAGATGTGCTGAAACCCAACACTCTGCACAAATGTTTCCCTGGTAATTTGAGCAAGTGGCATAAGGGTAGCGCATAGAACTGGGGAAACCGGTCATGAGAGCCTCTTTTTTTTTTGCTGGTCCAACCCCAATTCCCCTCAAGCCATCCTCTCTCCTCCATTTTCCTTCACCGGTGTCCCTTTACATTTCCTTTCCCAATACTTATCTATTGAATTTTTACAGCACAAACTTTTCCTGTCTTACTTCAGCTCACCCGATCAATAATTCTTTTTATTCTTTTACTCATACTTATGTAGCTGGGAAATAAATATTCCAGGGTACACAATATTTCACAAAGACAGAATAGCAAAAAAAAAAAGGAAGGGTAGCACTGATGGTAAAGAATGACAATATGGACGAGAGAAAGGATCTGGCCTCAGAAGATCAGGAAGTAGGATCAGTACGGGTGGAAACCCATCTGGTTCACTAATGTCCTTTAGGGAAAGAAATCTGCTTGTCCTTACCTGGTCTGGCCTACATGTGACTCCATACCCACAGCAAGCCACTCAGTTGTACCTAACCACTACGAAGTCAATAAAAAAAGGAATGAAACTGGACAGACCACCCAGCATCGACCTAGGCACCGGAAACGACAATGGCAAACCTAGCCCTATCAACCCTGCAAAGTCCTCCTTACTAACAACTGGGGGCTTGTGCCAAAGTTGAGAGCGCTGTCCCACAGACTAGTCAAGCAACAACCTGACATAATCATACCTTACAGACAATGTCCCAGACACTGCCATCACCATCCCCGGGTATGTCTTGACCCACCAGCAGGACAGACCCACCAGAGATGGCGGCACAGTGGTATACAGTAGGGAGGGAGTTGCCCTGGGAGTCCTCAACATTGACTCTGGACCCCATGAAGTCTCATGGCATCAGGTCAAACATGGGCAAGGTAACCTCCTACTGATTATCACCTACCGCCCTCCCTCAGCTGATGACTCAGTACTCCATGTTGAACAGCACTTGGAGGAAGCACCGAGGATGGCAAGGGCACAAAATGTACTCTGGGTGGAGGACTTCAATGTCAATCACCATGAGTGGCTCGGTAGCACCACAGGACATAGCTGCTAGACTGGGTCTGCAGCAGGTGGTGGGGGAACCAACACAAGGGAAAAAACATACTTGCCCTCGTCCTCACCAATCTGTCTGCCACAGATGCTTCGGTCCATGACTGTATTGGGAGGAGTGACCACCGCACAGTCCTTGTGGAGACAATGTCCCACCTTCACATTGAGGATACCGTCCATCGTGTTGTGTGGCACTATCACCGTGCTAAATGGGATAGATTTTGAACAGATCTAACAATGCAAAACTGGGCATCCATGAGGCACTGTGGGCAATCAGCAGCAGAATTGTACTCAATCACAATATGTAACCTCATGGCCCAGCATATCCCCCACTCTACCATTACCATAAAGCCAGGAGACCAACCCTGGTTCAAAGAGGAGTGCAGGAGGGCATGCCAGGAGCAGCACCAGGCATACCTCAAAATGAGGTGTCAACCTGGTGAAGCTACAACACAGGACTACTTGCATGCCAAACTGCATAAGCAGCATGCGATAGACAGAGCTAAGCGATCCCATAACCAACAGATCAGATTTATGCTCTGCAGTCCTGCCACATCCAGCCGTGAATGGTGGTGGACAATTAAACAACTAACAGGAGGAGGTGGCTCCACAAATATCCCCATCCTCAGTGATGGGGGAGCCCAGCACATCAGTGTGAAAGATAAGGCTGAAGCATTTGCAACAATCTTCAGCCAGAAGTGCCGAGTTGATGATCCATCTCAGCCTCCTCCAGAAGTTCCCAGCATCATAGATGCCAGACTTCAGCCAATTCGATTCACTCTGCATGATATCAAGAAACGACTGAGGGCACTGGATACTGCAAAAGCTATGGGCCCTGACAATATTCTGGCAATAGCACTTAAGACCTGTGCTCCAGAACTTGCCACGCCCCTAGCCAAGCTGTTCCAGTACAGCTACAACACCGGCATCTATCCTGCAACATGGAAAATTGCCCAGGTTTGTCCTATGCACAAAAAGCAGGACAAGTCCAACCCGGCCAATTGCCACCATATCAGCCTAAATCTCAATCATCAGTAAAGTGATGGAAGGTATCAACTGTCGCTGGGTCAAAATCCTGGAACTCCCTTCCTGACAGCACTGTGGGTGTACCTACCTCACATGGACTGTAGTGGTTCAAGAAGGCAGCTCACCACCACCTTCTCAAGGGCAATTAGGGATGGGCAATAAATGCTGGCATAGCCAATGATGCCAACATCCAAGGAAGTTAAGGATTGTATAAGATTAAAAGAAAAGGCCTATACAGTTGCCAGAAATAGTAGTAAATGTGAGGATTGGGAGGATTTTGGAATACAGCAAAGGAGGACCAAGAAATTGATAAAAGGGAGAATAAAATATGAATGTAAACTAGCAAAAAAAACAAAAAAGTCTGTTAAAGCTTCTATAGATATGTAAAAAGGAAATGTTTGGCTAAGACAAATGTGGGTGCATTACAGGCAGAGTCAGGAGAATTTACAAATGGACAATAGAGAAATGGCAGAGAAGCCAAATGATTATGTCTGTCTTCACGGAGGAAGATACAAGAAATCTCCCAGAACAAGAAATCCAAGGGACTAGGGAGAATGAGGAATTGAAGAAAATTAGTATTAGTAAAAAGATTGTATTGGAGAAATTAATGGGGCTGAAGGTTGATAAGTCCCCAGGACCTGGTATTCTACATCCCAGGGTGTAGAAAGTAGCTGCTATGGAGATATTGGATGCATTGATCATCTTCCAAAATTCTATAGATTCTGGAATGGTTCCTGCAGTTTGGAAGGTCAGAAATGTCATCCCACTATTTAAGAAGGGAAGGGAGAAAGAAGAAAAAAAATAGGGAACTAAGACCTGTTGGCCTTACATCAGTAGTAGGGAAAATGCTGGAATCTATTCTAAAGGATGTAATAAATGGACACTTGGATCATAATGATCTGATTGGGCATAGTCAACATGGTATGAATGGGAAATCATTTGACAAACCTGTTTAAAGGTTTTTTTTTTTTTTGAGTAGGTTACCAACAGAATTGATAAAGGGGAGTCAGTGGACTTGGTATACTTGGATTTTCAGAAGGCTTTTGATAAAGTCCCCACAGAAAGTTGGTTGGTAAAATTAAAGCACATGGGATTGGAGGCAACATACTGGCATGGATTAAGGATTTGTTAACAGGCAGAAAACAGTAGGAATGCATGTTGTGAGGAAGATGCAAAGCAGCTTCAAGGGGTTTTGGACAAACTAAGTGAATGGGCAAGAACATGGCAGATGGAATATGATGTGGAAAAATGTGAAGTTATTCACTTTGGTCAGAGTAATAGATGTGCTAATGTGCATTTCTTAAATGGTAAGAGATTAGAAAGTGTAGATGTACAAAGGGACCTGGGTATCCTGGTCAAGAAGTCACTGAAAGCTAACATGCAGGTGCAGCAAGCCATTAAGGAAGCTAATGGTATGTTAGCCTCTATTGCAAGAGGATTGGAGTACAGGAGTTGCAAAGTCTTGTTTCAATTGTATAGAACCTTGGTTAGACCACACCTGGAGCACTGTGTCCAGTTTTGGTCCCCTTACCTTAGGGATGATATTATTGCCATAGAAGGAGTGCAACGAAGGCTCACCAGACTAGTTCCTGGGATGGCAGGACTGTCCTATGGAGAGATTGGGGAAACTGGGCCTGTATTCTCTAGAGTTTCAAAGAATGAGAGGTGATCTCATTGAAACCTACAAAATATTTAAAAGGTATAGACAGGATAGATGCAGGCAAGATGTTTCCCCTGGTTGGGGAGTCCCAAACCAGAGGACACAATTTCAAAATAAAGGGGGAAGCCACTTAGGAATGAGATGAGGAGAAATTTCTTTACTCAGAAGGTTGTGAATCTTTGGAATTCTTTACCCCAGAGGGCTGTGGAAGCTCAATTATTAAGTATGTTTAAAGCGGAGATTGACATAATTCTAAATACCAATGATTTAAAGGGATATGGGGATAGTGTGGGAAAAAGGCATTGAAGTGGATGATCAGCCATGATCGTATTGAATGGTGGAGAAGGCTCAATGGGCTGAATGGCCAACTCCTGTTCCTGTTCGACAAATTTTAGGTGTTTTTGAGGATGTACCTAGTAGGGTAGATAAAGGGGAAATCAGTAGATGCAGTATACCTGGATTTCCAAAAGTAATTTAATAAGGTGCCACACAAGGCCAAAAGGCAAGATAAGGGCTCATGGAGTTGGGGGTAATATATTAGCATGGATAGAGGATTGGTTAATGAACAGAAAGCAATGAGTGGGCATAAATGGGGCATTTTCAAGTTGGCAGGCAGTAAATAGCAGAGTGCTGCAAGGATCAGTGCTGGGGCCTCAGCTATTTACAATCTGTATTCATTGCTGTGTCTCTTCATCCAAGTCATGTATCTGGGTTTGCTGATGACACAAAAGTAGGTGGAAAGGTAAGCTATAGGAGAGGACACAGAGGCTGCAGAGATATAGACAAGTTAAGTGGATGGGCAGCGAGATGGCAGATGGAGTGCACGATAGTGAAGTGTGAAGTTGTTCACTTTGGTCGCAAGAATAGAAAAGTAGAATTTTCTTTTGAAAAAGTGCAAAACTTGTGCCGATGATCAAAGAGACTGTGTGCTTGTACAAGTAATGCAAAAAGCCAACATGCAGGTAGAGCAAGAAATTAGAAAGGAAAATGGCATGTTGGCCTTTATTGCAAGGGGTTTATAGAGTACAGGCTAAGGAAGTATTGCTGCAATTGTACAGGGTTTTGAGGAGACCATATCTGGAGTACTGTGTGCAGTTTTGGTTTCCACTTTTAAGAAAGGATATACTTGCATTGGAGGTAGTGCAACAAAGGTTCATTGGATTGGTCTCTGGGATGAGGGGGTTGTCCTATGATGAGCGAATAAATTGGACTTGTATTCTCGGAGTTAAGAAGAATGAGAGATGATCTTATTAAAACATACAAGATTCTAAAGCAGCCAGATAGGATCTAGACAGATTATTTCTGCTGGTTAGGGAATCTAAAACACAGGGGCACAGTCTCAGGATAAGGGGTCAATTATTCAAGACTGAGATGAGTAGAAATTACTTCACTCAAAGGGTTGTGAATCTTTGGAATTCTCTACCCCAGAGGGTTGTGGATGCTCTATCATTGAATACATTTAAGGCTGGGATAGTTAGATTTTTGGTCTCAGGGAATCAAGGGATATGGTGAGCGGGCAGGAAAGTGAAGTTGAATCCGAAGATCAGCCATGATTGTTTTAAATGGCAGAGCAGGCTTGATGGGCCGTATTGGCCTACTCCTGTTTCTTCTGTTCTCCTTAAATGTACCTATGCTATTTTCCACAACTACTCCATATAGTAGCGAGTTCCACATTCCCAGCAATCTCTAAGTAAAGAAATTCCTTGAATTTCTTAGTGACTCATTTATGGTCCCTAATTTTGAACTCCCTACAAATGGAAACATCCTCACTACATCTACCCCATCAACTCCATTATTTTAAAGTTCTCTCTCCGGTCACTTCTCAGTCATCTCCTTTCTGGAGAAAGAACCCCAATCTATTCAGTCTGATTGTTTTAAAGTTAACCAATTCCTTTCTTTAGTTTCTGCTTCTAGCCATTTGTTCTGTGTTCCAGTAACTTTGAAAGAATCTTCCTTAGTCCTTTGCTCCTCTTGTGGCAATTCTGTATCCACTTCCCAAGTTCTGATTAGCCAATTACATAATCTTTTGAATTCTAAAATTAATAGAAATAGACCATTGGCCCTTTTATTTACCATCTCAACTTTCATATTTAAAACTTCAGATCCACCCATATAACTGGCTGTTCCTGTGAAAAAAAAAAGCTTATTTGCTCTTTTGGTGATAAGGGGCAAAGACATGGGATTGTTATTTATTTTGGGCCTTTCCAAACTTTCATCTCTTAATCCTAGTGTCATTCTCGGAACCGACATCCTTTCTATAACGAGTGCCCAGAAATGCAGACAATACTCAAATACTAGTCTAAAACGTCTTCAAATTTAAATCACTTATTTTCTTTTATATTGTATTCCTGATATGCAAAACCCAGAAACCCATTTGCTTTTTGATTTTTTCTATCCACCTTTAAAGATACACACGAGTATCCCTACACAGTTCAGTTAATCCCTCAAATTTGGAATGTACTCCATTTCTTTATATTGAACTGCATTTACCCATATGGTAACCCATGTGTCTGCCTGCAGTCACAGATCACCATCCGTCATCAGCACATGTCTACAGTTTAAAAATGAGGAAGTCCCAGCACAGATACCAGTGCTGCTAAAACAGAATTGGCAGCCTACAAATTTACTGCTTTAAATATAAAACAATTGACATAATACTTGTATTCCTTTCATCAATTCTTAGTATTGTCAGATTAATTCTGGCACAGGAATCCCAAATAAAACTAGCTCGATTGCACCAAAGTGAAGGTTCGAAAGACAGAAAGGACTGGTTAATAAAAGGAAAGATAAACTTTCTGAAAGTAGAACTAAAAATGAAACCACAGTTTTGTGGAATATATTCTTACCTTTTCCTGAGTTCTGCTTGCATTGAAACTAGGATTGGAGAGATAACTTGTGTATACAATAGTTTCTGGTCTGTTAGGCAGGCAATAATGTGCTTTCTCTGTGGAAAGACAATGATTTTATATTAAATTGCAAAATTGGGGTAGGGGAGAAATTGAAGGTAAATTAAGCATTGTTTGCCGTGAACCACTTTAAAAAACACAACATACTATATTTACTAAAATTAGTTGCAACTACAGTGCACTAATTCACAATTCCAGACAACATCCCAACACAACTCAGCTGACAATTAGTAAATTCATAACCCCATGCATAAACTGCCAGTTTTCCTGTCACCCATGTCCAAATGCAGATTAGAAAACATGAAGGACTACTGTACCTGCCCTCCCTTCATCACTTACAACAGTTGAGATTTGGAACCTAGGGCAGATGTCGGTAGGCACAATTCTTTCACTGCCCATTACAGCTCCCTCCCAAAAATAAGGAGTTTGTCTTAGGTCATTCAGTATCACGTATGAGATGCGACAGCTGGCTTAATAAAAATAGTTTAAAAAAATCTGACAGCAGCCCACTTACTGCTCCCCTGGTATGAGGGTGAGCCACTTGCAGGAAAGCAGTGATATCAGGTCGATGAAAACCTTCAAAACATCTCAGTACTAGATATTACATAGCGTGGCCACAAAGGCGACAGCAGAACTCGTGCAAATTCTGTTCAATCCAATGAAGAGGTGAGCCAGTTCCAGTAGTTTGGGGCTCATAACTATTAAATATCTGGAGTATTTATACCTGCATTAACCTGTTCAAGCTTTGTAAATAAGAAAGTGGTGTAAATAGCACTTTAAGAGAATTAACACCTACAATCTTCAACCTAACTTCAAGAAATTCAGGTGCTTATTGAATATTAAATCCCACAAGGAGGTCTAATGGGCATTTGAAGTCCCTGCAATATTGCGAACATGAAAAAAAATAGGCCCAGTCTACCTTGGGAGAACCTTCAAGGCATTTCAAAAAAAGGTGCTATACTGGAGGCCATATTATAAAAAGGAATCAAGGATATTACATAACAAATCACTGCAGCTGCATTGCAGAGAGGATGAAAATGTAATAAGACACTGGAAGATTACATACTGCATGCAATTATTTACATACAATCTACAGCACACAAACAGGCCATTCAACCCAATTGGGTTATGCTGTTCATACTCCACATCTGCCATTTCCTACAGCCCTCTATTTCTTTCTTTAATGTGCAACAAGGAAAGAGTGGCCTCACATTTCACTGTTGAATTTCAGTAGCCATTTATCTGTCCACTCTGGAAGTCTGATTGTTGCACATTTTGGTGCAATTCTCATTAGGTATAACCCCCAATTTGGTATTGTTCATGCTCACATCTTTTACCTGAATGCTCAGGAGAGCGCACCAGTGATGAACTGCTGCTGTATAAACCATCTTTGGATGTTGTCATCGGAATCCTAACCCCAATTGGGTTATGCTGTTCATACTCCACATCTGCCATTTCCTACAGCCCTCTATTTCTTTCTTTAATGTGCAACAAGGAAAGAGTGGCCTCACATTTCACTGTTGAATTTCAGTAGCTATTTATCTGTCCACTCTGGAAGTCTGATTGTTGCACATTTTGGTGCAATTCTCATTAGGTATAACCCCCAATTTGGTATTGTTCATGCTCACATCTTTTACCTGAATGCTCAGGAGAGCGCACCAGTGATGAACTGCTGCTGTATAAACCATCTTTGGATGTTGTCATCGGAATCCTAACACCTCGCTGTTGTTCATCATTACCTCGGTTATGACCTTCCCAAATCTTCTTTGGATCTTCATCTTGGAAGACAGTCAATGAAGAAAGCCTTGTATTAGCCGTACAGCTCTCTGTAGAGAATGGCTTGAAGCCATCAAAGGTTTCCAACACAGAGATCAGGATTTCTTTGATGGCTTCTGGACTGCTCGAGTGCCGTCCTGAACTCACTGCAGTCTGGCCCATCACTGCTGGCCTGGAATATTCATCTGACATAAAGAAGAAACAAGGTTCAGCTGAATTCTGCTGGTGGTTTAAATGAATAATCGGGTTAAAATCAACAAGGAGCAGTACAATAGCAACAACCCACTGTTCAATTGCAGCGTGGTTTCCACAATACAAGGGTCAATGTTATTGAGGATATCTGGTCTCCACTTGTACTTGACCCGTGTTACATTTGTTAAAGGCTTGAGGTTTGGGATTAGCATCCCGTGACAGGGGGAGCTTAATTCTGCAGAAAGGATGCAGACACCAAGTAGGAGTCTGGTGCTATAATAAAAGCAAAATACTGCAGATGCTGGAAATCTGAAATAAAAACAAGAAATGCTGGCAATACTCAGCAGGTCTGGCAGCATCTGTGCAGAGAGAAGCAGAGTTAACGTTTCAGGTCAGACCCTTCTTCAGAACTGATGGGGTGGGGCACCCATCAAGGGTCACTACTCAACGTATGGACCCCCTCCCACCCATATCTTGCTGTGAGGCAGTCACAAGGAATATTATTTTTTTTAAATATTTCAATAAAAATCTTAAGTACTAGATTATAAATCTATTTTCATATGGTTCTACTGGGTAGGTCCAATATTGACATCTATACCACCTCCAGCCCCTCAATCTTCATTCCCCACAGCTGAAAACAAATCTATCCATCTCCCCAAACTTTTGAGCAACTCCCTATCATTATACTGGTGCCTCAATCAACCAGTTCAAAAATTGCCTCGTTTTGGACACCCTCATCTGTACTAGATGAGTCAGTTCCTCATTCACACAAGTCCTATTCAGCCCCCTCCCCCACCTTCCTCATCTCAAATTCAAGGGCAATATTCCTCCCCTTCACCACCACATCCCTTTCTGGCCACTAGTTCTAGGTGATTGAACTGCACAACTTCACTGTTCTGCTGTACCTGGAGCATTGCTCCAATCCCACATCTTGCCCATGAACAAGACTGTATTTATTCCAGTTGTTTTTGTTCCTTTTTCATACTCATGCCCATTATTTAAAGGCTCAAATCTTACAAAATCACCCTCTGAAGCTTCATTCTACTTAAGACTTTGCTGTCCACATCCTATCCCATACAAAGTTTCATTCCCCCATCACCCCAATTCCTGAGTTTATACCCTCAGATATTCAGAACTACTGTGCTTCTTCAGTCCCTCCACTCTACACTTATGGCTGGAGACTTCACCACCCTCTTCTGCACTAATATCCTCAATCTTCTACACCATGCCAAGCTTCTCTCCATCTTTAAATGTCTTTTCAAAACCTATTTATTTCATCATGCCTTTGGACATCTGCCAAGCTCCTGCTCAATCTTACCATGTTAAAATGTTACACATGAAAATGGTTCCAATTACCAGTACAGGAAACACTTGTACAATGACACCCATACTGTTCTATTGAGACAAATTCTACTTAAACTAAGCTGTGACCAGTGTCCTGGCGCATTGAATAACTAAAGGTGGTAGATAGGGCTTTAAAATAATAAAGGGGATAGGTGGGGTTTAGGCAAGGGCAAAATTTACAAATTTTTTTTTAAAAAAGGAGAAAAAAGGTCAAAGATGTAGAACATTGTATTGATTGGGCAAAATCAAGTAGAGTGTTAAACTTGGTCCTTTCCTGTCACAATGAGCACCAAATAAGACCAGTGAAAAAAATTAGTTAAAATTAAAGATGCTATATCTCAGTGTACAAAGCATTTATAACAAGATAACTGAATGAAAAATAAATGGTTTGGACCAATAGCCATTACTGAGACATGGTTATAGGGTGACCAAGGTTAGACAAATATTGCAAGGTAATTGACTTTTAGAAAAGATGAGAAAAAGGTGGTGGTTGTGGCAGTAGGTTGGAGTGGGGCTGTCAGAGAGATACAGCACCAAAACAGGCCCTTCAGCCCACCAAGTCTGTGCCAACCATCAACCACCCATTTATACTAATCCTACATTAATCCCATATTCCCTACCACATCTCCACCTTCCCTCAATTCTCCTACCACCTACCTACACTAGGGGCAATTTACAATGGCCAATTTACCTATCAACCTGCAAGTCTTTGGCTGTGGGTGGAAACCGGAGCACCAAGGGGAAACCCACACGGTCAAAGGGAGAACTTGCAAACTCTGCACAGGCAGTACCCAGAATCGAACCCGGGTTGCTAGAGCTGAGAGGCTGCGGTGCTAACCACTACACCACTGTGCCACCCCGTGTGGGTAACAAGCCCAGATAGCAAGAGATAAGGACAGCAGGGAGAAAGGATCTTAGCCCCAAAAATCATTGCACGTGGAGCCAAGAAATAACAGCAGAAAATACTGGTTGGAGTAGTTTATAAGCCTCTTAAAAAGAATCACAGTATTGGACAGTCTGTCTAGAAGTTAAAGTAGCATAAAACAGGGGCAATGCAGTAATTATGGGGTATTTAATCTTAGATTGGGCAAGACAAATTGGCAAAAGTAGCTTGGGGGAAATCTTAGAGTAAAGGATCCTCTGGGAAAGAGGGATCCTAATATAACATGATTTGAAATTCTGAGTGTGATGTGAAGTCCAAAACTAAAATCTTAAAATTTAGACAGAGTTAATTATAGAGAGATACGAGTGGCAAACTGAGGTGGATTGGGAATTAGATTAAAAGATATGACGGTAGATAAACAATGGCAAACATTTTAAAAAATTTGTAATTCTCAATGAATACATATTTCTTTAAGGAACAGAAATTCCACTGGAAAAGTGATACAGCAATGGCTAAAGAGAGGTTAGGGATAGTATTAGATTAAAGGGGCCTTACTAATGTTGCCAAAGAGTAGTAGGATTGGGAGATTTTTTTTCTTTATAAATACAGCAAAATGATGACCAAGACATTTATAAAAGACAAGTGAAAATAGAATACGAGTTCCTTGCAAGAGCTTCTGACAAGTATGCAAACAGGAAAATAGTAAAAGTAAACACTGTCCCTTAGAGACAGACAGGAGAAATGAGAAATAAAGAAATTTCAGAGATATTAAACAAATATTTTGTATCTGTCTTTATAGAAGATGACAAATTATATACCAGAAATTGTAGGGAACCAAGGGTCTAATGAGTGAGGAAATTAAAGTAATAATTAAACAAAAAGTACTAGAGAAATTAATGGGGTTGAAAGCTGACAAATCCCTTAGATTTAAAAAAAAAAAGAGGTGCCTAGAGACAATAGATTCAGCAATTTAGATTTCTTGATTTTGATCTTGCAGAATTTGCTAGATTCAAGAATGGTTCCCATGGATTGGAAGGTGGAAATGTAACCCTGCTGTTCAAGAAAAAACAAAAAGTTACCAGCCAGTTAATATGAGTGTCATCAGGAAAACACTGGAAATCGATTAAGGAAATGATAACAGGGAACTTGAAAAAAAAATTACACAGACACCACAAATTTATGAAAGGGGAAATCATGTTTGACCAATTAGTTATTTTGTGTGTGTAATTAGCAGGGCAGATAAGGGGAAAACCACTGGATGTAGTAGATTTGGATTTCCAGAAGGCCTTCAGATGTCTCAAGATTAGGACTCAGAATTGGGGTAATATATTAGCATGGATTGCAGATTGATTAATGGACAGAAAGCAGAATCGGAATAAATCATTTTTGGGAGAGCAAAATTGCAATATTTGCCTTTATTGCAAGGGGGTTAGAGTATTTAAAGAGTAAATAAGTCTTTCTACAATTATATAGAGTCTACACCTGGATTATGTAGTTTTGGTCTCCTTACCCAAAGAAGGATATGCTTACCCCAGAAGGGGGTGCAATGAAAGTTCACCAAATTGATTCTTGGGATGAGGGGGCTACACTGTGAGGAGGGATTGAGCAGAATTGTCAATGTTCTTTGGAGTTTAGAAGAAACACACAAGATCTCAAGTAGCCTCGACAGGGTAGACCCTGGTAGGAGAGTCTAAAACAAGGGGTCAGAGTCTCAGGATAAAGGAGTCAGCCATTTAAGACTGAGATGAAAAGAATTTCTTCATTCAGGGCTGCAAATCTTTGGAATTCTCTACCCCAGAGGGCTCATTTGTTGAGTATATTCAAGGCGGAGATCAATAAATTTTTGGGTACTAATGGAATCAAGGGATATGGGGATAAGGGGATAAGCAGGCAAGTGGAGTTAATGTAGATGATCAGCCATGATCTTCTTGAATGGCAGAGTAGGCTCAAGGGGCTATATGGTCTACTCCTGCTATTTCTTAGATTATCCAGGACAAAGTTAAAGGAAACACAGAGGTAGAAGTAGGCAAAGAGTACATAAATAATTACGTATAACAACTGCTACACTAACCATATAGTGACTAAGTTCCTTCTCTTATACTCTCGCTAATGGCAGTAGCAGCAGAGTCCTCAGAGATCAACAATGCTAAGAGTGCTTTGCTATCCAAATTCAGTTGGCTGACCTCAATTTTCCCTGGACCTGATGGCTTAGTGTTTGTAGCTGTCCGAGAATCGGGCAAAATGCTGTCTCGAGGAAAGAGCGTTTGTGCCTGCAACAGCACTGACATCACTGTTTAGAGTGCTGCCTTTGATGGTTTCCCTGCCTCCAAGACAGCCTCGTAAAGTAAATGGGGTGCAGTAATTTAACACAGGAGGAGGTTCATAGAAACTAGAGTGTTCAGTTAGGCTCAACTGTTGATACTGCATCATGTTCAGGTTGCAGGAGCTTTGATTTCACCCTGCTTCAAATGTATTGGGATAAGAGGGGAAACTGGAGAGATTTCAGCAATGAAATAAAAGTTAATTCCTGTTCAAGGACCTGTGATTTGAGACATAGGGAATGGATACATTTGCACAGGTCAACTAAAACAAAAAAGTGTCAATATTCAGAACTTATCAAATTTAAATAGATTACTATCAAAAGATTTAGTCAGTAAGCTCCAGATAGAGAAATCTGAAGTTCTGGATATTTCCCAACCTTTCCCCATCAGCAGGTTGGACTAAATTCAATGATTTATGGAGAAACAGAACAGTCCATATATGAACAACCAGTTTAAACACAATTCTGTTTTGGCACCACAAAAACAGACAGCTGATTTTAATGATTAAATCCCAACAAGAGCGTCCAAGCTTTTTGTCTGTGTACCATATAGGTGCATTGGAGCCTCAAATGGGTCATGCAAGTTTAAATGTTGTACATTCCCATTAAAAATCACATCCATCTCAAGTTGCTAATTCCAACAACTATTGCTGGTCTAATGTTAGGATCTATCCACCAAGACACAACAGTGGCAAGAGCAGCCCTTACCAAACATCCCAGAAAATCCAAACAGAACACCAAACAAAAGTAATCCAGAGGACTGAGTTGACTGGGCTTCATGAGGACTGGGTTGCTAGAAGTCAGGGGCTGCAGTTTAAACACCCTCATCCTACCCAATTATATTAAATATCTAAGGCAGTACAGCTAAAGTGTCAGTAAGAGGTCAGAAATCACAAGAGAACTGAGTCACATTGATTTGTTTCAACTTGAGCGGGTGGCTTGAGTGTTAAAATTCCCAACTTAAAGTTCATCATCTGGGTCATGAGCAAACTGGAACTTAAAAGTAAGAAGTTCTGAGAGTATGGTAGCACACAGAGGGCATTTTAAAAGCATCTTGAAGAGATATATCTTAAGACACAATAATGTTTGCCTTGGAACACCACCTCCATTCTCCATCCATACACAACTGAAAGAATCCATAGATGGTCCTGCTCGGTGCTAATTTAGCTGGTTTCAGCTAGCACGGCAGTGGGGGTGTGCACTACAATTCATCACTAGTACATGCGAGATTGTGTAACTAGCTCAGAGTTAGGCTCAGGCTGACTGTCAGGGTTGAATAGCTTGTTGACATGCATTGAACAAACAAGCACTTGGACACAGTACCAGATGATACCCAGTACCTATGGAACCAGTTCCAACAAACTAATGACTTCAAGAAATAAAACTACTCCTTGATGTGGAAATAATTCTCACTTAAACCAAATGAATGCTATTGCTAGCCTTATATAGCAAAGTTGCAAAAATGGTTAAACTTCCTCAATTATACAATGTCTTTTTCGTCACTCAAGGATGATGCCTGGTTCTAGCACTACTTCCTGCTGTGATTGTTCTACTTGTATCAGTTATAGGTACTGATCAGATCATAGGAAGGCAGCCAGAAAAAGCAGGGATCTTCCTGAGGTAAGTACACTCCATCTCACAGCATTGTAGGCCCAGTAAAATCTAGGCCTGTTAGTCAGAGTAAGCCTATTTCAATAAACATAGGGAATCACTCCAAGCTTTTACATTCCATTAAGAAATGAATGCAGTCTCTACATTAGACAACAGGTCCCAACACAACCATGAGTAAAAAGCAAAGAGAGATCCCACACTCCCAGACAAAAATAGCTACATTGGTGATATTGCAACAACTTAATGTCACTCCAGTTAGTTAAGAAAAGTCTTAAATAGAAATAATGGGAAAGAGACAGCATAAAAAATCCTGAGCTATTTTTCCATTCAACAATGCTTAGGCCAAGATGCTCAAAGTAAACATATGCAAAGAACAAATACCTGATAATATTGACGTACACGGCAACTGGGGCAGAGAAGATGAAGTGTTCAGATTGAATCCTGAAGCAGATACATTCTTTACCTTAGACACAGCCAATAGATTACTCTCCCTTGCCAGCTGTGTTAGAAATACAGAAAACAGGTTAAGACTGCCACAGTACCAATTATCCAATCAAAGTTATATCAGTAAAAAACACAATGAGGTCTGAACTGGGGAAGCAGAATCTCAGCCTATCTGAACTTAAGATAGTCATTGTGTGGAAATGAAACAATCTGATTGGCATAAAAGAAGGTGGAGGGAGGCATTCATCAACCATTTAATGTGGACTAATTCTCCTGAAAGAAACAGGCTTGAGTTTTTAAAGGGACACTGTCTATCTGGAAAAATGTTTGCTAAATATCCTTTCTTTGTTTGCCAACAAATCCCAGATTACTGGGATGTGTTTCTTCCAATCACTTGGGTACAACATCTTGGGGAACCTTCTAGTTCTTCTCATCCCAAAGTAACGGATCTGCCCAAAAAACTTTTAAATGAAAATAGTGCCCCTTTAAGACAATCCAGAAGGGACAATTTTAAGTGATTTCCCCCTCTCCAATTTATTATTCTAACATGGATCCTTTATTGAACACTCCATTTCACAAACTGGTTTTATATAATTCTTTACCCATTATCCTCTTTCTGTAAAGTTCTGACTAAACCATTTACAATGTTAAACTTCAGTCTCATCATGGATAGAAACTAAGGGTAATGTCAGATGTCAAATTTATTATATTGCAATCACACCAAGACCCAATGTAATCAGCCAAGTTCAGCAATGGAGTACAAATAAATATGACATTGTATTGCTTCCTTGTGTACAATCTCATTCTGACAAAATAATTCCAAGCTTCCCCCAAAAATCAAGGCCAAAGCCTTGTCTTTAAAGCAAGACTATGGAACAAATTCTCCTCCTTTCCCCCATTTAGACCCAACTCTGTTTTTCTTTTCTTACTCTTTCGTCCCCACTCAACAGACTCAGGAGAAGCCAGGCTTGCTGCATTGAGGCGTTCTCAGTTAGCAATATTGCAACCCATCTTTACCCTAGTCACAGGGGAAACAGCAAAATGCAGACACTTAAGACCAATTGTTGCCATCCTGCAGGCTGACAGGACAAGCTTTCATCACCAGTGGAATGTCTCCGGTAGGAATGAGCCTTTGTTTTGACATCTGGCTTACATGTCCATCAGGCAAGTGTACATGACTGGCATCAGATATCATGACCTCCATGGTATCGCTCTTCCAGTCTGGCACTAGCCATGTGGTGGCAGAAAACAGAAATAATATCAGCAGAGTCAAACGTCTATTGACTTTCCTGGGCGCCTACACATTTCCTGATCACTGGATTGTATGATCTTTAACCCTCGGGCTCAGTCCAACAGACAGATATGCAATTGCAACCTTCCAATTGACTGCTGTTGTGGAACCTGAGGTGGATGAAATAACAGCAGCTGTCTCGAGTATTTTAAAATTAATTCTTCACAAGTGGCTTTGTGATATAAACAAGGTATAAAAACTCGAAGGGGAACAGTACTTAACTAAAATGTCAACCAAATTGTGAAGGGAGTTGTATTTGCTCAGACTGGAAACTTTTGCTGACTTCAAGAGCAGACAGGAAGCTTGGCATAGGTGATTGGCAGTAACAGCACTTGAAAAATAAACAGGAGCAATCAGTACCCTTCTCAGTTAGAAGGCTGAGCTGAGTAAAGACAAGTTAAAGCTTTGTGAGTGACGGGTTTCTGTACAAATCTGAACCTAATCTTTCTCAAAGAGATGCACTGCTTTTCTTCAAATAGTGCCAGGTGATCTATCCATTTGAACAAGCAGACCTTGGTTTAACATTGCATACAAATGACAGCAGTGCTGACCATGCAGCACTGAAGTGTCAGCCTAGATTGCGTACTCAAATCTTAGCGTGAGCCTTGACTCTGCAACTTTTTGATACAGAGTGTTACCAACTTAGCCAAGTTGGCACTTACACCAAGATATATTTTGACCAATTAGTTTACATCAGGGGTTTGGTGACTATACAGTACAAAGCCACTGATTTGTGATTTTCATGATAAAATGAACAGAACCCCAGAATGGTAAAATCCCATAACTCTGTACTAAAAACGGAATTTGGCTTCTTCAATTGCCACAAACCAATGGGTCTAATTTATCAGCAGAGAAAACCGTAGACCAGTATCATCAAAACAAGGCTACAATTCTTTGACTGCCCTGTAATGAAAATGGAGTTTAACTTATCCATAAAACAGAAACAAAACAGGAGTGAAACTCGTGCCCTCTGTCCAGACTGGTACTCATGCTGTCATAGTGTGATCATACCAGAATGTTTCATGTCTATGTGCATGCTGCAGATTCTCCTGCCTGTGTTCTGATGAAGTGCTCAAGAGCTTCCTAACGCTAAGCTCACACTAGATGCTTTTTTTTTAAGAAATAAAAACAAGAAATGCTGGAAATACTCAGCAGGTCTGACAGCATCTGTGGAGAGAGAAGCAGTGTCAACGCCTCAGGTCAGTGACCCTTCATCAGAACTAGCAAATATTAGAAATGTAAAAGGTTTTGGGCAAGTAAAGTGGGGATGGGGGCAAGAGATAACAACCTTTTTTTTAGCCTTTCCACAGTCATTTCCTGAACTTGCTACTCACTCCCACAAACAAAACCCTAGTCCTTGAAAGAAAGAAAATAAAACAAATAACATAAAAAAATTAAATGCACAACATGAAATATGTAGATTATGATTTGTGATCAAATGTAAGGTTCATATTACATGGAATTACATAGAATTTATAGCAGGGGAAGAAGACCATCTAGTCTGTGCTGTATGTTGTTGCTGTAGTAGTAGTGTGGCTAGGGTATTATTGCTAAAAACTTGCAGTCTGAATAAGGTCAACTAATAACTCTTTTATTATTTATACATCTCCTCTCCCCAAGCCTCTCTAGCTAGCATCCTTTGTGCTGTTATTCTCTGCTTCCCAAAGCCCATTACCATGTGACTATTACATCGCCCCCCCCCCCCCCACTACAGTGGGAGGGGTTGCCCTCACTGTCTCCAACATTAACCCTTTAAGATCCTTATACAGCATCTCCCCCCAAGTCTTTATCCATACATTTTCTTTAACATAAAGACATTCTTGACTTTACCTACTAACCTTTCTCCCCTCAAGTCTCTGACTTCACAGATTTAATCTGTTAGGAGGTTTTACGACTCTCCCTGATCTTGTTCTAGTCTGACTGGGATGATCAGTAGTCTTCCTGGTAAGTCTGGGTCACTGACTTGGTTGATTTTTACTAAGGATTATAGTCTCCTGTTTGTTCTGGGTTTCTTCATCATCATCTGGGTCTTCCAAATAAATGATTGTTGCTTCTGGGGAATAAGGATAATATTTCTGCTATTTCTATATACATACCACATATGATCTCTGGTAGTTTCCGTCTCTGTGGATTACAGTACCTTCCCTTCCTAGGTCTTATATTCATACTCTTTGGCCTTCATTCAGTTTTGGTAAGTCTATGGCACGAAATCTTTTGTTGTAATTTTGAGTTTGTTGCTTTCTATAAGAGTTTTCCCAGTCTCTTACTCTCCCATAGTCCCGAACATCCAATCCAGAGCAATCTTTTCAGGCAACACTGGAAGTTGTGTTCTTATCATCCTGCCCATCGGTAACTCTGCAGATGATAGTCCACACTTCAACAGTGTAGATCGATAAATTAGAAATGAGGTTGGAAGATCTTTATTCCTCTTCAATAAGGACTTTATGGTTCTTACACCTCTTTTCATTTCACCATTCGACTGTGGATAATCTGGTGAACTTGTGAGATGTTGAAATCCCGTTCTTGTCTCAAAATGCGTGAAATATTCATTTGCAAACCGGTCCGTTGTTTGACAGTACTTTGTCAGGGATATCATGTGTCACAAGGATGTCTTGTAGAACTCTTATAACTGCTTCTGTTGTTGCTGAATATAACTTTCTCACTTCCCTCCACCTTAAGAAATAATAATGATGATTATGTAGGTCTTTCCGTTGAAAACATGAATAAATCCATACCTGGACGGTGCCAAGGTCTGGTTGGAAATTGAGTAATTATCAGAAGTTCTCGTTGTTCTGGTCTTTGTATTGCACAGATCTGGCAGTTCTGGATCACTTTTTCAATGTCTTTGGATCTTCCTGGCCACCACACTGATGATTGTGCCCTTGCTCTGCAGTTCATTATTCCCATGTGGCCTTGAAGTAGACGTTCCAAGATATCTGATCTAAGTGAACTGGGAATGATTAGTCTGTCATTATAAACCAGCAAACCGTCGATGATTGTGAAGTATTTTCTATATTCATCGTAAGTTTTCATTGTCTTCCCACCAGGATGTTCTTGTAGCCACCCTTATGTGCAATACTGCCTTACCTGTAGCTGTTTGACTTCATCAAACTTCTTGATCCGGTGCAGTTCTAAGCACGCTTTTCTGCTTAACAGGGAAAATTCTTGGTTTTGCAGGATGTATAGGGTTTTCATAATTTATCTCCCTCTATATTGGAGAGTTGCTTGACGTTTACCTTTCCCTTTCAGTTGGGTCCCGCCTGGATCATGCAACTGTGCGTCCGCCGGTTGTAGGCAATGTCTCATCAACCATGTCTCTTGGTCTGACAGAACTGTGACACTAGCACTTGTGTCAAATTTGAAATTCTTTAACTGTCCATTTACATAAATGTCCGCCGTCCAAATCCTTGATCTGGGTCATTAATTTCTCCTAGGAAATCTCCTGGTTCTTTTTCTGCTGGAGGTTACATCATCATCACTTCAGTGGGAGGGGTTGCTCTCACTGTCTCCAACATTAACCCTTTCAGGTTCTTATACGACAGTCTGTACCAGAGTTTATATTTCATACGAGCTTCCTCCCACCTTACTTCATCTCACCCTATCAACATATCCTTCTATTCCTCTCTACTTCAAGGCATCTACACTGGTTGCCTCAGGTATTCCATGTGGTAATATGTTCCACATTCTCAGTACTCTCTGGGTAAAGAAGTTTCTCCTGAATTTTTGGGGGATTTATTAGTGAATATCTTATATTTATGACCCCTAGTTTTGGACTTTTTACGAGTGGAAACATCTTCTCTACATCTACCCTGTCAAACCCCTTCATCACTTTAAAGACCTCCATTAGGTCACCCCTCAGCCTTCCCTTTCCTAGGGAAGAGACCCAGTCCGTTCAGCCTTTTCTGATGGTTGTATCCTCTTCATTTTGGTATCATCATTGTGTTACAAACAGGTAGTTAATCTTTTTTTCACTAAACATATTTCTCTGTTTTTTTTAACCACCTGTTCATAAACAATATAGTGATTGAATTTTTCCCTCCCTTAAACCCTAAAAATAAATGACCACAGCAACAACACAGTTAAATCAAAGAATTAGGGTTTATTAACATACTCTTAAACTCGGGAAGGGGTTTAACTTCGCCATGCATGCTTACAAACATACAAGGAAAGATTAAAGGCATAAAAAAGCAAGCACATTTACTAAATAGAACTATAAACTAACTTGAATATCAGTTAAAACTAGTGTCCATTTAAATTATCAAGAAATCCAAAAATTGGAGATCACCGACTGGAAATGCTGAATGGGGAGAAACTGTTGGAAATATCTCTTCTCTTACAAATTTCTTCTTCTTTGCACTCTCAAAGGTAAATGGGGGTAGCTAAATTTACTGAAGTCACTTTTTGCTTAGATGGAGAGGAAGCTAGCAGAAAGCAGGTTTTCTTGCTATTTTTGCAGACTGTCTTTAATTTTCTTCGCTGTTTGCAGTCTGTCTTCTTTAATTTTCTGGCTTCTTGCAGACTGTGTCTTAGAGAGAGGTGTGCAGCTTCAGGCAGCTGTGCTAATCTGAATCAAGGCAGCTGTCATTTCTGAACAAGCTGTACCTTCAGTCGCTACAGTTTCAAATCCAGGCAGGCTGGATAGTATGGTACCTGAACAAGCTGTACCACATGATCTTCCTCCTCCATTTTACCAAGTGGAACACAGCTAAAACTTAACATGCTGTATAAAATGGCAGTTGGCAATAATACTCAAATGCACAAAACACAATTTACAGTGGGTTCTTATCTATTCATGATACTTGTAAATCTGTTTTGCACCTTCTCCAGTGCCTCTATATACTTTTTGTAATATGGAGATCAGATCATGCAAATGTGGTCTAACCAAGTTTCCCTACAAGATTAACATAAATTCCCTGCTTTTCTTTCCCCTAGAAATTTATTCCCCTGGAAATGAAACCTTGGACTTTGCTTGCATTTGTTTTATGGCTTTGTTAACCTGTGTTGCTACTTTTAATGATTTGTGCAAGTGTACCCCAAAGATTCCTTTGCTGCTCTAACCTATTTAAACTCTTATTTTCCATGTGGCCTCATTATCCTTCTTACCAAATTGCACCACCTCACACTTATCTATATGAAAATTAATCTGCCATTTATTCACTCATTCTATAAGTTTTTTTACATCTTTTATTTTGCTGCAATCTTCCCCTGCAACCCCAAACTGGTGTCATTCATCAAATTTTGAAATTGTACTTCCAATTCCTGAGCACAAATCATTCCTGTAAATGATGAACAGCAGTGTTCCCAGCGCCAATCCCTGTGGAACACCATTTCCCACCTTTTGCCAGTCTGAATAACTGCCTTTAACCCCTACCTGATGAAAGGTCACCGATCTGAAATGTTACATCTGTTTCTCTCTCCATAGATGCTGCCTGACCTGCTGAGTATTTCTGTTTTTATTTAACCCCTACCCACTGTTTTCTGCTTTGTAGTCAGCTAGGTATTCATACGCTGCATATGCCGACTCAACATGCTCTGAGCTTAGTCATGAGTCTACTATGTGTACCTTATCGAAGGCCTTTTGAAAGTCCAAGTATATTACATCTACTACATTATCCGTACTCACCAATAACCTACTCACCGATGCTCCATTTTGGTTCCACCAGAACCACTTAGCTCTGGACCTCATTACAACCTTGGTCCAAACATGGACACAAGAGTTGCATTCCAGAGATGAGGTGAGAGCGACTGCCTTGACCGAGTGTGGCACCAAAGAGGCCTAGTAAAATTGAAGTCAATGGGAATCCAGGGAGAAAACTCTTTCCTGGAGGAGTCATACCTAGCTCAATGGCAGGCAGTTGTGAATGTTGGAAGTCAATCTTCTCACCTCCAGGACATCAGTGCAGGACTTACTCAAGGTAGCACCCAAGGCCAAAACGTATTCAGCTGCATTATCAATTACTTTCCGTCCATTATAAGGTCAGAAGTTGGACAGTTTATAGATGATTGCACAGTGTTCAACTTCCTTTGCAATCCCTTAGATAATGAAGTAGTCCATGCTTGCATACAGCAAGGCCCGGACAACATTCAGTTTTAGGAGTACCTTCACCACATGAACTGCATTGAACTTGTGAACTTCTCAGGGGAACCAGGGCTGGGCAATAAATGCCAGCCTTGCCAGTGATGCTCACATCCCCAGAGTAATTTTTTTTTTAAATGCTGTATTAAAGGGTCAAATGATGAAAGAGAAAGACAACATGAAAACAAGCAGTAATTGAAAAGGGTGGGTGAACTGGAGCCCCTTAAAAAGCAGGCAGCTGATATGAAAAATATGGGTGCATTGCGCATGTTACATCACTTGTTAAGTGAGAGGTCCTACTGGTGGCATGAGGCCTCAGAAAGATCCACCCTGCATTCCCAAACATATCCCTGATCAAATAATGAGATGGTGCAACATCCAAATATTTTACCAGATGAGACCACTTGCAAGTAAGCTGCACAATGACCCTCTGCCTTTCATTCTAGCCTAGCTTCAGTTTGCAAGCATTAATCTAGTCATTAATTCTAGTGAGTACATTATTGTACCTCCAGTCCCAATCTTTGTTTCATGGATGTGGAACTGACATTTCGATAGATTGCGAAATTGCTTTCTCTTTTAATTTCCACTCAATTCCACCAAAATCATGGCACTGTGTGACTGCCGTGCTCAATGCATAACAGGACAAATCGGAGACTTGTTCTAACTGACAAGCCAAAACTGTTTGAGATTAGGCTGCTCTGAAGAGCACAGAACCTGACCAGAGTGGCCTTTCCTCAAGTTTTGCCTTAACACAAACAGGTGGACACCTCTGTTAATATAACAGATAGAAACGCTGAATATGAGCGGTACTTTTGCAAGGCTCTGACCCATCAGCGAGGCACAATGCTGGGAGCAATGGCATCCAAAGTTATCCAATATAAATTTTTATAAGCCCAACAATTTGGTTTTATCTTCACTGAATTCATCACAAAAGGATTATTCAATGTGTGATTAGCATTTGATGAAACCCAGTGTTGTAGAACAAACTAAATTGGTCTGAATGGGATCACTTTCATTCTTCTAAACATTGCACTGTTCCAAAGCAAATATATTGTTATGCTGAAAATAGTAGTGGTTTTAAGTCATTACCTTCATTGATACTCAGGGTGTGTCCTCACCTTCATACACATGTTCTGTGGAAATAGAAATAATCCACTTTTAGACAGTTGGTTGGGCAATGGAATGATTGATGAAGTTGAAATGGTCCTAAATGTGTATCAAAATCAGACAGTCATCACTAACCAGGACAAATAGAAACAATATGAAGTCATTTTCTTAACCTAATGCTCCTAACACAACATTTACACAGTAGTGGGATGGGTTAAAGCTGTTTTCAGAGGAAGGAGATGCAGTAACAGATTTGATTGCAGCTCTTCTGGCCAGCCCCCAGACAGGGGAACGGGTTTAAAAAAAAAACCCAGTTTCTCTGAAGTAGATGAAAAAGCATGAGCGTCAGTGTTTGCTGAACACAACTGCTGGAGAAACCATTAGAAGACCTCTAGTGCCAGCCGTGGCTGAGTGATAGCACTCTTGCTGTGAGTCAGAAAAGTTGAAACCTTACGCCAAAGACTGAGTATATAACATAAAAGCAAAATACTGTGGATGCTGGAAATCAGCAGGTCTGGCAGCATCTGTGGAGAGAGAAGCAGAGTTAACATTTCAGTCAGTGACCCTTCTTCAGAACCGGCAAATATTAGAAATGTAAAAGGTTATAAGCAAGTAAAGCGGGGGTGGGGCAAGAGATAACAAAGGAGAAGGTGTAGATAGGACAAGGTCACAGAATAGCTGAGTATATAACCTAAGCTGACACTGCAGTGCAGTACTGAGGGAGCGCTGCACTGTCAGAAGTACTGTCTTTCGGACAAGACTTTAAACAAAGATCCTGTCTGCCCTCTCAGGTGGATGCAAAAGATCCCATGGCACTATTTTGAAGAAGAACAGGGGAGTTATCCCCGGTGTCCTGGCCAATGTTTATCTCTCAATCTATATTACAAAAACACACTATCTGGTCATTATCATATCGCTGTTTGTGGGAGCTTGCTGTGCACAAATTAACTACCACGTTTCCCACATTACAACAGTGATTACATTTCAAAAGCTCTTCATTGGCTGTAAAATGTTTTGAGACGTCCTGTGGTTCTGAAAGGCACTATATAAATACATGTCTTTCTTTTTTATTATCTGTTAAGCTGTACTGATAGAACAATGTGAATTTGATCACAGCTGTTGTTCTGTATGTTCATCTTAGTGTGAATGAAACAGCTTAATGATTCAAATCAGGCCTCATCTTACCTAGTAACTCAGTGCTCCTTTCGAGAGATTGAAGCAGCATTTGTATGAAAGTTACAATTATCCAGTCCGGATCACAAGCAGTTTGTTATTCTGTCTTGGGTTACGCTATGAATAGATACGGGGCTCTGAGTCAACTCCAATGAAAGTAAGATGTTCAGAGCACTTATGGAGTGAACCCAAGAAGCAAATTTGTCGTGACCAACATGGACAATATCTGGCCTATAAGCCTTAAAAATCAGTCTCATGAGGACAGATAACTCAAGTTCTGTTTACATTTCTATGCCTTACTACTCCTGTTGGAATTTATTGGGGGCTAACTTGGATAGCCTCTGAAAACAGGCTTAATTAACCCACACCCATTGATTTCAATGCAGGCAGCATGCCAATTTCATGCTGCCTGCTTACACTTGCATTTCAGCTCCTCGCGAGATGGAAAACTGGCAGACTTTTCCCAAACTACTGGAACAAACTGAGTTGGGGTGGTTTGTTCTTCTTGGCAAGTTTTCTCCAACTGTGTTTTCAAACATTGTCCATATCCCAATGCACTGTCCAAAGCGAAACCATAAACAATGTCACAAAAGACAAGCCTGCTGACCCCTATAAATCCTGACCTGTCACTTCTCCACAAACATCTTTCCCCAAGTCAAAAGCAACCCCTGCTGTGTAATTATCTGCACTCAGGTACTTTCCAGTAATTGTCTGTTTTCAAAAACCTTCTGGTAGCCTACCTTAAAAAAAAGCACACAGTTCTAGCATTCTATGGAATCTTTTCAGTTTTGAAACACAATCTTTAAAATGTACGAAAGAAAATGGAAGCACTTATAACAATGATCTCTGTGTCCAGCCAGCGCTAAGTGCACTGCTGTTTGGTTGGATGCATCAGCAGGGAGTCAATATCATGAGTGGCTGCCACCACTGAAAGTAAGCCTGCATTGTTTAAAGCTAACCTGCACTCCTTAAAGGGGAGGTGCATTATGGCTAGACCAGGTACTGGGAGTTGTGGTCGAAAAGAATCTGACCAGGGAAACAACGAAGCATGGCACAAGAAGGGAGAGAGTGGGCTCCAAAGATTTCCAATGCTGCACTGGAGGTCCTGGTGGAGAAAGTGGAAAGGAGGCGAGATGTCCTGTATCTGCAGGGAGCCTGGAGGCCTTTCAGACACATTATCAAAAGGCAATGGGAACAGATAGCCATGGAAGTAAATACGAGGGTCAAGCCCTGACGACCTGGTTGCAGTGCTGCAAGAAATTCAATGACCTCATACAAGTGGTCAAGGTCAGTGAATGTATCTTCAAATGGCATATCCTACCAACTGAATCACTAGTTTCAGGCACTGCTCAAATCCCTGCACTCCAATCGCTCACCAACAATCTCTAACAATCAGGACTCATACCTAACATGCATAGCCTCACCTCACACTCACAACACTTAGCACTGCTGCAAGGCTCACACCTACATCTCACAGCTTGAACACATTGTCAGCGGCACAGTGGCGCAGTGGTTAGCACCGCAGCCTCACAGCTCCAGCGACCCGGGTCCAATTCTGGGTACTGCCTGTGTGGAGTTTGCAAGTTCTCCCTGTGTCTGCGTGGGTTTCCTCCGGGTGCTCCGGTTTCCTCCCACATGCCAAAGACTTGCAGGTTGATAGGTAAATTGGCCATTAGCAATTGCCCCTAATATAGGTAGGTGGTAGGGAAATATAGGGACAGGTGGGGATGTGGTAGGAATATGGGATTAGTGTAGGATTAGTATAAAATGGGTGGTTGATGGTCGGCACAGACTCGGTGGGCCGAAGGGCCTGTTTCAGTGCTGTATCTCTAAACTAAAACTAAAACTATTCAACATGAAAGCCACATGCATGACACTCACTGACACACTTCCCTTTCTCTTGCAGGACAAGGTGGTGCACCACTGGAGGCAACAGGAGCTAACCAGAGGGGTTAGGCATGCCTGCATGTCCTAATCCCCATTGAGGAGATGGCGCCAGCTATTATTGTAGGGCTAAGAGTATGGCCAAAGCACAAAAGGTCTGAAAATTAGTGGTCAAAGACAAAAAAGTCAGAATTTCTTTTTTCAAGGAATCATGTAATTTTGGCACTGTTAGTGATCTGTAATGAATGCAAGTGCCACTTCAAATGTATAGTTTTCCTTTGTTTACCTTTGATTAATGTCAAGACTGTGGACCAACTCATTTATATAAAATCACCAAAGTGACCTCAGCATTCCAACATTTCAGCATTGAATACAGTTAGTCGGCACAATTTTAGCTGGTTAAACTCCAGCAGTACCCCTGCATGTACTCAAGCAATCCTAAAAGCTTAGTTAAGAAGAATATTGCTCCACAGAGAGTGCCTTATTAGGCAGAAACCATGAGGTACATGTAGATTATGCATTAGTTTGAACGGGAGACTCAAACATGGTGATGGATTGCCATGTGCCAAAGACAGGCGATTCCATCCAGAAAAATGTCACAAAAGTGGTAAACCTACTTTAGGTACACAGACAATAGTCATCCACCAAACCTCAATTGCACCAAAAACTGTCTCAATAGAAATCAAAAGGAGGCACTGGAATATTATAGGTCGGGTTGTTTCAAGTTAAGGAAAGCTCCCAATTGAGTAAACTTCCAGATTTTAAAGCTTCTCTGCAAAACTGAGAATACTACTATAACGATTTGCAAGGTGAGTACTAATTAGGAACTGCTGCTTCCGACCTTCAGGGTAGCATTGTGGTTTTCCGGGGAGCTTTTAAAAAAAAATTGGAACTGTCCGACGGTCGGAAGCAGCAGTTCCCATTCTCAGCATCATCAGCTGCGAAACGGACAGTTGCTTTTTTTTTAAAGCCAGTCTGGTCAGATAGGAAAAAGCCAATGATGGATTTCCCACGTTAGGATTTTGGAATTCTGCCATTTGCGGAAATTTCTCATCCCTGTTATTGGGATGGTGATTGCTGAGGCTGTGGCCCACGTCCAGGCTGAAACCATTGAAGATGGCAGTATTCTCATCCTTAATTGTCCTTCTTATATCCCACTTCCCCCTCGCCCCACATTCTCTTCTGATTTACAAAATGCAGATGGTGTAAGCATGCACCTGTTACTTTACCCCCACCTCCCTTCAACACAACTCTACCATTGTGCCTTTTACCTTTCAGATACCCAAGAGCTGCAACATGCCCAGGCAGTGAAGAAACACCAAGAAGACAGTGATGATAGGTGCACAGCACCATCATTTGATTTCACACTTGCAGCCAACAGCTCAGATACTGACACTGCATACATCTTAGAGGATAGCTTAGAGACATGATCTGCATGTGGTGAGACACTGGCATGATTACACTACAGCCAGGGCAAGAGGCAAGGATAAGTCAGGTGCCAGCTTGCTGGAGGGCGAGGTCACACATGAGTTCCTCTGCAGAGGACTCCATCAAGACCTTCGATGGGGCAATGTACAAAAGAAGGCTGATGGGTATGCAGAATAAAATGCATTGGGAAGCCTGCTAGAAAGCCTGTGGTCAATGTTAAGGAGCATAGAGGCATCCAGCGCCACCTTGGCACAGGGCTTTGTGCAGAGCTTGGAGCCCTTTCCAGTATCAAACTTGTTGCCAGCTCCGTTTGCACATTTGTGGATTCAATCAAGAAGCAGCATCTGACAACTGATGTCCCAGGTTCTATTGCAGTCACCCTAAGTCTGGGTGCTGCAGCGGAATCTCAGACTGCTTTTTCTAATTCATTTCCGGGATGTGGGTGTTGCTGGCTAGACCAACATTTATTGCCCATTGCTAATTGCCCTTGAGAAGGTGGTGGTGAGCTGCCTTCTTGAACCTCTGCAGTCCATGTGGCGTAGGTACACCCGCAGAGCTGTTAGGGAGTTCCAGGATTTTGACCCAGCAACAGTGAAGGAACGGCAATATAGTTCCAAGTCAGGATGATGTGTGGTTTGGAGGGGAACGTGCCGGTGGTGGTGCTCCCATGCATCTGCTGCCCTTGTCCTTCTAGGCGGTAGAGGTCGTGGGTTTGGAAGGTGCTGTCGAAGGAGCCTTGGTGAATTGCTGCAGTGCGTCATGTAGATGGTACATATTGCTGCAACTGTGCATCAGTGGTGGAGGGAGTGAATGTTTAAGGTGGTTGATGCTGTGCCAATCAAATGGGCTGCTTTGTCCTGGACGGTGTCGAGTTTCTTGTGTGGTACTGGAGCTGGACCCATGCAGACAAGTGGAGAGTATTCCATCACACTCCTGACTTGCACCTTGTAGATGGTGGACAGGCTTTGTGGAGACAGGAAGTGAGTTATTCACCCCAGAATTTCCAGTCTTTGACTGTTCTTGTAGTCACTGTATTTATGTGGCTGGTCCAGTTCATTTCTAGTAAATGGCGACGCCCCCACAGGATGTTGATGGTGGCAGAATGGTGGTGGTAATGCCATTGAATGTAAAGGGGTGATGGTTGGACTTTCTCTGTCGGAGATGGTCATTGTTTGGCACTAGTGTGGCAGGAATGTTGCTTGCCATTTACCAGCCCAAGCCTGAATGTTGCCCAGGATTGTTGTATGCAGGCATGGACTGCTTCAGTATCTGAGGGGTTGTGAATAGAACTGGACACAATGCAACCATGCAGGCTCAGACTGCTGACATCATGGCTGTGGATTACAGTGTGAAAATTGGCTTGCAGGGTCTCAGAGCAGTCCAGTAGTCTGTCGTCCAACAGATTACTGCGTACAGAGATACCAGCCCAGGAGAGTGGCAGTGGCTCCATGGAGCACAAAGCTCAGAAGCCAACATTCCTCCTCCCACCCCTGTTACAATTCAAATAGCCAGGTGGTGAAGGATAGAACTGGAGACCAATCTTTGACTTTATAAGCTTTTATTTTCAGAGATACACTTTCCAAACATGCACCTCCAAAACCAACCACCATGGTTTCAGTCTGCTCCTTTATATAGGTGTGCAAGTGAATCACCTGTTAATGCCCACTGCCTGAATACAATTAAACATAATTTACAATTATGTACAATTGACACCTCAGCTAATCCACCAGTGCCCTTGCTGTTGCCTGTCAGGCAGCCGCCATGACAAGATGGTGCAGTCTGCAGCTGGGCTTTCTAGGCCCAGAGCTGCTTCAGGTCATCCTCCAAGGCCAAGGTTGTCACCCCCAGTGAAAGTTAATAGTGTTCCACCAGCCATGCTGCAGCCACTGGGGTAGCACTGGATAAAAGCAGCAGAACAGGTAAAAGCACGTGGAAGACAGGCACTAAGGGAGTGCACAAGGGTGATTAGTTAACTTTTGTGTACTATATGATTCATTTTATTTATAAATTTATTTTGGAATGTGTATTTTGTGATGGTTTTTATTTTGGTATTGTGATGGTCAGTGACAGAGGGAAGGTAAGATGCGGGACTGTTGGTGAATGGGAAATGGGTTGGGGGTTACAACATTCGCATTCAGATGAGTTCTGCACAGACAGCCCAGGCAGAAAGGGACCATCTAGGTTGCCTCCTCTCTCCATCTTCCTCCTCCTCCTCCTCTTCCTCCTGCTCCTCCTCCTCCTCCACATGCTGTTTCTCCTTGGCTGCTCACTGGATAGCTGGTGGCAAGGACTTGGCGAGATTGTGCAACAGACCACAACAAATCTTTACAGCCACTCTACTCTTCCGGGCAGTTGAAGCATTGTTTCAGCACATCAATGTGGCAACATTGCTTTCATTCTATGCATGCTTCAAAGATGTGTGTAGATATGCTCTGGAGACACCGGTCGCATTGTCAGTGGATAGCCCTTGTTGCCCAATAGCCACCCTTTGGTTTGCCATGGTGGCTTAAATGCGCTGGCAAAGTGGACTGCCACAGAATGAAAGCATCATGACCGCTGCCAGGATACCAACCTGTATGATTTTCTGCCTATGATTACACACCTGCTGCTCTTTGAGGGAGTAGAAACCCTTTTGGTTGCGGTGTAGGGCAAAGTTGACATGTGGACCTGCAAGGTAATGTGTGTGCAGTCAATGGCACTCTGCACCATGGGGAAGCCTGCAATACTAGTGAATATGTGTGCTTGATCTGCCTGCTTCTCTCTGGCAAAACAAAATGAAATGTAGTTAATTCTGAATAAATGCAGAGTGTCAGTGACCTCCCAACATTGGATGCCAAACTGCAAGATGTTGCTAATATGTCTACTTCCGACCAGGAAGAAGCCAGAGGCATAAATGTTCATGGCCCATGGTCACCTTCACATCTACTGGCAATGCTGTCCTCAGCCTGCTCTGAGGTTGCAGTGGTGGCTGCAGTAGGTGGCAGATTTCAGTGAGGACGCCCTTACTGAAGCACAGATGTTGTACACAAATGTCGCACACATTGTTCCTCACCGAAGTTCAGGTAGGAGAGTTGCTCCCTGAGCACCCTGGGTGGATATAGCCTCCTACTGAGAGCCCTTTCCCCCCTCCTCCTCTTCCATCTTCCAGCAGCTTGTCCTGTTCTGTGTGGCTCCTGTTCATTCTCTGTGTCATGCTGTAGTCCAAGGGAAAGGGCAACTACTGTCCCCATGTCTGGGAGCAACTGGCTTGTGCAGAAGCCTTGAAGTCAGCAAAACTCCTTGAGCACCTGCCACACCACTCCATGTAGACATTAGCAACTTGAAACACCTGTAGAAGCACCAAACACTTGAGAATCAAAGTAAAGCCAGAAGAAATCAACCAATGTTCATGTAGTTGATGATCCGTATTAAGGCCACGTGGTGAGAGGTTTGGGTGGAATATGCCTTATCCTGAAATTGTCCCAACCGCACCCACTCATGCATTCACTCGCATACATCCACACAAGAGACAGATAGAGAGGAAAAAGGGTGAGTGTTTGTAAGTGAGGTAGGTTTCAGGGGTCACGGTAAACTTGTTGAATTCTCTTGGAAGTCAAGTTCTCATTGGTTGCAGGCTTGAGGTGTTTGTAGTTTTCTCTCCTGGTTGAAAGTTCAGTTGAAGACAGTTGATCACTTCTACTTCACTGTTGCATAAGTAAAGCTGTAGAATTTACAGCAGGGCTCTTCCCTTCTGTTTTGCTGGATTTATCCCAGCCTCTTAGCTGGAAATAAGCTTCTTGGTGAGGCTTCTTTCTGAGTGACTCCCTCTCTCTCTTCATGGGAGCTACAAATCAGGTCAAAAATGGGTCACATCTTTGTCTCTATTGGGACATGTGGAGATCCCTCCCTGTTTAACCAACAATGGCCTAGGATGTGGCTGCTTCACATCTTCTTTGTTTCAGAAGAACCCATTCAATTCAAAAGTGTCTCTTGATGCGTTCAGGATGAGGATAATCCAGCTTTAGTTGCCTGCTTTGTTTCAGAAGAACCCATTCAAGTCAGGAATGTTTCAAGATAGGTGTAATTGACCCCTCCCAGCTCCAAAGGTATTCCTTTGTCCCTGTCAGACAGTTTGAATATACAAAGGCCAGGTCGCTATTTTTAGCAGCATTTTTAAAAAAGGTAAAGTTAATTTTTATAACACTTCAGTTTTAGTCTGTATTTTTTCATCGTCACACTTCTTGTACGCATAACATCCCTTTAAATAGGGCTGGTGGGGGTCCTTCTTGCTACTGAAGGTGTGTTCCACTGTGTGAGGTTAAGAAAGGGCATCAGCTGGAGCATTAGCTCCAAACTGGCACCGCTGGCATCAAATCAGGATTACACTCTAATTGACTTCATGATCAGCCTGCTTTGTACATTTCCAGTGGTCATTCACTGCACACGCACTAACCTCACCATTGTGATGTCTGGCGCAGCTCGCCCCAAAAGGGTGTGCACATACTGCAGATGACATTTTGGATGCCATATGGCACACAGACAATGAGTGCTACCGATCCAAATTTCAGGCCAACAGTTCCTTCAGCCTGTCCACAGTGAAAACATCAACATTGCCAGCAAAGCATGACTACAAGTACCTTAAATGGGGGGGATTATCTTTTTTGCAAGCTGAGTTTGTAAAGCCTTTTAATCATTTACATGACACATGATGCAGTAATGATGTAAACAGCATCAATGCATCACCTTGTGCACTGGCATTCAGATAGAAAGGATCCCTGGCGCTTCTCCCTCCCAAACCATAAAAGTCAACACCAAGCTTTCTGACAAAGGCACTCACCCTTTAAATAAAGAAATGCTGTTTTTAATTTGACTGTTAGTTATTGGAAGCATCATGAGATGAGCTGGTAAACATATTAGGTATATCACTCGATCGAGTTCTTTGGACTTTCTGACCATGTGCTGAGGAGTCTAACTACTGTTACTGAATAAAGATAAGATGCCATTGCTACACTCACCTTAGGATCCTGCATATCTTCACCATTCCGGTCTGCTGCTGCCACACACTAAAAGATCATGGCACCTCATCGTGGGGCAATGTCTAGAAGGAGGAAATAGAGCAACTGCTATGATTCAGCAAAACGGTCAGATTAGATAATGTCAACTAAATCCAAATGAAATGTGTTCAGAATTGTCACAAGGACACAAAAGAACAGGTGTGTAAGTAACCTGCCGAGATCTGTTTTGCTACAGGCATCCCATTATCTTTCATTCTACAAGATGAAAGGCCGTAATGTTTGGAAAACAGGCTGAACCTAAACTTTATTTGTAGGCCACACCTAGGCAGGTGTATTCCTGTGTATCATATTTCTAGTTCATTACCCTCAAGCCTTTAATAGATCTGCTTTTTAAAAATGTTGTTCTTGGTATGTGGGCGTCGCTGGAAAGGCTAGCGTTTATTGCCCTACACCACATGGACTGCAGCTGTTCAAGGAGGTTGGCAATTAGGAGGTAGGGCAATAAATACTGGACTTGCCAGCGATGCCCACATTCCAAAAATTAATTTTTGAAAAAGCAGATCTATTAAAGGCTCATTGATAATGCTTCTGAAATCTAAGGAAGTAAAATAGGGAAAGGAAGCACTTGGCTGGAGTGAAAGTCTTTGAATTACAAACATGAAAATGAACAATGATAGACAGGAAAAAACCCATTGGTCTATCCAGCCTGTCCCACGCATCTGCGATACCTTGTGTATCACAATATATGGACCCCACACCCCATCTGGACACCATGTAAGGTCCTGGGACACCGCTGTCATTTGTGTCAAAGTACTAATTCATCAGTCAATGGAACAGAGTAACATTCGCATGTAAATGATATAGGATTCTTGTTTGCAGCAACTGAAAGGTAGGTGGGACTGATTGCAGAAGATGCACCAGCAGGTCGATGGGGATGATCCAATTTAAATTGGGATTAATCCAGGGAGGATTAGGGCATCATCTTGCTTCATAAAAGCCTGCAAGCGGCCAACTCAAAAACACTCAGAGACTGGGAAAGGCAATCCATGAAAACAGTAGTCAAAGCTCACAGAATGGGGTGCCTTGTACCTCAGTGCCTTATCATGTTCCTGTCATGTTCCTGAATTATCTTCATACTTTGGTCTAGTTGGAGGATGAAAACTAGGATTGACACACAGCTTTGCATAAAGTGAAAGTGATAAAGGCTGCACAAGACAGCGATTGAGAAAGTGCTGCTTTTTCTGTGGTAGGAGGTAATACTAAGATTAAAACTTTACTTACAGAGCAAATGCAGGACGTTTTGCAGTGTCTTTCAGGTGAGACATTAAATCAAGGCCCTGTCTGTCCTCTCAGGTGGACGTAAAAAAACATTGCATAAAATTGTTGAGTGGAGGGAGAGGAGAAATGAGTGTTAATAGAAAGTCCTGAGAGGAATCTGTTGCATTATCAGTGAGAAACCTTTCCTTCCAATTCTGGTTTATTTCCTTCAGTCAACTCAAAAATAAGTATTATTATTTTGAGTGAAAAGGGAATCGAACAAAACTGTACCCAATTGTTTGAAGATGAACTAAGGCTTCTTTAATAATGGTATCTAGTAGGGTCTGGGGCTGCTACTTCCCAATATAGGCGTCTCACAACCACAGCCTGAGTAAACTTTCCAGGATCACTCAGGCTGGCAGACCAGAAGCCACCAGCCTTGGTGAATCCCTGCAAGCTTGACCTTGGGTGGCAGCCGCTGCAAACAACCCATGCGTCAGGAGCGGGCACCTCCAGCATGGGTCTGAGTGACAAACACAAGCAGATTGCTGTGGTCCATGCTTCCAATGAATTCTGGGCCAGTCTGTGCAGCTGCTGCTCCCTGTGCTCACTGACCTACATTGGCTTCCAGTCTGACAACGCCTTGATTTTAAAATTCTCATCCTTGTTCTCAAATCCCTCCATGGCCTCGCCCCTCCCTATCTCTGTAATCTCCTCCAGACCCACAAGCCTCCAAGATACCTGCATTCCTCCAATTGTGGCCTCTTGTGCATCCCCGAATGTAATTGCTGCACCATTGGCATCCATGCCTTCAGCTGCCTAGGCCCTGAGCTCCGGAATACACTCCCGACACCTCTCTGCCTCTCTTACCTTCTATAAAAGTCACTCCTTAAAACCTACCTGTTTGACCAAGCTTTTGGTCATCTGCCCTAATATCTCTTTATATGGCTCAGTGTCAAATTTTGCTTGATTACTCTCCTGTGTATTGCCTTGAGGCATTTGGCTACTTTAAAGGAGCTATACAAATGTAAGCTGTTGTTGTTTTTGTGCTTTAGCGAGGTGAAGGTGCCAATATCACTGAACTGGGCATGGGGAGTGGAAGAGCATTCTGCTCCAAATGCCCTTTCTGAAAAAGAAATTGTCACATTGTTGACCCTGACATTAAGGGTTGAGTATGTTCATACTCAAATCATTGATATTACTGGGATCAATAGTGGTTACAAATTACTTTCAGATGTTGGTCAAAAGATTGCAGATTTCCCTGCAAGTGATTTATAGCCATGTGGAGAGGATCAGTTCACTCTGATTGAAGCACTTTGCCTATGTAACCAAGTCTAGATTGGCCATTTCCTTTGTTCAAAAGATCAAATTAATTTTCTCGATCCATTTGGTTGTTCTCTTGAACCACAAAAATTGGTTTGTTCCAGAGCAAAGATTCAGGTGGTTGATACCAAAGTATGAAGTGTTTGTACTTTCACAAGACTGCCTGGATATTCACGACTATGTTTGTGATATCTGTTTCTCACTGTTAATTGGATATATTGATGAAGTGCTTTTGAGTTTGTTTAGGAACCTGTGTATCAAGGTGTTACCAGAAGAGATTAAAAGCAGATCGTTTGAAGCCACACAGGAGTTCTAAATAGCCCATGCCATGATTGAGGGGAGAAGCTACACAGGGAGGAGGGTTTGGGACTGGAGTCTGAGGGGGCTAGGAGGTATCGGCCTGAGGAAACAGGAGGCAGTGGTTGACTTATCACATGGGTAATTCCAGCCTTAAAAGATAAGAAAGTTCATCAGCTCCTTCAGTAAATGAAAGAACTTGCATTTATGTAGTGCCTTATCTTATCCTCAGAGTCCCAAAGCACTTCATAACTGACAGATTACTGCAATTATTGTTGTATAGGCAAACATAGCAATGAACCTGTGCACAGCAAGATCCCACAACAATAAATGAGATGAATGGCCTGTTTTAGTGGTTTGACAGCTTTATTGTGTTAATCATATTGATGTACATATATTAGTCATACTGTAGCCCAAAGACAGAAGAAAATGCAACAATATTTATATGCCAAGTTTACACTGCTGCAGCTAAATCATCTGCACAGGGTCAGATTGCCCTGGTTGCCACAACAATTATGCTCCTTGTGCCTTAGTCAGTGAATAGTTCCTGAAAGCTGCATATCCTCTTTTAAACTGACACAGAATGGTGGCACGTCTAGAGAACTGATTGCAGAAACCATGTATAACATAACGAGGAGTACTTGTTTTGTGTAACGTTTACAGAATCACCAACTTCTCTCAGTGCTCCTTCCTCATTTCACACTCCAGATACATGGGGTGAAATTTTAACTCATTCAAAACACAGCGGGTGGTAATGACCTGGAACTTGCTGCCTACAAAGGTGGTGGAAGCGGAGACAATCAAAGACTTCAAGGGGAAATTAGATGGCCACTTGAAGGAAATAGACTTGCAGGGCTATTGGGATTGAGTGGGGGAGTGGGGCTGACTGAGTATTTCCATACAGAGCCGGCATGGACTCGATGTGCCGAATGGCTTCCTTCCATGCCGTAAATTACTCCATGACAGCGTTAAAATCAGGCCTATGCTGTCTGTTCTACTACTCCCTATCCTGATTCTAATTGCTTCTCTCCCTTTCAATAGCTATCTCACATGTCTGCATTCTCCTTTGTAAATCACTCTCTGCAGGACAAGACAGTGCACAACACAGAGTCAAAGAGAAAGACCAGCTGAACCTCTCAGAGCTCGAGCAGCAGGTGGTGGGAATAGGGAGTGCTGTACTCCCTCAGCACTGGAGTGCTAGCCAAGGTTTTGTTCTCAAGTCTCTGGAGTGGATTTTAACTCACAAACTGTGACTCAGAGACGACACTGTTACCACTGGGTAAGGACCAGCTTTAGATTGATGCATGGAAACAACCACCTTCCCCAAGCATTCTCTGAGAGGGCAAGAAATAGCCATATAGTATATGCAGGTTGGAGATTCCTTCTGACACTGCTTAGTTAAACCCCAGGCACTGTGGACTCGAACTATTCACTTCTAGGAAATACCAAATTATATTTCTGTGGCAAAGTGCTACTGACCGGAGGTCTGCAGATACGAACCATTAAACAAATTTTACTTTTCTTACCGTCTAGTAACTTAAATTTGCCATCAGTGTAAGCAGGACACTCACTCACATAGAGAACTGCAGGTCAAAACTTCTCTGCCATTGTTTAATATTTGCAAACAGGCACAGCACAGCCAGTGCAGACTTGCTTAATTCAACATGTAAAAAGAAAATAAAACTATTACCTCTTAGTTGCATTCCAAATTATCTCCTTTAGTGCCAAAAAGCCAGTATGAAACGGTCAATTGAGTAACAAATGATAGGTTTATATTTGTTACTTCTCTTCACCTTCAGTACTAGCAGTCAGTGTGTGTTCCTGAAACTCGAAACAATTACATCACTGTGGGTTGATCGGCCAACTGGAGTTTTCAGTTAAACTTGTACTTCCTGAATATAGATTCCTCATCACATGCAAGTGGGTAATTTAAATATTCATGATTATTCTGCGGCACAGAAGCAGCTTCTTCGTTTTCAGTTTGACCTCTGAACTGTTTGATCCCAAAACACTTACCTGTTTTGCAAGTAGTTTTTAAAGAAAAATCAACTTCATTCGACTCCGACAAAAAAATATTTTTGCACTGAACACGTTTTTCAGCAAGCAAGATATCTTCTTCTTCTTTGGCCTCCTTGTCTCGGGAGACAATGAGTAAGCGCCTGGAGGTGGTCAGTGGTTTGTGGAGCAGCGCCTGGAGTGGCCATAAAGGCCAATACTAGAGTGACAGACTCTTCCACAGGTGCTGCAGAAAAAATTGGTTGTCGGGGCTGTTACACAGTTGGCTCTCCCCTTGCGCTTCTGTCTTTTTTCCTGCCAACTGCTAAGTCTCTTCGACTCGCCACACTTTAGCCCCATCTTTATGGCTGTCCGCCAGCTCTGGCGATCGCTGGCAACTGACTCCCACGACTTGTGATCAATGTTACAGGATTTCATGTCGCATTTGCAGACGTCTTTAAAGCGGAGACATGGACGGCCGGTGGGTCTGATACCAGTGGCGTGCTCGCTGTACAATGTGTCCTTGGGGATCCTGCCACCTTCCATGCGGCTCACATGGCCAAGCCATCTCAAGCACCGCTGGCTCAGTAGTGTGTATAAGCTGGGGATGTTGGCCGCCTCTAGGACTTCTGTGTTGGAGATGTGGTCCTGCCACCTGATGCCAAGGATTCTCCGGATGCAGCGAAGATGGAATGAATTGAGACGTCGAACTTGGCTGACATACGTTGTCCAGGCCTCGCTGCCGTAGAGCAAGTTACTGAGGACACAGGCCTGATACACTCGGACTTTTGTGTTCCGTGTCAGTGCGCCATTTTCCCACACTCTCTTGACCAGTCTGGACATAGCAGTGGAAGCCTTTCCCATGCGCTTGTTGATTTCTGCATCGAGAGACAGGTTACTGGTGATAGTTGAGCCTGGGTAGGTGAACTCTTGAACCACTTCCAGAGCGTGGTCGCTGATATTGATGGATGGAGCATTTCTGACATCCTGTCCCATGATGTTTGTTTTCTTGAGGCTGATGGTGAGGCCAAATTCATTGCAGGCAGCCGCAAACCTGTCGATGAGACTCTGCAGGCACTCTTCAGCAAGCAAGATATATATAGTGTGATTTTAAATACTATCAGATCTCCAGTGGTATTATTCACGATGAGTCAGAGGTTATGGAGTTGAGGGAGTGATTGTCAGTGGGAGGTGAAAGTAAAAGAATTTGGGAAGGAATTTGTAAGTGATCATCCCAGTGACAGTGAAGAAAGTGTTTTTTCATTGCTTTTGGAAACCAGACAACTTTCCTATACCCAGTGTAGGTAAATAAATAAAAACACAAAATCTGGGCCGTCACTTCAGTGCAGTACTGAGGGAACTGTCAGGGGTGCCATCTTTCAGATGAGACGTTAAACTGAGGCCCAGTCCTCCCCCTCAAGTGGATGTAAAAGATCCAATGGCACTATTTCGAAGAAGAGTAGGAGAGTTCTTCCCAGTGTCCTGCCTAATATTTATCCCTCAATCAACATTACAAAAACAGATTATCTGGTCATTATCACATTGCCGCTTGTGGGAGCTTGCTGTGCGCAAATTGGCTGCCGTGTTTCCTGCACAGACAACACTTCAAAAGTACTTCATTGGTTGGGACATCGTGAGGTTGCAGAAGGCACTCTATAAATGCAAGTTTTTTTTCCTTACTTATATGCCTCCTTCCATACCAAATATTCCTACAATACTCGGTGTACTTAGTGAACTCAAGTCTCAGGCTTCTCAGACAGGCACAAGCCTCTAACAGAAAACATTGATCCAGGCATTTCAAAAACAGAAAATCAGATTGTGTACGCACCTTTACTGAACAAGTTTGATGTAATTTTTATGATATAAACCTAACAGGTGAAGGAGAAAGGAAATGAATGAATAAATAAAAGAAATGGAATGGACGTCACGCCACTATGGGAGAATTAGGACAGGTGACTGAAAGCTTGGTCAAAAGGACTGAGTATGTTTTTAAAAGTGGAGGGCAGAGGTAAAGGGGCAGGGGGTTTAGTGGGGTGGCGGTGGGGCTCTGCTGTGGGGAGGCAGTGGCATAGCGGTTATGTCTAGTAACCCAGGCTGCTGCTCTGGGGATATGGGTTTGAATCCCACCATGGCAGCTGGTGAAATTTGAATTTAATGAATCTGGAAATTAAAAAGCTAGTCTAATAGTGACCATTGTCAATTTTTGTAAAACTCCATCTGGTTCATTAATGTCCTTTAGGGAAAGAAATCTGCTGTCCTTACCTGGTCTGGCTTACATGTGACTCCCCACAGCAATGTGGTTGACTCTTAAAATGACCTCTGAAATGGCCTATTAAGCCACTCAGTCAGTTCAAGGGCAATAAATGCTGGCCTAGCCAGCAATACCCACATCCCACAAATGAATTTTTAAAAAATCCAGAGAATAGGCTGAAGGAAGCTGATGGCTTTTCCACCAATAGTGGGCAAAGAGAGGGGTATGCAGTAAACATCAGACTCAAAAGACCAAAGTGTGAGTGTGCAGATGTTACATAACGTTGGAAAAGTAGGATGGGGTAAGGAGAGAGTTGAAGATGTTAAGCCAGGTAACACAAAATGGCTGACTGTTGCTTGGGTGCTACACTACAGCCATTATGACACAGAAGAAGGCCATTCAGCCCATCAAGTCCATGCCAGCTCTCTGTAGAGCAATCCATTCAGTCCCATCCCTGTAGCCCTGCAAGTTTATTTTCCTCAAGTGCCCATTCAATTTCCTTTTGAAATCATTCATCATCTCCACCTCCACCACCCCTCGTGGGCAGCGAGTTCCAGGTTATTACCACCTGCTACGTAAAAAAAGTTCTTCCTCACATCCCCCCTGCATCTATTGCCCAAAACCTTTAATCTGTAAGCCTGATAATGTAGTATTCCATTGAAATAAAACCAAATCGTGCTGGAAATACTCAGCAGGTCTGGCAGCATCTGTGGAGAAAGAAGCAAAGTTAACTTTTCAGGCCAGTGACCTTTCATCAGAACTCAGTATTCACCAGAACTTAGTATTCCATTGACCCTGTATCATATTGACTTTTTGGCACTAGAGGAGATAGTCCTTGCACCAGCAGCTAATGGGAACAGCTTTTCTTTGTCTATCTAAACCTGTCATAATCTTGTACACCTCAAATGTCCCCTCAATCTCCTTTGCTCAAAGGAGATCAATCCCAGCTTCTCCAACCTAACCTTGTAGCTCAAATCCCCCATTTCTGGAACCATTCTGGTAAATGTCCTCTGTAACCTGCCAAGGGCCCTTATGTCCTTCCTAAAGTGTGGTGAGCAGAACTGGATGCAATACTCTAGTTGTGGCCTAATCAAAGCTTTATGAAGGTTCAGTATAACTTCCCTGCTTTTGTACTCAATACCTCTACTCATGCAGCCCAAAGTCCCATATACTCTCTCACTATGACCTATCATCTTCAAAAATCTATATATGTGAACATCCTTTGAGCCTGTAAACTCTTTAGAACTGCCATTTAGTCTATATTGCTTCTCCCTCTCCCATCTGCCAAAATGCATCACCTCACACTTCTCTGTATTAAATTCCATCTGCCACCTGTCTGTCAATCTGCGAGCCTATCTATGTTCTGTTGCAGTTGATATGTATCATCCTCACTGCCACACCTCCAAGTTTGGGATCATTGGCAAGTTCTGAAATTTTACTCTGTATTCCAATATACAATATCCAAGTCATTTATATATAATCAAAAAAGCAGTGGTCAAAGCATTGACCCTTGGGGAACACCATTATCTACAAACCTCCAGTCTGAAAAACAACCATTTACCACGACTCACTGTTTTCTGTCCTTAAGCCAATTTTTTATCCAAGCTGACACTGATCCGTCTATTCCATTAGCATCAATTTTATTAACCAGCCTTTTATGTGGTACTTTGTTAAACACTTTCTTAAAATCCATATAGACAACATCCTATGCTTTCCCTTCATCACCCTTCCCTGTTACTTTATCAAAAAATTAAATCAGATTAGTCAAGTACGATCTGCCTTTTACAAATCCGTGCTGCTCTCCTTAGTTAACTCAAACCTCTCCAAGTGCCTATCAGTTTTTTCCCTGATTATTGTTTCTAAAAACCTACCCACCACTGATGTTAAACTGACTGGCCTGCAGTTACTAGAAATGTCCTTACACCTTTTCTTGAATAAGAGTGTTACATTTGCCACTCTCCCCTCTAGCACCTCCCCTGTATCTAGGGAAGATTGGAAGATTATGGCAAGCCCTTCTGCTATCTCGACTCCCACTTCCTTCAGCAACATGGGATGCAAGGCATCCAGACCAGGCGACTTATCCACTTTAAGTATAGCCAGCCTTTCCAGTACATCCTGCCTATCAATTTTTAGCCCATCCATTACCACTACCATCTCTGCTTGTACGTATATTTTGTCAGCATCCTCTTTCTTAGTAATCACAAATATAAAATACTCATTAAGTGTTCTAATCCTGCCCTGTGCCTCTCAGTACATATCACCTTCTTTGTCCCTATTAGGCCCACTCCACATCTTACTACCCACTTACTATTTACATGCTGGTAGAAGATCTTTGAGTTCCCTTTTATGTTGACTGCCATTCTATTCTCATATTTTGTCTTTGCTAGTCTTATTTTCCTCTTCACTTCTCCTCTCAACTTATTCCATTTGGTCTGGTTCTCTCTTAACTCACCTGACATGCATTATACACCTGCTTTTTTTGTTTCATCATATTCTCCACCTCCCTTGTTGTTCAAGGAGCCCTGGCTTTGGTTCCCCTACCTTTTGCCCTTGTTGGAATGTACCTAGCCTGTACCTGAAACAACTCCTCCTTAAAGATCATCCCTTGTTCTGTTACAGTTTTTCCTGTCAATCTCTGGTTCGATTTTACCCTGGCTAGATCCCCTCTCATCACATTGAAGTTGACCCTTTTCCAATTTAGGACTTCTACATTAGATTGTTCCTTGCTCTTCTCCATTGCTAGTCTAAACTTTATGATACAATGATAACTCTTATCCAAGTGCTGCCCCACAGACATTTGGTTCACCTGGTCCACCTCATTCCGCAACACCAGATCCAACAATGCCTCCGTCCTACTTGCACCGAAAATATACTGGTCAAGGAAGTTCTCCTGAACACATTTCAAAAATCCCCCCCGCCCTTCTTACCCTTTACTCTTACAATATCCCAATTGATATTTGGGTAATTAAAGTCCCCCAATATCACTACTCTCTGTGATTTCCCTGCAGATTTTGTCTTCTCTCTCTCTCTTTCTCTCTCTCACTTCTTAGATGCCTGTAGAATACCCCCAGTGGCGTGATCATACCTTATGTGGCCTTATAACTCCAAAGTGGCCTCTGGGGTGGGGTACACACATTTGTGGGAGTGAAACATGCTGAGCCCCATTTTGGTGAGGGTGTTAGATTTAGATTTAGAGATACAGCACTGAAACAGGCCCTTCGGCCCACCGAGTCTGTGCCGACCAACAACCACCCATTTATACTAATCCTACACTAATCCCATATTCCTATCACATCCCCACCTGTCCCTATATATTTCCCTACCACCTACCTATACTAGGGGCAATTTATAATGGCCAATTAACCTATCAACCTGCAAGTCTTTGGCATGTGGGAGGAAACCGGAGCACCCGGAGGAAACCCACGCAGACACAGGGAGAACTTGCAAACTCCGCACAGGCAGTACCCAGAATCGAACCCGGGTCCCTGGAGCTGTGAGGCTGCAGTGCTCACCACTGCGCCGTTAGTGCAGTGAATGTCTGCCAGAAGTATGTAGAACAGGCAGATCATGATGCCAATCAGCATGGAACACTGATTTGACTCCAGCTCTGCCATATTGTAACTCAACACTCCAGCTAACACTCTCTCTTATCCTCGCACAGGTGAACATGCATTCAGCAGCAAGAAAGAAAAACCCCCAACCCCAATCTCACTAGCACCATTCAAAGGGATCATCAATTACTTACAGCTTAGTTGCTGGTTAATTTCTTCTGGCTGTTGCTGTGATTCTCCAAGTATTTGGTGCTTTCTAGAGTTTTTTAAAGTTGCAGAAGTCCACAGAGAGTGGTGTGTCAGGTGCTGAAGGAGTTTTGCTGACTTCAAGGATTCTGTAGAATCTAGTTGCTCCCAGACATGGGTGCACTTGTAGGAATTTTTCTTGGAATACAGCATGACTGGGAAAATGAACAGAGGCCATGCAGAGGCAGGACGAGCTGCTGGAAGTGGGAGGAGGAGGCGGAGAAGGGCTCTCAGCAGAACACCATATCCACCCAGGGTCTTCAGGGAGCAATTCTCCTACCTGAACCTCAGTGAAATATTCACCCTTCAATAAGGACATCCTCACTGAAATTTGCCACCTGCAACCTCAGAGCAGGGCAAGGACAGAATTGCCAGTGGCTCTGAAGGTGATTGTGATGCTGAACTTTTATGCCTCCCGCCACTACTCAACCCGACCCGAGCCCAACCTGACCATCCCTTTACTTACCTTCCTGACACCGAACCTGCAAGAAGCTGCAGCGCATGCGCAATTACGTCATAGTGACGTTAGTCGCTCTGCGCAGACTCAGTTTCGTCCCGGACTCCCAGCTCAGGTAAGCTTTTTATTTTTAATACTTACCAGCAGAGCACTTACTGTGTGTGTCCGGCCGGACCTACACTCAGCCCGACTTGACCCGAGCCCCAAAGCTGGCCCCGGAAGATGGGCCCGACCCGACCCGAGCCTGACAAATGTCGTCGGATCCCGTCGGGTTTGGGTCGAGTAGCAGGCTTCTATCACACGTTACCTTCCCTCTATCACTGATAATCACAATGTCTGCTTGGACACAATGCAAAAATAAAAGCCACTATAAAATAAACATTCTAAACCAAATTTATTAATAAAATCATCCCATATTGCATACAAACATCAACTAATCGCATTTGTGCATCCCCTTAGTGTCTGTCTTCTGTGTGTCTTTACCTGTCCTAGTGCTCCTACCCAGTGTTACCCCAGTGGCTGCAGCATGGCTGGTGGAAGGCTGCTGACTTTCAGTGGATGAAACTGCAGATGGCCTTGGAGGACAACTTTGAGCAGTTCTAGGTCTAAGAAGGCCTGGTTGTGGAGAGCACCACCTTGGCATGGGCGCCATCAATCTTGGCTGGTTGGCTGACAGGCAACAGCAAGGGCCCTGGTGGAGTGGCAGTGGTAGGAGGATGAATGCTGTCATCCAGAGAGAGAACAGCAAGTTTGTGCTCCATGGAGCCACTGCCACTCACCCCAGAGTGGCACCTCAGTCATCCTAATAATCTTGGAGGGGTATGACGTTCTGCAAATCTCTTTCTACACTGCAGTCATCGGCTATGATGTGAACAGTCTGAGCTTGCATGGCAACAAGCTGACCTTGCAGGACTTCAGTCCGAGCTTCCACTGCAGCACTCAGCCTTCTGGTGGAAGCTGTTTGTGCTGCAGTGAAAGCTGAAGTAGTGGTCATCAGACGTTGCATCATGGTTGGGTTGTAGGTGCGCTGATGTATTTGGTCACCACTGCTATGCTGGAAAGGATGGGCTGCAAGCTACGCACAAAGCCCTGTGCTAAGTATGGTGCTGAACTTCTTCCTGCTCCTTGACATTGAATGCAGTTTTTCTGCTTCCACCAGAAGGCTGAGTGCTGCAGTGGAAGCTCGGACTGAAGTCCTGCAAGGTCAGCTTGTTGCCATGCAAGCTCAGACTGTTCACATCATAGCTGATGATTGCAGTGTAGAAAGAGATTTGCAGAATGTCATACCCCTCCAGTTTTTCTGGCAGGCTTTCCGATGCACCAAGCATTTCCAAATGCATAATCATTAGCATATTAGCATTCTTCTATATGCCGTCCCATTGAAGTGCTCGTCTGAGTCCTCTTTGTGACCTCATGTGAAATCTTGCCCTCTGACAAGCAGATACCTGCACTATCCTTGCCCCTGCCCTGGCTTAGTCCCATTTATACCCAGCGTCCCGCCTCTAAACCCTCCTCTAAGGTATGCACTGGTGGCTGCAAGTGTGAAATTTTATGATCTCAGTAGAGACTGCTAACTTAAAAACAAAAGATATAAACTTCCCCGTGACTAATCAAAAAATTACACAAGCTTTTATGCTTTAAGACTTTTACTATAACAAATAAACTAAAAATCAACAATGACAAAACAGTTCTTAGTAGGTAACTAATACACTAAATTATGGAGAAAGGTATTTCCAGTTAACTTATTAACACACTCGAAAACCTCACACCACTTTCATACATTACATAGTGTTCTCAACACAAAGGTATCTTTACAGTTAAAAGTCCTAAACTCCTTCCAGTTGGAAGGTTGGATCTCCCAGTGTCCTTCTCAAAGCCAACGTCTTTCTCACTCACTTCTTCCGAGCACATTCGACTGGATTTCTGTATTAAGGCAATCTCTGGTTCCCAGTTGGTATTTTCTCCTCCGCAAAACTCAAGCCTTCGAACTTTGTTCAAATCTTAGCCACCTTCTGCTGTATCGGTGATCTGAGAGAAGCTGTTTCCCCAGAAAACAGCCACTGTCCCTCCCTCTCTCTCTCTCTCTCTGGGATGTACAGCAGATTGCTGGACTTCATTTCTTCCTATTCAGATCCCCAGACCTCCTGAATTCATCCAGATAAAAAGTTAATAGTTGTTTGCATTTAACAATTCTCAGAGACCATAGCAAAACCACTGTCCTTTGTTTCCAGGTGTTAAAAATAGCAACTCTAATCTGCATTTTAGAGTCTCTGGTTCCCTGTTTGTGATCTGTGAGTCTGGGAGAGTGAAACCATTGTCATTTAGGTGTTACAACCTTGCACCCTGCTTTCAAAAGCGCCTTTGATCTGGGTTCCTTGTAGTCATGTTAACCGAAACTCCTGGCAGATTTTGTATGAGGTCGCATGTCTCCTCCGAATGTTCATTTTACACTGTATTGAAGATCACAGTTTTTGAAACATAACCGTACTACAAAGTCCAGCATTTAAAACAGAAATCAAGTGTTGGTACTCTGCGTTAATTATCACTGTTTTCTTGCTGTTCCTCCACTGCCTGGCCAGGTTGCACCTCTTGGGTATCTGAAAAGAAAAAGGCACAAGAATAAGTTTAGGGACGGGATGCTGGGTATAAGTGGGACTCAGCCAGGGCAGGGGCAAGGATAGTGCAGGTGTCAGCTTGTCAGAGGGCAAGATTTCACATGAGATCACAAAGAGGACTCAGACGAGCACTTCAATGGGGCGTTGTGTGTGGGTTTACACCATCTTCAGTTTATATTTCAGAGGACAGTGTAGGATGAGGGGGAAGAGAGATGTGAGAAGGAGGATTACATATGAGGATACCGTCTTTATGGATGGTTTCAGCCCCACTGTTGGTCACAGCCTCAACAATGGCCATTCCAATATTGGCCAGCATTGTCTCCTCTGTTGGAATAAGGGTATGCCTGTCCCCTACCAGTTAGTTCCTGTGCACCACCTTGTACTGCAAGAGAGAAGGATGTGTGTCAGCAAGTGTGATGTGGCTATTATGATTGAACAGCTGGTAGTGTGTGCAAACTGTGAGATATGGATTTGAGACTTGCAGCAGCGCTAAGTGTGTGAAGGTGCAGTGAAGCATATCAATGTTAGGAATGAATCTTGATTGATAGAGATTGTTAATAGATTCGTGATAAGGGTTTTGTGCATTGACAGGTGTCTGAGACTAATGGTGCAGTTAGTTGGAATTGGCACTTGAAGATGAATTCACTGGCTTTGACCACTCATGTAAGGTCGGGCGGCACAGTGGCGCAGTGGTTAGCACCGCAGCCTCACAGCTCCAGCGACCCGGGTTCAATTCTGGGTACTGCCTGTGTGGAGTTTGCAAGTTCTCCCTGTGTCTGCGTGGGTTTCCTCCGGGTGCTCCGGTTTCCTCCCACATGCCAAAGACTTGCAGGTTGATATAATTGGCCATTATAAATTGCCCCTAGTATAGGTAGGTGGTAGGGAAATATAGGGACAGGTGGGGATGTGGTAGGAATATGGGACTAGTGTAGGATTAGTATAAATGGGTGGTTGATGGTCGGCACAGACTCGGTGGGCCGAAGGGCCTGTTTCAGTGCTGTATCTCTAAACTAAACTAAACCTCTTACTGCATCCAGGTCCTTGGGGCTTGACTGCTGTCATTGATGGCCACAGCTATCTGCTCCCACTGCCTTTTGAGCACATATTTGGAGAACCTCCTGGCTCCTATAGACACAGGACATCTCTCTGACTTGGAGAAAGAAAGCGAGGTTATCTTTGCTCTCCAGGATGATCTTGGAGTGGTAGATGGTTTAGTAGTGGAGGGAAAGGGATGTTTCCATGTTCCCTTGTGGTTCAGTATCTAAGCATTTGGCTAATTTGCAGAAATCACATTATAGTTTGAAGGCCATATTCCTGATAGCTTTGGATTGTTCCCCTATAGGTTTGGATTGTTCCCCTCCCCTTCACCACTGCTTAGCCTAGAACATATAAAAGAAAACATGGGCCACCCATCCTCTGATCAGGTCAGCCCATCCATACACCCATAGCACGTTCATTTTCTTTCTTTCTCTCTCCTTTCTCTATTCCTATCTCTCTCATTCTCTCTCTCCCAGTCTCTTTCTCAGACACAGGCACACACACTGATTTCCTCTACTTAGCTTCTCTGTTGAAAGAATTTTGTATTAAGTTAGTTTGGAACAGAATGGTTGTTATTTGTTACCCTCTGTCACACTACTGCAAGTTGTATTCTTTTTCCCGCCACATTTCTTCTGTTGATATCCATGTATCAGCAAGATAGCTTCGGTGCAGGGTGAGGGGTGGTGGTGGTAGTAGTCAGGAGGAGAGGGAAGGAATAACTGGTGTGCAAGAGTAATAATTATAACAGAGGGATCAGAAGATGGTGTACATAAAGTATTATTTTGACTGGAAAAAGGCACACAAGAAAGTGCTGTGGTCCTGAATTAGAAACTTTTAGTTCCTCTTTACACAGCACAAGGTCATCAACACATTAGCCACCTGGTAATGTGTTATAGCTACCAATTCCACGCTGGTAGCCCCTAATTATTCTCCTTTTGACAGTCAGTCTGACTTCAGGGACACTAATAAGCATCGAAATGACTGAACAGTTCTCCGAAATTTCAATCGGTACTCTTGAATGTGCTCAACCCACTACCTACCCAAAACAAACGAGCAAATTATATGAATCACAGGTACTTTTAAACTCTTATCCATTAACTTCCAATTCAGGCATCAATTACCCCAATCCTTTGCTGAGTGATACTTCCTTTATGAAATGTGCGAGGACTGATCTACTAGTACTGGATCAAATCAGTTCTATATGTGTAACAACTTGGTACAAAGCTCACTAGAATGGCAATCTGCTAATTGTCCTCGATTTCCAGGGTCAGGCCATTTACAAAAGTGACTCGTCGCTCCACTTGTGGGTGTGATCAGGATGCAGGGAACACTAGTGGTGGGAGTGGAAGATTGCATGTAAGTGAACTACAATGGAATGCAGTCAATTAAAGGAAAGGGCCAGAATAAAAGGTCATGAATTCTTATAGTCTTTGGAAAGATTCAGGAAGCATCACAAGCCAATGACAGTCTTTGCTAACATTGAAGTAAAGAGGGCTATGAGATAGGACAAAATAAAGAGTAAGGAAACCCAAGATGCAGACAAGTGATTGAGCAGCCCAATAGCCAACTTTCTGTTTGAAGGTTACTGAAGTTTAGGGTAGCACTGCATGAGGTGGTTGTGAATATGGTGGCCCTGTTTACCACTCCAGGGTACCCGTTCCCACAAGTCAGCATTGTAACATGTTGGACATCCTGGATAGTTAAGGTTAATAACCAAATTTCTTGCATCTTAGAGCAAAAGACTTTCCAAGTCAAGATAGCAGCGAGTGCCACTGGAGAAAGCATGGCAGATCTTCTGCCTTTAATGTCTGAGCATTATCTACAATAACAACAATATAGTACCTTTAACATAATAAAATGTCCCAAAGTGCTTTACTGAGCCACAGAAGGAGATATTAGGTCAGATGACCAAAAGCTTGGTCAAAAAGATAGGTTTCAAGGAATGTCTTAAAAGAGAAAGGTGAGGTCGAGAGGTGGAGAGGTGTAGGGAGGGTATGCCAGAGCTTGGCACCTAGACAATTGAAGGAACGGTCAGGAATGGGGGAGCGACTAAAATCAGGGATGTTCAAGAGGCCAGAATTAGAGGAGTGCAGATATCCTGGAAGGTTGTGAACTGGAGGAGATTAGAGCGATGGGGAGGGGTGAGGCCATGGAGAGATTTGAAAGCAATCATGAAAATTTTAAAATCTAGACGTTTCTTGACCAGGACCCAAGCAGCAAGCCCAGGAGTCATAGGTGAACAGGACTTGGTGCGAGTTAAGACACGGGCAACAGAGTTTTGGATGACCTCAAGTTTATGGAGAGTAGAATGTGGAAGACCAGCCAGGAATGCATTAGAATAGTTAAGTCTAGAGGTAACAAAGCCATGAATGAAGGTTTCAGCAGCAGGTGAAGACACTGAGACTAGGATGCTTTGGTGGAGACTATTTATTGCTTGCCATAGAGCTTATTTCTCCACTCCTAACACCCATCCAATGCTGGATGGCTCTTTTTATATATACATCTGAGTACAATTAACTAAACACCCAACACCTGTTCACCCTGTTACCTTCAACTACAAGGTATTGAATATTCATTAACAGAACTTATTAGACACTAACAAATTCCCCTCTTTTATATGTACGTATTTATTTTAAAGAAAACAAAAAAAGAGAGACAAAATAATGATACATTCTTCTTTATTTTACATTATACCATCAAACGTCAACAGCACCAGCCATTAACATAGTGTATATTTCCCCTTTATTTAACAAAAAAGCTTGTTTAAGGAAATAACGAAGCTCTTAACAAAAAAAATTTCACGTTTTCCTAACTCATCATAACACAAGATGGCCCTCTGCGAGGACATCCAACCATTTATTTGAACAAGCACCTCTCTTCGTAAAACAATCCGACAACTGATGACTTGCGTCGACCCATTTTATTTTGGAAATTTCTTTTCAAACATTTCTTTTATACTTGCAAGATCAATCCTCAACCTCTTTTCCATGACAGTTTTTGTCAAATGGACATTGTCCCAGAGAGAATGGTTATCTATATAGTATTCTATAGGAAAATGTTTCTCTGATTGCCCCTTTTATAAGAGTTCCTTTTAAATACTTGATAAATATATACCCCATATCTATTGCTTCTATCAGTGCAAGTGTCTCAGCAGCTAAGGTGCTTTTAACTGTCCTCTATATTTCCTTCGATTCCCAGGCTAATGCACAACATTTATCATTTCTTCCCACCAAAAATATAATGTACTCTGCTGCACTCGGATAACCATCGGGAAGATTAACATGTGAGGGGTCACTAAAAATGACCAATTTCATTTCTTCTGAGTCACCCAAGGCTGCAAACTTGAGTGTACATTTATCTAAACTCAATCTCTTCAATGTCTTATTTACTTTCAGCACTTCCCCAACAGTAACATGTTTCAGCATGGTGCTCAATTCTAACACATCATAGCAAGCATCTGGCCTAGTTTATTTGCACAACCAGTTTAATTGCCCGATTAAGCACCTTAACTGGTCTACTTCTTCCTTGGTTGCTGAGTCTTCCTTTTGTGAGGATCTATCCCGATTTATTAGGATCCTATTAACATTCTCTAGATAAGACTGTTGATTTCGGGTTACTCCCAACTTAGTCTGCCTAATATTCAACCCTATATATTTAAAAGCTTCGGAAGCCCGACTTCCAATTTTAAATTCCTGCAGAACTTTATCTATCACAGATTTCTCAAATCTCACAGATCCACCCCACAGAAAATTGTCCATGTGCATCAAGAAAATGCCTGTTAGTTTTTCTTCATAGTACCAATAAAACATTGGCGGATCCGCTTATAGCTGAATACAACCAGCTTCTAGAAGGTCGGACCTAACTGAAAAACTGGGATTGCTGCAGTGTTCCAGCGAATATCAACGCAAGCTCGAGGAACAGCATCTCATTTACCGATTAGGCACACTATAGCTGCTGGACTGAACATTGAGTTCAATAATTTCAGAGCATGACAGGCACCCCCCCCCCTTTTTATGTTTAGTTATTTTTTATTTTTTCTTTTGTTATTTTATTTTAGTTTTTTTAGGTTGGTTAGTTTGTTTCAACTGTGCCTACCCACTGTTTCTGTTTTTTAATTTTTTTTTAAATGTTTGTGCTTGGAGTGCTTTGAAATGCTGTTAGTATTGTGTCCTCCACCTTTAGTGTCACCACTGAGGAGCTCATTTGCACTTTGAAAGCAGCTGGAAAGGAATGTTTTCCCCAAAATTTTTTCAGGGCGTCAGACATCTGATTAAAAAGCATATCTCTTTGAATTTAACTCCAGTTAATAAATTAATACCATGGGCCTATCCATGTTCGATATCCTAGTACAATCCAACAATTTGAAGGCAAGTACTGATTTAGGAATTTTCAAGTAGAATCCAAGTAGAAGCAGAGTCTTTGAATATTTTTTAAGGCAGAGGTAGATAGATTCTTGATAAGCAAGGGGGTGGAAGGTTATCAGGGTAGGTGGAAATGTGGAGTAATCAGTTCAGCTGTCCACTTATTGAATGGCGGAGCAGGCTCGAAGGGCCAAGTGGCCTACTCCTGCTCCTAATTCATATGTTCGTATATATCGCTGCAATCTTGCATATAGTCGGTTAAACTCCATATTCTTCTATGGAAAAACCATCCATTTCCAAATTTATTGAAGTCCGACCATGCCTCACAGACACTCAGTAAGTCATCTTTCATATAAATTTTATCCATACATTTTAAGAGATTGTCCAAACCTTCCTCATTGCCCAAATAAGCCTTTAGCTCCGAGAACACTTTGCCCCAATCTTGCTTCTGGCAGGAAGTGAAAGTGCAAGGGCTATTCCTTGCTTCCTTTTAGGTAAAGATGTAACCCGTGTCCATAGATCAACTTTATTCTTCGATTTATCGTAAGGTTCAGCTTCACAAAACAGTGGTGGAAAATCATATCCCAACACATTACACCTGGTTTTAGTCACCTTTCTTCAAAAAAAACCTCTGACTACAGCCATCTCAACAAAAAACTCCAATTCTAATCTCCTGTCTGAAGGTCTCCAACCTTCACTTTCAGGCAACCATCCTCTGCTACCAATGTTAGAGAAACTTCCAAGCCTGTTTGTGAAGAAGACACTGAGACTAGGATGCTTTAGTGGAGACTGTTTATTGCTTGCCACAGAGCTTACTTCTGCACTCCTAACAATCTCCAGCCAGTGCTGGCTCTTCTTTATATACACATCCGTGTACAATTAATGAATCAACATCCAGCACCTATTTAACATCCATTAGCAGAACGTATTGGACACTAACAACTGAAACAGGGCAAAATCAGGTGATGTTATGGAGGTGGAAATAGGCAGTCTTAGTGATGAGGTCGGAAGCTCACCTCAGGGTTAAATGTGACACCAAGGTTGCGAACAGACTTTAGCCTGGGAGAGGAATGGAGTTGGTAGCTAGGGAACGGAGTTCGCAGTGGGGACTGAAAATGGTGGCTTCAATATTCCCAATATTTAATTTGGGGCAATTTATGCCCATCCAGTACTGGATGTCGGATAAGCAGTCTCATAGCTTAGCAATAGTGGAGGAGTCAAGAGAGTTGGTGGTGAGGTAGAGCTAGGTGCTGACAGCATACGTAGGAAAACTAACGCTGTGCTTTCAGATGATGTCACCAAGGGGCAGCATGTAGGTGAGAAACAGGAGGAGGCCAAGGATAGATCCTTGGGGAACACCAGAAGTAACGGTGCAGGAACAGGGAGAGAAGCCATTGCAAGTGATTCTCTGGCTACGATTAGATAAATAAGAATGGAACCAGGTGAGAGCAGTCCCACCCAACCGGACAATAGTGGAGAGGCATTGAGGGATGATGGTGTGATCATAGAATCATAGAATATTTAAGACACAGAAAGAGGCCACTTGGCCCATCGTGTCTGTGCTGGCTGAAAAACAACCCACCTATTCTAATCCCACCTTCCAGCATTTGGTCCGTAGTCCTGCAGGTTACGGCACTTGAGGTGCATATCCAGACTCCTTTTGAATGAGTTGAGGGTCTCTGCCTCAACTACCCTTTCAGGCAGTGAGTTCCAGACCCCCACCACCCTCTGGGTGAAAAAGGTTTTCTTCATCTCCCCTCTAATTTTTCTACCAATCACTTTAAATCTATGCCCGCTCATCACTGACCCCTCTGCTAAGGTTAATAGACCCTTCACCTCTACTCTATTCAGGCCCCTCAAAATTTTGTACATTTCGATCAGATCGCCCCTCAGCCTTCTCTGTTCCAAGGAGAGCAACCCCAGCCTATCCAATCTTTCCTCATAGCTGCACTTTTCTAGTCCTGGCAAAATCCTTGTAAATCTCCTCTGTACTCTCTCTGGTACAATTACATCCTTTCTGTAATGAGGTGACCTGAACTGCACACAATACTCAAGTTCTGGCCTAACCAATGAGTTATACAGTTCCAGCATAACCTCCCTGCTCTTGTATTCTGTACCTCAGCTAATAAAGGAAAGGATTCCATATGTCTTCTTAACCACCTTATCGACCTGTCCAGCTACCTTCAGGGATCTGTGGACGTTCACTCCAAGGTCCCGTACTTCCTCTACACATCCCATTAGTCGTGTATTCCTTTGCCTTGTTTGCCATCCCCAAATGCATCATTTCACACTTCTCTGGGTTAAATTCTATTTGCCACTTTTCTGCCCATCTGACCAGACCATCAATATTTTCCTGCAGCCGACAGCTATCCTCCTCGCTATCCATCACACGGCCAATCTTTGTGTCATCTGCAAACTTCTTGATCATGCCCCCTACATTTATGTCCAACTTGTTAATATATACCACAAAAAGCAGGGGACCCAGTACTGAGTCCTACCAAATGTCACTGGAAACAGCCCTCCAGTCGCTAAAACAGCCATCAACAATTACCCTTTGTTTCCTGCCACTGAGCCAGTTTTGTATCCACCTTGCTGCATTTCCCTGGATCCCATGGGATTTTATTTTTTTAACTAGTCTGCCACGCGGGACCTTGTCAAAAGCCTTGCTAAAATCCACGTAGACCACATCAACTGCACTACCCTCATCTATTTTCCTTGTTACTTCTTCAAAAATTCAATGAAGTTGTTCAAACAAGATCTTCCCTTAACAAATCCATGCTGACTATCCTTGATTAACCTGTGCCTTTCCAAGTAACAGTTTATCCTGTCTCTCAGAATAGATTCCAATAATTTGCCCACTTCTGAGGTTAGACTGACTGGCCTGTAATTATTTGGTCTATCCTTCACTTCTGTTTTTAAACAGAGGTACAACATTTGCAGTTCCCCAATCCTCCGGCAGCACATCTGTATCCAGTGAGGACTGGAAAATGATGGTCAGACCGTCTGCTATTTCCTCTCTTGCTTCTTTTAACAGCCTAGGGTGAATTTCATCTGACCTTGGTGATTTATCAACTTTCAAGGATGCTTATCCCATTAATACTTCCTCTCTCTCTATGTTTATCACATTCAATACTTCACACTCCTCCTTAAGTACAATATCTGCATTGTCCCCCTCTTTTGTGAAGATAGACGCAAAGTATTCATTAAGAACAATATCAACATCTTCCATCCCTACACAGAGGTTACCTTTTTGGTCTTTTATGGGCCCTACTCTCTCCTTAGTTATCCTCTTACTCTTAATGTATTGATAAAACATCTTTGGGTTCACCTTGATTTTGTTTGCCAATATTCCTTCATGCCCTCTCTTTGCTTTCCTAATTTCCTTTTTGATTTCACCCCTCCACTTTCTATACTCCTCTCGGCTTTCTGTCGTATTGAGTTCTCGGTGTCAGACATAAGCTTTCCTTTTCTGTCTTATCTTACCCTGTAAGCTCCTTGACATCCATGGGGCTGTAGATTTGGCTGTCTAACCCTTTTTCTTTGTGGGAACATGTTTGCTCTGAACCCCTTGAATCTCCCCTTTGAATGCCTCCCACTGTTCTGACACTGATTTACCTTCAAGTAGCTGTTTCCAGTCCACTTTCTCTAAATCACTCCTCAGTTTAGTAAAATTGGCCTTGCCCCAATTAAGAACTCTAACTCCTGTTCTATCTCTGTCCTTTTCCATTATTATGTTAAAACTGACTGAATTATGATCACTACCACCAAAATACTCTCCCACTGCTATTCCTTCCACCTGCCCATCTTCATTTCCTATAACTAAGTCTAAAACATGTCAAAGGCTGCAGACAGTTTAAGAAGGACAAGGGATAGTTTACCTTTGTTGCAGTCACATAGGATGTCTTTAATGAGAAATGCTTGTAAATAAAACTCCTGAAAGGATTTGAGGACAGTTAGGTCATGGAGCTTTCTTTGAGAGGGAATATCTTTCAACTAAACAACTAGGATTATTTATGTAAATAGACCATCTGGAATTTTACACCTCCCCAGGAATGGACTGGGAGGTGGGGGGGGGAGCGTAAAATTGTGTGTGGGGTGGGGGGGGGGGGCAATGCTGTTCCCATCACCTACCTGCCCCCACTGCTATTTTACCAGTGACAGGGGAGGTGACAAATGGCCCGCCTGCCAAGGCCAATTAAGGCCCTTAAGTGGTCAATTAATTGCTTTTAAGGGCCTCCTCCCACCTTCACTGGTATTTTACCAGCGGTGGACGGGCACCTGAGGAGGCTGTCCAGTAATACCTGATGCCCTCCCTGTGGACTGGGGGAGACTCTCCTGATTGGGCACCCTGTACCCCACAGAGGCACCCTTCCCCCAGCAGCAAGGGCTGCCCCCACTAAAGCTATCCCCCTACCCTAGACTCCAGCCCTACCCCTCTCACCAGGGCCAAGCTGATTGTCCCCAGTGAGGCCCGCACCCCACTTACCTTCCTGAACTGCAATGTCCTTGTCCTCTTCTTGCTGGATGCAGTCCCAGTAGTGGCCACCGTTCACAGTGGAGCTGCCAGAACTGATGAGCTGCTGGCCCTCTGATTGGATGGCAGCTCTTGGAGGCGGGAATTCCAGCCTCAGAGGGGCAGAAGTCCCGACTGAGGCCAATTAAGGGCCTGGGCCATGCAGAATAGCAGCAAAAGTAGCAAGACTTCTTTATTCCTATACTTCAATCCCCTTGCAATAAAGGCCAATGTGCTATTTGCCTTCTTAATTCCTTGCTGTACCTGTATGCTAACTTTCTGTGTTCCTTGTACAAGCACACCCAAGTCTCTTTGAACATCAACACTTACAAGTTTCACACCTTTAAAAAAATATACTGCTTTGCTATTCTTGCGACCAAAGTGAATACCCTCACACTTCTCTACATTATACTTCATCTGCCATCTAGTTGCCCACTCACCTAATCTGTCTATATCTCTTTGTAGCCTCTCTGTGTCCTCCACACAGCTTACCTTTCCACTTACCTTTGCATCATCAGCAAACTTAGATACGTTACTCTTTGTCTCTTCATCTAAGTTATTAACATAGATAGTAAATAGCTGAGGCCCTAGCACTGATCCTTGCTGTTCACTATTCACTGCCTGCCAATTGAAAATGCCCCGTTTATGCGCGCTCTTTGCTTCCTGTCTCTTAATCAATCCACTATCCATGTTAAAATATTACCTCCAACTCCACAAGCCCTTATCATGCCTATTAACATTTTGTCTGAAACCTTATTGAATACCTTTTGGAAATATAGAGAAAGAACATCTACTGGTTAACCTTTATCAACCTTACTAGCTACATCTTCAAAAAAACTCTCATAAATTTATCAAACGGGATTTCCCTTCAGTAAAACCGTGTTGACTTGTTCTAATCATACTATGTTTTTGGAACTGTATTGTTAGGATTTCCTTGCTAATAGATTCCAGCATTTTTCCAACACCTGACAACAGTCTTTCCCCCTCCATCACCCTCAAAACCTGACAACAGTCCTTCCTCCTCTGTCACCCTCAACACCTGACAACAGTCTCACCCCTCCATCACCCTCAACACCTGACAACAGTCTCACCCCTCCATCATCCTCAACACCTGACAATAGTCTCAACACTCCATCACCCTCAACACCTGACAACAGTCTCACCCCTCCATCACCCTCAACACCTGACAACAGTCTCGTCCCTCCATCACCCTCAACACCTGACAAAAGTCTCACCCCTCCATCACCCACAATACCTGACAACAGTCTCACCCCTCCATCACCCTCAACACCTGACAAAAGTCTCACCCCTCCATCACCCTCAACACCTGACAACAGTCTCACCCCTCCATCACCCTCAACACCTGACAACAGTCCTTTCCCCTCCATCACTCTCAACACCTGACAACAGTCCCACCCCCTCCATCACCCTCAACACCTGACAACAGTCCTTTCCTCTCTGTCATCCCCAACACCTGACAATAGTCCCTTCTCCTCCATCACCCTCTACAGTTGACAACAGTCCTTTCCCCTCCATCACCCTCAACACCTGACAACAGTCCTTTCCCCTCCTTCTCCCTCAACACCTGACAACAGTCCTTTCCCCTCCTTCTCCCTCAACACCTGACAACAGTCCCTTCCCCTCCTTCTCCCTCAACACCTGACAACAGTCCTTTCTCCTCCTTCTCCCTCAACACCTGACAACAGTCCTTTCCCCTCCTTCTCCCTCAACACCTGACAACAGTCCTTTCCCCTCCTTCTCCCTCAACACCTGACAACAGTCCTTTCCCCTCCTTCTCCCTCAACACCTGACAACAGTCCTTTCCCCTCCTTCTCCCTCAACACCTGACAACAGTCCTTTCCCCTCCATCACCCTCAACACCTGACAACAGTCCTTTCCCCGCCATCACCCTCAACACTTGACAACAGTCCCTCCCGCTCCATCACCCTCAACACCTGACAACAGTCCCTTCCCCTCCATCACCCTCAACACCTGACAACAGTCCCACCCCCTCCATCACCCTCAACACCTGACAACATTCCCTTCCCCTCCATCAGCCTCAACACCTGACATCTGTCCCACCCCCTCCATCACCCTCAACACCTGACAACAGTCTGTTCCTCTCCGTCTCAACACCTGAAAACAGTCCCTTTCCCTCCATCACCCTCAACACCTGACAACAGTCCTTTCGCCGCCGTCTCCCTCAACACCTGACAACAGTCCTTTCGCCGCCGTCTCCCTCAACACCTGACAACAGTCCTTTCGCCGCCGTCTCCCTCAACACCTGACAACAGTCCCTTTCGCCGCCGTCTCCCTCAACACCTGACAACAGTCCTTTCCCCTCCATCTCCCTCAACACCTGACAGCAGTCCCTCTCCCTCCATCACCCTCAACACCTGACAACAGTCCCTCCCCCTCCATCACTCTCAACACCTGACAGCAGTCCCTCCTGCTCCATTACTCTCAACACCTGACAACAGTCCCTCTCCCTCCATTACCCTCAACACCTGACAGCAGTCCCTCCCCCTCCATTACCCTCAACACCTGACAACAGTCCCTCCCCCTCCATTACTCTCAACACCTGACAGCAGTCCCTCTCCCTCCATCACCCTCAACAACTGACGACAGTCCTTCCTCCTCAGTCTCCCTCAACACCTGACGGCAGTCCCTACCCCTCCATCATCCTCAACACCTGACAAACAGTCTTTCCCGCTCAACATCGCTTTCATCTGCCGACAATCGCAAGGACACACTGTCACTCCTCTCTTTCTCATTCCAAACATACTCACCTCTTCCTTTGCTCTCTTCACAATACATACTAACACTTTTCTCATCGCCCATCCAGCACTTTCACAACCACTAACTCTTTCCAGGACTCCATTCTCACCACATTCCATGCTCTCATTTCCGTTTATCCCAAGTGAATTCTCATCAATCTTGTGTCTTCTCTAGTTCTCGGCTCATGCTCTTTGTGCACAGACTCTACACATTTTTCAACAAACTCACTCTTTCCTTCTGCAGACTAAGAGAGCAGATATTGTCAGCAAGAGGAACAAGACCAGGGGAGCAGTGTGTGATATAATAGCCTTCACCCAAACAGAGCAGGAACCCTGGACATTAGTGGCTCGAGAAAAGCCATTAGCACCAGGGAAGTCGAGGCTGACAGTTTATCTGTGCAGGGTATCTGCAGATTACTTTTTAACTCTTCATTCACCTCAGCAAATATTCAGCCAGCTTCACAACTTCAAACTACTTTCTGAAGACTCACCTGCTAAATGTCCACCTCTTAGTAACTCATGCCTATTTTCTTTTTCCTCTAAGGCCTTCTCAACACCTGAATCCTGTAGAAGAAGACACCTCAGAGACGGACAGTCTTCTTAAGGAGGCACTGTAACACCCTGCATCCCTCCCAGGCACCAGCTCATACATTGAAACTCTGAGTGAGTTAAACAGTGAGTCAGAGGGGTTTGCATATGCTGAAGCTCCCAGCATGAATAAGCAGCAGTTGGTCATGTTGGCTGGAGCAGCCTGGGAGACAGTTTATGGGAGGGTTTCCAGTTCAGTTGAGGAGGACAGTTCAGTGCCCCAGCAATGAAAAGTAAATGTATTCATGAGGCCTCCGCCTGCCTCTGTCAGAAAAAGGCTCTCACAGTAGCAGTCAATGTCACTGGCTTTTGCAACTTTGGTGGAAACTCAAACAGCTGCCACCCAGACTTGGGCCTCCACATTGCAGAGGCAGATGTCCACCTTAGACAGATTGATGGAGTGAATGGATTGCAGCTTTCAAGCAGTCCCTCATTTTTTGCAGGCTGCTGTCTCACAGATGATTGGAAGGGATGAGCCCCGCACTGGGAACTGTGTCTGTTACTTTCACTTAGTCTGATCAGCCTGCCTGATCTGTCATTAACCTCTCAACCAATATCTACCATGATGAAAGCACATCAGCTGGCCCAAAAAAGAAAGTAAAAGCCCATTGGATCCAAGGCAAAGTGGCAAGTTGGATCCAAAATTGGCTCAGAGGCAGGAAGCAAAAGGTAATGGTTGATGGGCATTTTTGTGGTTGGAAGACTGTTTCTAGTGGGGTTCTGCAGGGCTCAGTACCAGGTCCCTTACTTTTTGTGGTATATATCAATGATTTGGACTTGAATATAGGGGATGTGGTTAAGAAGTTTGCAGACAATACAAAAGTTGGCCATGTGGTTGATAATGAAGAAAACTGTAAACTGCAGGAAGATAACAATGGACTAGTCAGGTGGGCAGAACAGTGGCAAATGGAGTTCAATCTGGAGAAGTCTGAGGTAATGCATTTGAGGAAGGCTAACAATGTAAGGACATGCACAATAAATGGTAGGATACTGAGAAGCATGGAGGAACAGAGGGAACCTAGAGTGCATATCCACAGATCCCTGAAGGTGGCTGGACAGGCAGATAAAAGATGATCACGAAGGCATACAGGATACTTACCTTTATTTGTCAAGGCACAGAACATCAGACTTGGGAGGTTGTGCTGGAACTGTATAAAACACTGGTTAGTTCACGGCAAACAATGGCACACCGTCCTGTGATCCAATTACCTGCAGGTGAGTGCCTCTTAGTGGCCCTGAAGAGACCAATCCCATGAGATTTTACTGGCAGGTTAGGTGCTGTGTGGGACTTTGGTGATTTTACGTTAAAATAGCGTCAAGCTCTAATTGTATCGTAGGCTCCCAATTTCTTTGTATTCATGATTCCCCCCACTAGCCTTTCTTAGAAATAGAGAGAAAATCAGGGAGAGATGTGGGGTGGAATCTACTCGATCTCACTGCAGTGAGTTTGGAAGTGGGAATGAGAGTAAAATCTGAAGATAGCACGTTGGATTGGCTCCCTGACGTGTTCACACCACTGAGCTGTCATGCCAGAGGCGGGATCACTGGCAGCGGCTACCTACCCAGTAGCAACGAGTAGCCAATTAGGGCTGCTTTAGGGACCAATTGCGAGAAAAATGCCACCAATGCCGGGACCTTCTCAATGTCGGACGGGGCCCCTGCTGAGGCTGAAGTCGGCAGGTATCTGCAAGCAGCCACCTGGCAGCAGGTCATGGGGGCCTTCAACGCCTCCTCTAAATCCCCCATGCCACTGCCGTGGGGATCAGAGGGTCACATCCATGGCCACAAGCAGCCCTGTCGTGGGGTGGGGGTGGGGTGTTACCCCTCCACCGTGATGGCCTCACAGCTGTGGTCACTCTTCATTTTTAAATTTTCATAAGGCTTCAGAGAGCACTCCATATTGAGGTGCTGTTGCTTGTCCCTTAAATGCTTCAGCAGTACCCACCTCCCCCAGTAGGCCCACAGGCTGTCCACAGCTTCAGGCCCTCTGAGTGGGCCTCCTGCCTCGGGAACTTGGCCACTTCCCATAAGTTCACAATGCCGTACAGCCTGCTGAAAGTATCAGGGTCAGGACCTGCTTTTGGTCCCGATGGCAGAAAAATTTGAGAGGTGGTAAGATTCGACCCAGAGAGAGAAACGTTGCAGTTGCAGGGGGGAGGCAGTGACATAGTGGAATTGTCACTGGACTAGTAACCCAGAGACCCAGGGTATTGTTCTGGGGACATGGGTTCAAATCCCACCACAGCAGAAGGTGGAATTTGAATTTGATTAATAAATCTGGAATTAAAAAGCTAGTCTAATGATGGCCATGAAACCATTGTCAATTGTTATAAAAACCCATCTGGTTCACTAATGTCCTTTAGGGGAGGAAATCTGCTGGCCTTACCTGGTCTGGCCTACATGTGACTCCAGGCCCACAGCAATGTGGTTAACTCTTACATGCCCTCTGAAATGGCCCAGCAAGCCACTCAGTTGTACCTAACCGCTACGAAGTCAATAAAAAGGAATGAAACCGGATGGACCACCTGGCATTGACCTAGGCAGCGGAAACGACAACGGCAAACCCAGCCCTGTCGACCTGGCAGAGTCCTCCTTACTAACATCTGGGGACTTGTGCCAAAGTTGGGAGAGCTGTCCCATAGACTAGTCAAGCAACAGCCTGACATAGTCATACTCACAGAATCATACCCGACAGACAATGGCTCAGACACTGTCATCACCATGCCCGGGTATGTCCTGTCCCACCGGCAGGACAGACCCAGCAGAGGTGGTGGCACAGTGGTATACAGTAGGGAGGGAGTTGCCCTGGGAGTCCTCAACATCGACTCTGGACTCCATGAAGTCTCATGGCATCAGGTCAAACATGGGCAAGGAAACCTCCTGCTGATTATCACCTACCTCCCTCCCTCAGCTGATGAGTCAGTACTCCACCATGTTGAACAGCACTTGGAGGAAGCACTGAGGGTGGCAAGGGCACAGAATGTACTCTGGGTGGGGGACTTCAATGTCCATCACCAAGAGTGGCTCGGTAGCACCACTGCTGGCTGAGTCCTAAAGGATATATCTGCTAGACTGGGTAGCAGTCTGCAGCAGGTAGTGAGGGAACCAGCACGAGGGGAAAACGTACTTGAGCTCATCTTCACCAATCTGCCTGTCGCAGATACATCTGTCCATGACAGTATTGGTAGGAGTGACCACCACACAGTTGTTGTGGAGACGAAGTCCTGCCTTCACAGTGAGGATACCCTCCTCCGTGTTGTGTGGCACTACCACCGTGCTAAATGGGATAGATTTCGAACAGATCTAGCAATGCAAAACTGGGCATCCAAGAGGCAATGTGGGCCATCAGCAGCAGCAGCAGAATTGTACTCAACCACAATCTGTAACCTCATGGCCCGGCATATCCCCCACTCTACCATTACGATCAAGCCAGGAGACCAACCCTGGTTCAATGAAGAGTGCAGGAGGGCAGGCCAGGGGCAGCACCAGGCATACCTCAAAATGTGGTGTCAACCTGGTGAAGCTACGACACAGGACCATCTGCATGCAAAACTGTGTAAGCAGCATGCGATAGACAGAGCTAAGCGATCCCATAACCAACGGATCAGATCTAAGCTCTGCAGTCCTGCCACATCTAGCCGTGAATGGTGGTGGACAATTAAACAACTAACTGGAGGAGGTGGCTCCACAAATATCCCCATCCTTAATGATGGGGGAGCCCAGCACATCAGTGCGAAAGATAAGGCTAAAGCATTTGCAACAATCTTCAGCCAGAAGTGCCGAATTGATGATCCATCTCGGCCTCTTCCTGAAGTCCCCAGCATCACAGATGCCAGACTTCAGCCAATTTGATTCACTCCGCGTGATATCAAGAAACGACTGCCCTTGAAATCAAGAGAGCATTTGACCGAGTATGGCATCAAGGAGCCCTAGCAAAACTGAGGTCAATGGGAATCAGGGGGAAAACCCTCCTCTGGCTGGAGTCATACCTAGTGCAAAGGAAGATGGTTGTGGTTGTTGGAGGTCAATCATCTGAGCTCCAGGACATCACTGCAGGAATTCTTCAGGGTAATGTCCTATGCCCAACCATCAACAGCTGCTTCATCAATGACCTTCCTTCAATCATAAGGTCAGAAGTGGGGATGTTCGCTGATGATTGCACAATGTTCAGCACCATTTGTGTCTCCTCAGATACTGAAGCAGTCTGTGTAGAAATGCAGCAAGACCTGGACAGTATCCAGGCTTGGGCTGATAACTGGCAAGTAACATTCGTGCCACACAAGTGCCAGGCAATGACCATCTCCAACAAGAGAGAATCTAACCATCTCCCCTTGACATTCAATGGCAATACCATCGCTGAATCCCCCACTATCAACATCCTAGGGGCTGCCATTAACCAGAAACTGAACTGCAGTAGCTGTATAAATATCGTGGCTACAAGAGCAGGTCTGAGGCTAGGAATCCTGCAGCGAGTAACTCACCTCCTGACTCCCCAAAGCCTGTCCACCATCTACAAGGCACAATTCAGGAGTCTGATGGAATACTCTCCACTTGCCTGGATGGGTGCAGCTCCAACAACACTCAAGAAGCTTGACACCATCCTGGACAAAGCAGCCTGCTTGATTGGCACACCATCCACAAACATTCACTCCCTTCACCACCGACACACAGTGGCAGCAGTGTGTACCATCTACAAGATGCACTGCAGCAACGCACCAAGGCTCCATTAGACAGCACCTTCCAAACCCGCGACCTCTACCAACTAGAAGGACAAGGACAGCAAATGCATGGGAACACTACCACCTTGCAAGTTCCCCTCCAAGCCACACACCATCCTGACTTGGAACTATATCGCCGTTCCTTCACTGTCGCTGGGTCAAAATCCTGGAACTCCCTTCCTAACAGCACTGTGGGTGTACCTATCCCAGATGAACTGCAGCAGTGCAAGAAGGCAGCTCACCACCACCTTCTCAAGGGCAATTAGGGATGGGCAATAAATGCTGGACTGGCCAGCGACGCCCACATCCCATGAATGAATAGAAGAAAAAGTTACACATGGTGCCCAGGAGGAGGTCCTGTCTCCCCAGTGTTCCCTGCAGTTACAGGCAGTGCCCAGCAGATGGCGGTGTCTCCTTGCAATTACAGACAGTGCGACTATAGAGTCATTTACATTACAGAAGGAGGCCATTCGGCCCATCAAATCCATGCCAGCTCTCTGTAGAGTAATCTAATCAGTCCCATTCCCCAACTCTATATCTTGAGACCTGCAAGATTATTTCCCTGAAGTGCTCATCCAATTTCCTTTTGGAATCTTTGATCATCTCTGCTTTCACCACCCTCATAGACAGCGAGTTCCAGGACATTACCACTCGCTGTGTAAAAAGGTTTTTCCTCACATTCCCCCTGCATCTATTGTCCAGAACCTTCAATCTGTGTCCCCCAGTTCTTGAACTATCAGCTAATGGGAACAGATTTTCTTTGTCTACCTTATCTAAACTTGTCTTAATCTTGTACACCTCTATCAAATCTCCCCGCAATCTCCTTTGCTCCAAGGAGAACAACCCCAGATTCTCCAGCCTAACCTTGCAGCTAAAATCCTTTATCTGTGGAACCATTCTGGTAAATCTCCTCTGCATCCTCTCAAGGACCTTCACATCCTTCCTAAAGTGTGGTGACCAGAATTGGATCCAATACTGTAGTTGTGGTCTAACCAAAGCTTTATAAAGGTTCAGAATAACTTCCCTGCTTTTGTACTCAATGCCTCTGTTTATGAAGCCCAATGTCCCATATTCTTTGCTAACTACTCTCTGAATATGGTCCTGCCACCTTCAAAGATCTATGCACATGAACCTCTGTCCCTAAACCCATTAGGACTATGCCATTTAGTCTATATTGCCTCTCCCTATACCTTCTGTCAAACTGCATCACTTCACATTCTCTGTATTAAATTCCATTTGCTGCTTGTCTGTCCATTCTGCTAGGCTAACTACATCCTGTTGCAGTCAATTGATATCATCCTCACTGTCTGCCACACCTCCAAGTTTGGTATCATTGGAAAATTTTGAAATGTTACTCTGTATTCCAAGCTCCAAGTCATTTATATAGATCAATAAAGCAGCAGTGGTCCTAGCACTTACCCTTGGGGAACACCACCGTCTACCATCCTCCAGTCTGAAAAACAACCATTTACCATGATTTGCTATTGTCTGTCCTTACGCCAATTTGTTAACCAATTGGACATTGACCCTCCTATTCCATGAGCCTTGGTTTTGTCAACTAGCCTTTTATGTGGTACTTTATCAAATGCTTTCTTAAAATCCATATGGACAACATCTATTGCTTTCCCTTCATCAACCTTCTCTGTTACTTCATCAAAAAATTCAATTGGATTAGTCAGGCATGATCTGCCTTTTACAAATACATGCTGGCTCTCCTTAATTAACTCAAACCTCTCCAAGTGCCTGTTGCATTTTGTTCCCTGATTATTGTTTCTAAAACCTTACCCACCACTGATATTAAACTAACTGGCCTGTGGTTACTAGGACTGTCCTTACACCCTGTCTTGAATAAGTGTGTCACATTTGTCGCTCCTCTATCCTCTGGTACCTCTAGGCAAGATTGGAAGCTTATGGCCAGCTCTTCTGCTATCTCCATCCCCACTTCCTTTAGCAACCTGGGAGGCGAGCCATCTGGGGCAGGTGACTTATCCACCCTATCCAAAGCCAGCTGTTTTAGTACCTCCCCCTCTCTCAATTTTCACCCCATCTATTACCTCTACCATCTCCACTTCAACCGGTATTTTCTCAGATTCCTCTTCCTTCGTACACACCGATACAAAGTACTCATTAAGTATTCTAGCCTTGACCTGTGCCTCTAAGCATATATTGCCCTCTTTGTCCCTAATAGGCCCCACCCCACCTCTTACTACTTGCTTAATATTTACACGCCGTTAGAGGATTTTTGGGTTCCCTTTCATGTTAACTGCCATTGTATTCTCATATTCTCTCTTTGCCAGTCTTACTTTCCTCTTCACCTCTTCATGTATTGTATTTGGCCTGGCTGTCCACCTGACATGCAGCACACTGCCTCTCTCTGCCTCACCACACTCTCCATCTCTGTGACCTCCAAGGAGCCCAGCACTGGCTCTCCCACCCCGCCACCCTGCTCTCTGGCCACTCGCTCCTCACTGCCACCCCGCCAACCCGCTCACTGGTCACTCGCTCCTCACTGCCACCCTGCTCTCTGGCCACTCGCTCCTCACTGCCACCCTGCCAACCCGCTCACCGGTCACTCGCTCCTCACTGCCACCCCACCACCCTGATCTCCGGCCATTCGCTCCTCACTGCCACCCCACCACCCTGATCTCCGGTCACTCGCTCCTCACTGCCATCCCACCACCCTGATCTCCGGCCATTCGCTCCTCACTGCCACCCCACCACCCTGATCTCCGGTCACTCGCTCACTGCCACCCCACCACCCTGCTCTCCGGCCACTCGCTCCTCACTGCCACCCCACCACCCTGCTCTCTGGCCATTCGCTCCTCACTGCCACCCCACCACCCTGATCTCCGGTCACTTGCTCCTAACTGCCACCCCACCGCCACCCCACCGCCCTGATCTCCGGTCACTCGCTCCTCACTGCCACCCCACCACCCTGATCTCCGGTCACTCGCTCCTCACTGCCACCCCACCACCCTGATCTCCGGTCACTCGCTCCTCACTGCCACCCCACCACCCTGATCTCCGGTCACTCGCTCCTCACTGCCACCCCACCACCCTGCTCTCTGGTCACTCGCTCCTTACTGCCACCCCACCAGCCTGATCTCCGGTCACTCGCTCCTCACTGCCACCCCACCACCCTGATCTCCGGTCACTCGCTCCTCACTGCCACCCCACCACCCTGATCTCCGGTCACTCGCTCCTCACTGCCACCCCACCACCCTGATCTCCGGTCACTCGCTCCTCACTGCCACCCCACCACCCTGCTCTCTGGTCACTCGCTCCTTACTGCCACCCCACCAGCCTGATCTCCGGTCACTCGCTCCTCACTGCCACCCCACCACCCTGCTCTCTGGCCATTCGCTCCTCACTGCCACCCCACCACCCTGATCTCCGGTCACTTGCTCCTAACTGCCACCCCACCGCCACCCCACCGCCCTGATCTCCGGTCACTCGCTCCTCACTGCCACCCCACCACCCTGATCTCCGGTCACTCGCTCCTCACTGCCACCCCACCACCCTGATCTCCGGTCACTCGCTCCTCACTGCCACCCCACCACCCTGATCTCCGGTCACTCGCTCCTCACTGCCACCCCACCACCCTGCTCTCTGGTCACTCGCTCCTTACTGCCACCCCACCAGCCTGATCTCCGGTCACTCGCTCCTCACTGCCACCCCACCACCCTGATCTCCGGTCACTCGCTCCTCACTGCCACCCCACCACCCTGATCTCCGGTCACTCGCTCCTCACTGCCACCCCACCACCCTGATCTCCGGTCACTCGCTCCTCACTGCCACCCCACCACCCTGCTCTCTGGTCACTCGCTCCTTACTGCCACCCCACCAGCCTGATCTCCGGTCACTCGCTCCTCACTGCCACCCCACCACCCTGCTCTCCGGCCATTCGTTCCTCACTGCCACCCCACCACCCTGATCTCCGGTCACTCGCTCCTCACTGCCACCCCACCACTCTGCTCTCCGGCCATTCGCTCCTCACTGACACCCCACCACCCTGCTCTCTGGCCATTCGCTCCTCACTGCCACCCCTGCCGAGAGTAGGGAAGCAGCGTGGCCTGGAGCTAGAGTCTGGAGGGATGGGGGGGAAGTGGGCAGTGAGCGGTCAGAGAGCGGGGTAAGGTGGTGAGAGCTGAGACAGAGAGAGATCTGCATCATCAGTTGCAGGCTGACCTGGAAGTCTCATTTTATCTCGAACGATCCTCCTGGGAGACAGATGGTGCAGTCTCATCTGTCACTGATACTATATCAGAAGCAGACACATTATTGTTCCTAGACTCCGGGAAACAGAGAGTGAAGTGAACAATGCTCCAAATTTAACACTCTTTGCCCTGTTGAACTCTCTGAAATCTTTCAGCTCACACCACTCGCTATGTCTCTCAGTGAGGGACAGTTTCAATGTGATGACATTAATCTGGGACTGTTCGAGCAGCCGGAGATCGGGAAGGGGTGGGGGGATGGGGGGAAGCAAGCAGCAGTATCAAAGCAGAGTTCTGTCTTTGTCAATAAAAATGAAAACAGTTGAGCAGGAGACATACAAGAAATGATACAAATGAAGCAATGGCAGGAGGGAGCGGGAGACTGTTGGGGGTGAGATGGAGGTGGCGATGGCAATATTTGAGGGGATTTTTGGGTTGAAGTTTTTTGTGATAAATTGAGCAGTGCCATCTTTAATCTTGGCAGCTGCCTGAGATGTCTGTCAGGCAAACCCCCCACCTGCCAAGATTGAGGCACACATTATTTCGCCGCATGAACATTAAAACTTAAAAATGCAAGCCCCTGACTGGAAAGACATTTTGTATAGTTACAGATGGTGTTGAAACAATGGGGACCAGTAGTTGCTTCCCCAATACACAGAAGTGGTCAGACCAGTTTTAGTCACATGACTAACTGACTGTTGCGGAGGTTTGAACTGAGAGTTTTAAACTGGAGACAACAGTACTTGAGATCAGAAAGCTCCTGGCTCCTGGTTTGAGAAGATCTCTCTCTTGTCTGCCCTCATCTCGCTCTCACCAGCTTTGGAAACCATTGAAGACACGTAAACTCAAAGAGATAAAAAGTCTCCTACTTGAACAAAGTTTAAAAGGAACACTGGGCCCCAACGAAATGCAAGACCATATTTTCAATCAAGGACTACAACGAACTCGAGAAACGTAACAAGATATTGCCTCAAACTGTTCTATTTATCTTTTCTTCTGCTCTTTTCTGTCCCTATTTGCATGTGGGTATCGCGTGTGCATGCTAGGCCTTAACCGTATTAGAGTTTAAGTTTAAAGTTTAGTAAATTTCATCTTTCTTCTTTAAACCAAAGAAAGTCTGTTTGTGCTTATTTCTTTGCCTTATAATTGGAAAGTTGTGAACAAGGATTCAGAAAGGGGGAGCTCAAAACACAGTGTGTTTAAAATTAAACCCTGTTACAATAACACCTGCCAGCAAACGCAGCCTTATTGTTTAACACATTTCGATCACTGCCTGACTGTCCCGTGGGAGTTTCCTACACACCTCCAAATGAGCACCGATTAAATGTTGAAGTTGGCGGGTTCGTGTCGGGTTTCCGACACACCGAGATTTTTAGCTGCCCCCAACCCCACATGCATTGACACCCACTGCTCTCTTACATGTTAAAATTCCCATCTTCATGTCAGCATCGATGTATTGGAGAAGTTAGGAGTCTTTCAAAGGGACACTGGTAGGATTGGAGGTGCCTTGGATGATTTTGACATTACATCTGATGGGGAGGCCAATCAATGTCCACGGCAGTGATGACATGCTGTGGTGGGATCATCAGGTGCACAGGGAGGAGGGTGCACAGGGAGAAGGGTGCACAGGAGGGAGGTGCACAGGAAGCAAGGTGCACAGGGAGGAGGGTGCACAGGGAGGAGGGTGCACAGGAAGGAGGGTGCACAGGGAGGAGGGTGCACAGGAGGGAGGTGCACAGGAAGCAAGGTGCACAGGGAGGAGGGTGCACAGGGAGGAAGGTGCACAGGAAGCAAGGTGCACAGGGAGGAGGGTGCACAGGAGGGAGGTGCACAGGGAGGAGGGTACACAGGAGGGAGAAGGGTTGAGGTCACAGGAGGCATTACACCCTCACAAGATCCATGAACTGAGGGGTTTACAGAGATGTTTAGTTTAGAGATACAGCACTGAAACAGGCCCTTCGGCCCACCAAGTCTGTGCCGACCATCAACCACCCATTTATACTAATCCTACACTAATTCCATATTCCTACCACATCCCCACCTGTCCCTATATTTCCCTACCACCTACCTATACTAGGGGCAATTTATAATGGCCAATTAACCTATCAACCTGCAAGTCTTTGGCATGTGGGAGGAAACCGGAGCACCCGGAGGAAACCCACGCAGACACAGGGAGAACTTGCAAACTCCACACAGGCAGTACCCAGAATTGAACCCGGGTCGCTGGAGCTGTGAGGCTGCGGTGCTAACCACTGCGCCACTGTGCCGCCCTATCGAGGGTCTAGCAGTCGGCTGCACATAAATACATAAGGCAGGTTAGGGATAGGTTTTTTGCCAGGGCTGGAAGTTATGTAACCTTCCCCTGTGATGACAATAGCCAGAATGATTGGACTCTCAGATTCTCCTCTCTGGCTGGATTCCCCCAGATACAGGATGCCACCGACTGCGCACACATGACAATCTGAGCACTACCACAACAACCAGGAGTTTTTATAAACTGCGAGAGATGTTATTCCATCGTATGAAGCTGGTGTGAAACCACAAGAAGAGGTTCATGCAGGTGTGCTCCAGATTCCCTGGGAGCTGTCATGATTCATTCATACTGAGGCAGTCCAACATCCCAGACCTACTTGCTCCATGAAGCAGACTTAAGGATTGGCTCATAGAAAATAAATGGGAGATGAGGAAGTGCATAGAAAGTGAAGGATGGGTCTGTTGAAAGCTCAGTGAGTGGGAGGAGTGATGATGTAGGTAGATTTGGATTGTTAGATTTTCGTTTAAATTGACATTTTTTTCTATATTGTATCCACTGTAATGACTAACGAGGTCAAGAAAGCCATTTTATGTGACCAAAGAAGCCATTTTGTGTTCATTACTAACTTTTGTATCTTGTATTAATTAATAAGTAGCTACCTATCATGAAACAGATGATTGTAAGAGTGTTGAACATTGATTGAGTTGTAATTAATGAATCAATAATCATTTAAAAAAGAATGGGGTTTCATTTAACGTTTGTTAAATCTATTACTGTGTGTTTCTGTGTCTGTGTGGAAAAGAGTAGTTCCAGCTAAATGTATTCAAACAACGGACCTTTCTGGGATCCCTGATAAAGCCCATGGTATGGTACATTGTGACCTTCAAGAGTGTAGATTTAATGAATAGGAAACTTGTTTAAGATCAGATTGGGAGACAGTGTGAAACCACTCCATTGTACTCATGTCTGAGATTCTAAGGCCAGGTGGCTGTTAGTGGAAGACATCATTAAGAACCAATTATATGTACCTAACAACAGTTAGGACCAGTTATTATTTTACAAACGCCTGACTCTGAGGTGGTGTGATGGCCATCCAGGGGTTAAAAGTAGGGGTCTTGTAAGGTTTCACTGGGCTGGAACACTAGAAGACCTCGGAGGTAAAGGTACAGATCATCAGCTAAATTCTCCACCTGACAAGGGATCTAGGCTGAACAAAGAACACTGTCTCACCCTGCTACCAAGTTCGACCAGTCTGCACACCTGCTACAGCTATAACGATATAATTCCCAAGTTTGTTAAATATCATTTACATCCAATTGTTAAGTATTGTTTTACTCCCAATAAACTTTCTGGATAGATTAATCAGGTAGCCTGTTGCCTTAATTGGTTAAAGTCTTTCCTCAAGAGATTGTCCACAATGGACTGAGAGCCACAGGAAATAGTGGGAGCAAAGCAGGGCATAAAGAGGCCAGGAGAGAGAAAGAGTTCACTGAGAGCGGAGTGGCTAGAAACAGCATGAGTGGGGCATAAAGAGCCCAGGAGAGAGAGAGTTCACTGAGAGCAGAGCAGTTATAAACAGTGGGAGAAGAGCAGAGCTACTGCTGCTGATGTTGCTGCTGCTGCTGCTGCCTGTCTAGGTTCAGAGCCCGCATTTGGAAAGAAACATCGAGGTGTGATATCACAGGAAAGGAGGTAGGTGATTGCCTGGTGAGTATTTTCTTGTTATCTTATCTAAACTAGGGAATAAACTGGTGTGTCTTATCTTTTTTAAGGTAAGGTTTATTACTACTAGCAAGGTGTATTAAGTATTGATAGGCTTTATCAGTATTAATAAGGTTTATTACAAGTAGTAAGATTTATTAGTATCAGTAAATGTTTATTAGCAGTAGCAAGGTTATTAACTAACAGATAAAGGAATGGCAGGGCTGCTTCAACCTCTAGAGAGCACATCCTGTGCAATGTGGGACATTTCCTGTGTCCTGGATAACCATATGTGCAGGAAATGTTGTCAGTTGCAGCAGTTTGAGCTCCGGGTTTCGGAATTTGAGCAGCAGCTGGCATCACTGTGGTGCATTGTGAGGATGAGAGCTGCATGGATAGCACATTTATAGATGTGGATACCCCACAGTTTAAGAGTATGCAGGGAGAGAGGGAATGAGCGAGCACGAGACAGTAAAGAAGAAACAGGAGGTACTGCAGGAGACTCCTGAGTGCATCTCACTCTCCAACTGGTATTCAGTTCTGAGTACTGAGGAAAGTGATAGTTCATTTAGGGAGTGCAGCCAGAGCCATATCCATGGCCCCACAGGTGGCTCAGCTGTACAAGGCAGCACAAAGAAGACTGGAAGAACAATAGTGATAGGGGATTAGATAGTCAGGGGAACAGGCAGGTGTTACAGTGATCACAGACGTAAATCCAGGATGGTGTGTGGCTTTCCTGGTGCCAGGGTCAAGGATGTCAGTGAACGGCTGTAGAGCAACCTGAGGGTGGAGGGTGAACAGCCAGCAGTCGAGGTCCACATTGGGACCAATAACATAGATAGGGAGAGGGATGTGGTCCTGCAGAAAGAGTTAAGTGAGCTAGGTAAGAAAATAGCAAGCAGGACCTCAAAAGTAGTAATCTCCAGATTACTCCCAGTACCACGTGCAAGTGAGTACAGAAATAGGAAGATAGTGCAGATGAATGCATGGCTGGAAAGATGGTGCAGGAGGGAGCGCTTTAGATTCCTGGGACATTGAGACCAGTTCTGGAGAAGGTGGGACCTGTACAGGCCAGATGGGTTGCAACTGAATAGAGCTGGGTCAAATTTCCTTGTGGGATGATTTACTATTGCTATTGGGGAGAGTTTAAACTGGAGGTCTGCAAAGGATACCCGACGCAAGCCTGAATTCCAGACCCGGAAGTCCGACCCCACCCGACCCGAACCCGACACATGTCGTCAGGACCCGTCAAGGTCGGGTCGGGTGGCAGACCTTTGCATCAGTACGGTAAAGGCCTGCTACCCGACCTGACCCCAACGGGATCCGATGGCATGTATCGGGTTCGGGTCGGGTCGGGCTCCCGGGTCCAGCAATCGGACTTGGGTCGGGTTTCCTTTGCACACCTCTAGTTTACACTAATTTGGCAGGGGTGTGGGAACCAGGAGGAAATGCCAGAAAGAAATACCAAAGTGCACAGAATACTAGGACAGATAGATAACACTAGAGTAGAGAATAGTAAGTTATTAGGTGGGATCAGAGTAAGGGAGAAAGTAATAAAGTCTAAATCAGGAATAATATGCATGTATGTGAATGCACGGAGTGTGGTTAATAAGATTGGTGAGTTACAGGTGCAGATTGACATGTGGAAATATGATGCTGTGGCTGTAACAGAGACCTGGCTCAAAGAACGGCAGGACTGGGTGTTAAATATTCCTGGATACAAGGTGTTCAGGGAAGATAGGAAAGGCAAAAAAGGGAGAGGGGTGGTGGTATTGATTAAGGAGAGCACTGCAGTGCTGGAGAAAAAGGATATAATAGAGAGGTTGAGGTCAGAAGCTATTTGGCTACAGCTAAGGAACAAAAAAGGTGCAGTTACGTTGCTCGGTGTTGTCTGTGGGCCATCAAATAGTGGGAAGGACGTGGAGGAACAAATTTGCAAGGAAGTTACAGAGAGATGCAAAAATTATAGGGTAGTTATCATTATCCAAACATAGACTGGGATAGTAGTAGTGTAAAGGACAGTGAGAGGCAAGAGTTCCTAGAGTGTGTTCAGGAAATTTTTCTACAGCAGTATTTTTCTAGTCCAATGAGAAAGGAGGCACTGCTGGACCTGATTCTTGGGAATGAGCTGGGCCAAGTGGATCAAGTATCAGTAGGAGAACATTTAGGAGACAGTGATTATTGTATCATAAGGTTTAGGCTGACTATGGAAAAGGACAAAGAACAATCCAGAGTAAGAATAATAGTCACATGGACAAATGTGAGTTAATTAAGGAAAGCCAGCATGGATTTCTTAAGGGAAAATCATGTTTAACTAACTTGCTGGAGTTTTTTGAGGAGGTAACAGAGAAGGTTGATGAGGGCAATGCTGCTGATATGGTGTACATGGACTTTCAAAAGACATCCAATACAGCGCCACACAACAAACTTGTATGCAAACTTGTAGCTCATGGAATAATAGACAGTAGCAACATGGTTATGAAATTGGCTGAGTGGCAGGAAACAAAGAGCAGTGGTTAATAGATGTTTTTCGGGCTGGAGGAAGGTTTGTGGTGGAGTTCCCCAGGGATCAGTGTTGGGACCCTTGCTTTTCCTGATATGTATTAATGACCTAGACCTTGGTGTACAGGGCACAATTTCTAAGTTTGCAAATGATATGAAACTTGGAAACATAGTGAACTGTGAGGAGGATAGACATAGAATCATAGAATCAGAGAAATTTTACGGCATAGAAAGAGGCCACTTGGTCCATCGTGTCTGTGCCGGCTGAAATACGAGAAACACAGTCCAATCCCACCTTCCAGCATTTCGTCCATAGCTCTGCAGGTTACGGTACTTGAGGTGCATATCCAGACACCTTTTAAATGAGATGAGATTTTCTGCCTCTACTATGCTTTCAGGCAGTGAGTTCCAGACCCCCATCACCCTCTGAGTGAAAACCTTTTCCTCAACTCCCCTCTAATTTTTCTACCAGTCACTTTAAATCTATGTCCCCTAGTCGCTGACCTCTCTGCTAAGATGAATAGGCCCTTGAACTCCACTCTATCCAGGCCCATCAAAATTTTGTACATTTCAATCAGATTTCCCCTCAGCCTTCTCTGTTTCAAGGGATACAACCCCAGCCTATCGAATGTTTCCTCATAGCTGCATTTTTCCAATCCCGGCAACATCCTCATAAATCTCCTCTGTACCCTCTCTAGTTCAATTACATCCTTTTTGTAATGAAGTCACCAGAACTGCACACAGTACTTATGTTGTGACCTAACTAATGATTTATACAGTTCCAACATAACCTCCCTGCTCTTATATTCTATACCTCGGCTAATAAAGGAAAGGATTCCATAGGCCTTCTTAACCACATTATCAATCTGTCCTGCTACCTTCAGAGATCTGTGGACATTCACTCCAAGATCCCTCACTTCCTCTACACGTCTCAGTATTCTCCCATTAGTCATGTATTCCTTTGCCTTGTTTGACCTCCTCCAATGTATCACCTCACACTTCTCTGGGTTGAATTCCATTTGCCACTTTTCTGCCCACCTGACCAGTCCATCAATATCTTCCTGCAGCCTACAGCTATGCTCCTCGCTATCTACCACACAGCCAATCTTTGTGTTGTCTGCAAACGTCTTGATCATGCCCCCTACATTGACATCCAAATCATTAATATATACCACAAAAAGAAGGGGACCCAGTACAGGATAGAGTGGAAATTCAAAAGGACATTGACAAATTGGTGGAATGGGCAGACAAATGTGAATTGTGGCAGGGAGAACATGGAGAGACAATATAAAATAAAGGGTACAATTCTAAACGGGGTGCAGGAGTAGAGAGACCTGTGTCTATATGTGCATAAGTCATTGAAGGTGGTAGGACAGGTAGAGAGAGTGGTTAATAAAGCATACAATATCCCAGGCTTTATTAGTAGGGGCATAGAGTACAAGAGCAAAGAAGTTATGTTGAACTTAAATAAGGCACTAGTTCGGCCTTAGCTGGAGTATTGCTTCCAGTTCTGGGAGCCGTGCTTTAGGAAGGATGTGAAAGCATTAGAGAGGGTGCAGAAAAGATTTATGAGAATGATTCCAGGGATGATGAACTTTAGTTATGAAGATAGATTGGAGAAGTTGGGACTGTTTTCCTTGGAGAAGAGAAGGTGATTTGATAAAGATATTCAAAATTATGAGGGGTCTGGACAGAGTAGATAGAGAGACACTGTTCCCACTTGTGAAAGGATCGAGAATGAGAGGGCACAGATTTAAAGTATTTGTTAAAAGAAGCAACAGTGACATGAGGAAAATCTTCCTCACACAGCAAGTGGTTAAGGTCTGGAATACGCTGCCTGAGAAAGTGGTGGAGGCAGGTTCAATTGAAGCATTCAAAAGGGAATTCGACAGTTATATGAAAAGGAAGAACGTGCAGGGTTATGGGAGAAGGTGGGGGAATGGCACTAGCTGACGTGCTTGTTCAGAGGGCCGGTGCAGACATGATGAGCTGAATGGCCTCCTTCTGTGCTGTAACAATTTTCTGATTCTGTGACTTTCCAGACCAAAAAGATAAAGATCTTCATTCTGACAAAGTGATGGTGAACGCTTAGCAAGACACTGAAGGGGAGGATGGTGCTTAAAGCACAGTAAAGCTGACCTGGTAACATAATTAAACTGCTTTCTACACTGCATCCATGGCCTGTGCACAATGTTCCTGCTGCTCACCTCCTCAGCTACCTCTAACCGTGCCACCTTAGTGAGAGCTGCAAGTTTCTTCTACCCCTTGTTGGGGAAAGTCTGTTCCTCTTATTCCTGTCTGCACCCAGCAATAATTCCAGTGATGCATCATTGAATCTGGGTGCTGCCCTTGTTCTATGTCCAATATCCATTACAAACACCTCCTGGCTCCTCCAATTTCCATCTGTGCACTGTCCCTTTAAATAGAGCTGAGATTACATCATGTGATCTTTGCCCGCCATCTTTATTCATGACCATACGTGAGTCTGTGGATCTGGATTATCCTTGCTACCCTTCTTAAACAAAGGAACAACATTGGCTATTCTCCAGTCCTCTGGGACCTCACCTGTAGCCAATGAGGATGCAAAGATTTCTGTCAAGGCCCCAGCAATTTCCTCCCTTGCCTCCCTCAGTATTCTGGGGTAGATCCCATCAGGCCCTGGGGACTTATCTACCTTAATGCTTTGAAAGACACCCAACACCTCCTCCTTTTTGATAAAAGTTGAGGAATCTCCTGTGGCTAGTCCCCTGCTTTGGATATTGTTAGGGGGAATGGCCTCTCAGGGGAAAGCAGCAATAGCCCAATTCGTTGCAGCATGGTTGGCTCTGTTGCACAGGGGAGGAGTAAAAAGTGTGGGAATGCAATAGTTATAGGTGATTCAATTGTAAGAGGAATAGGTAGGCGTTTCTGTGGCCGCAAACAAGACTCCAGGATGGTATGTTGCCTCCCTGGTGCTCGGGTCAAGGATGTCTCAGAGCTGTTACAGGACATTCTGAAGGAGGAGATTGAACAGCCAGTGGTCGTGGTACACATTGGTACAAACGACATAGGTAAAAAAAGGATGAAGTCCTAAAAGCAGAATAAAGGGAGCTAGGAAGTAAGTTGAAAAGGAGGGCCTCAAAGGTAGTGATCTCAGGATTACTACCCAGGGGAATAATAAGGGTAATAAGAAAAGTGATAGGCAGAGAAATCAAGGGCCAGAATCAAACATGGCCACAGAAAAAGACAAGCCTTAAGGCTTTGTGCCTTAATGCACGGAGCATTTGCAATGAAGTGGATGAATTAATCGCGCAAATAGATGTAAACAGGATTACGCAGACATGGCTGCAAGGTGACCAGGGATGGGAAATGAACATCCAGGGGTATTCAGTATTTAGGAAGGACAGACAAAAAGCAAAAGGCGGTGGAGTTGCATTGCTGATTAAAAAGGAAATTAACGCAATAGTGAGGAAAGATATTAGCTCTGACGATGTGGAATCTGTATGGGTAGAGCTGAGAAACACGAAGGGGCAAAAAATGTTAGTGGGGGTTGTATATAGACCCCCAAACTGTACTGGTGATGTTGGGAATGGCATTAAAGAGGAAATTAGAGACGCATGCGATAAAGGAACATCTGTAATTATGGGTGACTTCGATCAGCATATAGATTGGGCAAATCAAATTACTCATAATACTGTAGAGGAGGAATTCTTGGAGTGTATATGGGATGTTTTTCTGGACCAATACGAGAGAACAGGCCATCCTACACTGGATAATTTGTAATGAGAGAGGAATAATTGACAATCCAGTGGTGTGAGGCCTCTTGAGGATGAGCGACCATAATATGATAAAATTCTTCATCAAGATGGAGAGTGACGTAGTTGATTCTGAGACTAGGGTCCTGAATCTTAATAAAGGAAACTACGAAGGTATGAGGCGCGAGTTGGCTATGATGGATTGGGAAACGTTACTTGAAGGGATGATGGTGGATAGGCAATGGCAAACATTCAAAGAGCGCATGGACAAACTGCAACAATTGTTTATCCCTACCTGGCGCAAAAGTAAAATGGGAAAGGTAGCCAAACCATGGCTTACAAGTGAAATTAGAGATAGCATTAGATCCAAGGAAGAGGCATATATATTTGCCAGGAAAAACAACAGACCTGAAGACTGGGAGCAGTTTAGAATTCAGCAAAGGAGGGCCAAGGGATTGATTAAGAAGGGGAAAATAGAGTACGAGAGCAAGCTTGCGGGGAACATAAAAACTGACTGTAAAAGTTTTATAGGTATGTGAAGAGAAAAAGATTGGTGAAGACAAATGTAGGACCCTTACAGTCAGAAACAGGGAATTTATTATGGGGAATAAAGAAATGGCAGACCAACTAAATGCATACTTTGGTTCTGTCTTCACAAAGGAGGACACAAATATCATACCAGAAATGTTGGGGAACACAGGGCTTAATGAGAGAGAGGAACTGAAAGAAATCAGTATTAGTAAAGAAATGGTGTTGGGGAAATTGATGGGATTGAAGGCCAATAAATCCCCATGGCCTGATGGTCTGCATCCCAGAGTACTTAAGGAAAACGCCCTCGAAATAGTGGATGCATTGATGGTCATCTTCCAAGATTCTATAGACTCTGGAACAGTTCCTACAGATTGGAGGGTAGCTAATGTAACCCCACTATTTAAAAAGGGAGGTCGAGAGAAAGCAGGGAATTATAGACCAGTCAGCCTGATGTCGGTAGTGGGGAAAATTCTGGAGTCCATTATCAAAGATTTTATAGCAGAGCACTTGGAGGACAGTGGTAGAATCGGGCAGAGTCAGCATGGATTTACGAAAGGGAAATCATGCTTGACAAATCTACTAGAATTCTTCGAGGATGTAACTATAGAGTTGATGAGGGGGAGCCAGTGGATGTGGTTTATTTGGACTTTCAGAAGGCTTTCGACAAAGTCCCACATAAGAGATTAGCATGTAAAATTAAAGCACATGGGATTGGGGGTAGTGTATTGTGATGGATAGAAAATTAGTTGGCAGACAGGAAACAAAGAGTAGGGATAAATGCGTCTTTTTCCGAATGGCAGGCAGTGACTAGTGGGGTACTACAGGGATCGGTGCAAGGAACCCAGCTATTCACAATATACATTAATGATTTAGATGAGGGAACCAAATGTAATATTTCCAAATTTGCAGATGACACAAAACTGGGTGGGAGGGTGAGTTGTGAGTAGGATGCAGAGAGGCTTCAGGGTGATTTGGACAAGTTGAGTGAGTGGGCTAACACATGGCAGATGCAGTATAATGTGGATAAATGTGATGTTATCCACTTTGGTAGCAAAAACAGGAAGGCATATTATTATCTGAAGAGCTATAAACTGAGAGAGGGGAATATACAGTGAGAACTGGGTGTTCCTGTACACCAGTCACTGAAGGTAAGCATGCAGGTGCAACAGGCAGTAAAAAAGGCAAATGGTATGTTGGCCTTCATAGCGAGAGGATTCCAGTACAGGAGCAGGGATGTCTTGCTGCAATTATACAGGGCTTTGGTGAGGCCACACCTGGAATATTGTGTGCAGTTGTGGTCTCCTTATGTGAAGAAGGATGTTCTTGCTATAGAGGGAGTGCAGCAAACGTTTACCAGATAGATCCCTGGGATGGTGGGACTGACGTATGAGGAGAGATTGAGTTGATTAGGATTATATTCGCTGAAGTTCAGAAGAGTGAGGAGGGATCTCATAGAAACCTATAAAATTCTAACAGGATTTTACAGGGTAGATGCAGGAAGGATGTTCCCGATGGTGGGGGAGTCCAGAACCAGGGCTCATAGTCTAAGGATATGGGGTAAACCTTTCTGGACTGAGATGAGGAGAAATTTCTTCACCCAGAGAGTGATGAGCCTGTGGAATTCACTACCACAGAAAGCAGTTGAGGCCAAAACATTGTATGTTTTCAAGCAGGAGTTAGATATAGCTCTTGGGTCTAAAGGGATCAAAGGCTATGGGGCAAAAGTGGGAACAGGCTACCGAGTTGAATGATCAGCCATGATCATAATGAATGGTGGAGCAGGCTCGAAGGGCCAGATGGCCTGCTCCTGCTCCTATTTTTTATGTATCTATGAAAGTCTTGAGATTCTCTAGCCACCATATGAGCATTTGAGTGCCTTTCCCAGAACTTTCACACATATTCTAGGAGGGAGGTTTCCTCCTCTTGTGCCAGAAATCTCTCTTTAATGAGTTTAAGAGGGCCCCTAACATCATGCCCATAGACCAATTCAAAGGGACTGAAACCAGTAGATTCACTTGGCATGTCCCCAGTCACAAATAACAAAAATGATATCCCTTTATCCCAATCCTGGGATATTCAAGACACTAGACTCATTAGGTTTTGGTGATAGATCTCCAAAGCACCTTGGACTGTGGGTGATAAGCAGATGACTTGAGCTGCTTCACTCCTCCTAAATTACCCATAACCTCCTGAAATACACCTGACATGAATTTTGACTCCTGGTCAGACTGAATTTCTTTTGGCAACCCATACCTAGTAAAAAACTGGACCAACCCCTCATCACAACTTTCACTGTGATCACCTTCAATGGTACTGCCTCTGGAAATCGAGTTAATAAATCCATGATGGTCAGGAGATACCTATGTCTTAAGCAAGGGTCAAACACAATTTACAAGAACCCCTACTAAATGGTTTATCGAACACAGTTATCGGTATTAATGGGGTTGCCTTAATGGAAGGCTGTGGCTTACCAACCATCTGACAAGTGTGACATGTCTTACAGAAGTTAACCACATCCCTGTGCAGCTTCAGCCAGTAGCAGGGGTCAGAAACATGTCCGTACGTGGACACCAGCATCCATGGTAAAAATTTTAAAGTCCGTGACTGGTAATTTCAGGAATGAGAAATTTCCCATTGGTTTCTTCTTTCCAGACAAGACCGACATTAAAAAAAAAATCACAGCTGTCAGTTTCACAGCTGGCAGGTGTTTAGTTTGGCAAAAACGGCTTCTGAACTTAGGACAGGTTCGGGGTTTTCCAGCGGGTTCCAATTTGTTAAAAAATTCTTCCATCAGAATCACTTTCCTCAGGCTCTCAAGTCTTGTGCAGTCTTCATCGATCTATACCACCTATCAAACCCCATTTCCTTCTCTCTAGCAAATTCCACATATGTCTGGCCATCTTTACATTTTAAATTCCTGAATTTCTGTCTGTAGGACTCTGGTGCCAACTCACAGGCATTGAGAATGGTAGAATTTACTTTGTCATAGTCCCGTGAGTGCTCTTCTCAAAGTGATGAATACACTTCTGAAGCTTTGCCTATGAAAACAGTCTGTAGGAGAATTGGCCAAGGTGATTTAGGCCAATTCAGATTTGTGGCAACTTTTCCAAAGGACACAAAGTACATTTCTACTCCACCCACCCTCCCAAACTAAATTTAGGTACCAAGTGAAAATGTTTTCTCTCAGAGGGTCGTGAGTCTTTGGAATTCTCTTCCTCAAAAGGCAGTGGACGCAGAGTCTTTGAATATTTTTAAGGCAGAGGTAGATAGATTCTTGATAGGCAAAGGGGTGGAAGGTTATCGGGGGTAGGCGGAAATGTGAAGTAATCAGTTCAGCCATGAACTAATTGAATGGTGGAGCAGGCTCAAGGGGTCGAGTGGCCAACTCCTGCACCTAATTCATATATTCGTAACATTCTTTGCCCACTCAAAACTATGTGGAGTTTGCTTTGGGTCATCCTCGGCTTTCACCTCCAATGCATATTCACTGACGTTGAGCTTTTCCATATCGAATTCTAATTTCTGCCTTTCCCTTCCTCTTTGAATTCAAGATTTTTTCTTTTTGCTTTCTTTTTTCTAATTCAAGTTTTTGCATTCTTCTTTTCATTCCAATTTCATCTTCCCAATTTTGAATTGAATTTTGGCTAGTTTTACTTCAAAATGAACAGAAATATCCTTTTCTTTCTCAAGCTTCAAGTGAGAAGCCAATTCTTCAATGATTTCCATCTTCCTAGCCTGATTCTAAGCTGACCCCTAGGTTTCCTGCTATAGCCTTCAAACTATCTTTTGTCAACCATTCCAAGGCATTAAGAGACAAATCCTCTTTCTCCACAAAGGCCTGAGCATCAAAGGTACTCAAGTTGAATTCCTACTTGTCACAGATTTGTATTATTTTTCTTCTCAGATTAAACCAATGTGCCTTTAAGTCTCTGTTAAAATCAGTGCACCTTTAAGACAGGGAGAAAAGTTTTAGATTTCTCGGGCACAGGGTGCCACAGCTGCATTGTGTTACCTAGACCACAACAGGAGTGAGAGGTCACATGGTATAATGTTTCAATTTGACTGTGTGTAAGACTGGCAAAAAACAGTCTGAAACAGTTCTGTTTTGAGAGACTTTCCAGCAAGGTGTGCTACTGAAGACCTGTCTATTTTTCTCAGTAAAAATTCTACAGGGAACTATGGGCCGAGTTGATTGCCTGTTGAGAAGGAAAAAAAGCCCTTTCTTTTAAGAGACTGTTTGTATTGCTGAAGTTAGTAAAACTCCTTTTCTTTACTTCCAAGCCAGGAAGTATTTGCTTCAAGTTTAAATCTCTCTTGACTGTATTTTCTGGAATTCACCGGTGTTTGATGCCTGCTGCAGTCAAAAAGTTGAATGTCTATCAAAACAGACTGCTTCGTCAAATCCACGTGAAGATTTTGAGTAGCCTATGTTTATTTTCACATTAGAATTCCTCATCCATCAGGAATGTAACCCACAAAGACTTCTTTATTTATTCTTAAGAAACTTTTTTAAAAACACCACTTTTAAAAACGGTTAACTACTGTCATTTTTGAGTCACAGAGTCATAGAGTTATACAGCACAGAAACAGGCCCTTCGACCCATCGTGTCTGTGCTGGCCATCAAGCACCTAACTATTGTAGTCCCATTTTCTAGCACTTGGCCCGTAGCCTTGTATGCGATGGCGTTTCAAGTGCTCATCTAAATACTTCTTAAATGTTGTGAAGGTTCCTGCCTCTATCACCTCTTCAGGCAGTGTATTCCAGATTCCAAACACCCTCTGGGTGAAAGGTTTTTTCCTCAAATCCTCTCTAAACCTCCTGCCCCTTACCTTAAATCTATGCCCCCTGGTTATTGGCCCCACTGCAAAGGGAAAAAGTCTCTTCCTATCAAATCTATCAATGCCCCTCATAATTTTGTGTACCTCAATCATGTCCCCCCTCATCCTTCTCTGTTCTAATGCAAACAACCCTCGCCTTTTCAGTCTCTCTTCATAGCTGAAATGCTCCAGCCCAACAAACATCCTGGTGAATCTCCTCTGCACCCTCTCCAGGGCAATCACATCCTTCCTATAGTGTGGTGCCCAAAACTGTACACAGTACTCCAACTGTGGCCTGACTAGCGTTTTATACATCTCCATCATAACCTCCCTGCTCTTATATTCTGTGCCTTGGCTAATAAAGGCAAGTATCCCATATGCCTTCCTAACCACCTTATCTACCTGTGCTGCTGCCTTCAGTGAACTATGGACAAGTACGCCAAGGTCCCTCTGGCTTTCTGTACTTCCTAGGGTCCTACCATCCATTATATATTCCCTTGCCTTATTAATCCTCCCAAAATGCATCACCTCACACTTGAGGATCAAATTCCATTTGCCACTGTTCAGTCCATTATATCGTCCTGTAATCTAAAGCTTTCCTCCTCACTATTTACGACACCACCAATTTTCATGTCATCTGTGAACTTATTTATCATACCTCCTATATTCATGTCTAAATCATTAATGTACACTACAAACAGCAAGGGTCCCAGCACTGATCCCTGTGGTACACCACTGGTCACAGGCTTCCACTCTCAAAAAACAACCCTCGACCATCACCCTCTGCCTCCTGCCACCAAGCCAATTTTGGATCCAATTTGCCAAATTGCCCTGGATCCCATGGGCTGTTACCTTCTTAACCAATCTCCCATGCGGGACCTTATCAAAAGCCTTACTGAAGTCCATGTAGAATACATCAACTGCTTTACCTTCATCTACACATCTGGTCACCTCCTCGAAAAATTCAATCAAGTTAGTTAGACACGATCTCCCCCTGACAAAGCTATGCTGACTATCCCTGATTATTCCCTGCCTCTCCAAGTGGAGATTAATCCTGTCCCTCAGAATCTTTTCCAATAGTTTCCCAACCACTGATGTTAGACTCACCAGCCTGTAATTAGCTGGTTTATCCCTGCTACTCTTCTTGAATAAAGGTACCACATTGGCTGTCCTCTAGTCTTCTGGCACCTCTCCCGTGGCCAGAGAGGATCTGAAAATTTGTGTCAGAGCCACTGCTATCACCTCCCTCGCCTCACATAACAGCCTGGGATACATCTCATCTGGGCCTGGGGATTTATCCATTTTAAAGCCCGCTAAAATATCTAATACTTCCTCCCTTTCAATGTTAATATGTTGAAGTATATCACAATCCCCCTCCCTGATCTCTACACCTACAACATCATTCTCCACAGTGAACACAGATGAAAAGTAATAATTTAAAACCTCACCTATGTCCTCCGGCTCCACACACAGATTGCCACTTTGGTCCCTAATGGGCCCTACTCTTTCCCTGGTTATCCTTTTGCCCTTAATATACTTATAAAACGCCTTAGGATTTTCCTTTATCTTGCCCACCAGTGTTTTTTCATGTCCCCTCTTCACTCTCCTAAGTACTTTTTTTAAGTACCCCCCTACACTTTCTATACTACTCTAATACCTCCACTGTTTTCAGTGTTCTGAATCTGCCATAAGCCTCCTTTTTTTTCCTGATCCAATACTCTATATTCCTTGACATCCAGGCTTCCCTGGGCTTGATGGTCCTACCCTTCACCTTAACGGGTACATGTTGGCTCTGAATCCTCACTATTTCCTCTTTGAATGACTCCACCTGGCCTAATGTAGTCTTTCTGACAAGTTGCTACTCCCAGTCCACTTTGGCCAGATCCTGTTTTATCAAATTGAAATCAGCCTTCCCCCAATTCAGTACCTTTATTTCTGGCCCGTCTTTGTCCTTTTCCATAACTACCTTAAATCTTACAGAGTTATGGTCACTATCCCTGAAATGCTCCCCTACTGATACTTCTACCACTTGTCCAGTTTCATTCCCTGGGATTAGGTCCAGTACTGCGCCTTCTCTTGTAGGACTTTCTACGTACTGGCTCAAAAAGCTCTCCTGTATGCATTTTAAAAATTCCTCCCCCTTTAAGCCTTTTGCACTAAGACTATCCCAGTTGATATTAGGTAAGTTGAAATCCCCTACTATTATTACCCTATTATTTTTACACCTCTGAGATTTGCTTACATATCTGTTCCTCTATCTCTTCCTCCGAGTGTGTGCGCGCGAATGGGGGAGTTAGATTAAAATAAGAAGTTACAAGGTCTTTAGACATAGGTTTACCTTAATCGTGTTTAAGATTTCATTTTAATAACTAGTTAATTAGTTGTTGTCTAAAGACACCTGGTTTGGTCTGTTTTATTCTGGGGGTTACTAGAGTGTTTAATTTGGCTGTTTTCCAGTTGGGTGGGGAAAACTTTAATAATGTGCTGCGACCTGTGGACTGAGTGCGTTGCTCCTGCTTCGGTCGTAACATACTGAGTACAGCAAAAGTAAATTTGAAATATTGCTTGCTTAAACTCTGGAAAATTCCAGTGTACCCATTTCATAGCCTACTTTGGATTGATCGCAGATGAGTCCCCAATTTTGTCATGATCCCCATGGAGACCAACAAACCGAAAGGATTGAATTTACTGGACAACCCTAATTAAAAAAACAAATGGACAAGATTTCATGTTTACAACTTTTACTTCAACAGTTAAACCAAAATCGACATAAATTGAACATGAATTACAAGACAAATCACAGTCAAGATTTTACAACTTAGATTCACTATCAGATACAGCAAAGCTGGATCTCATGGATTTACTGGGCAGTCCGCTCAGCATATATGGCACCAAATTACAGTCACACAGTTTTCAAAACTCTAAAATTCCTCAAGTAGATCTCCAGATCCCGTCTTTGAAGATGCAGCCACCAATTCCCCTTTAATCCCAAATGCCACTGGTATAGTCTTCACCTAAAATTGCATCCTTCTCCAGCACCATCTTAGTTCTCCTCAAAATAGCCCTGATGGCATAGATCCACCTGTATTCCCTTTATCTGTGCCCTTCAGTGACAAGCCTGTATGGCCGCGTCTGGTTACTCAATTCCTCTAAATAACAGACACTGCTCCTAGATCCAGTCTTCACCTTCTTCAACCTGTCTGCAAAATGCATCTTCCTGCCATCTGCATTTGGATGGCTATGTACCTTTTTAAAAATCTGGTGCCAACCAGTCTTAGTTCCCCCAGAAACCTGAAGTTTTCTTGGTCTCAATTTCTGTTGGCCCAGTCTGTTTCAAAAAAGAAACTATCTTTGCAATCAGGATCAGTGCACCTAACAGAACATTCAACAAGCCATCTGTTCAGCGGACAGCTAACACATGCTCCCCAAAGGGTCCTGCAGACTGTAGATTCCATGGCAGAACTGAGAATACATCATGTGTTTTTTGCTTGCCATCTTTTTTCATGACCATATGTGATTCCCTAGATCTCGGGGTGTGCAGAAAGTTGGGCAATGTGTGTCAGGAAGTGAGGAAAGGCCAGACTCAAACTGAAACTTTTTGACACTCCCTAGTGTCCAGAGTCCTTTTTTTTATTTGTTAATAGGATGTGGGCGGCGCTGGCTAGGCCAGCATTTATTTCACATCCCTAATTGCCCTTGAACTGAGTGGCTTGCTAGGCCATTTCAGAGGGGATTTAAGAGTCAACCACATTGCTGTGGGTCTGGAGTCACATGTGGGCCAGACCAGGTAAGGGCAGCAGATTTCCTTCCCTAAAGGGCATTAGTGAAGCAGATGGGTTTTTACAACAATTGACAGTGGTTTCATGGTCAGAATTAGACTAACTTTTTTTTCAAATTCCAGATTTTATTAATTGAATTCAAATTTCACCATCTGCCATGGTGGGATTCGAACCCAAGCCCCCAAAACATTAGCCTGGGCCTCTGAATTACTAGTCCAGTGACATTACTACTATGCTACCACCTTCTGTGTAGCTCTTTACTCTTAGTTGTTCTTAAATATTTGTGTCTTACTGTTATGTCTGTGGACCCATTCTGCCCAGTCTGTCTGTTCATTGAATGTAATACACTATTATTTAAAAAGAATCTTCATCCTTCTGCTTCTATATAAATGCAAGTTTTTTACAGTTGAATGTACAAGAGCATTGCATAGAACAAGTTCGCAGAGCCCTTGTCCCAATAACACTGTCAGATTAACCTGACATAATCAGTTCTGCATGTTACACAGAAACTCAAAGTCAAGCTCCCAACTTTTTAAAAATTATTTTGAGGCTGTGTTTCAGTAATTCAGACAACTCAGCCTTCAAACTGAAAAAACAAAATGTACTTATTCTGATTGGATGTTCAAGTTCTGTGCAGCATTTCGATCTACCTTTCACCCCATTATTAAGCCTGCTGACAGGTTTCAGGAAAGGGCACGTTTGCTTTCCAGTTGGAATTACCTCTTTCCTATTGCATGGGGTAGAGTTTCCACTCCAGGTACAATCTGGAAATTGCAGCCGAAATGCACTTGATTAGGTTACACTTCAACTTTACATTAAAATTGATTGGCATCATCACAAACGTAAAATTGTCCATAAACCAGAGCAATCGAGCAGGTTAACAATGTAATTGTTTCATTTTCCCCTTTCCATTAAAAGGTAAGTGGTTTTGGAGTTAATTCACTTCTGTTTACAATACCCCAATCTTTTGAGTTGGTTTGGCCAATTCTCTCGGAATTGAGCTGATATAACTAGTGGAAACAAGTGGAAACTCGAGCCCTAGATCTTGTTTTTAACTGGCTGAGCAGATGGTTCTATTGAAAAATGAAATACTGCTAAGCCATTTGTTGCCTGAAACTTGAGTGTATATTGCACAGACATCAGTTTCCAACAATTAGCAGGTTCCAAACTTGTCCTGAGCTCTTTGCAGGCCTCAACCTTTCAATCCAGGAGGTCATTCATTAGCTTCTCCAATCAGCCTGTTGGCAAGTTCAGGGAGACAGACCAGAAGAGAACAGAGAAGGATGTTCACAGAGAATTGACCCTTCAGTATCCTGAAGAAAAAGACTTTGACTATTCTGAGCTTCAAGATGTATGTCTAGCTAAGATTGTAAGCTGCTCTATCTGTATGACAGCTGTGTTTTAATGTTAATAAAACCAATTGTTAGAAAAGTTTAAAGAGAGTGACTGCCCTTGACATCAAGGCAGCATTTGACCGAGTATGGCATCAAGGAGCCCTAGCAAAACTGGAGTCAATGGGAATCGGGGGAAAACTCTCCGCTGGCTGGAGTCATACCTAACGCAAAGGAAGATGGTTGTGGTTGTTGGAGGTCAATCATCTGAGCTCCAGGACATCACTGCAGGAGTTCCTCAGGGTAGTGTCCTAGGCCCAACCATCTTCAGCTGCTTCATCAATGACCTTCCTTCAATCATAAGGTCAGAAATGGGGATGTTCGCTGATGATTGCACAATGTTCAGCACCATTCGCGACTCCTCAGATACTGAAGCAGTCCGTGTCCATATGCAGCAAGACCTGGACAATATCCAGGCTTGGGCTGATAAGTGGCAAGTAACATTCACACCACACAAGTGCCAGGCAATGACCATCTCCAACAAGAGAGAATCTAATCATCTCCCCTTGACATTCAATGGCATTACAATTGCTGAACCCAACCCCCCACCCCCCCCCCCCCCCCTCCCCCCACCACTACCAACATTCTAGGGGCTACCATTGACCAGAAACTGAACTGGAGTAACCATATAAATACCGTGGCTACAAGAGCAGGTCAGAGGTTAGGAATCCTGCGGCGAATAACTCATCTCCTGACTCCCCAAAGCCTGTCCACCATCTACAAGGCACAAGTCAGCAGTGTGATGGAATACTCTCCATTTGCCTGGATGGGTGCAGCTCCAACACTCTATAAACTCGACACCATCCGGGACAAAGCAGCCCGCTTGATTGGCACCCCATCTACAAACATTCACTCCCTCCACCACCAACGCACAGTGGCAGCAGATACTGAAGATACCTTGTAGATACCATCTACAAGATGCACTGCAGCAATGCACCAAGGCTCCTTAGACAGCACCTTCCAAACCTGCGACCTCTACCAACTAGGAGGACAAGGGCAGAAAATGCATGGGAACACCACCACCTGCAAATTCCCCTCCTAGTCACACACCATCCTGACTTGGAACTATATCACCGTTCCTTCACTGTCGCTGGGTCAAAATCCTAGAACTCCCTTCCCAACAGCACTGTGGGTGTACCTACCTCACATGGACTGCAGCGGTTCAAGAAGGCAGCTCACCACCACCTTCTCAAGGGCAATTAGGGATTGGCAATAAATGCTGGCCTAGCCAATGATACCCACATCTATGAATGAATTTTTTAAAATTACCCTAAAGAATGAAAAGACAGTTCAAGAAAACCCTATTGCACCTAAGACTCTGGCCCATATGGGCCTCAGGGGATGCCTCTGGCTAAGTGACATTTCACTGCTCCACCTTACAAGGATAGATTGGTTTGGGCAAAGCCAGGCAGTACTGATGCCACCTTGCAATTGGCAGTGGCCCATCTTTCTATAAAATAATCCTGTCTCCAGGATTTGAGGTGGAGCTGGCAGGGGTCTCACTTTGTACTGCCGTCAGGTGAAAGCTGGCCTCACAAATTTCTGCATCATTCTTATCACTGCACTGAAATCAAACCATTCCAACTTAGCAAGAAGCAAAGTAACTGCAAATTTAAAAGCAAAAACAGAAAATGCAGGAAACCCTCAGCAGGTCAGTCAGTGTTTTTGGAAAGAATGGACAAGTTAATGTTCAAGGTGTGGACTGCGTGCTAATGATGGATTTGCAGCTGAAAGGCTAACTCGTCAATCCCCAGAAAGCATTGCAAAGCTTTTCATTGTAAAGAATGTTACCTGTGTCTTCGTGCTCACCTCTGGGTCAGGAGGTTGTGGCTGACACTCAAGTGCAGTGCTGAGGGAATGTTGCACTGTCAGAGCTGTTGTCTTTTAATGAAATGTTAAACCAAGGTATTCTCTGCCCTCAGGTGGATGTAAAATATCTCATTGCACTATTTTGAAGAAGAGTTGGGATGTTCTCCTTGGCATGCTGGCCAAAGTTTATCCCTCAAGTACAGTGATAGAATAGAATCATAGAATAGTACAGCAGAGAAGGAAGCCACTTAGCCCATCGAGTCTGTGCCAGATGTCCTTTTAGTCCCACACTCTGTTCTTCCTCCATATCACTGAAATTTTTTTTGATGTCCTGGGGCAGAGCAGCACCGATCCCTGGGACACTTCACTCAATATATCTCCCAACACCGATCCCTGGTACACTGCGCTCAGTACATCTCCTCAGGTCTGATCCCTGGGACTTTCCACTCAACTCATTTCCCTAAACAGCGAACCCTGGGACACACCAATCAGAATCTCCCAGCATCGATCCATTACATATCCCCAGTATTCATTCCTTGGCACTTCTATGAGTCTTTCTCCAAGTACCAATCCCTGTGACAATCCACTTACTACATCTCCCTCAGCACCGTTTCCTGGGACACTCCCCTCAGTACACCTGCTAACACTGATCGCTATGATACTCCACTCTGTAAAGCTCTCAGTACTGATCCCTGGGACACTGTACTCAGTACATCTCAATCACTGATCCCTAGGTAAACCCACTCAGTATGTCTCCCAGCTCTGAAACCTGAAACTCCTGCTTAGTTATCATCCTCAACACTGATTCTTGGAACACTTGGAATTCTTTGGACAGTCCACTCTAGACATCTTCCTGGCACCAATTCCTGCGACAGTCAACTTAGTACATTTTCCAGCACTAATCACTGAGACACTCCATTCAGTACACCATCCAGCACTGATCTCTGGGACACTCCATAAAGTACATTTCTACAACACCGATCCCTCAGACACTGCACTCTGTAAATCTCCTAACACCAATCCCTCAGACACTGCATTCAGTACATCTTCTAACATCAATCCCTGGATCACTCCACTCAGTACCTCTCTCCTGCATTGATCCCTGGGAGACTCCATTCAGTACAGCTTCCAGCACCGAGCCCTTGGACTCTCTGTTTAGCAAACATCACTGCATCAATCCCTGGCTCATTCCACTCAGTGCATCGCCTAACACTGAGCCCTGGGTCAGCCCAATCGGTTAATCACCCAGCACAAATTCCAGGGATACTCTCCCTAGTATATATTCCCATCACCTATCAGTGGGACAATGCACTCAGTACATCCCCTAACACCAATACCTGGGACAGCCCATTCAGTACATTTCTACATCACTGATCCCTAGGATACACATCACAGTACATTGCCCAGCACTGATCCCTGAGCCACTACTCAGTAAACCTCCTAACATCTATGCATGGGTAACCATCACCCCCAGCAGTGACCCTAGGAACACTTGCATCAGTACATCTGCCAGTACAAACCCTGGGACACCCCACTAGTGCAGAGATGCCTGGGACGCACGACTCATTACATCTCTCCACATCAATCCCTTGGACACTCCACTCAGTATATGTGCCTGCACCAATCCCTGGGACACTGCACTCTAGACATCTCCCCCTGTACCAATTCCTGCAATACTTGACAGTTCATCTTCCAACATCGATCCCTAGGACACTCCACTGAATACATTTTATTTATTTATTTAGAGATACAGCACTGAAACAGGCCCTTCGGCCCACCGAGTCTGTGCCGACCATCAACCACCTATTTATACTAATCCTGCACTAATCCCATATCCCTACCTGTCCCAAGATTCCCCTACCACCTACCTACACTAGGGGCAATTTATAATGGCCAATTTACCTGTCAACCTTCAAGTCTTTGGCTGTGGGAGGAAACTGGAGCACCCGGCGAAAACCCACGCAGAACTTGCAAACTCTGCACAGGCAGTACCCAGACTTGAACCAGGGTCGCTGGAGCTGTGAGGCTGCGGTGCGAACCACTGCGCCGCCCTATTCTCTGCAACAATCCCTAGGATACCTCAATTAGTACATCTCTCTGTAAGGAATTCTCCTTTAATTATTTAAATTGCTCGAGTGTGCAATCCAAATGCACGTTTATTACTCTGACACAAAAATAACATAATTAGTAAGGTTACACAATAAACTCATGCTTTCTTGCAGACCCAAGATGACCATGCTCAGCCTCTGTAGGTGTTTTTCTTCTGACTGCCCATGTGCTCTCCCTATAAAAGCCTTCATTGTTCTAGGGGAACCCTACTTATCCCTCCCACTGAAGTCTAGAACCTCTCCTCTGGGATGATGTCACCTGATACTCTCTCTGTACAAACCTCCAGGCTATGATATAATGGCTGTTTCTATACAAGCAGGAACAGGAGACATCCTGGCGATTTATCCATTAGACTTCCCTCCCACTTCCCCCGTGCACCCCGCCCCCCCCAAACTTGATTGTTAGAGCCAGCTGCAATGTTCACACCTATTCTAGCATGATGAGGTCTTAGGATGTGAACAACTTATAATAGGTGAACTTGACTCAAAGCTGAGAATGATTTGATTAGGAAGTATAACAAAGCAGATTCTAACGTTCACCCTTAATGAACCTTGTTTTTAAATTCTGGTTCATTTAATTTTAATTGTGTTAACCTACTAGCTGATAACTTTGAGTCTACAAAAATTACAAAGTGGCAACATTTATGAAGAATTTTACAGATAATGCTGAATGTGTGGAATTCCTGCCTGCTCATGGGGACATTCCTAAAGGCCCACATAAATAGACAAAGTTTGCCGGATCTGCAGTTGATTCTCAAACTCCACGTATTCACATTAAAGTAACAATCAGAACAATTGTCAAAACAAACTGAACAATTAAGAAAACATAACACAGCATATGTGCCCATACAAATGACATAAGGGGATATGAGGAAAGTGTGGGAAAAAGGCATTGAAGCGTAGAAGTGGATGATCAGCCATGAGGGTATTGAATGACAGAGCAGGCTCAATGGGCTGAATGGCCTACTCCTGCTCCTATGTTCCAGATGGATTGTCCCACATTGTACTTCATCACTCAACTTAGGTTCTTTGCAGGGAAAAAAGTTATATGGCCACGTTTTCTGGATTTCTTGATGCTGCTGGAAGTGTCCAATTATTTTCTCTCCGTGAAGAAGCTGATGACAGCAATCTGTAGCCCTCCAAAGTTCTTTGTGAGTAACCTGGATTCTTCAATCAGTTGGTATCTCTTCACTTTTCTACCTAATCTGCTCCTCTACTTCCTGGCCCAGTTTTGCTGCAATTGCTTAGAGTCACACAGTCACAGTTTTACAGCATAGAAACAGGCTCTTAGGCCCATCGTGTCTGTGCCAGCCATCAAGCACCGAACTATTCTAATCCCATTTTCCAGCACTTGGCCCATAGCCTTGTATGCTATGGCGTTTCAAGTGCTCATCTAAATGCTTCTTAAATGTTGTGAGTGTTCCTGCCTCTACCACCACCACCTCTTCAGGCAGCACCTTCCAGAGTCCAACCACCCTCTGAATGAAAAAATGTATCCTCAAATCCCCTCTAAACCTCCTGCCCCTTACCTTAAATCTATGCCCCCTGGTTATTGACCCCTCTGCTAAGGGAAAAAGTTTCTTCCTATCTAACCTATCAGTGCCCCTCATAATTTTGTATACCTCAATCATGTCCCCCCTCAGCCTTCTCTGCTCTAAGGAAAGCAACTCTAGCCTTTTCAGTCTCTCCTCATAGCTGAAATTCTCCAGCCCAGGCAACATCCTGGTAGATCTCGTCTGCACCCTCTCCAGGGCAATCACATCCTTCCTATAGTGTGGTGTCCAGAACTGTACACAGTACTCCAACTGTGGCCTAACTAGTGTTTTATACAGCTCCATCATATCCTCCCTGCTCTTATATTCTGTGCCTCGGCTAATAAAGGCAAGTATCCCAAATGCCTTCCTAATCACCTTATCTACCTGTGCTGCTGCCTTCAGTGCTCTATGGACAAGTACACCAAGGTCCCTCTAACCCTCTGTACTTCCTAGGGTCCTACCATCCATTGTATATTCCGTTGCCTTGTTAGTCCTCCCAAAATGCATCACCTCACACTTGAGGGTTAAATTCCATTTGCCACTGCTCTGCCCATCTTACCAGCCCATCTGTATCATCCTGTAATCTAAGGCTTTCCTCCTCACTATTTACGATACCACCAATTTTCATGTCCTCTGGGAACTTACTGATCATACCTCCTATATTCACATCTAAATCATTAATGTACTCTACAAACAGCAAGGGTCCCAGCACCAATCCCTGCGGTACACCACTGGTCACAGGCTTCCACTCACAAAAACAACCCTCGACCATCACCCTCTGCCTCCTGCCACCAAGCCAATTTTGGATCCAATTTGCCAAATTGCCCTGGATCCCATGGGCAAGACCAATCTTAACCAATCTTCCATGTGGAACCTTATCAAAAGCCTTACTGAAGCCCATGTAGACTACATCAACTGCTTTACCTTCATCTACACATCTAGTCACCTCCTCGAAAAATTCAATCTAGTTAGACACGATCTGCCCCTGACAAAGCCATGCGCACTATCCCTAATTAATCTCTGCCTCTCCAAGTGGAGATTAATCCTTTCCCTCAGAATTTTTTCCAATAGTTTCCCTACCACTGAAGCTAGACCTGTAATTACCTGATTTATCCCGGCTACCCTTCTTGAATAATGGTACCACATTCGCTGTCCTCCAATCCTCTGGTACCTTTCCTGTGGCCAGAGAGGATTTGAAAATTTGTGTCAGAGCCCCTGCTATCTCCTCCCTTGCCTCACATAATAGCCTGGGATACATCTCATCTGGGCCTGGGGATTTATCCACTTTTAAGCCTACTAAAACAGCTAATACTTCCTCCTTATCAATGTTAATATGTTCAAGTATATCACAATCCCCCTCCCTGATCTCTACACCTACATAGTCCTTCTCCATAGTGAACACAGATGAAAAGTAATCATTTAAAACCTCACCTACATCCTCCTGCTCCACACACAGATGGCCACTGTGGTCCCAAATGGGCCCTACTCTTTCCCTGGTTATCCTCTTGCCCTTCATATACTTATAAAATGCCTTGAGATTTTCCTTTATCTTGCCAGCCAGTGTTTTTTCATGTCCCCGCTTCGCTCTCTTAATTATTTTTTTTTTTTTTTAAGTACCCCCCCCTACACTTTCTATACTCCTCTAGTGCCTCCACTGTTTTCAGTGCTCTGAATCTGCCATAAGCCTTTTTTTCCCCTGATCAAATACTCTATATCCCTTGACATCCAGGGTTCCCTGGACTTGTTGGTCCTACCCTTCACCTTAACGGGTACATGTTGGCTCTGAACTCTCACTATTTCCTCTTTGAATGAATCCCACTGGTCTGATGTAGACTTTCCTACAAGTAGCTGCTCCCAGTCCACTTTGGCCAGATCCTGTTTTATCATATTGAAATCGGCCTTCCCCCAATTCAGTATCTTTATTTCTGGTCTATCCTTGTCCTTTTCCATAACTACCTTAAATCTTACCGAAATGCTTCCCCACTGACACTTCAACCACTTGTTCGGCTTTATTTGCTAGGATTAGGTCCAGTACTGCCCCTTCTCTTGTAAGACTTTCTACGTACTGGCTCAAAAAGCTCTCCTGTATGCATTTTAAGAATTCCTCCCCCTTTAAGCCTTTTGCACTAAGACTATCCCAGTTGATATTGGGGAAGGTGAAATCCCCTACTATTACTCCCCTATTATTTTTACACCTCTTTGAGATTTGCCTACATGCCTGCTCCTCTATCGCTTCCTGACTGTTTGGAGGCCTGTAGTACACTCCCAGCCAAGTGATTGCCCCCTTTTTGTTTTTAAATTCTACCCATATGGCCTCATTTGAGGAACCTTCTAAGATATCATCCCTTTAGCCTAGTATTTCACTTCTTCGACTTTCTCATCAGCTTCTTGTATGTCTGCCTTCTCCATTTACTGCTTCTCATCACTTCATTTGCCATTCTTCACCCACTGTCAGAGGTTCTGCTTTGACTTCCTCTTCAATGTTTGCCTCTAACTGCACAAATCCCAATTTGTTGGCTCCGTTACTGGGCTTCTAGTGTGCTTGAATGAACAGAGGTATTTCTTTAACAGCATCATTCTGTGATTCCTTTGGAGAGGTGTCTCACTCAAATATCCTCTCTTCCATTTCTGGGTCTTCACTCTTCAATTCTTCAGTAATGAGTTTGCAAATCTCTTTCTGCACTTCCTTATCTTTGGCTCTGTACCTAGAAATCATAGAAAATTTACAACACCGAAGGATGCTATTCAGCCCGTCATATCTGTGCTAGTTGACAAACAGCTATCCAGCCTAATCCTATCTTCCTGCACCAGGTCCATAGTCCCTGCAAGTCATGACTCTTCAAGTAGACATCCAAGGAATTTTTAAATGTGGTGAGAGTTTCTGCCTCTACCACCCTTACAGGCAGAATGTTCCAGGTCCCCACCACCCTCTGGGTGAAAAAATGTTTCCTCTTTTCCCATCTAATCCTTCTACCAATTACTTTAAATATATGCCCCTGTTTGTTTCCTCTGCTATGATAAATTGGTCATCCCTATTTAACTCTATCTTGGCTCCTTATCATTTTATACACCTCAATTAAGTCATCTCGACAGCATCCTGAGTTTATTTTCACTTTGTCTGACTTCTACATGTCCTTTACTGACAAAGACTCCTTACAAGCACAGAGCTAACAGCAGTTTTGCATGGCTATTGCCCCGAAACTCTATCCTCTTCCTTTTCCATTTCCACATTTTCTTCCTGGTTTCAAACTCCTCTTCTGCTAAGGCTTGAAGTTTGCATTTCACGCTGCTTAGCTGTGTCTGGCTGACAATTCTTGTGCTCCTCTGGTTCACTGCCATTGTGTCCAAGACAACTGTGTACAGTGTTGAGTCCTGAATGCGACTTCTCCAGCCTGGATTGCTGGCTGGCAGCACACAGTGATTTCCTCTAAACAGGCTTTTGGAGTCTCTTCACCCTTTCCAATTCTGTACCTGGGACTTCAGTGTACTATATCTCAGAGAATTCAGTTTCCTTATTTTCCTTTGGATCAAAGTTTCCACCCATGCAACCTTCTCCCTGTGAGAGCCTTTTGCAAGAAATAGCTAGCTTCTTCCAGCAGCCAGTCTCTGGTAATTTCTATATAGCACTGACATCTGGTGGTCTCTTTAGAAATTTTTCCATCAAAACCTCGCTGTTTTCATAGAGTCAAAGATTAACAAGTCTCTAACGTAGCTGCCTTCTGGTGGGTTGGGGGGGGAGGGGGCCTCGAAATTTCCACAGCTGATGGCGTCATTGGAGCTCCATTACTACACCTAGCTGGTTGACTGGGAGTTTCTTACACTGTCTCGGACATACTGCTCGTACATGGAGTACATTGCAAGGTATCAATACAGGGCTGTGTTTTAGGCTCCTCATCCAGCTGTGCTTCTCCCTTCGTGGGCTCACAGAAACTCTGCTGTGCAGAGTCTGCCTCCTGATGACCATCTTTCTCACATCTGGGTAATCTCTCTTGAAGCACATGTATGAGTCACCCCAGTATCAACCAACAACATTTGGGATATATCTGCCACACTTGCAGTTACATGAGGCCTACCGTAGGGATCTGAGTACAACTTTCTCACAGATCCCCATACCGGCATGGCCGCTGATTGTCATTAGAATGCTTGGGGCATTACTTGTGCCATATCCCATAGACCCAGCTGGCTTGCTAGGCTCCCTTCATTAATTCCTATTTTTCCACAATCTTCTTGCGCAAACACGCCACCTCATTAGTTCCTCTTCCCACTGGGCCTTTCCTCTGTGACTGGTCCCTTTTTGGACATTCCCTGTAAAGATGGCCCATTTGTCCACAACTCCAACACCCTGGACATGACCCAACCTGGATTTTAGGGGAATGTTGGACAGGGAGCCAAATTTTGGTTGCCCCTCATTCCTCCATGGTAGGGGGCAGGGGATGTTCATTAGAGGGTTGTATTGAATGGACCTTTGCCTTTTGGGATTTTACTTGTTCCCAGTTCCACTTCATCCATTCTGTAAGCCACTCCTCATTGTGGTTATCATTGGTGGGAATGTAAACATCACTAATTGCATTATATCTTTCATGCACAGCCCCAATCAGGTATTGAATCCACTACCTCACTTTAAACCTATCATCAGTATTGCAATCATGCCTGGGAAAGGCTGCCTGATAGTGATTCCATAATTGGTCTTGTTAGGAAAGTGATTCTTTTTTGTCAAAAATACTCTTAAAGGAATTTATGGTTAAGCTGAATAATTGTTGGACCAAGTTTTTTTTTAAAATAGGAAGCCATCAAGAGGACTCTGAGGGAGTTGGATTAGCAACAGTGTTGCAGGTTCTCACATGGCTCCTGTAGGAAATGGAGCAGAAACCCTGGTAACAAGGGCAGAAAAGTGACAGGCACTCCTTTGCTTGGACAAGCGCAGAAGCAGCAGAGCAGCTGGGATGGGCAGAAGAACTGACAAGCTTTTTGGTTGTCAGTCATTGTGTGTTTACCTTCTGGAAGGAAATAAAGTCTGCTGCTGAAGAGTCAAAAAAGGACAGAGGACCACAACCCAGCTCGCATTCCAGAAACTCCCAAGAAAAGACCTTGTGAAGTCCATTGTGTCGATTCATCTTGTTTCCTGTACTTGAAGGAAGCCTGCTAAAAATATTTCTCAATGTCGCCTGAAAGAACTGTTCTGGAAGATTCTAGTGACCTGCCTGGAGATTGGACTGTGTGCCAGTTTGGTGCAGCGTGCCTCATCTGCTATTTTTTTCAGGGTGGGCAAGTGATTGGCCTGAGTGTTTTTTTTCTGAAATAGAGCACTGATCCAAAAATCCCTTTTATTTATTTTTTTGGTTAACCGGTATATATGTGTGTGTATATGTAAAGAGACTAAGGTAAAAAGGGACTTTTAAAATTTAATGATGGGTTTTTAAAAATTTGATCTGTGTGATATTGTTTTACTTCATTACTAGTTAAAATTTGTTTTAGAATAAACTGTTAATTTTGTAATAAAAACAGAAGGCTGAATTTTACCAGCCCCTCGACACTATGGGTTGTGGCGGGCAGGCCTGTAAATCGCTAGCAGAAGCGGCCTTGACCCATGATGCCGAGAAGGCCCCGCCGGATGTTAGTGGTGGCGGCAAGGCCTCAGTGCGGCCGCCTTCATTAAAATATTGAAATTAGATAAATTGAAATGCAAATTAACAAACTGCTGACGGCGGCTGTCCCACACAGATTTTATAGCCAAGCGGCCGCAACTCGCATGCCTTCATAACTCCATTGGAGTTCCGAGGCAAGACACTGGTGGGGAGGGGGAGGAACAAAATTATCAGGGCGATGGGGGGTGGTGGGGGGGGTGCGGGCTAGTAGGAAAAACTATACTATTGGTTGTGGGGATGGTGGGAAGGGGTTGAAGGGTAAAAGTGAAGAGGTTGGGAGGGAAAGCTGGGGTTGGGAATAAAGTTCATGTTGTTTATATTTCCCGGAAAACAAACACTGGGGAGGTGGGTGGGAAAGGGCCTCCAGCATTTATTTAAATTTTTACAATCACTGTACAACAATATCATTAAAAAAATTTAAATCACTTCTAAGGGCTTGAGGCCCTTTAAAAATGATGCCTGCACAGTGGCACCGGACGCCGTTGCCAGGGTCATGGCGGCCGCCCCCTCTATGTCATCGGGGGCAGCCGCTCCACCCCCTCTTTTTAAATGAGCCCCCGCGTGTAATATCACAGGGGCTGTGCAGTGGTACGTTCGTGTCGGGAGGCTGCCAGCTGAATAGAATTCAGCCCAGAAAGTGCTGGAAGTACTCAGCAGGTCGGGCAGCATCTGTGGAGAGAGAAGCAGAGTTAACGTTTCAAGTCTGTGACCTTAGTTGTTCAGTAAAGAAACCTGGTTAGTGTGTTCTATTCTGGGGCAAATAGTGTATTTGATTGCCTATTTCAATAAGTGGGAACGTTTTTTTAAAAGTATGTTGTGCCCTGTGGAGAAGTGGGACTGAATTAACAGTGCATTCCTCCTTCCTCGGTCGTAACATATTTAATTGGGGGCTCTCTTTTGCTGGGATAAATCCAATGCTGATGACATACAATTGTAAGTAGGGTAATAATAATTGCAAAAGGGGAAAAAAGAACCGGGTTTCTTATGCAATAGAGTAAAGTTTAAACCACCAGAATGTATTTAACAGTTGCTGCAAATTTTCTGGGGAAGGAGGATGTATCCCTCAGTGATTTGAGATAATTAACCAAGGTTAAACTAAAGGACTTGGCAGACCTGTTGGCATTAAAGTTAAAATGAAATGCTAAGAAAGCAGACAAAATTGAGGTAATAGTACACCATATGAAATTGGAAGAAGAAGGAAAAAGCAAATCCAAGGGTAGTGCAGTTGAATTAGTTAAAATTCCGTTACAAATTTAAAAAAAATTGAGCAGGAAAAAGAATTGGCAATGAAAAGACTTAAACTTGAGGAAAAGGAAAGGGAATGAGAAAGAGAAAGGGAATACCAAATTAGAAAGCTGGAACTAAGTCAAAAGAATGGTCTTGACTTCAATGAAAATTCTGGTGGGGAAAGATCTGTCTCCAGTTCAGCACACAGTGGAGAGCTGCTTAAATTTGTACAAGCCCTTCCAAAATTTGAGGAAATGGACGTAGAGGCATTTTTCATTGCTTTTGAAAAGATAGCCAAACAGATGAAATGGCCAAAGGAAAGCTGGATGCTGCTTATGCAAACTAGGTTGATGGGCAGAGCTCATGAAGATTATGCCATGCTTTCTGAAGAGGCTTCTGCAGATTATGAGATGGCAAAAAAGGCTATCCTCGCTGCATATGAGTTAGTCCCTGAAGCTTACCGACAGAAATTTCAGAACTTCTGGAGATTGGCGGGGCAGACTTATAAAGAATTTGAGAGGGAAAAACAGATTAATTTTGATCATTGGATTCGGGCACAAAAGGTGGAAGCCAGGTATGAGAACCTTAGGGAACTAATTCTCCTGGAAAAATGTAAAAAAACGTTCCTTCCATTAGTAAGAACCCATGTAGAGAATCAGATGGTTTTAACGACCAGACAAGCAACGGAAATTGATGATTATAAACTTGTGTATAAGCCCAAACCCTTTGTCCGTCACCCCCACAAACCCGAAAAGGATAGAAGGTGGAAGAGCAAAAGGAAGGCAAGTAGCTGGGACAAGAAAGGATAGCTAGGAACACCTTGGAACGCTCAGGCCAGAAAGAAAGATGCTGGGAGTGGAAGTGAGGTTCGCAAGCCTAAATGTTACCACTGTCACAAGGTGGGACAGCTTTGTGCAGAATGCTGGAAGTTGTGGGGAAAACCCATACAACTTATTGTGGTATGCAAAGCCAATGCAGAGAAAGGGGCTCTGACACAGCCCTGTATTGATACCTTGCAATGTACTCCATGTACGAGCAGTATGTCCGAGACAGTGTAAGAAACTCCCAGTTGATAAAGGAGAACCGGTAGATGTAGTGTATTTAGATTTCCAGAAGGCATTCGATAAGGTGCCACATAAAAGATAATTGCACAAGATAGGAGCTCACAGTATTGGGGGTAATGTATTTGCATGAATTGAGGATTGGTTAAATCACAGAAGACAGAGAGTCGGGATTAATGGGTCTTTTTCAGGTTGGAATGATATAACTAGTGGAGTGCCACAAGGATCAGTCCTAGGACCTCGATTACTTACTATCTATATTAATGACTTGGAGGAGGGGGCAGAGTGTAATATATCCAAATTTGCTGATGATACAAAAATAGGTGGGAGGGCATGTTGTGATGAGAATGTAAGGAATCTGCAAGGGGATATAGATAGGTTGAGTGAGTGGGAAAAAACTTGGCAGATGGAGTTTAATGTAGGAAAGTGTGAGGTCACACACTTTGGTAGGAAGAATTAAAAGGCAGACTATTATTTAAATGGAGAGAGACTTCAAAAAGGTGCAGCACAGAGGGATCTGGGTGTTCTTGTGCATGAAACACAAAAAGTTAGCATGCAGGTGTAGCAAGTAACTAAGAAGGCAAATGGAATTTTGGCCTTTATTGCTAGGAGGTTGGAGCTTAAAAATAGGGAAGTCTTGTTACAACTGTACAGCGTGTTGGTGAGGCCGCATCTGGAGTACTGTGTACAGTTTTGGTCCCCGTATTTAAGAAAGGATATACTGGCATTGCAGGCAGTTCAAAGGAAATTCACTAAGCTGATTCCTGGGATAAAGGGGTTGACTTATCAAGAATGGCTAAACAGGTTAGGCCTTTATTCATTAGAGTTTAGAAGAATGAGGGGTGATCTTATTGAAACGTATATGATTCTGAAGGCGCTTGACAGGGTAGATGTTGAGAAGATGTTTCCACTAGTGGTTGAATCTCGAACTAGGGGACACAGTTACAGAATAAGGGGATGCTCATTTAAAACTGAGATGCGGGGGAATTTGTTCTCTCAGAGGGTAGTGAATGTCTGGAATTCTCTACCCCAGAGAGTTGTGGAGGCTAGATCACTGAAAGTATTTAAAGAGGAGGTAGATAGATGTTTAAAATATCGGAGCTGGGACGAAAGAGGAGTTAACGTCTGGGGCAGATCAACCATGATCTTATTGAATGGCAGGGCAGGCTTGAGGGGCCGAATGGCTGCTCCTATTGCTTACGTTATGTCCTTAAACTGATGGGGCTGCAGGCTGACAAGTCTCTGCATCCTGATGGGCTTCATCCTAGGGTCTTAAAAGAGGTGGATAATGAGGTAGTAGATGCATTAGTATAAATCTTAAAAAATTCACTAGATTCTGGAAAGGTTCCATCAGATTGGAAAGTGGCAAAATATAACTCCTCTATTCAAGAAGGTTTGTGTGGGGGGGGGGGGCGGGTGGCAGCATGGAGAGGCAGAAAACAGGTAACTATAGGCCAGTTAGCCTGAGGTCTGTTATGGGGAAAGTGTTACAATCGATCATTAAGGAGGCTATAACTGGGCACTTAGAAAAACGCAAGGTAGTCGGGAATAGTCAGCATGGTTTTGTAAAAGAGAAATCATGTGTAGCCAACTTATTGGAGTTCTTTGAAGGATTAACATGCGCTGTGGATAAAGGGGAGCCCGTTGACATACTGTACTTGGATTTCCACAAGGCATTTGACAAGGTGCCACATAAAAGGTTATTGCACAAAGTCGGAGCTCATGGTGTAGGGGTAACATGTTAGCATGGATAGAAGATTGGCTGGCTGGCAGAAAACAGAAAGTATGCATAAATGGGTCCTTTTCTGATTGGCAGGAGGTGGCGAGTGGAGGCTCACAGGCGTCTGTGCTGGGGCCTCAACTTTTTACAATTTATATCAATGACTTAGATGAGGGGAGCGATGGCATGGTAGTTAAATTTTCAAATGACACAAAGATAGGTAGGAAAGTATGTTGCGAAGAGGACATAAGGAGGATGCAGATTGATATAGATAGGTTGAGTGAGTGGGCAAAAATCCAGCAGATGGAGTATAATGTGGGAAAATGTGAAGTTGTTCACTTTGGCAGGAAGAATAAAAAAGCAGAGTATTTCTTAAATGGGGAACTACTACAGAATTACGAGGTGCAGAGGGATCTAGATGTTCCAGTGCATGAGTCACAAAAAGTTAGTATGCAGGTACAACAAGTAATTTTTTTTTTATTTAGAGATACAGCACTGAAACAGGCCCTTCGGCCCACCGAGTCTGTGCCGACCATCAACCACCCATTTATACTAATCCTACACTAATCCCATATTCCTACCACATCCCCACCTGTCCCTATATTTCCCTACCACCTACCTATACTAGGGGCAATTTATAATGGCCAATTTACCTACCAACCTGCAAGTCTTTTGGCTGTGGGAGGAAACCGGAGCACCCGGAGAAAACCCACGCAGACACAGGGAGAACTTGCAAACTCCACACAGGCAGTACCCAGAATTGAACCCGGGTCGCTGGAGCTGTGAGGTTGCAGTGCTAACCACTGCGCCACCCAATAAAGAAGGCTAATGGAATGCTATCCTTTATTACGAGAGGAATTGAAAATAAAAGTAAGGATGTTATGCTTCAGTTATACAGAGCATTGGTGAGACCACATCTCGAATACTGTGTTCAGTTTGGTCTCCTTATTTAAGGAAAGATGTAAATATGTTGGAGGCGGTTCAGAGGAGGTTTACTAGATTGATACCTGGAATGAGTGAGTTGTCTTATGAGAAAAGGTTGGACAGACTGGGCTTATTTTCACTGGAGTTTAGAAGAGTAGGGGAGACTTGATTGAGTATATAAGATCCTAAACAGTCTTGACAAGGTGGATGTGGAAAGGATCTTCCCTCTTGTGGGTAAGTCCAGAACAAGGAGGCAGTGTTTTAAAATTAGGGGTTGCCCTTTTAGGACAGAGACAAGGAGAATTTTTTTCTCTCAGAGGATTGTGCGACTTTGGAATTCTCTGCCTCAGAAGGTGGTGGAGGCGGGGTCATTGAATATTTTTAAGGCGGTGGTAGATGGATTCTTGTTAGGCAAGGGAATCAAAGATTATCGGGGGTAGATGGGAATGTGGAATTCGAGACAGAAACAGATCAGCAATGATCTTATTGAATGGTGGAGCAGGCTTGATTGGCTGATTGGCCTACTTCTGCTCTTAATTCGTACAGTCGCATGGTATGGTTGTATGGACCTAATGCCTGCAACGGTAACTGTAGGAGTTGTCCATAGTTTGCCAGTAGGCAGAGTTGGCCTACTCCTGTGGTTTGTTTGGAGAAAAAGTAGTAGCTTCACCAGTAGTCATGGAAAAACCAAGTGAAGTTGAAGAGACAGAACAGTTACAAGAAAAGGTTCCAGGAATCCGAGCAATGGCTAAACAAGTTCCATTATCAGAGGTAAAATTGGTACCACAGACAGATAGCTGAATATCGGAAACTTTCTTTGGGGATTTGGATAATCCAAAGGAAATATTTAATAAATCTTCTCTGATCACAGCTCAGCAAGCTGATAGAGTTGAAGAAAGTGGCACAATTTTTTTTTTTTATTATTCATTCATGGGATGTGGGTGTCGCTGGCCAGGCCAGCATTTATTGCCCATCCCTAATTGCCCTAACTGAGTGGCTTGCTAGGCCATTTCAGAGGGCATGTAAGAGTCAACCACATTGCTGTGGGTCTGGAGTCACATGTAGGCCAGACCAGTTAAGGACAGCAGATTTCCTTCCCTAAAGGACATTAGTGAACCAGATGGGTTTTTACAATAATCGACAATGGTTTCATGGCCATCATTAGACTAGCTTTTTAATTCCAGATTTATTAATTGAATTCAAATTCCACATTCTGCTGTGGTGAGATTTGAACCCATGTCCACAGAGCAATACCCTGGGTCTCTGGTTTAACTAGTCCAGTGACAATACCACTACGCCACCGCCTCCCATGTCTGTAACAGAAGCTGAGGCAAAAGGAGTTCCAGAAGGCTATTATATTGAAAATGGGGTTCTGATGAGGAAGTGGAGACCTCCTCACAGACCTGCAGGCGAAGACTGGACGGTTGTTCATCAGATAGTGGTACCGCCAAAGTATCACCAGGAACTATTATGGTTAGCACATGAAATTCCTCTGGTGGTGCATGTGGGGATCTGGATGAGCAAAACACATATAAGTCAACATTTTTACGGGCAGGTCTTTCCAAGGACATGGTGCAGTTTTGTAAAACGTGCCTTACGTGCCAGATTGTGGGAAAACCACAACCTGCCATAAAACCGGCACTTCTAATTCCCATACCAGTTATCGGGGAACCATATAGTAGGGTGTTGGTAGACTGTGTAGGACCTTTACCAAAAACAAAAGCAGGACACCAATATACACTCACTATCATGGATATGGTTACTGGGTTCGCAGAGGCGATTCCCTTGAGGACAATTTCTGCTAGGGTAGTGGTAGAAAAGTTAACCTAGTTCTTCACTAGATATGGATTACTGATTGAGGTTCAGACATATCAAGGTTCCAATTTCAAGTCTAAAATTTTTCAGGAAGTTATGGGTAACTTAGGTATAACACAGTTAAAGTCTTCAGCATACCACCACAGACACAGGAAACTTTAGAAAGGTACCATCAGACTCTGTCATCAATCTCCCCATGATTGGGATAAAGGGCTAGAATTTCTTTTGTTGCCACTAGAGATTCACCTAATGAATCTACAGGCTTTAGTCCTTTTGAATTAGTTTATGGACATGAGATAAGAAGTCCTCTAAAACAGATTAAAAAAAGATTTTTGGAAGAGAGGGATGAATCCTGTGTGCTAGATTATGTATCTGTGTTCCAGGAATGGCTCACGAGAGCTTGCAAAGTGACTCAGGAACAGCTTAAAGCTTCCCAAACAACTATGCAAAAATGGGCAGACAAGCATGCTAAGACCCAAATGTTTTGGCCAGGGGATGAAGTGTTGTTATTGATGCCATTACAGGGTGAACCATTGAAGGCACAGTTCAGTGGTCCATATAAAATTGTCATGACAATTGGTGAAATAAATTATTTGATTGACACCCCAGATCGTCAGAAAAAGAATCGGCTGTGTCATACCAATATGTTGAAACAATATCATCGCCGGGAGGAATATAAGCAAGCACAGATAGGTCAGGTAGCAGGGACAGTGAAGGATGAAAGGGATAGTAAGGATGAGGCAGAAGGAGGCCTAGACAATTCTCAAATTGAACCCCCTACTATCCAGTTAGCTAATACTGAATTGTTAGGGAGATTGGACACTATGCTTTCATATTTAGATGCAAAAAAACAATAAGACCTAACAGGCTACTCACAGCATTTAAAAGAGTCTGTAGGAATAAGCCAGAATGTACTACCTTAGCCACACATGATGTGGATGTTGGGGACTCCGTTCCTATAAAACAACATCCTTACCGCTTAAATCTGGAGGAACAGGCCCAAGTAAAAACAGAAATCCAATACATGCTGGAAAACCACCAAATCTAACCCAGTCAAAGCAGCTGCAGTTCACCAGTAGTATTAGTGCCTAAATCAACCAGCTTTGCATAGACTACAGAAAAGTTAATGCACTAACCTCATGGCCCAGCATATCCCCCACTCTACCATTACCATCAAGCCAGGGGAGCAACTCTGGTATAATGAGGAGGGCATGCCAGGAGCTGCACCAGGCATACCTCAAAATGAGGTGTCAACCTGGAGAAGCTGCAACCCAGGACTGCTTGCGTGCCAAACAGCATAAGCAGCATCCAATGGATAGAACTAAGCGATCTCATAACCAACACATCTAAGCTCTCAGTCCTGTCACATCCAGTCATGAATGGTGGTGGACAATCAAACAACTGACTGGAGGAGGTGGCTGTACAAATATCCCCATCCTCAATGATGGGGGAGCCCAGCACATCAGTGCGAAAGATAAGGCTAAAGCATTTGCAACAATCTTCAGCCAGAAATGCCAAGTTGATGATCTATCTCAGCATCACAGATGCCAGTCTTCAGCCAATTTGATTCACTCCACATGATATCAAGAAATGACTGAATGCATTGGATACTGCAAAGGCTATGAGCCCTGACAACATTCCGGCAATAGTACTGAAGACCTGTGCTCCAGAACTTGTTGTGCCCCTAGCCACGCTGTTCCAGTACAGCTACAACACTGGCATCTACCCAGCAATGTGGAAAATTGCCCAGGTATGTACTGTACATAAAAAGCAGGACAAGTCCATCCTGGCCAATTACCGCCCCATCAGTCTACTCTCAATCATCAGTAAAGTGATGGAAGGCTTCATCAACAGTGCTGTCAAGTGGCACTTGCTTAGCAATAACCTGCCCACTGATGCTCAGTTTGGGGTCCGCCAGGGCCATTCAGCTCCTGACCTCATCACAGCCTTGATTCACACATGGACAAAAGAGCTGAACACAAGAGGTGAGGTGAGAGCGACTGCCCATGACATCAAGGTAGCATTTGACTGGGTATGGCATCAAAGGAGCCCTAGCAAAACCGGAGTCAATAGGAATCAGGGGGAAAGCTCTCCACTGGTTGGAATCGTACCTAATGCAAAGGAAGATGGTTGTGGTTGTTGGAGGTCAATCATCTGAGCTCCAGGACATCACTGCAGGAGTTCCTAAGGGTAGTGTCCTAGGCCCAACCATCTTCAGCTGCTTCATCAATGACATTCCTTCAATCATAAGGTCAGAAGTGGGGATGTTCGCTGATGATTGCACAATGTTCAGCACCATTCACGACTCTTCAGATATTGAAGCAGCCCGGGTAGAAATGCAGCAAGACCTGGACAATATCCAGGCTTGGGCTGATAAGTGGCAAGTAACATTCGTGCCACACAAGTGCCAGGCAATGACCATCTTCAACAAGAGAGAAAACTCCCCTTGACATTCAATAGCATTATGTTATGACCGACCGCTCCAGTCAAAGTTCCCAATCAAAATATACGCTTCTGATTGTGGTGGGAGAAACGCAATGTTAATTCAATCCCGTCCCTCCACAGATCGCCTAACAGATCATTTTAAATTTTCTAAATTGAAGAAAGATCCAGATATTGTACCATCTATTAACCCCCGAATGAGGCTAATCAAATCAGGTGTCTTTAAATCAACAAATTAACTGTTTAATTAGAAAACTAAATTCTTAAACACTATGAAGCTATAAACAACATTTAAAATAGAAAAAAAATTAGAGTCCTTGCAAATTTACAGTTCAATGTTTCTTGAAGTCCTCACAGCCGTCCGATGGGGTAAAAAGGTTCTTCCACAGAAGAACAGTCCGTAATCTAATTCCAGCAGTAAGTGATGCTTTCTTTCTTTCAGCGAATTTCAACAATTAACGACTTGTAAACACTTTTTAAATTAATCAATTTGGCTTTAGAGTTTTTGAGGGATAAAAGACTGTCACAGTCTAACTTCCCTTCCTTCAGTTTAAATTACCAGAGATCTCTGTTTTGGCTCGACGTTTTTAGAATTTTGAGACATAATAATAATTAAACAGACTAAATTCTCTTCCTTCAGTTTAAATGGCTGAGAGCTCTTTTTCAGATGCTAACACCAGCTGTCTATCTGTGTTCCCTGTTAGAACAGTCTGTATTCAATTAAAAAGCCAGTTCAAAATTGAATTGTATCAAATGTATTGATTGATGCTCAGTCCCAGTGGCTGTATCCAAGGGAATGAGAATGCACCCTTTGAATCGCAGTCTCCAAATGGCTGTGTCCAACGGCAACCAAAATGCATTTTCTCTAACTCCTGAAGCTTGCTGGTTCTTAAAGCAGTCTTTTCCAGCCTTAAAGACACACCGCATATTCCCGAAAAGAACAACTACAGGATCATGACAATTACGATTGCTGAATCTCCCACTATCAACATCCTGGGGGTTACCATTGACTAGAAACTGAACTGGAGTAGACACATAAATACCATGGTTACAAGAGCAGGTCAAAGGCTAGGAATCCTGCAGTGAGTAACTCACCTCCTGACTCCCCAAAACTTGTCTATCATCTGCAAGGCACAAGTCAGGAGTGTGATGGAATACTCTCCAATTGCCTGAATGGGTGCAGCTCCAACAACACTCAAGAAGCTCAATATCACCCAGGACAAAGCAGCCCACTTGATTGACCCCCCATCCACAAATATTCACTCCCTTAACCACCAATGCACAGTGGCAGCAGTATGTACCATCTACAAGATGCACTGCAGCAATGCACCAAGGCTCCTTAGACAACACCTTCCAAACCCGCAACCTCTATCACCTAGGACAAGAGCAGCAGAAGCATGGGAACACCACCGCTTGCAAGTTCCCCTCCAAGCCATACATCATCCTGACTTGGAACTTGTTATATATGTATATATTGTTATACTATCTGTAAAGTGTTAGGAACTAATTAGCTAGGAACTAGTTGTTATGTGTAAGTGCTCCACTAGCAGGCCACATTCACAGCTGCACTGGGGAGTCATGTTATGAGTAACACCAAGAACCAGTTGTTCCAGGTTCTACAGTACAAAGCATGGTGCTGTAATAAACCAGACGGACTCCAGCCTTTTCCAAGATTAAAGTATGATTCCTTCCAACATCTGGGAACCAGAAACAACATAAAGACAAAACATGGTGGCAGCGAGTGTCTGTGAGTAAACCTACAACAGTTTTAAAAGCATCAGATAGAGAAAAGTGGCCCAAATTAGTGCCAGAGAGACAGAAAAATTGAGTGACTCATGCGAAAACTATTTTAAAAAAATCGAAATGTCAGCCGGGACAGGAATGAATGCACTGCTACAGCCCATCATGAATTGGGGAGCTGATGATGTCATAAAGGCATTTGAGAAGCTTAAACAAAACTGCAATGTGACATTCAATAGTTTCCTAAAGAGGGTCAGCTATATCCTTCTGTGGGCTGGAGATAAAGGATTACATTTATTTAACAGCTGGAACCTAAGCGAAGAGGACAGCAGAAACCCAGACAAAATTTTTGAAAGATTCAGCACCCACCTCCAACCAAAATCAAATCATTGGATATACCGATATGAATTTCAAGGCCTCAGACAGGAACTAGGTGAACCTATTGACAATTTTGTAGCAAGATTGAAAAATGCAATCAGAAAATGTAAATTTAAGGGCACGGATGAACAGCTGATAGATCAGCTCATTTGGGGTACTGGACATCCTGAAGTACAGAAAGCTCTAATCGGACAGGCCAAGCTCACAATATCACTGGCTGTAGACACTGCCAGAGCACATGAAGCCACAAGCAGACAGATGAAGACTCTGACCTCCCAAATGGCTAGCCTTCAGTTAAGCCAAGAGATAGGCAGTAGGGTCGATGCAGTGAAACAACAACTAAAGAATGCATACCAAACAGAGAGAAAGATGTGCAGGAGCTGTGGACGACTACATAAATTGACAAATAGAAGGAAATGTCCCACATATGGATCAATCTGCAGAGCTTGCGGAAAGACCAATCACTGGGAAAAGATGTGCAGAACAAGGCAAGGTGGTAGACAAGTCATCAGAGCCAGAGTAACAGGGTGAAGGAATAGTGAAAGAAACCAAAACATCCATACCCTGGAAGATGGCGATGGGTTTGAGAACACGATAGACATAGGAACCATAGCATTGCACGAAATGTCTGGATGTGACAGTTCCCAGAGAAAAGAAATTCACACAACCATTCAGATCAGGAAGAGGCTGAGAAATAAGCCCACAACAATAAATCTGAAGGTGAAGGTTGATACTGGAGTGCAGAGTAACATCGTCCCGCTCAAACTATACCAGCAGATCTTTCCTGAAAATTTGAAGAAAAAGAGTTATCCAAGGAAAGGTGCTCTGAAACCAAACAACGTCATGCTAACAGCATACAGGGGAACTGAGATTTGACAGCTAGGAACAACCCAATCAGAGAGACACACAAAGGAAAACATGTTAACTGTATGTTCTACGTCACAGAAGCAGATGGTCCAGCTATCCTGGGGTTGAACAGTTGTGAAGAGCTGCAGATTATCTCAGTAAACCATAAGGTGAAGGAGGCAATACTGAGAGTTGAAAACAGTACACCCGTTAAAAAGTGCCCTCCGATAAGAAGCAAAGAAGATCTGGTGCAAGTGTACCCAAAGTGTTTTGATGAGACGGTTGGATGCTTCGAAGATTTTGAGTATCACATCACTATTGACCCAGAGATGAAACCAGTGATTCATCTCCCACATAAAGTACCAGTAGAACTAAATGGAAACCTTGAAAGAGAGCTCCATGAAATGGAAGAAAAGAAGGCGATTGCCAGAGTCACAGAGCCTACAGATTGGGTAAATTCCATGGTGGTGAGAGAGAAACCAAATGGATGGCTAAGAATGTGCCTCGATCCCAAAGATCTTAACGAAGCAATAAAAAGGGATCACTACCCTATTCCAACATTGGAAGAAATCACACCAGCACTGGCAAGGGCAAATGTTATCAGCGAGCTTGATGCCAGAAATGGCTACTGGAATGTGAAGCTAGACACAGAATCTTCACTGTTGACATCATTCAACACACCCTTTGGACGGTACAAATTCCTGCGTCTACCCTTTGGCCTCAAAGTGAGCCAGGATGTGTTCCAACAGAAAGTAGACGAGACATGCAGGGGATGCAAAGGAGCAGTCGGCATAGCTGATGATATCCAGATATATGGTGTAGATGGAAAAGATCATGACAACCATCTATATGAAGCCATGGAGATAACCAGGAAAGCTGGGATTAAGCTAAACGGAGACAAATGCATTGTGAAAGTGACAGAATGCCAGTTCTTCAGAATGGTGTACACAGCTGATGGAGTTAAGCCGAGCTCTGAAAGAATCTCAGCCATCTCTGGGATGGAAGGCCCAAGAGATAAGAGAGAGTTGAGAAGTTTCCTTGGTTTGATAAATGAGCTCCTTTATTCCGCACATGTCGCAACACACGGCAAACCTACAGGAGCTGATGAAAGAAATGTAGAGTACCAGTGGTCTGAGTCACATGACAGGAGTATCAACAAACTCAAAAAGTTAGTATGCAAGGAGACAAATCTGCCATACTACCTTTCACTCTACAAGTAGACGCTTCCACAAAAGGACTGGGAGCAGCTCTGGTACAAGTGGGAAAGCCAATAGCATTTGCATCCAAAGCTCTGACATCAGCTGAGACACGATATGCCAACATTGAGGGAGAGCATTTGGCAGTCATAGAGAGATACAGCACTGAAACAGGCCCTTTGGCCCACCGAGTCTGTGCCGACCAACAACCACCCATTTATACTAATGCTACATTTAATCCCATATTCTCTACCACATCCCCACATCCCCTCAATATTCCTACCACCTACCTACACTAGGGGAAATTTACAATAGCCAATTTACCTATCAACCTGCAAGTCTTTGGCTGTGGGAGGAAACCGGAGCACCCAGCGGAAACCCACACGGTTACAGGGAGAACTTGCAAACTCTGCACAGGCAGCACCCAGAACTGAACCCAAATCGCTGGAGCTGTGAGGCTGCAGTGCTAACCATTACGCCACTGTGCTGCCCCCACTGCGCTACTGTGCCGCCACTGTGTCGTGTATGGATGTGAGAAATTCCACACATATCTCTATGGGAGGAAGTTCACAGTGGGGAGTGATCATCGTCCACTGGAGCAGATCTAAAAGACAAATCTATGTAAAGCACCAGCAAGACTGTAGAGGTTACTCTTGAGACTTCAGAGTTATGATTTCACTCTGAAATATAAACCAGGAAGAGAAATGGTGCTGGCAGACACCCTATCTCAGTTGTCACCACAGGAGAAACATGAGATAGAAGATCTGGGCATAAAGATTCATCACCTAGTTAACATAACACCACCGAAACTGAGTCAAATTAGAGATGAGTCCAGCAAAGACAAGGAGTTACAGATGCTATCTCAGCAAGTGATCCAGGCATGGCCTGATAGGATACAGTACACACAGCCAGCAATACGGCAGTACTGATCTATCAGAGATGCCATCTCACTAGAGATGGTGTTCTGCTGGCCGGATCCAGAATAATCATACCCAAAACAATGCAGGAAGACTTTCTTCAAAAGATACACCAAGGCCATATGGAATGGAGAAATGTAAGCTCAGAGACAAATCAGCTGTGTACTGGATAGGCATACACAAAGATATTGAAAATATGGTGTCTACATGCAATGTATGCCAGAAGTACAGAAACTCGCACCAGAAAGAGATGATGATAGCTACTGAAGTACCACCCAGACCATGGCCATACTGTAGGAGTCGATTTATTCAAAAATAATCAAGAATGGTATCTCATAGTTGCAGACTACTACTCAAAATTCCCTTTTATCCAGAAGAGGAAAGACTTGAGAGCCACAACAATAATCTCAGCAGTACGAGTTCTGTTCGCTGAGCAAGGGATTCCTGATTCATGACAATGGCACCCAATTTACATCCAGAGAATTTAAGGAATTTGCTGAACAGTATGGGTTCAACACCATCACCTCATCGCCACACTACCCACGGGGACACGGATTTATAGAAAGACACATCCAGACGGTCAAAAGAACACTTGTGAAATGCCAAGAGACGAAGGAAGACCCAAACCTGACCTTATTGTCACTCCAATTCACACCTCTCAAGGCTGACATGAAATCACCTACAGAGCTGTAAAATGGAAGAAAATATTAGACAACTCTGCCAAGCAAAATACATCCTTCAAGTGACCAGGAGGAAGTGAGACAACAACTTACTGAAGCACAGGTAAGAGAGCAACACTTCAACAAATATGCTAAATCCCTACCCGAGCTGTTGAAAGGACAAACTGTACACGTACAGGATCTAATCATTAAAACGTGGAGCCCAGCAAAAGTTGTTAGTGAAGCTGAGACTCCTAGACCATATATCATTGAGACAGAAACCAGTAACCAAATGAGAGGGAACAGAATCCATTTTTGACCTACACCTGAGCTGGAACAACAGAAAAGACCATCAACAACACCAGAAACATCACTATCCAGCGAGACAACATTAACAACATCACCAGCAAGTGACACGACATCGGCTGTACAGTGTGCCAACTCACCAATGAGAGCAAAAAATGCCAAATCTACAGGATGGAGGCACAACATCTTACCACCCAAGCGATACCGTGAATAATGTTTTTTAAAACACATGCTATAAAACACTCTAAAAAGGGTTCAGATTATTTCCACAAGTCGGCTGATAATCTTTTTAATTAATAGTGACAGTTATATTGATATAGGGGCATTAAGTTTTAAAGAGTGATGTTATATATGTATACATTGTTATACTATCTGCAAAGTGTTAGGAACTAATTAGCTAGGAACTAGTTGTTATGTGTAAGTGTTCCAGTAGGGGGCCACATTCACAGCTGCACTGGGGAGTCATGTTATGTGTAACACAAGAACCAGTTGTTCCAGGTTCTACAGTACAAAGCATGGTGAAATTTGACTGACTCCAGCCTTTTCCAAGAGTAAAGAACAAAGAACAGTAGAGCACAGGAACAGGTCATTTGGCCCTCCAAGCCTGCGCCGATCATGATGCCTGTCTAAACTAAAACCTTCTGCACCTCCGGGATCCGTATCCCTCTATTCCCATCCTATTCATGTATTTGTCAAAATGCCTCTTAAACGTCACTATCATACCTGCTTCCACCACCTCCCCCGGCAGCAAGTTCCAGGCACTCTGTGTAAAGAACTTGCCTCGCACATCCCCTCTAAACTTTGCCCCTCTCACTTTAAACCTATGTCCCCTAGTAACTGACTCTTCCACCCTGGGAAAAAGCTTTTGACTATCCACTCTGTCCATGTCACTCATAACTTTGTAAACCTCTATCAGATCACCCCCCACCTCCATCATTCCAGTGAAAACAATCCAAGTTTATCCAACCTCTCCTCATAGCTAATACCCTCCAGACCAGGAAACATCCTGGTAAACCTCTTCTGTACCCTCTCCAAAGCCTCCACGTCCTTCTGGTAGAGTGGCAACCAGAATTGTACGCAATATTCCAAGTGTGGCCTAACTAAGGTTCTGTACAGCTACAGCATGACTTGCCAATTTTTATACTCTATGCCCCGACCGATGAAGGCAAGCATGCCGTATGCCTTCTTGACTAAAGTGTGATTCTTTCCAACATCTGGGAACCAGAAACAACAAAGACGAAACAGAACTATATCGCCGTTCCTTCACTGTCGTTGGGTCAAAATCCTGGGACTCCCTTCCTAACAGCGCTGTTGGTGTACCTACCCCACATGTACTGCAGCAGTTCAAGAAGGCAGCTCACCACCACCTTCTCAAGGGCAATTAGGGATAGGCAATAAAAGCTGGCCTAGCCAGAGACGCCCACATCCCATGAACGAATATAAAAAAAGGCAGACTCCTTCACAATTCCTCACTTGGAAGACTCTATTGAGAGAGTGAGTAGTGCCATGTTTCTTACAAAAATAGATATGTTGAAGGGATATTGGCAAGTTCATTTAACACCCCGAGCTAAAGATATATTGGTTTTTGTCACACCAGATGGTCTTTACTAGTGCCTAGTGATGCCATTCGGGCTAAAAAAAATTCCCCAGCAACCTCTCAAAGACTAATGAACCAAGTGGTAGCCAGTGTTCCTAACTGTGTAGTTTACCTTGATGTGCTGGTCTATAGTGACACTTAGAAGGACCACTTGGAACAACTAGAAACTCTGTTCAAAAAATTACAAACAGCTGATTTAGTAATAAACCTTGCTAAAAAATGAATTTGTGAAAGCGAGAGTGACCTACCTCGGGCATGTAGTAGGGCAAGGACAAGTATTACCAAGAACTGTGAAAGTACAAGCATTGGCGGAGTTCCCTACCCCTAAGGCGAAGTGAGAAATTGTGAGGTTTTTGGAGATGTGTGGTTTCTATATAAAGTTTATACCAAATTTTAGCTCCGTAGCTGCTCTGACAGATTTACTACAGACAGATTTACTACAGAAAAAGAAAACCAAGGTAGTATGGTCAGGGGAGTGCCAAGCATCCTTTGAAAGGCTGAAAGCCATTTTAATTAATGAATCAGTGTTGGCTGCTCCAATTTCACTAAACCCTTCAAGGCAATTGATGCTAGTGACTTGGGCGTCGCTGCAGTCCTGTTTCAAGACGATGAATCAGGGATAGAAACGCCAGGGGGATACTTTTCCAAAAAGCGAAATCAACATCATAAAAGAAATTCCACAGTGGAAAAAGAAACCTTAGGTCTATTATAGGCTCTTAAACATTTTGAAGTCTATGTCCACTACAATTACAGAGAGACACTGGTATAAACTGCTTAGAACCCCCTAAACTTTGTGGGAATATTTAACAAATTAAAATGCCAGACTATTTCGATTAAGTTTACTGTTACAACCTTACCACTTAAAGATTACCCACATTGAGGATAAAAATATTATTGCAGATGCTTTATCAAGAATCTAACTTTGTTCAACTTATTTGAATGAAAACAGGGTACAGAGTATAATTTTGACTACAAGAACAGAATGAATGAGTATGAGTGTGAAAGTGTGTTTTCTATTTTCCCACACTTCATAATGAAACACATTTAAAAATGGCGTTTCATTCCTCCAAGGGTAGAGGTGTTATGAAATTGATTCTTTTTTGTTAAAAATATTTTTAAGGGAATTTATGGTTAAGCTGAATAAATGTTGGACCAGATTTCTTTTAGAAAAGAAAGCCATCAAGAGCACACGGAGGGAGCCGGATTGGCAACAGTGTTGCAGGTTGTCACATGGCTCAAGTAGGAGATGAAGCAGTAACCCTGGTAATGGGCAGAAAACTGACTAGTGCTCCTTTGATTGGACAAGCCCAGTAATAGCAGAGCACCTGGGATGAGCAGAAAAACTGAAAACCTTTCTGGTTGTCAGTCAGTGTGTGTATGTTTTACCTTCTGGAAGGAAATAAAGTTTGCTGCTGAAGTGTCAAAAAAGAACAGAGGACCACAACCCAGCTCACTTTCCGGAAACTCCCAAGAAAAGATCTTGAGAAGTCCACTGTGTCGATTCATCTTGTTTCCTGTATTTGAAGGAAACCTGCTAAAAATATTTCTCAACATCACCTGAAAGAACTGTTCTGGAAGATTCTAGTGACCTGTCTGCGTGTGCTCAGAGATTGGACTGTGTGCCAGTTTGATGCAGCATATCTCATCTGCAATTTCCTCAGGGGTGAGCAAGTGATCTGCCTGGGTGTGTTTTTTTCTGTAATAGAGCTCTGATCCAAAAATCCCATTTTTATTTTTTCAGTTAACCGGTGTATATGTCTGTGTGAGTGTGAAGCGACTTTAAAATTTGGTTAAGGTAGAAGGGGAACTTTTAAAATTTAATGTTGGATTTTTAAAAATTTGATCTGTGAGATATTTTACTTCATTACTAGTTAAGACTTGTTTTAGAATAAACTGTTAATGTTGTTGTTCAGTAAAGAAACCTGGTTAGTGTGTTCTATTCTGGGGAAAATAGTGTAATCTAACTGACTGTTTCAATAAGTTGGAATTTTTTTAAAAAATACGTTGTGACCTGTGGAGAAGTGGGACTGAATTAACAGTGCACACCTCCTGCCTGGGTCATAACAGTCTGCAAACACATTCAGCGCTCACTAGCAGTTTAGGGCATTGCGGTCAGATGTTGATTCATGGCTTTTCATACTGCCTCTTTTACCACTCTCCGGTGCCTTCCTTAATTGAGGTAGGAAAAGACTCAGGCACATCTCAATGGCACACATGGAGTACCAATTTCACTCTCTCTCCCTCATCACAATTTTGTAAATTAGCTATTTGTTCTATTGCAGTTACACTGGAACTCGGATTCTCGCTAGGTTTAATCTGTGGGATATTCTGAGATATCTCCTTTAATTGCAGAGCATCAAATGGTACTGTGGTGGTTCCCATGTCCTCTCCCCTGCATTTTTCTTTGTTACCTTAAGGACATCATCACCCCTCTTACCTCTAAGCCCATGTCGCCACTGGCCTCATCCAGGTCGTCCTGTGCTTCTCTTCTACATTCATATTCCCTCCCAGACCCTGCGAGATTGTTGCATTCTTTTTCTCCCACTGGACATTCCTATTCCTAAACCCATCACCCCAATACAGCAAACATAAGATCCTATTGTTATTTCAATTGATCTTTCAATTATCAAGTCTGATTTCAACGTACCTTTTTTTTATTCTTTCAGTGGATATGGGTGTCGCTGGCTAGACCAGCACTTAGTGCCCATCCCTAATTGCCCTTGAGAAGATGTTAGGGAGCCGCCTTCTTGAACCACTGCAGTCCATGTGGCATAGGTACACCCACAGTGCTACTAGAAAGGGAGTTCCAGGATGTTGACCCAGCGACAGTAAAGGAATGGCAAGATACAGTTCCAAGGCAAGATGGTGTGTGACTGGAGGGAAACTTGAAGGTGGTGATGTTCCCATGCATCTGCTGCCCTTGCCCTTCTAAGTGGTAGAGGTCATGGGTTTGGAAGATGCTGTCGAAGGAGCCTTGGTGAGTCGCTGCAGTGCATCTTGTAGATGGTACACACTGCTACCACTGTGCTTCGGTGGTGGAGGGAGTGAATGTTGAATGTGGTGGATGGGGTGCCAAGGAAGTGGGCTGCTTTGTCTTGGAGATATTGAGCTTCTTGAGTGTTGTTGGAGCTCCACTCATCCAGGCAATTGGAGAGTATTCCATCACAATCCTGAGTTGTGACTTCATGGATGTCTCCCTTTACAGCAACTTTCTGGGTCTCCACTTGTTGCTTAAGAACACCTCTTAAGGCAGCACCCAGCTCATTGGTTTTCCTTTGATATCGTTCTACTAGTCCCTTCTTTTCTCCCAGCTCTCCCTCATGCTGTATTAATTTTCTGATCTTATCACTAATCCTAATCCATAAATAAGATAGTGATCCAGACAGAGACTCACAAGGCTACCTTTTGTCCTCTAACTTCTTCTTAACCTTATTCAACCTACTCCTATTTATCTCATCCTATCATTTTTGCCCTTTTAATTCGGCTATTTTTCTACCTATCTCATAGAATAATAAGGCTTTTCAATCACGCTGTTTAATTTTCTTTTCCTTTTGTAACCTTTTATGTAATTCTGATATCTGTCCAAGACTGTTACGCAGATACCAATGATCTGCATGCTGCTATCTTCTTGTCTACACATTTCTAAATAATACTGACCAGTTCTTACACCATGGTACCTAACTCCAGTACTCAACTTGTCACCAAGAGACCATCCACTAATTTCTTTAGTCGTAAATATATAGTCCACCAATCTATTTCACTCAGTCGTAAACTTAACTCCTTCAAATAACCCAAGGGACAATCCACCAATTTAATGCATTTAGTCGCATACCATACCACTCCCATTGGAACCATGCCTAGCAATACAACTTGTCTTTTTTTCAACACTAACTCGAGGCCACCCAGGGAGGCCAATAAGTAAGGAACTTTCTTTTGATTGGAGAAATGAATCCTCACTGTTCAGGCTCGAGCGTGTTATCCAAATACAAATTTATTACTCAGACACAAAAATACAGTAATTACGGTCACACAATAAACTCATACCATCTGGTTTCCGGCAGACCTGAGGTGATCAGGATCAGCTTGTTCTGAGCTGTCCCCAGAAGGGCCCTTACTGTTCTAGGGAAACTCTATTTATCCCTCCAACTAAAGTCCAGAACAGGGTTGTCCAATGTTTTCGTGTGGGGGGCCACATTACAATTTTTCTCTTACATGGGGGCCAGTGAGAAAATTTCAGAAAGTAAGATAAATTTTTAATGCAATCAAAACAACAAATGTACATTTTTGTGAAAAAGTTTTAAATGAGAAGACAAATTTACTGGCTTACTTTCTCATCACTATGTTGGACACCTATTTAGTGAGATAGCTGGTATTTGTTTGCTTGCACAAATAATTAATATGCGTACACTTGTTGTAGTGATGCGGAGTATTCTGAATAGATGTCGGTCTGCCGTGATCTTGATCACTCTCTCTCCCTACTTCAGCTATACTGGGCATTGGTGAGACCACATCTGGAGTACTGTGTACAGTACTGGTCTCCTTATTGAAGGAAGGATGTAAATGCATTGGAGGCAGTGCAGAGAAGGTTTACTAGACTAACACCTGGAATGGGCGGGCTGTCTTACGAGGAAAGATTGGATAAGCTAGGTTTGTATCCGCTGGAATTTAAAAGAGTAAGAGGTGACTTGATTGAAACATACAAGATTCTGGGGGGGTCTTGACAGGGTGGATGTGGAAAGGATGTTTCCCCTTGTGGGAGAATCTAGAACTAGGGGGTCACTGTTTAAAAATAAGGGGTCACCCATTTAAGACAGAGATGATGAACAATTTTTCTCTGAGGGTCGTGAGTCTTTGGAATTCTCTTCCTCAAAAGACGGTGGAAGCAGAGTCTTTGAATATTTTTAAGGCAGAAGTAGATAGATTCTTGATAAGCAAGGGGGTGGAAGTTTATCGGGGGTAGGCAGAAATGTGGAGTAATCAGTTCAGCCAAGAACTTATTGAATGACGAAGCAGGCTCGAAGTGCCGAGTGGCCTACTCCTGCTCCTAATTCGTATGTTCATATGTCCCTGTGTCCCCCCTCTGTGTGCCCCCTCTGCGTTGTTTCCCCCTCACCCCATATCCCCGTCTTTGTCCCCCACCCCCCTCTCTTTGACAGTTGCAGAGAGTGGGAATGTTTAGCAGATGGTTCGTCAGTTTTTTTCCAAAAAAGCTGCTGACATTGGGAATGGCTGTTTCCCAACTTCGGAGATTTTTTTTTTTAAAGCTGGCCAGAAATTGCCAGATCTGTCTGAAGTTGGGAAATGGTTGTTCCTGATGTCAGCTGTGAAACTGACTTGGAAATTTTTTTTAAAAGCCGGTCTGCAAGAAGAAGTCAATGGAAAATTTTTCATCTCCAGTCACGGACCCCTAGCGAGGATGAGGAACAGCCCAGTAAAATTTACATCTACTGGCCAGATGGAAACCTTTGGCGGGCCAGATCCTAGCCCGCGGGCAATATGGAGGTCCATCTGGCCCAGAACCTTCTCCTTTGATGTCAAATCACGCTACCTGATGCTCAGTAATATGTCCTCCATAAAAAAAACCCACGCTATGATATAATGGCTGTTTCTATAGTACAAAGGAACAGAAGACTGAAGGAATCTGGCCATAATAAGGGGTATAAGGTTAAAAGAGTTACTTTCCCGAGAATTAGGGATTAAAAAATAAAGGCAGAGTTTATCTGCTTGAAACATTAGAAGTAATTCAAAAACATGCCCCTGTGGTCAAAGATGCAGCATAATTGACTTTTCTTAGAACACAATGGCAGGTTCTGAAAAACAGAAATGAGCTCATAAAAGTCATGAACATCGTCACCTCAGTAAGGCAGTGATAATACAAATTTCAGAAATAATCATTGTAAGTTACCACAGTTTAACAATGGACAACAGGATTTTCTACAGATGAACCTAAATCACCTGTCAACTGAATCCGGGAAACTGAGTTATAATCTTCAAACCCAATTATGTGAATAGGAAGTTTACCACCATTTGCAACTTCCAACATCCTGCTGGCTCTAAGGATTTGTTGACCAGCATCTCTGCTGACAGCTTCCTGCTGGCTCAGCCTTTTCTTAGAAATTAAACAATGTGGATTGGAACTAGAAATTAACAGTTATACGGTGGACAAAACTACTTGCAAAGAGGTAATACATCTATACATAAAAAATTAGTTATGCGTCTTAGAAACAGCATAAATATTGGAACCACACAGTGGATCTTTAGAATCATTGGATTCACTCCAGTGTTTCTCATGGTAAAGTTACAGGATATTGTGGTGTAGCGACAATAGCTCTCCCCTTAATCGGGATAGAGAAATCTTGCTAAATTCTGTAGCTTTGAACTTGGGGATTTAAGGTAAATGGTACTTTAAATGTTGCTGGATATCTTAGATATTTTACTGTAACAATAATCATTGGATTCTCTAGTACGAACAAGATTATACTTTCTCTTCCTAGAACTATTAATGTTGCGATTGACTTTCCCATCAACTGAAAGTGGCAACGCAGGTGGATAAGGTAATCAAGAAGGCATACGGCATGCTTGCCTTCATCGGTCGGGGCATAGAGTATAAAAGTTGGCAAGTCATGTTGCAGCTGTACAGAACCTTAGTTAGGCCACACTTAGAATATTGCGTGCAATTCTGGTTGCCACACTACCAGAAGGACGTGGAGGCTTTGGAGAGGGTACAGAGGAGGTTTACCAAGATGTTGCCTGGTCTAGAGGGCATTAGCGATGAGGAGAGGTTGGATAAACTCTGATTGTTTTCACTGGAACGACGGAGGTGGAGGCGCGACATGATAGAGGTTTACAAAGTTATGAGCGGCATGGACAGAGTGGATAGTCAGAAGCTTTTTCCCATGGTGGAAGAGTCAGTTACTAGGGGACATAGGTTTAAGGTGCGAGGGGCAAAGTTTAGAGGGGATGTGCGAGGCAAGTTTTTTTTTTTACACAGAGGGTGGTGAGTGCCTGGAACTTGCTGCCAGGGGAGGTGGTGGAAGCAGATACGATAGCGACGTTTAAGAGACATCTTGACAAATATATGAATAGGAATAGAACAGAGGGATATGGGCCCCGGAAGTGCAGAAGGTGTTAGTTTCGGCAGGCATCAAGATCGGCACAGGCTTGGAGGGCCGAATGGCCTGTTCCTGTGCTGTACTGTTCTTTGTTCTTGTTTGTTTCTTTAATAAACTTCTATATAATTCAGAAATTATGCTGTCTGATATAGTCTTCTGTATCCCAACTTGAGAACCCATCTTCATACACCCTACACTGTAGAGGTACATTACTGAGGAGTATGTTACTGGATTATTATAATCTGGCTGAAACCTGTTACAAAAGCTATCTGGAGAATGGTAATAACTGGTTGATTTCCTTTCGGGAGAGTTAGATCAGTTCTTCAAACCAATTCAAGTGTCTGTGAAATCTGTCTTTCTCAACCGTAAGTGAGAGTGATCATCTGAGGAGTACGCCTGATCTGGGATAATCCCAAAAAGGTGCTACGATTATAATCCACTTCAAGATATCTTGGATACTTATCCATTAGACTTCCTGCCCCACCATTGTTGCAGCCAAACTGTGATGTTCACACCTATTCTAGTTTGACAAGGTCTCAGGATGTGAACAACTTAAAATGGATGACTTGGCTCAAAGCTGAGAATGATTTGATTAAGAAGTATAACAAAGCAGATTCTAACACGGTCCCCCTATTTATTGAATCCCCTACAACTACCACATTACACTTCCCCTCCTCCTCCTCTCCCCGCTCCCCCCCTCCCACCCCCACTTTGGACAGCTTTCTGCTCCAAGGTACCATGGTCCACATTCTTGCTGTTCTTCTGACAGTCTTTATCCTTATCCTCCCAGGCAGCAAGAACATTGTACTCCAAATGAAAAAAAGTTTTTATGGGAACATCTATGGGTCCTAGCTACACAGCACTTTTTGTGGGATATGTGCAATATTTTTTGTTCTAGTCCTACATAGGCCCCTTCCCTCACATCTTCATTGAATAATTATGTATACTCCACACTAGCCTATGTGACTCCTTCAGAAGCCATGCTGTAACTGTTTTCGAGTCTCTCCCACATAATCTCTTACATCCTCATGGTGGACGGTAATCTTTACATGCTCAAGATTAACCTTGATACCCTTATACTACAAGTTCTTTTTCCAGTACATTGATGACTGTATCAGTGTTGTTTACTTCTCTCGCCTGAACTGGAAAACCTATTCAACTTTGCTTCTAATCTCCACCCTTCGCTTGCTTTCACATGGTCTATCTCCAACTCTTCCTTTCCTGACTTCACTATTTCTATTTCTGGATATAGTCTATCAACTGACATTCACTATAAGTCCTCTGATTCGCACAGCTGCTGCAACTACACTTTCTCACACCCTGCTTCCTGGAAGGACCATTCCATCCTTGCCACTTTCTACGTCTTCATCGCATCTGTTCAGGTTATGCAACCTTCCATACTAGCCTTTTTGGTATGTCTTTCTTTTTCCTCAACTGAGGATTCCACCCCCCGACCCCACCACCATGGCTGATGAGTCCCTTGACTGTGTCCATTCTATTTCACTGACTTTTGCTCTCACCCCTCACCATCCCTCCCCGAACCATAATAGGGTTTCCCTTAACCTCACTTCCCACTTTTCCAGTCTTTATTCACCATATCATCCTTTCATTTCCATCGCCTCCAGTGAGATGCTACTGCCAAAATTGTCTTCCCTACCCCTCCCCTTTCAACATTCTGAAGGTACTGTTCTCTCAGTAACATTCTGGCCTCTCCTCAGTCACTCCTTCTCTTTCCTACGGCAACTTTCCAAGCAAGTGTCTTCTTTCTTTGGCCTCCTTATCTCGAGAGACAATGGGTAAGCGCCTGGAGGTGGTCAGTGGTGTGTGGCGCAGCGCCTGGAGTGGCTATAAAGGCCAATTCTAGAATGACAGGCTCTTCCACAGGTGCTGCAGAAAAATTTGTTTGTCGGGGCTGTTACACAGTTGGCTCTCACCTTGCGCCTCTGTCTTTTTTCCTGCCAACTGCTAAGTCTCTTCGACTCGCCACACTTTAGCCCCGCCTTTATGGCTGCCCGCCAGCTCTGGCGATCACTGGCAACTGACTCCCACGACTTGTGGTCAATGTCACAGGACTTCATGTCGCGTTTGCAGACGTCTTTAAAGTGGAGACATGGACAGCTGGTGGGTCTGATACCAGTGGCGAGCTCGCTGTACAATGTGTCTTTGGGGATCCTGGCATCTTCCATGCGGCTCACATGGCCAAGCCATCTCAAGCGCCGCTGACTCAGTAGTGTGTATAAGCTGGGGATGCTGGCCGCCTCGAAAACTTCTGCGTTGGAGATACGGTCCTGCCACCTGATGCCAAGTATTTTCCGGAGGCAGCGAAGATGGAATGAATTGAGCCGTCGCTCTTGGCTGACATACGTTGTCCAGGCCTCGCTGCCATAGAGCAAGGTACTGAGGACACAGGCTTGATACACTCGGACTTTTGTGTTCCATGTCAGTGCGCCATTTTCCCACACTCTCTTGGCCAGTCTGGACATAGCAGTGGAAGACTTTCCCATGCACTTGTTGATTTCTGCATCTAGAGACAGGTTACTGGTGATAGTTGAGCCTAGGTAGGTGAACTCTTGAACCACTTCCAGAGCGTGGTCGCCAATATTGATGGATGGAACATTTCTGACGTCCTGCCCCATGATGTTCATTTTCTTGAGGCTGATGGTTAGGCCGAATTCATTGCAGGCAGCCGCAAACCTGTCGATCAGGCACTCTTCAGTGTGAGATGTTAAAGCAGCATCGTCAGCAAAGAGGAGTTCCCTGATGAGGACTTTCCGTACTTAGGACTTCGCTCTTAGACGGGCAAGGTTGAACAACCTGCCCCCTGATCTTGTGTGGAGGAAAATTCCTTCTTCAGAAGACTTGAACGCATGTGAAAGCAGCAGGGAGAAGAAAATCCCAAAAAGTGTGGGTGCGAGAACACAGCCCTGTTTCACGCCACTCAGGATAGGAAAGGGGTCTGATGAGGTGCCGCCATGTTGAATTGTGCCTTTCATATTGTCATGGAATGAGGTGATGATACTTAGTAGCTTTGGTGGACATCCAATCTTTTCTAGTAGTCTGAAGAGACCACGTCTGCTGACTAGGTCAAAGGCTTTGGTGAGATCAATGAAAGCAATGTAGAGGGGCATCTGTTGTTCGCAGCATTTCTCCTGTATCTGACGAAGGGAGAACAGCATGTCAACAGTCGATCTCTCTGCACGAAAGCCACACTGTGCCTCAGGGTAGACGCGCTCGGCCAGCTTCTGGAGCCTGTTTAGAGGGTCTCGAGCAAAGACTTTTCCCACTATGCTGAGAAGGGAGATTCCACGGTAGTTGTTGCAGTCACCGCGGTCACCTTTGTTTTTATAGAGGGTGATGATATTGGCATCGTGCATGTCCTGAGGTACTGCTCCCTCGTCCCAGCACAGGCATAGCAGTTCATGTAGTGCTGAGAGTATAGCAGGCTTGGCACTCTTGATTATTTCAGGGGTAATGCTGTCCTTCCCAGGGGCTTTTCCGCTGGCTAGAGAATCAATGGCATCACTGAGTTCCGATTTTGTTGGCTGTATGTCCAGCTCATCCATGACTGGTAGAGGCTGGGCTGCATTGAGGGCAGTCTCAGTGACAACATTCTCCCTGGAGTACAGTACTAGGTAGTGCTCAACCCAGCGGTCCATTTGTTTGCGTTGGTCAGTGATTATGCCCCGATTTAGATTTGAGGGGGGTGATCTTCTTGATGGTTGGCCCAAAAGCTCTCTTCATGCCATCATACATTCCTCTGATGTTTCCGGTGTCGGAGGCCAGCTGAATATGACTGCATAGGTGTTGCCAGTAGTCATTTGCGCAGCGCCTGGCTGTTCTTTGTGCAGTGCTTCTGGCTGCTTTAAGTGCTACGGATGTTAACTCGCTGGGGGCTTTCTTGTAGTTCATCAGTGCAATGCGCTTAGTGGCTATGACAGGTTCCAGCTCTTCATTATGAGATTGAAAGCAGTCTGCATTTCTCTTTGCACGTTTGCCGTAGGTGGTCAAAGCTGACTCATAGATGGCGTCTCTGATGTGGGCCCACTTGGTCTCTGCATCCCCTGTGGGAGTGTTTTGAAGGGCTGTTACAAGTGAATTTAGAAATTTTTGTAACAGCTGTGGATGAGAAAAACTTTCCAAGCAAGTGTAGAAGATGTAAAACCTTCCCTTTTACCTCCTCCCTTCTCATTGTCCAAGGCTCCAAACACTCCATCCAAGTGAAACAGCAATTTGTGTGTACTTCTTTCAATTTATTATACTGTATTTGTTGCTCACAATAAATCTGCTCTGCATTGGGAAGACCAAATGCAGGCTGGATGGCTGCTTTGCAGAACACCTCCTTTCAGTCCACAAGCACGACCCCGAGCCACCAGTCACCTGTCATTTTAATTCTTCACCTTGCTTCCACTCTAGCCTCTCTGTCCTTTGCCTACTGTAGTCTTCCAATGAAGCTCAATGCAAACTCAAGGAAAAGCACCTCATTTTTTGCCTGGGCACTTTACAGCCTTCTGGACTTAACATTGAGTTCAACAATTTCAGATCATAACCTCTGCTTCCATTTTTTTTCCATTTATTTTTGCTGTTTTTTCTCTCATTTCCTTATTTCCTTTTCTTTGCTTTTGGATGGCAACTATTCAAGATCCTGCCATTCATACCTCATCCAGACACATATTTTGGTCTACTCCTGCGCCTATTTCCTATGCTCTTTTTTACTTTACTTGTTCCATTACCATGCCCTTTGGCCTTACACCATGAAACCTTTTATCATTTAAGCTCTCCTGTCCTCTACGCAACAGACAAGAACATTACAGCACAGGAACAGGCCATTTGGCCCTCCAAGCCTGCGCCGATCTTGATGCCTGCTGAAACGAACACCTTCTGCACTTCCGGGGCCCATATCCCTCTATTCCCTTCCTATTCATATATTTGTCAAGATGGCTCTTAAACGTCGCTATCGTATCTGCTTCCACCACCTCCCCTGGCAGCAAGTTCCAGGCACTCACCACCCTCTGTGTAAAAAACTTGCCTCGCACATCCCCTCTAAACTTTGCCCCTCGCACCTTAAACCTATGTCCCCTAGTAACTGACTCTTCCACCCTGGGAAAAAGCTTCTGACTATCCACTCTGTCCATGCTGCTCATAACTTTGTAAACCTCTATCATGTCGCCCCTCCACCTCCGTCGTTCCAGTGAAAACAATCAGAGTTTTTCCAACCTCTCCTCATAGCTAATGCCCTCTAGACCAGGCAACATTCTGGTAAATCTCCTCTGTACCCTCTCCAAAGCCTCCACGTCCTTCTGGTAGTGTGGCGACCAGAATTGCACGCAATATTCTAAGTGTGGCCGAACTAAAGTTCTGTACAGCTGCAACATGACTTGCCAATTTTTATACTCTATGCCCCGACCGATGAGGGCAAGCATGCCGTATGACTTCTTGACTACCTTATCCACCTGCGTTGCCACTTTCAGTGACCTGTGGACCTGTATGCCCAGATCTCTCTGCCTGTCAATACTCCTAAGGGTTCTGCCGTTTACTGTCTGCCTCCCACCTGCATTAGACCTTCCAAAATGCATCACTTCACATTTGTCCGGATTAAACTCCATCTGCCATTTCTCCGCCCAAGTCTCCAACCGATCTATATCCTGCTGTATCCTCTGACAATCCTCATCATTATCCGCAACTCCACCAACCTTTGTGTCGTCCGCAAACTTACTAATCAGACCAGCTACATTTTCCTCCAAATCATTTATATATACTACAAACAGCAAAGGTCCCAGCACTGATCCCTGCGGAACACCACTAGTCACATCCCTTCAGTCAGAAAAACACCCATCCACTGTTACCCTCTGTCTTCTGTGACTGAGCCAGTTCTGTATCCATCTTGCCAGCTCACCTCTGATCCCTTTCCTTCGGTTCTCCTTCCCCACCCTCCCCCCTTTTTACTTGCTTAAAACCTATTTGTATCTCGAACTTTTCCCAGTTCTGATGAAAGGTCACAGACTTCAAATATTAATTTGGTTTCTCTTTCCACAGATGCCGCCAGACCTTCTGAGTGTTTACAGCATTTCTGGTTTTATTTTAGATTTCCAGCATCACAGTATTTTGCTTTTGTTGTATTAGTGCTTACTTCTGTGTTGTCTGAATGAGATCTACTCTCAGTGACTCGGTACGTAAAAACTCATCTGCCTCCTGTTATCCCACTCACTTCCCTTTCATTTGTTTTCAAATGATTATCTGCTGCTGCTTTATACTCCCAGGGCCACTCACTCTCTCTTTCTCCTGCTCATGTACATAAGACTTTGTGTCGGAATGTGTGTCTATTGGAATATTTGTCTGCAGGAGTGTGTGTTTGTGTAGACTGTGCACACGTAGGCATGTGTTGGAGTGTGTGAGAGCCTGTTTCTGTAAAGTATACCTTTGTTTGTAGTTTGCATTTCTTGGGCCAATTGAAATACTATTATGTTGAGAAAATTGATGCTTTGCCTTTGCATTGCAGTTTTCAAGTTGATGAATAGGTTGGGTTGTTGAAGGTGTTAACCAATTGGCACAGCTTTCTGCCGGTATGAATCAGCTGTAGAGGTGTTGCTCTGCTCAGATTATTACAGACCACAAGCCTGAATACTTATGCAGCAATAATGATTATGTGAGACCAAGCAATTCGACCATTAGTAAATGATTTGGAATAGAGTTAATAAACTGTGCTCCAGCAAGAATGGGAGGAGAAACTGTGTGGCGTGCAAGATCTGAATATTAAGTTTGTTTGCCAAGTTCCTTTTTATTGAGATTTAATTTTATAGAATGCTATCCTTGTAAATAGTGGCTGATGTAGAATTTAAGAATAGAGAACCATTACACAACAATGGAAATCAGTTACAATTGCTCCCTTTATTGTACTCATGCTTCCATACACACAATACAGAAGGACACATCTAGGACAGGTTCTAAAGTACATGAACGCCACCATAAAAATGGGCAGAGGGTGCTGTGTAAAGTGCCATGAAATGTGCTGCAGTGCATCATCTAAAGTGACTTATTCTAAGAGGTGCAAGAAGTAAACACTGCTACTATTAGGTCAAAAGTTGCACTAAAATATCAGTCCCAGTAAAATCCAACAAGGCAGTGGAAACAGTCGTGACATCAGGCACCATGAAGACCATCAACACTCATCTGAAACTGATGCAGCTGGTGGTGAAAGTGACACCAAGCATCTGTTTGCATTCATTGGGTGAGGGGAAACAGGCAGAATTCTTTCCTGTGCTAATAATACCCAAGTAATCCAGAGCTTCTGGAAAGCATTACAACGGCCAAGAACATCATGTGTCCCTCAAAATATATCCAAACGCCAGGGCTCATGGGTACTGTAAAGAATGCTGTATCTGTAAAGTACCCATTCCTTACACAAGGTCATTTATACAAACAGGCCAAATGTTTTGTTTATCAATTGACATTTGCAGCATTCTTCCCAGCTCTTTAGTGCAGTGTGTCAGTAAACAAATGGAATGGCCTCACAGTAAGTTACAGAGCAGCTGGACAAACACAGGGTGTTCCAACAGACATAGGAATGAACAAGGTATTAGAAAAAAAATCACTAATAAAGCAGCTATCAAATGGTCATATAAATGCTCTGAAGTACTTCACCCGAAAGTGACGGATTCAAAGTTGAAAATGTTGTACTGGAGCTTAAAGGTCAGATTCTCTCACAGCAGTGACTAAGAAGAGAAGTCCTACTATTCAGCTGTTGATTGAGCATTAAGTCCAATGACCAAATGCATGTGATGACTACATGCATTGAGAAGCATCTGAAAAGCACAGTCAAATGCTGAGTTATATCTTTATAAAGTGCAGCTCAATATCCCTGCCAGTTGCTCTGAAATGTGCATATCCAAAGCTCCTGATAAAGTACCTTCACTTTGGTACTTTTGTGCTGTTATCACTGTTGTTGCCTCATTGTGTGATGGCAATTTTTTTCCCCATCTGGTCTTGCATTGCTCAGAATTGTCCTCATTATGAAATTGCACTGTTATAATGTCCCACTCCAAATCGCTAAGGCATTGGCATGGGCCTACGTCTTCATTATTTCATTGCTGGTTCATTAGAAAACGATCATGGTACCTCAGTGATTAACTTCACACAGTGTGCAGCCTTCGGCAGGAATGAAGAGGTGTCTCTCGGCAGATTCTTGAGCCTTGCCCTCCCCATTCTCAAGGTCTCACAGTAACAGTTCAACAGATATCAGCAGTAACCTTCATTCCAAGGAATGCTTCAGCAAAAAGTTAAAACAACTGCTGGCACTGATTACAGGTCCAGGACAAGAAAGAAGATAAGGCAGGACGAAGATGCTATCAGATGACCTTCTACTTCAAGGCTGGTTAGTTTAGAAAGAGGGAGAATTTCCAGAAAAAGTGCCACCAATTTTAAACATCAAGGAGAGTCATTAGCCCTTAATATCTATGATGCTGGTGTTACTGGCAGTGCAATGTTCAGTGTAGCTTGATGAGGAGCTCAAGGTACTTGAAGCACTGGCCGACTCTGGATTGGAAAAGAGAGTGAAAGACAAATGAATAATATTCCATGTGCCAAAAAAATGAGTCAGCCCCTCAAATATCAAAGAACAGGAAACAAAGCCTTTCTTACTCTGATACGGAGAACTGAACATTCTAGCAAGCACTGAACAGCAGGGAGACTTTCCGATTGTTTACGTCCAATTAAAGGGCATAAAGAACAGTAACTAACTAGAAAAATATAAAGCAATTCATTATATCACATTTCTACCCATTTAGTGTCCAATTTTCCATTCTGGTTTTGTACTGATGCCACAATCGTGGGCCAGACTGCAGTTAGTGATATTAGGAGCAGTGGGTCAGTAAGAACAAAGAACAGTACAGCACAGGAACAGGTCATTTGGCCCTCCAAGCCTGCGCCGATCTTGATGCCTGCCTAAATTAAAACCTTCTGCACTTCCGGGGACCGTATCCCTCTATTCCCATCCTATTCATGTATTTGTCAAGATGCCTCTTAAACGTAGCCATCGTACCTGCTTCCACCACCTCCCCTGGCAGCAAGTTCCAGGCACTCACCACCCTCTGTGTAATGAACTTGCCTCGCACATCCCCTCTAATCTTTGCCCCTCTCACCTTAAACCTATGTTCCCTAGTAACTGACTCTTCCACCCTGGGAAAAAGCTTCTGACTATCCACTCTGTCCATGCCGCTCATAACTTTGTAAACCTCTATCATGTCGCCCCGTCACCTCTGTCGTTCCAGTGAAAACAATCCGAGTTTATCCAACCTCTCCTCATAGCTAATGCCCTCCAGACCAGGCAACATTCTGGTAAACCTCTTCTGTACCCTCTCCAAAGCCTCCATGTCCTTCTGGTAGTGTGACAACCAGAATTGTACGCAATATTCCAAGTGTGGCCTAACTAAAGTTCTGTACAGCTGCAGCATGACTTGCCAATTTTTATACTCTATGCCCTGACCAATGAAGGCAAGCATGCCGTATGACTTCTTGACTACCTTATCCACCTGCATTGCCACTTTCAGTGACCTGTGCACCTGTACGCCCAGATCTATCTGCCTGTCAATCCTCTGAAGGGTTCTGACATTTACTGTATACTTCCCACCTGCATTAGATCTTCCAAAATGCATTACCTCACATTTGTCCGGATTAAACTGCATCTGCCATTTCTCCGCCCAAGTCTCCAATCGATCTATATCCTGCTGTATCCTCTGACAATCCTCATCACTATCCGCAACTCCACCAACCTTTGTGTCGTCCGCAAACTTACTAATCAGACCAGCTACATTTTCCTCCAAATCATTTATATATACTACAAACAGCAAAGGTCCCAGCACAGATCCCTGCGGAACACCACTAGTCACATCCCTCCATTCAGAAAAGCACCCTTCCACTGCTACCCTCTGTCTTCTATGACCGAGCCAGTTCTGTATCCATCTTGCCAGCTCACCTCTGATCCCGTGTGACTTCACCTTTTGTACCAGTCTGCCATGAGGGACCTTGTCAAAGGCTTTACTAAAGTCCATGTAGATAACATCCACTGCCCTGCCTTCATCAATCATCTTTGTCACTTCCTCAAAAAACTCAATCAAATTAGTGAGACACGACCTCCCCTTCACAAAACCATGCTGTCTCTCGCTAATAAGTTCGTTTGTTTCCAAATGGGAGTAAATCCTGTCCCGAAGAATCCTCTCTAATAATTTCCCTACCACTGACGTAAGGCTCACCGGCCTATAATTTCCTGGATTATCCTTGCTACCCTTCATAAACAAAGGAACAACATTGGCTATTCTCCAGTCCCCTGGGACCTCACCTGTAGCCAATGAGGATGCAAAGATTTCTGTCAAGGCCCCAGTAATTTCTTCCCTCACCTCCCTCAGTATTCTGGGGTAGATCCCATCAGGCCCTGGGGACTTATCTATCTTAATGCTTTGCAAGACACCCAACACCACCTCCTTTTTGATAATGAGATGACTGAGACTATCTACACTCCCTTCCCTAGGCTCATCATCCACCAAGTCCTTCTCTTTGGTGAATACTGATGCAAAGTACTCATTTAGTACCTCGCCCATTTCCTCTGGCTCCACACATAGATTCCCTTCTCTGTCCTTGAGTGGGCCAACCCTTTCCCTAAACTAACGGGATTACAGTTCACTAACAGTGTGAAAGATCAGGACAGTAATGGGGTAGAGGTTAGCACCCTAATGTGGTGGGAAATACATTAAAAGGGGTGGGAGAGCAAAATAATAGGATGGGCAACATGCCAATGGAGAGGGCAACATGCAAATAGAGGAGCAACATGCCAATGGGGTAGGCAACAAACCAATTGGGAGCACTTAAATAACCAATGATGCGGTCAGAAAGAAATAATTGGTTAAGTGTTAATAATCCAGTCCCTCAACTAACAGCCAGAGGCCTCTCATTTGCTTTCTCACCTGAACTACTTATCGATTGGGAAGAGCTGGAATCTCCGATCAGTGTCTGCAGGTTTGAAGCTGGGACCCAGCCCTCTTTATTTGTGTTAAGGTTTCTGACAAGCCTGAGAGCAAAATAAAATTTGCATCAGCATTTCCCCAGTTCCTTACATAGCAGCAAGGGAACACTAATCAATAAGAGAAACTAATGCGGGTTAACAAAAGTGCAAACTAAGCACTGGGATTAATTTCTAGAGGAACAGAATTCAAAAGCAGAGAAGCTATATTAAACTTGTATAGAATCTTGGATAGACCACACAAAAAGAGTACTGTGCACAATTCTGATATTATAAAAAGGTATAGAAGCACTAGAGAAGGTGCAAAAATAGATTTACAAGGATGATAACAGAACTGAGAGGATACATCTATGAGAAAACACTGAACAGGCTGGAGTACTTTCCTCCAGAGATGAGGTACACTGCAAAGAACAACCAGATAGAGGTTTTTTAAATTATGAAGGGGCATGATAGGGTCGCAGTAGAAAAGATGTTTTCATTTGTCATAGAGTCATAGAGAGATACAGCACCGACACATGCCCTTCGGCCCAACGAGTCTGCGCCGACCATCAACCACCCATTTATACTAATCCTACATTGATCCCATTTTTCCTCTCATATCCCCACCTTCCCTCAATTCTCCTACCACCTACCAACACCAGGGGCAGTTTTTACAATGTCCAATTTATCTATCAACCCACAAGTCTTTGGTGTGTTGGAGGAAACCGGAGCACCCGGAGGAAACCCACGCGGTCACAGGGAGAACTTGCAAACTCCACACATGCAGTACCCAGAACCGAACCTGGGTCGCTGGAGCTGTGAGGCTGCGGTGCTAGCCACTGCGGGGAAGTTCAAAAGCAAAGGCTATAAATATAAGATAGTCATCAATAAGGAATTCAGGAGGAACTCGCTACCAAATGCGAATATCATAGATTCGATTAAGGGGAAAGTAGGTAAGTACATGAGGGAGAAAGGAATAGAAGGATATGCTGATAGGGTTGAATGAAGGAGGGTAGGAGGAGGCCCATGTGTAGCATAAACATCGGCATAGCATTGCTGGGCCAAATAGCCTGTTTCTGTGCTGTAATTTCTATGTCATTTATATAATTTTATGCAATTCTTTGCAGTGTGGTACCTCATTCATTAAAGTTGTCTATTTATACTTTGCAGGTAAACATAGTGACCTTGAATTTCCTCTGAAATTTCTGGTGCATGCACTGTGTAAATTCTTTGAGAGTATGGCAAATTAAAGCGAGAACTGGAGACACTGGTCATAGCCAGAGCTTCAAGGTTCCAGTGGTGTCTGCTTGGGGTAGAATCTCTGTTTGCCACAGATAGGATCCCTGACATCAGGGGAGGGCATTCCCAAGCTGGGAATTTCTTTGAGTTTCTCCTGGTAAGCCAGGAGAAACAAGGTGACCTGCCTGGTGGGTGTGGAGCTTAACTGCAGTCCATGATTGATGGATGTGGAACTTAACTGGCGTCCAGGCCTGGTGCATATGGAGCTTAGCAAGGGTCCAGGTCTGGAGCCACTGCTGGCAAGGAGCCAACTAACCCTTTAATATAGCAATTGAGGTTGGAGCTGCTGCAAAGCCTAGAGTGGCCATCTACTACTGATTGTCCAACCCCACTTCCGCAGCTCAAGTGGGCACTCAAGATGTGTCTATAGTGGTGAAACATCCACCTGGCCCTGGATACATTGGCCTCTCCATGCCAGAGATTCCCAGAGGGCAGATCCTGTCACTTGTACCAGGATTGATATCCTGTGGAGTTTTGGACACATTACTATCTTTATAGCTTTCAGCCCGTCAAAAAAATGGATTGGTTAGGGTTGCATGGGAAGTAAAAATGCAAACTTTCCCAAACCTGAACCCAAACTACTTCAAACACACCCATTTCCACTTTTAACAATGGTAGGATAGGTAACGGAACCACTCCCAGGAGACAGGTCACTGATTTAAATATTTTAATAAGGCTGCATGCTTCCCCTGTTCCATCTTTAGTGCTGGTCAGCCAAGTTTCCCAGGCCCCAGGAAACCGGGAGCTAAAGGGAGGTGACGGCTGCTGCATGGAAACGATAAGTGCTTTTTGCGACCACAGCTTGTGGGCATAAAGGAGCAGGAGTGCTTCTCACTAGAGCCCAAACTAACCTGTTAACTTCCTTAGTGATCTGACCCATCCCCCACTCCCACAATCCGATGCCCTCCTCGGGCTCCCCCATTGATGTCCCCCCCAACCCCTGGTCTCTCCCTTCCTCCTCTCTGCATCTCAGCTGCAGGCCTCTCCGTCAGACAGCCAGTCTCTCAACATGGCTGGCTGCAGCTGGGATACAAATTTCATAAATAATCAGGTCCTACCATTACGTTCAACAGAACTGACCATTCCCTTCCACTCCCTACCTGTTAATATCAGGGCCAAACACTCTCAGCACCGAATACATCAAAATCATCCACCATCACCAAGCAATGTGAAGAAAGTTTTGCTGTTATCTAGTGTCTTTGAGTAATGCTTTGTTTAAATTTAGGATCAGAGTTAATTTTGTGCGGATATTGTACGAAAACAGAGCATCAGTACCCTCTAACTTGTACTGTTGCAAAGTGTACAGCAGGTTAATATAATGCACCAAATAGTCTGTTAACATACCATTGTCCCTCCTGGCCCTCTTGGACCAGTTGTAACAGATCACCAGTGTGTGCAGTCAGTTCATCTCCACCTGACTTCCCATAATCTGCTATTACTGTGTACTTTCCAGGGAGCTGCAAGGAGAAGAAAAAAACCTGGAGCTGAGTCACATCCTGTCATTATTAATGAGAGCAACAATCAGACTTTTCTTATGACAGCTTTCACTGGAGCATGTAATAGGGAGTGGTTGAGGGACAGATCATTGATTTCTTGAAGAAAAATTGAATATGTATTTGAAACAAGAGGAGCATACAGGTGTATGGAAGGAGAACAAGAGAGGGATTGCAGTAATGAGTGAGCACAGACATGATGGTCCAAATGGCCACCTGTGCTGTAACTTTCTACTTTCTGTAGGCAACCTTTCCTGTCAAACCAGGTAATGTGCGACAAGGGCCCCAAATAAAAGACCATTTAATCACAAAAAAATTTCAAGCTTGCATAATTAGTATAGTAAGTGAAGCAGCTGTTATTGAAGAGAAGTGAGGCTGTGGAGGTGACTTGCCCATCATACAACAGTGAATACACTTCAAAGGTAATTCAATGGCTGTGTTGCGATGTGGGATGTCCTGAACCATGCTGCATATTTGCAGGCTTTCTCAGGTTTAATCAGAGAAACCAGTACAGATGGGAGAAAAAATATACAGGAATTTACACTAAATAGAGAAAATCAAATTGTTTTAATTTTATGAACTGAAAACGGAAGGCTCCAGAGAACTTTGAACAGGCTTACGGTGCATCTGGATGCAGTTTGTAGAGAGATTTAATGAGATCACAAAACAATTATCCTGTAGTTCCAGGCATTTCATCATCAATAAAACCAACACATCATATTATTAAAAAACATTCATTTACAGAATGACTTCACCAAAGAATTGCTTTTATCCAGTGATCCAATCGGATATCTTGGAAAGGGTTTTTTTCAATCAAGGAGTATATAGGAACTGAAACAGGGAGTATAAGAATATTAACTAAAAACAGGGAATTTGGGAATCTAAGGAACTAGACACTTTAAACAGAAACATTTTGTAAACTATGTTTTTTCAGAGCCCAAGTTCTCTATTGCATTTAAAATGCACTAGAAACGGTTTTCAATCCCATTGATAAGCTTATCCCAACACCACAGACCGCCCCCCCGCCCCCGACAATATATCTGAACAACTTTCTACCATGGGTTTACAAGCTAAATCTCTTTTCCTGCACAGCTGAACCAGATGCTAGTTCCTGGTCTAGTTGCCTAGCTTCCCGCACAACCCATTATCTTCACATTATTACAGATAGATCAACCTTTATCTTTTGACTATACTTTACTCTATTTTGATCTGAAATCTGTAGCACTTCAAGTGAACAAAATGTTGCACCTGCATACAATTTACTGCTTTCTCATCTCTCTCAGAAGCCTGTGCGGTGTTCTGTAAAAGTGGGAAACAAACTAATACACGCAGCCCCCGCAAAAAATTCTTGTTGACTTTCCATGGGACATTTTAAAAGTGCAGCAAAAACAATGACAACTACGAATGCTGTCAATCGTTGGAGATCCTCAATTTCCTAATCCAGGGTTGCTGCAACTGTGGGATGGTTGTTGGCCTCAATCAGCTCAAAGAGCTACTACTGACCAGACAAGGGAGCCAGTAATAATAATAAAGTGCACGGGGTACTCACTACCCAGAGAATCAGAAGGGGGAATACTGAAGCCTAGAATGTGCTTAGTGTTCAGCACTCAATGCAGACAGCAGCAGCAAAGATGTCTGGGAACTATATGCAAAGGAAGTGCTCACCCATTAATTGCAGCTAGAGCTTGTACCTACCAACTTTAGACTAGTTTCCTCCTCACAATCTGATGAATTGAGTTGGTCATCAGCGCTGGACCATCCATCATTGTTTTCTTCTGCTGCGTCAAGTGAATGTGACATTTTGGTCCAACCTGCAGTGTAAATACATTTATTAACTAGAGGATTTAAAAGATGCAAACTGAAAAAAATAGGGCAACAATATCATTTAACATAGAATGTTAAACATTTAAGACTTGTAAAGTTCATTCTGGGGATGTGGGCATCACTGGCAAGGCTTGCATTTATTGCCCATTCCTATTTTCCCCTGAGAATCACAGAATCCTACAGCATAAAAGGAGCCATTCAGCCCATCACGCTTGTGCCGGCTCTTTGACAGACCTATACAATTAGTCCCACTCCCCTGCTCCTTCTCCATAGCCTTGCAAATTTTTCCCATTAAGTATTTATTCAATTCCCTTGTGAAAGTTTCTATTGAATCTGCTTCACCACCCTTTCAGGCAATGCATTCTAGATCATAACTCACTACATCATCTTAATAACATATTTATGTAATGCCTTTAAAATAATAAAATGCCCCAATGTGCTTCACAGGAGCATTATAAAACATAATAAGATGTTGAGCCACATAAGGAGATATTAGGTCAGATGACCAAAAGCTTGGTCAAATATGTAGGTTTTAAGGAGTGTCTTAAAGGAGGAAAGTGAGGTAAAGAAGTAGAGAGGCAGACAGGTGTAGGGAGAGCATTCCAGAGTTTATGGCCCAGGCAACTGAAGGCGTGGCCATCAATTATGGAGCGATTAAAATTAGGGATGCTCAAGAGGTCAGAATTAGAGGAGCATAGAGGTTTGTGGAGTGGGTGGAGCTTACAGAGATAGACAGGGAATGAGGCCATGGAGGAATTTGAAAACAAGGATGAAAATATTAAAATCAAGACATTGCTTGACCGGGAGCCAATGTAAGTCAGCACAGGGTGATAAGGGAATGGGACTTCATGTGAGTTAAGACACGGGCAGCAGAGTTTCAGATAACCTCAAGTTTACAGAGAGTAGAAAGTAGGAGACCAGCCAGGGATGCATTGCAATAGTCAAGTCGAGTGGTAACAAAGGCATGAATGAAGTTTCAGCAGCAGATGAGTTCAAGGGAGGGAACAACGATATCCTGGAGCATATCAACATTACAAAGGAGGAGGTGTTGGAGGTTTTGAAGTGCAGTAAGATGGATAAATCCCCAGGGCCTGACCAGGTGTATCCTAGGATGCTATGGGAAGCAAGGGAGGAGATTGCTGGGGCCCTGGTAGAGATTTTTGTATCATCGTTAGACAAGGGTAGGTACCGGAAGACTGGAGGATAGCTAATGTTGTGCCTTTATTTAAGAAGGGCAGCAGGGATAAGCCAGGAAACTACAGGCCGGTGAGCCTTACATCAGTGGTGGCAAAGTTATTGGAAGGGATTCTGAGAGACAGGATTTATATGCATTTGGAAAGGCAAGGTCTGATTAGGGATAGTCAGCATGGCTTTGTGCGTGGGAAATCATGTCTCACGTTTTTGATTGAGTTTTTTGAGGAGGTGACCAAGAGGATTGATGAGGGCAGAAGGATGGATGTTGTCTACATGGACTTTAGCAAGGCCTTTGACAAGGTCCTGCATAGTAGGCTGGTCCAGAAGGTTCAAACACATGGGATCCAGGGTGAGCTAGCCAATAGGATACAAAATTGGCTTGGTGATAGGCAGCAGAGGGTGATAGTGGAGGGTTGTTTTTCAGATTGGAGGCCAGTGACCAGCGGTTTTCCACAGGGATCGGTGCTGGGCCCTCTGTTGTTTGTCATATATATTAATGACTTGGATGTGAATGTTGGGGGCATGATTAGTAAGTTTGCAGATGACACCAAAATTGGTGGTATAGTGGACAATGAAGAAGGTTTTCTAAGGTTACAACAGGATATAGATCAACTGGGAAAGTGGGCAAGGGATTGGCAAATGGAATTTAATGCAGGCAAGTGCGAGGTGATGTATTTTGGGAAATTAAACCAGGGCAGGACATATAGTGAATGGCAGGGCCCTGGGGAGTGTTGTTGAGCAAAGAGACCTTGGGGTGCAAGTACATAGTTCCCTGAAAGTGGCAACACAGCTAAACAGGGTGGTGAAGAAGGCGTATGGCATGCTTGCCCGCATCGGCCAGGGAGTGAGTACAAGACGTCATGTTACAGTTGTAGATAATGTTGGTTAGGCCGCATTTGGAGTACTGTGTGCAGTTCTGGTCGCCGCACTACAGGAAAGATGTGATTAAGCTAGAGAGGGTGCAGAAAAGATTCACAAGGATGTTGCCTGGTTTGGAGGGCTTGAGTTATAAAGAGAGATTGGATAGGCTGGGTCTGTTTTCCCTGGAGCGAAGGAGGTTGTGAGGGGACAAGATAGAAATATCTAAAATTATGAGAGGCATAGATAGGGTAGATAGCCAGAGTCTGTTTCCCATGGTAGGGGTGACTAAAACTAGAGGGCATAGATTTAAGGTGAGAGGGAGGAAGTTTAAAGGGGATCAAAGGGATAAATTTTTCACACAAAAATAGTGGGTATCTGGAAAGAGCTGCCAGAGGAAGTGGTGGAGGCAGGAACAGTAGCAACATTTAAGAGACATCTGGACAGGTACTTGAATGAGCAAAGCACAGAGGGATATGGAATTAATGCAGACAGGTGGGATTAGTATAGATAGGCATTATGGTCGGCATGGATGCGGTGGGTCGAAGGGCCTGTTTCTATGCTGTACGACTCTCCGACTCTATGAGCGGAGACGGGCAAAGTCAGGCGAAGTTATGGCGATGCAAACAGGCAGTCTCAGCGATGGTACAAATGTGTGGTTAGAAGCTCGTCTCGGGGTCAAATGTAGCACCAAGGTTGCAAACAGACTGGTTGAATCCAGACTGCTGCCGGGTGTGGGGGGGGATGGAGTCAGTAGCTAGGGAACGGAGTTTGGAGCGGGAACCGAAAACAATGGCTTCAGTCTTCCCAATGTTTAATTGGAGGAAATTGCTGCTCATCCAGTACAGTATGTTGGATAAGCAGTCTGATAATTTAGCAATAGTGGAAGAGGCTCATCTCCTCTCTCCCCTGGCATTTTTGCCAATTATCTTAAATCGGTATTCTCAGTTGTCCCGCCAGCAGAAAGTATCATCCGATCTCCTGTCAAACCCCCTCAATTTTAAAACACTCTATTAAATCTCCCCTTCTCTGCTCTAAGGAGAACAATTCCAGCTTCTCTCATCTCTCCACATAATTTAATTCCTCATCCCTGGCACCATTCTGGTAAATTTACTCTGAGCCCTCTGCAAGGCCTTGACATCCTTTCTAATAAGGGTGGTGCCGAGAATTGAATCCAATACTCCAGCTGAGGCCTAGTCAGTGTGTTATAAAGATTTAGCATGAGTTTGTTGCTTTTGCAGTCTGTACATCTAATAAAGTTAAGGATCCTATATGATTTATTAACAGCCTTATCTTAAGTTGTCCTGCCAAAGATTTTTGTATGTGAACGCCGAGGTCTGTGTGTCTTCATGCCTTTAAAATTGTACATTTCAGGATTTTCTGACCATTTTTCCCCGAAAGGATTGGGAAAGGGCTCCTTTTAAATTTTGGGCTTTAAAGCAGAGTCTATTCACATAAAATTAAAAAATGGCAAAGACATAATAGGTGGTTCAAATGCTTAGACTGCCTTGGCAGTTGATAAAACACATCATACCCAATTTGTTGTGAAGTCTTTATTCTTTCTGGCACAGGGTGATCCAAAGAGAGGCAGATCCTGTGTCAGGTCACATTGTACCCTTTTCCTTTCATCAGCTATCATACGATCCCATTCCCTTTTATATATCACACCTTGGCACACTGTACTCTTCCCTTTCATCATATTAGCACACTGTACTCTTCCCTTTCATCATATTAGCACACTGTACCCTTCCCTTTCATCATATTAGCACACTGTACCCATCCATTTCATCATATAGCACATTGTATCCATCCCTTTCATCATATAGCACACTGTATGCTTCTCTTTCATCTAACAGAACACTGTACCCATCCCTTTCATCATATAGCACATTGTATCTTTCCCCTTTATCATATAGCAGACTGGACCCTTCCCTGTCAACATGTAGCACACTGTACCTATAGTGTGCTGGATTGAACTGGCTGATAGTATTGTGATAACTAAGCATTTGTATCCTTCTTTCGGCTGCTCTCTCTGTTGGGAGGTGTAAATAAAGTTTCAACATGACTACTCCCAGTCAAGACATCATGTAGACTTACTCTGTGAATACACCACAGAAACACGGCAACGAGGTGGGATTGAATTTTTTTTTACATTCATTCAAGAGTTTAAAGTATGAAGAACATTGTGACACACCTTTTGGAACTCCCAAGTCAATTTCGAGGAAGGTTAGATGATTTGAAAGATTGCATTGGTTGTGTCTGCAATTCGTGTTCAAGTACAACTCTGTGAGTCACCATGGTATGTAATTGAAAAAATGGCATCAAAGACATATTTTGGGACAATGGGGGAATTCAACCCCAACAAAGAGGACTGGTGTATTTGTGACTGAAGGTTTCACATTTGACTGCAAGCTAATAGAGGATCAGAATAAAGTGGAGATTTTCCTCACCATGATGGGGCCAGAAGCTTTTGGGGTGGTGTTTAACCAATGTTGCCCATGCCACCCCAGTAGTCTGGACTATTTGGAAATTAATGAGATTCTGGACTGGCATGACGAAGAATGAAATTGCACTGTGAATTGTATTTTGTGGAAGGAAGCAGTTGCCAAGTGAGTCTACTGCAGATTATATTCTTGAATTAAAGAAACCTTCTCTCGAGACTGTAGTTATGGCACGAACTCAGAAGTCAACATTAGAGGCACATTCATTGGAGGTCTAGAGAACAGTAAAATCCAGGCCAAGCTTTTGAGTAGAGGCAATTAGCCGACGTAAAAGGAAGCCTATGAGGAGGCCACAACCATGGAAATGGCAGGCAGAGATAGTGGCAGATTGCAAGGAAGTGATTTTCCTGAGCCAATAAAAAGGACCACCCGGCATCGACCGAGGCACCGGAAACGACAAGGGCAAACCCAGCCCTGTCGACCCTGCAAAGTCCTCCTTACTAACATCTGGGGGCTTGTGCCAAAGTTGGGAGAGCTGTCCCACAAAGTAGTCAAGCAACAGCCTGACATGGACATACTCACAGAATCATACCTTACAGACAACGTCCCAGACACCACCATCACCATTCCCGGGTATGTCCTGTCTCACCAGCAGGACAGACCCAGCAGAGGTGGCGGCACAATGGTATACAGTGGGGAGGGGGTTGCCCTGGGAGGCCTCAAATCAACTCCAGACCCAATGAAGTCTCATGGTATCAGGTCAAACATGGGCAAGGAAACCTCTTGCTGATTACCAACTACTGCCCTCCCTCAGCTGATGGGTCAGTACTCCTCCATGTTGAACACCACTTGGAGGAAGCACTGAGGATGGCAAGGGCACAGAATGTACTCTGGGAGGGGGACGTCAATGTCCATCACCAAGAGTGGCTCGGTAGCACCACTACTGACCGAGCTGGCATAGTTCTAAAGGACATAGCTACTAGACTGGATCTGCGGCAAGTGGTGAGGGAACCAAGAGAGAAGAACATACTTGACCTCGTCCTCACCAATCTGCCTGCTGCAGATTCTTCTGTCCATGACAGTATTGGTAGGAGTGACCACCACACAATCCTTGTGGAGACGAAGTCCCACCTTCACATTGAGGATACCGTCCATCATGTTGTGTGGCACTATCACCGTGCTAAATGGGATAGATTTTGAACAGATCTAGCAATGCAAAACTGGGCATCCATGAAGAGTTGTGGGCCATCAGCAGCAGCAGAATTGTACTCAACCACAATCTGTAACCTCATGGCCTGGCATATCCCCCACTCTACCATTACCATCAATCCAGGAAACCAACCCTGGTTCAAGGAAGAATGCAGGAGGGCATGCCAGGAGCAGCACCAGGCATACCTCAAAATGAGGTATCAACCTGGTGAAGCTACAACAGAGGACTACTTGCGTGCCAAACTGCGTAAGCAGTATGCAATAGACAAAGAGGTGGGGGAGTGGCATTGTTAATCAGGGATAGTATCACAGCTGCAGAAAGGGAGGTCGTCGAGGAGGGTTTGTCTAACGAGTCATTATGGGTGGAAGTCAGAAACAGGAAAGGAGCAGTCACTTTGTTGGGAGTTTTCTATAGACCTCCCAATAGCAACAGAGACATGGAGGAACAGATTGGGAGGCAGATTTTGGAAAGGTGCAGAAGTAACAGGGTTGTTGTCATGTGTGACTTCAACTTCCCTAATATACATTGGAACTTCCTTAGTGTAAATAGTTTGGATGGAGCAGTTTTTGTCAGGTGTGTCCAGGAAGGTTTCCTGACTCAATATGTAGATAGGCCGACTAGAGGGGAGACTATGTTGGACTTGGTGCTTGGCAACGAACCAGGCCAGGTGGCAGATCTCTTGGTGGGAGAGCATTTTGGTGATAGTGATCACAACTCCCTGACCTTTACTATAGTCATGGAGAGGGACAGGAGCAGACGGGATGGGAAAATATTTAATTGGGGGAGGGGGAATTACAATGCTATTAGGCAGGAACTGGGGAGCATAAATTGGGAACAGATGTTCTCAGGAAAATGCACAACAGAAATGTGGAGGTTGTTTAGGGAGCACTTGCTGTGACTGCTGGATAGGTTTGTCCCGATGAGGCAGGGAAGGGATGGTCGGGTGAAGGAACCTTGGATGACAAGAGATGTGGAACAGCTAGTCAAGAGGAAGAAGGAAGCTTACTTAAGGTTGAGGAAGCAAGGATCAGACAGGGCTCTAGAGGGTTGCAAGGTAGCCATGAAGGAACTGAAGAATGGACTTAGGAGAGCTAGAAGGGGACATGAAAAAGTCTTGGCGGGTAGGATTAAGGAAAATCCCAAGGCGTTCTACACTTATGTGAGGAACAAGAGGATGGTCAGAGTGAGGGTAGGGCCGATCAGGGATAGTGGAGAGAACTTGTGCCAGGAGTCGGAGGAGGTAGGGGAGGTCCTAAATGAATACTTTGCTTCAGTATTCACTAGTGAGAGGGACCTGGTCGTTTGTGAGGACAGCGTGGAACAGGCTGATATGCTCGAACAGGTTGAGGTTAAGAGGGAGGATGTGCTGGAAATTTTGAATGATATGAGGACAGATAAGTCCCCGGGGCCAGACGGGATATACCCAAGGATATTACGGGAAGCGAGGGAAGAGATTGCTGCGCCTTTGGCGATGATCTTTGCGTCTTGACTGTCCACTGGAGTAGTACCGGATGATTGGAGGGTGGCAAATGTTGTTCCCTTGTTCAAGAAAGGGAATAGGGATAACCCTGGGAATTATAGACCAGTCAGTCTTACGTCGGTACTGGGCAAATTATTGGAGAGGATTCTGAGAGACAAGATTTATGATTATTTGGAAAAGCATCGTTTGATTAGAGATAGTCAACATGGCTTTGTGAGGGGCAGGTCATGCCTCACAAGCCTTATTGAATTCTTTGAAGATGTGACAAAACACATGGATGAAGGAAGAGCAGTGGATGTGGTGTTTATGGATTTTAGCAAGGCGTTTGATAAGGTTCCCCATGGTAGGCTCATTCAGAAAGTAAGGAGGCATGGGATTCAGGGAAAGTTGGCTGTCTGGATACAAAATTGGCTGGCCCATAGAAGTCAGAGGGTGGTAGTAGATGGAAAGTATTCAGCATGGAGCTCGGTGACCAGTGGTGTTCCACAAGGATCTGTTCTGGGACCTCTGCGGTTTGTGATTTTTATAAATGACTTGGATGAGGAAGTGGAAGGCTGGGTTAGCAAGTTTGCCGATGACACGAAGGTTGCTGGAGTTGTGGATAGTGTGGAAGGCTGTTCTAGGTTGCAACGGGACATTGACAGGATGCAGAACTGGGCTGAGAAGTGGCAGATGGAGTTCAACCTGGAAAAGTGTGAAGTGATTCATTTTGGAAGGTCGAATTTGAATGCGGAATACAGGCTTAAAGACAGGATTCTTGGTAGTGTGGAGGAACAGAGGGATCTTGGGGTCCATGTCCATAGATCGCTCAAAGTTGCCACCCAAGTTGATAGGGTTGTTAAGAAGGCGTATGGTGTGTTGGCTTTCATTAACAGGGGGATTGAGTTTAAGAGCCGCGAGGTTATGCTGCAGCTGTATAAGGCCCTGGTTCGACCACACTTGGAATATTGTGTTCAGTTCTGGTCGCCTCATTTTCGGAAGGATGTGGAAGCTTTAGAGAGGGTGCAGAGGAGATTTACCAGGATGCTGCCTGGACTGGAGGGCATGTCCTACGAAGAAAGATTGAGGGAGCTAGGGCTTTTCTCATTGGAGCGAAGAAGGATGAGAGGTGACTTGACAGAGGGGCACAAGATGATGAGAGGCATAGATAGAGTAGATAGCCAGAGACTTTTTCCCAGGGTGGAAAGGGCCATCACCACAGGGGGCATAATTTTAAGGTGATTGGAGGAAGGTTTCGGGGAGATGTCAGAGGTAGGTTCTTTACACAGAGAGTGGTGGGTGCGTGGAATGCGCTGCCAGCGGTGGTGGTAGAAGCAGATCCATTAGGGGCATTTAAGCAACTTTTGGATAGGTACATGGATAATAGTAGAATGAAGGGTAGGTAGTTAGTTTGATCTTAGAGTAGGTTAAAGGTTCGGCACAACATCGTAGGCCGAAAGGCCTGTACTGTGCTGTACTGTTCTATGTTCTATCCCATAACCAACGGATCACATCTAAGCTCTGCAGTCCTGCTACATACAGTCGTGAATGGTGGTGGACAATTAAACAACTAACTGGAGGTGGTGGCTTCACAAATATCCCCATCCTCAAATGATGGGGGGGCCCAGCATATCAGTGCGAAAGATAAGACTGATGAATTTGCAACAATCTTCAGCCAGAAGTGCCGAGTTGATGATCCATCTCGGTCTCCTCCTGAAGTTCCCAGCATCACAGATGCCGGACTTCAGCCAATTTGATTCACTCCGCATGATATCAAGAAACGACTGAAGGCACTGGATACTGCAAAGGCTATGGGCCCTGACAATATTCCGGCAGTAGTACTGAAGACCTGTGCTCCAGAACTTGCCACAACCCTAGCCAAGCTGTTCCAGTACAGCTACAACACTGGCATCTACCCGACAATATGGAAAATTGCCCAGCTATGTCCTGTGCACAAAAAGCAGGACAAGTCCAATCCGGCCAATTACCGCCCCATCAGTCTACTATCAATCATCAGTAAAGTGATGGAAGGTGTCATCAACAGTGCCATCAAGCAGCACTTGCTTAGCAATAACCTGCTCAGTGATGCTCAGTTTGGGTTCCGCCAGGGCCACTCAGCTCCTGATCTCGTTACAGCCTTGGTTCAAACATGGACAAAACAGCTGAACTCAAGAAGTGAAGGGAGAGTGACTGCCCTTGACATCAAGGCAGCATTTGACTGAACATGGCATCAAGGAGCCCTAGCAAAACGGGAGTCAATGGGAATCAGGGGGAAAACTCTCCGCTGGTTGGAGTCATACCTAACAAAAAGGAAGATGGTTGTGGTTGTTGGAGGTCAATCATTTCAGCTCCAGGACATCACTGCAGGAGTTCCTCAGGGTAGTGTCCTAGGCCTAACCATCTTCAGCTGCTTCATCAATGACCTTCCTTCAATCATAAGATCAGAATTGGGGATGTTAGCTGATGATTGCACAATGTTCAGCACCATTCACAACTCCTCAGATACTCAAGCAGTCCGTGTCGAAATGCGACAAGACCTGGACAATATCCAGGCTTGGGATGTTAAGTGGCAAGTAACATTCATTCCACACAAGTGCCAGGCAATGACCATCTCCAACAAGAGAGAATCTAACCATCTCCTCTTGACATTCAATGGCATTACCATCGCTGAATCCCACACTATCAACAGACTAGGAGCTCCCATTGATCAAAAACTGAACTAGAGTAGCCATATAAATACCGTGGCTACAAGAGCAGGTCAGAGGCTAGGAATCCTACAGCGAGTAACATCTCCTGCCTCCCCAAAGCCTGCCCACCATCAACAAGGCACAAGTCAGGAGTGTGATGGAATACTCTCCACTTGCCTGGATGGGTGCAGCTCCAACAACACTCAAGAAGCTCGACACAATCCAGGACAAAGCAGCCCGCTTGATTGGCACCCCATCTACAAACATTCAATTCCTCCACCACCGACGCACAGTGGCAGCAGTGTGTACCATCTACCACCTACAAGATGCATTGCAGCAACACACCAAGGATTCTTAGACAGCACCTTCCAAACCCGCGACCTCTACCAACTAGAAGGACAAGGGCAGCAAATGCATGGGAACACCACCACTTGCAAGTTCCCCTCTAAGTCACACACCATCCTGACTTGGAGCTATATTGCCATTCCTTCACTGTCGCTGGGTCAAAATCCTGGAACTCCCTTTCTCACAGTACTGTGGGTGTACCTACCCCATAGGGACTGCAGCGATTCAAGAAGGCAGCTCACCAACACCTTCACAAGGGCAATTAGGGATGGGCAACAAATGCTGGCCTAGCCAGCGACGCCCACATCCCATGAATGAATTAAAAAAAACATTTTAAGTGAAAAGTTCAATTTAAGTTCTTCTGAAGATACTGACATGAAAGGAAGGCTGCTGTCCTTGAGGCTGCAAGCACAGAATGGGGGACTTTTGAGTTCCGCGGCATTCCTGACGGCAGGACCGGAAGTTGTCATAACTTCCGCTGCAATTCCCATTTCTCACGCAATTTTGTATGTAAATTAGCCATGCAGCGACAGACACTGGGGGATACGTGGGATCATGACGGGGGGGGGTGGGCGGCCTTTATTGGTGGAACCCACCATCACTATCCCAAGCAGCATGATCGCCATAGATATAAAACATTCTGGATGGAGGTAGCAGAGGAGATCTTGAACTGTGGGGTCACTTGTCGAACATGGGTGCAGTGCTGCAAGCGTATCAATAACTTGCTCAGATCAGTGAGGGCAAGTGGTCCTGGTGAAGCTGTTCCATTGTTTTCTTCCATAGCTCCATGTCTTTAAGCAGAGAGTATGCAAGGAACACAGTGCAATGCGAGAGCACCTTGGTGCCATTCAATAAATGAAGATTGGCATTGTTTATGTGATTCTAAGTGTCGTGCGGAAGCCAATGCAGAATGAGTGATGTTGATGCATGTATGCAATGGTTGTGATGCATTATTTGCCATGTCATTAAATCTGCTCTGTCTGCTGCAGGATAAACAAAATCACAACCAGCGCAAGCGCGCAAAGATGAGCGGAGAGATTCCCTGACATAAAGCTGCTGACCACGGCTGAGGAGTAGGAGATCGGAAGAGAGGAGGGAGGCAGGGCGAGTGGAGACAGCGAGACAGGAGCCACAAGGCGTAAGGATGAAGTGGCTTCTCTGTTCTTGCATATGTGGAAACTGAAGGAAATTGTGTGAACTCATGTGAAGCATATGCTTAAAGTGCCTCTGTTTGTGTATCCACTGCAGGTGCCCAAACTCAAGAAGCAGAACGCCACGTGCCCCAAGAATCCTCCTCCGGAGAGGAAGATGAAGCCAATGTCCTAGAGGGTGCACTGTTTCCTGCCTCTTCTTCCACCTCCGCCAGGAGAGACATCCACACAGTCCGCGGGGGGAGGGGGGGCGTTTATGATTAGAATCAAGGTCACAAGCTGGTGGTCATGACATAGGCACGTCCCAGTAGCTGAGGAAGCATGCGTCAGCAGGGACCCCTGGCAATTGGAGGACTGCTGGGGAGCAGGCCCCATGCTCAATGATCCTCTGTTTGTAGCTACAAGATGCGCAGCAAAACTATGTGGAAAGTATGTCGTGTATGCCTGAGGTCATGCATGGCTTTGCGCATGCCTGGAGGAGTCCACGCAAGTCATGACGTCTGCCATGTCCCGGACATCTGAGCGTATGGCTTCCTCAGTCAAAAATCTGGCAAGCTCCGTGGCGAGTCTGTTTCAGCACTCGATCCATATACAATATGACCTGCACTCCATCGCTGTTGCCTTTGGCTTTATGCAGCAGAGTATAAGTAAGAGGGGGATGAGAAACCTGGACCTTCCTCCAGGTGCTCCTTCCCCTCAGGTAGACAGGCACTTGCCATCATGCACACAGATGGAGGAGGAGCGTGTGCCAGCTGCCCCAGGGCCTTTCTCTCAGGACATTCCTCGGGTAAGTGGCATCTCATCCTCCACATCGACATTGACCCCCTTACCTCCAGCAGGCGAGCCAACAGGGGATACTAAATCCCCCTTGCTCCAGACTCCCAGTAGGATAGAGCCATCAATGCCCCGTTCCTCCAGAGGACTCCCACCACGGTCATCCACAGCAACGGGGCAATGCACTGAGCAGATTGCCTCCACCTCAGCTGCCAATGCCGGGGTAGCACCGAGACATAGTGGGAGTAAAAGGAAATTGAAAGAGTTTTGAGCGTGAAGGTAGCATGGCTGCTGTACATATTGTGACAACAGAAAAGATTAATCAATACATTTTTATTTCATGCAAAATTTGATCCACTCTCAGTAATGTTTTGCTTGGTTACAGATGAATACAAAGATGTTTTTTGGAGGCCTATGGCAGGAACGCAATGATGTTTGCAAAGCATCTCAGGAAATGTCAAGTGTTCATATCTCATTGGAATTTGAACCTCCAGTTTTCAGTGATGGCTGTTTCCCTATTGATGACTTTTTCCATTGTCATGCCTTACTTTTGTTTTGTACGGTCATAACTTAACACTGCTTGCAGCGGTGTGTATTTGTATTCATTGTAGCCCGTAGATGATTTCAAATGCCAATCACATCAAAGCACAGCCACGCTTCATTAAGATTGCAATGATGAATAAGACCTCATGCAAAAGGGAATTTCTGTAGGGAACTGTTGTTTTTCCTCCCATCGTTCCTTGATGATGTGGTTTATTGCTGGCTGAAAAGTGCATAAATGAGGTTCTCCCTGATGTTCCTTACCGGTCTTTCCACGACCCTCATATCGATGATGCATCGTCGTCATTGTTGTCCTCCTCCTCCTCACCCTCTTCATAGTCATCCTCATCTGGAGAGGATGGGTGTTCGTCCACCTACAGAATGTTGCCACGTCTAATTGCAAGGTTGTGCAACGCACAGCAGACAACAATTATTCATGACACCCTCTGTGGCACATACTGAAGAACCCCCTCCAGACAGGTCAAGGCAATGGAATTGCATTTTCAGCATGCCAATGGTGTGTTCGATGATGGCTCTGTATGTGATGATGTGGTGATGCATGTGCAGCATTGTACCTCTCTGCAGCAACACTTGGGGGATGACGTACTGGTGTCATCAATCATGTACAAAGAGGGTAACACCCTGGTCACCCAGAATCTAACCGTCCACTTTAGCTGGTTCCTCAAAAACTGCTGGCAGCTGGGAGTTCCTCAAAATGTATGAGTCATGACAGCTCCCTGGGAAATGCGCGCAAACATGCATGATTCTTCTCTGGTCGCAAACTAGTTACATGTTTAAAGAGAGAAAGCAGGCTAGTCCCAGGGAGTTCTAATGGCCACGGTCGATCACCCCTTGCACTCTAGGGAACCCAGTGATGGTGCCGAAGGCTGCAGACCTTGCTGCTTGACTGTCCTAGTCCACAGATTAGAAGATGAAATTATTGGCACGTCACAAAAGGGCATTGTCACCTCTTTGATGCAACATGTCACCTGTGGATCCCTGGAAGGAGCTGCTGGAAAAAAAATTGAATGCAGCAATCACCTTGAGGACAACTGGCATGGGAATCCCACCGAAGCCAAGCGGCTGCAGGTCATGCTGCAGGATCCTACAAATTTCTGTGACCATTTCACATGACATTCTTGGGCGTCTCTGGCATTTCCTCTCTGACGTCTGTAGGTAATTTGTCCTTGTCCTGAGGATGTAATGCTGTGCCAGTGCCTATATTCAATAAGGCCGTTCCTGGATGTTATCATTCGGAGCATCCTCACCTTCCTGTTCTGCCGGTCGCTGGCACTCAGACATCATGAGTTGAGGGAAAAGAGCCCTCATTAGTCTCTCCCTTTGCTCTTCTTCCCCTGGTACTAGACAAATTGGGTGTATGAGACCCATGTCGCTGCAGCTATTCTGAACAATAAATAAACAGGAGCGTGGCGATTCTGCCCTCTGTTGTCAGTGAGCTGAAACACTGAGGCAATGAACAGCTCCCTTATAACAGCCTTCAAATTGCAGTCAGATAGAAGACACACCCACTGTTGTTTGCCTCCACCCACTCTCCTTGAGTGTCCATGTGATTTCCATTATCGTGGGAAAATTAAACACGTGTAATTCAGGGAAAGTCCCCCACCTTCCAACCTCCTACTGCAACCTTCCAGCTTGAGCCCATCACCCACCCAATGTTACCGTTACCCTTCCCTCCCTTACCATTGAGCCACTCCTCATTACCATGCACAGTGTAATCATCAATGCATTCATGTCATCCCTTCCCCCGTTCCTATCAACATGCAGACTCTTACCCTTTAACCTCCTCACATCAAACTGACCATTGTTGCCAAGTCCCATTCCACTCCATATGAAGCTGTTGAACACCCACCCATTCGTCTTGACCGTCCCCAGCTACAGAATCTATTTGTCCCCATTGACTGTGACAATTCCCTCTGTTGGCCATTACCCTCAATTTGCCCCACAGCTCCCCAATGTTGACAGCACTCATCCCTCCCTTTAGGCTCTTGCCAAATATCTTCACACAGTACTGATAGAATCCAGCCACCTCCCCCGCAGCTGACAATATGCATCTTCATCAACAATTTAACACCCTGGACACTCCACTCCATCCTCCCCTGCTCCTCGATACAGCTGATCACTCCACAATTCCTCCCTGACTACCCAACCCTGCTTCTCCATGCACCCGATCAGCTCCACCCTGCCTTCCCTAACTACCGTCCCCTGCTCCTCCATGCACCTGATTGCCCCATCCTTTCCCCCCTCAACTACCCAGCCCTGCTCCTCCATGTAGCTCCCAATCATGCCTTCGCCGCTATCCCCTGACAAGATTCACCCTTGCTGGTGTCGGCCTGGAGGCAGACATCCATTCAAATGCTGCTGTTAGTTTAGCGAATAAGTTAGAGAGAGAAAAGCAAAGACCAGAGACTCAATTGCACAAATCTGACTGCTGCAATTGTGAATGGTGTGGCATGGGAATATCGCTCAACGTTCACTTAATCTGGAAGGTAGGGCTAAATTGTAACAATGCATATGAGCATTAAGTATTTGTGTCATTTAAATGAACGCAAAGCTGCAATCTGCCACCATGCTGGGGAACCCCTGAACACCGCAAGCCCGCCACCAACTTAATTTCTCTAAAATATCCCACCATTGGGAATCCAAAAAAAAACTCCCTAATTCTACCACCCCACATGCCACCAAATCCGCCGCGGCGAACAGCATACAATTCCCCCCCAGGGTCTTTGAGTAAGACTAATCAATCAATTTCACAGTCCCAACCATTATGTAGAGTTGGTAGCCAAAGTCCAAGTTCAGGGTTGACACTGTCTGAGATGTTGGGAGAGCAGAGTCAAGCCAATGGAAATGGAAGAAGATATCCATATAGAAACAGAAAGAAGCCAGATAGGTTAATTGAAAGTATGTAGGAAGGAGGAAGGAATAAGTTAATCTCTTCATTATTTTTTGTCAGATGATAATTATGTTGTTAAAGACATACTGATGTTAAGGAAAACTTTTTAAGATACAAGTTACTCTGGAAGGATTGGTTATATATGTTTTAATTGGAATTACAGTAACAAGCATGCAATTAAACCTGTTAAATTTCAGAGTAATGTTATTGTATTCTGGGAAATCATGTACGAGTACCATATTACATTCTCATGTATAAGTTTTGTTTTTAAAATGGGGAGGGAGTGTAGCGTACTGTATTGAACTCGCTTATTGTACCGTGATAGCTAAGCATTGGTATACTGCTATACTGCTTCTCTGTTGCAGTCTATGTTGGGAGCTGTAAATAAAGTTTCAACATGACTGTTCCCAGTAAAGACCTCATATAGATTTACTCGCCGAATACACAGCACAATGTACTCTTCCCTTTTATCATATTAGCATACTGTACCCTTCCCTTTTATCATATAGCACATTGCAACCCTCCCTTTCATATCAGCACATTGTACCCTTCCATTTCATCATATAGCACATTGTACCATTCCCTTTCATCATATAGCACACTGTAACCCTCCCTATCATATAGCACATTGTACTCTTCCTTATATAGCAGATCATATCCTTCTCTTTTGTAAGATTATTAGGTTACTTAAAAGTTACGAACCAGAATACTAAATGTTAAAATCTAGCTATTATAAACTAACAACTGACTTATTATTAACTAACATTTAGCTTCGGTCGAACCTTTTTTGTAGTATGTTAAAGTAGGAAAACGTAGGAATAGGGGAGAGTATAGACCTGATGTCAAGGTAGAGGGATTCTGGGAGATTATGTCAAGTTTTAAAAAGCTTACTTGCAGCAAAGAAAAACCTGAGAGCAGACAGTGAAAACAGCTTCTGTGAATACAAAATGTAGATTTATCTCCCAATGCGATAAGAGACTACGGAATGTAAAAGCACGGAGATAAAGTCGTCAACAAAAAGGATCTTAGCTACGCAAATTTGAAGGGTTAGCAACAACGAAAGAACGATTCTAAGCTAAGAAAGGCATCCTTTAACACTAGGCTAAAGTTGATTGTGGAAAGGGAGGGTGAGTTGGAAAGCAGCCAGGTTAAAAGATATCTTTTCTGTGGCTCTACACGGCTGAGAAAATTTTGAACAAGAGTTGAGAGACAGAAAACTTGAAGACTAAAGCTGTAATAGAAACTCGTCTTATGCTCCAGCCGTCTAGTTCCAGGTAGTATAATCTGTGATAGACTGTTAATCATTACCCGAGTTTGTGACTATAGCTTACCTGAAAACTTAATAAACTTCTCTTTACCTTTACCTCAATAAAGTCCATTCACATTAAAGCTTTGTAGCCACGTTTGTTTCTGCCTTAGAAAGGGGCATTAAACCCCCACAAGCTTATCTTATCTAATCTTACACTTTTATCATATAGCACGTCGTACCCTTTCCCTTCATCATCCAGCACGTCGTACCCTTTCCTTTCATCATCTCGCGCATCATACCCTTTCCTTTCATCATCTCGCGCAACGTACCCTTCCCTTGCATCATCTCCCTTTCATCATGTAGCACATAGTTCCCCTCCCTTTCATCATATAGCACATTGTATACCTCCGTTTCATCAAATAGCACGCTGTACCCTTCCTTTTCGTCATAGAATGAACAAACAAAACAGATTATACCCTTCCTATTTACCGCAAGTGTTAATTGCAGCTCAGTGGGTAGCAGACTCACTTCTGAGTCGGGAGGTTGTAGTTTCAAGTCCCACTCCAGGGGCTGAATTTTATTCAGACACCGCATGCCACGGTGGCGCCCTTTAAACAAAGCGACATACCCGCATTCAATGGCCACCGCCGAGCCCCCACGATATTACGTACGGGGCCTCATTTAAATACAGGAAGGAGAGTGGCCGCCCCCGATGACGTAGAAGGGGCAGCCACCACGTCCCTGGCAATAGCATCCGGCACCATTCTTAAAGAGCCTCAAGCCCTTACAATTAATTTTTAAAAGGGAAAACATTAGTGATTCAAAAGAAAAGAAAATTAAGTGATGGAGGCCCTTCCCCAAACCCTCCCCCATGGTCATTTCATTGCCCGAAATGACCCTCAATTGATTTTTCAAATACCCAAACATCCCCCCCAACCTTCAATCTTTAGTCCTTCAATCTCTTCCCACCATCCCCACATCCAATAAAAATGGATTTCCCCACTCCTCCACCCCTCCCACCCTGAAAATTTTTATTACTCCCCCCTCCCCACCATGCAGAGTTCCCAAGGCGCACAAAGGCCTGGCAGGTAAGTTCATTTGAATATATTTAATGGCAACCAACATATGGAGATGAAGGCCCGCCGCCAGGCAGCCGGTGGGGGGGGGGGGGGGGGCACATCAAGGTCCCCCCACTGCCAGTAATATGCAACGGGCCCTTCTCGACATTGCGGGTCGAGGCGGGCCTCTCCTCACAGAATTTTACCAGCCCCCCCCATGGCGCTGGGGGACTGGTAAAATTCACCCCCAGGACTTGAGCAATAAATTACGGCTGACACACCAGTGCAGTACTGAGGGAACGGTGCACTGTCAGAGGTGGCGTTCTTCGGATGAGAAATTAATCCGAGGCCCTGTCTGCCCTGTCAGGGAAGGTAAAAGATCCCATGACACCGATTTGAAGAAGAGCAGTGGAGCTATCCCCGGTGTGCTGGTCATTATTTATCCCTCAATCAATATCACAAAGCAGTTTGCAGGAGCTTGCTCTATGCAAACTGGCTGTTGTGTTTCCCTCATTACAACAGCGACTACACTTAAAAAGTAGTTCATTGGCTGTAAAGCATTTTGGGGCATACTGTGGTGATGAAAGGTGCTCTATAAATGCAAGTCTTTCTTTTGATATCAAATCATACCCTTCCTTGTATCATATATCACACTGTACCTTTCCCTTTTTCTTGTTTCTTTGGTGAGGTCACTGAAATATTATGATTTTCAGGGCTCACAATCTCAGCTCTTTTCACTTTCTGTGGGCTTCGCAAGGGACTGGCAAGAGAGTAAAATAGAGTACATAAAAATTGTAACCAAGTAAAAGGCAACGAGCAGTAAACACATTAATTTTTTCAAAAGAGGATCTTGTTTAAAAACAGATTATACATGACTGAACTAATAACAGCTAGATTTTGTGGAATAAAATTCCCTTATTTCCGAATGTTACCCAATTAGTCATGATGCACAATTTAAGACAGGAACCAAGGAGAGGTTAAGAGAGAACAGATACAAGTGAGAGATAGGAGAGGCATGACCTCCTTGCCATAAAGGGTGGAGTTACACACAAAGAAAAATAAAGCTGCTTAGAAAGGATAAAACAAAGAAGGAAAGAGATAGATGCCAAGTAGTTAGTCCATTTGAATTATGTAAGTAGGGATTAAAAAATGCAAGTAGACTCTGACACATAAAAAGTAAGATTTTTTAAAAAAAGGGACAGTCAGAAACAAGTGTAATCATAAGCTAAACAGGATGTGGGCAGCAAGTTTAAAGAATTTTAAATGTGACATCAAATAGCAATGAACCAAGAGTAAACTATTGCATATTTCCAACTTAGTCAATATAAAGAGCAACGTCAAAATGTGCAAGGCATCTGCATCAGAAAAATGTTTTTCTTTCCATACAAGTCAACTGTTAAAAGCAGGAGTTTTGAGAGCCATACTAAGCATGACTACAAAATAAAACTGCTGACATTTTCCCACAACAGTAATAGACTTGATTAATTTACTTTACTAATTATATAACTATAACTCAAGAGGACTAATTCAGTGACCTGTATTCCTATCCAGTGAGATGCAAAGCCTGCTTGAACATACATTGTGCTGTTAAGTCTTAACATTGAATCTCATTGTTTTCACAAAAGAAGCGAATTGTACCAAACCATATGTGACACAGCCTCCTAGTGTGCAGAAAATAGCACTGCTTTGTGACAATGTTTAATGAGCATAAACCTTTTACTGCCTCATGTAATCAAAGTTTCCAGTGGATATTAGTTACATAATATTGCATATGAACATCAGACTACATTAAAGTACATTTGGTGTAGCATATGGAATACTTGCCTGATATTGATGGGTAAAGCTAAAGGAGCCACAGAAATATGCTCTAACTTTTGATGCTGGTTAGAAGCTGGAAAAGAAAATGCTTTATAGTAAACATCTTCAACAAAACAAATTTCAACAAATACTGGACCAAAATCTTGTCATAAACTACCCGTAAAGCTGGACATCAGTCAAAGGTACAAATAGAACAAACTGGGAATGGGACAGCTGTAATCAAGTAGAATGAAAATTACCTGCTGAAGGATGGTAAATTATGGATGTTGCACAGGTGGCATGGTTACAAACATTCTCTGGTGTACCAGACTGCAGCTTCAATGGGAAGCATTGGCCACAGCATTTTGTGTAAGATGAGGATGTACACTGAATCACAGGGATGCCAGTTCTTTCAGATCATCCTCAGCTAAAAGCCTCGATATGTACTTGGAATAGTTTAAAGATGTCATATCCAGTGGGAGTGGAGGAGATGAACTTTAGAGTAACAAGCATTATACCAGTGTTAGACAGTGAGTTAGAGAGATAATATGTGGATTGAGTAAAGCACAGCTTGCCTTTGGAGCAGGCACTGAGGGGAAGGAACATAGCAGCAGGCCATTCAGCCCCTCGAGCCTCAAGGCGAATTGTGATTTGAGCAGAAATACAAATGTATTGCACAGTGACAAATGACACAGGTCACTCGGCACAATTCCTTCTTGTAGTTCACAGACAGACTGCCGCTCTCTCCAATCTGTCGTGAACTTCACCAGAAAGATGTTCCCAGAACACAGAAGATTTGTATTTCTGGGAGGAATGATGGGTTTCTGTAGTGTGTAATGGTTTAATGTAGTATAATGAATAAAGATTACAAATGGAACTATTTACTGAGCTCACAGAACTGAGATGAATGTGAGAAATTAAAGGGATATCCAGCTCTCAATCTCTGATATCCATGTGGCAAGGCACAACTGCACTCCCACTATAATTGTAGTATCGGTACTGGATGGTTTTACATAGCACTAATGCTGCAGTGAGAGTATAAATGTAGCCTGAATGCAAATCAGGGCCAGATCTGATACCAGAACAATGAGGTGTCATGCTAGGCCCCCACCTGCCAAGAATGAGACACATTAATTTTGTCATGAACATTGATTTTAAACTGTTACTGGAGTGAAGAAAGGACTTGTTAAACAGATCAGCCATGGCTGGAAAAGGCATTTGCATTTTAACAGACGGTGCTTGGAAGTATAAAGGACCATTCCCTGACACATTCAACCCACAATGAACCTTGAACACCAGATATTGTAAGAGGAGTATTCCAGAGACTGCTAAGGTGATACAATCCAAGACGTGGTCAGACCAGTTAGTCACATGACTAACCTGCTTGGCAACCTACAATCAAGGACTCTACAGTGAGCTCGAAGAACCGTAACAAACACTCTTCATATATTGCCTCAAGTTTTTCCACTTCATTTTTTTTCTGTCTCTATTTGCATGTGTGTATTGCGTATGCATAGTAGCGTGGGGCACGTTGTCTATCCATAGGCGTTAACCAAACTAGAGTTTAAGTTTAATAAATTTCAAATTTCTTCTTTAAACCTAGAAAGCCTGTTTGTGCTGGCTTCTTTGCCTTATAATTGGAAAGTGGTGAACAAAGATTCACCAAGAGGAAGCTAAAAACATGGTGTGTTTAAAATTAAACCCTGTTACATTAAGATTAGGTGAAGGCTGAGACGGACCCCTAGACACCTTTCTCACCTGGTTGTAACAGAGGAAACAAGACTCTCAAAGGAGATAGTCTCACTCCACTTCATTCTTTTAGAAGTTTAGAACATTACAGCGCAGTACAGGCCCTTCGGCCCTCGATTTTGCGCCGACCTGTGAAACCATCTGACCTACACTATTCCATTTTCATCCATATGTCTATCCAATGACCACTAAAATGCTCTTAAAGTTGGAGAGTCTACTACTGTTGCAGGCAGGGCGTTCCACACCCCTACTACTCTGAGTAAAGAAACTACCTCTCACATCTGTCCTATTTCTATCACCCCTCAACTTAAAGCTATGTCCCCTCGTGTTTGCCATCACCATCCGAGGAAAAAGACTCTCACTATCCACCCTATCTAACCCTCTGATTATCTTATGTGTCTCTATTAAGTCACCTCTCCTCCTCCTTCTCTCCAACGAAAACAACCTCAAGTCCCTCAGCCTTTCCTCGTAAGACCTTCCCTCCATACCAGGCAACATCCTAGTAAATCTCCTCTGCACCCTTTCCAAAGCTTCCTCATCCTTCCTATAATGCGGTGACCAGAACTGCACGCAATACTCCAGGTGCGGTCTCACCAGAGTTTTGTACAGCTGCAGCATGACCTCATGGCTCCGAAACTCGATCCCCCTACTATTAAAAGCTAACACACCATATGCCTTCTTAACAGCCCTATTAACCTGGGTAGCAACTTTCAGGGATTTATGTACCTGGACACCAAGATCTCTCTGCTCATCTACACTACCAAGAATCTTCCCATTAGCCCAGTACTCTGCATTCCTGTTACTCCTTCCAAAGTGAATCACCTCACACTTTTCCACATTAAACTCCATTTGCCATCTCTCAGCCCAGCTCTGCAGCCTATCTATGTCCCTCTGTACCCTACAACATCCTTCGGCACTATCCACAACTCCACCGACCTTCGTGTCATCCGCAAATTTACTAACCCACCCTTCTACACCCTCTTCCAGGTCATTTATAAAAATGACAAACAGCAGTGGCCCCAAAACAGATCCTTGCGGTACACCACTAGTAACTAAACTCCAGGATGAACATTTGCCATCAACCACCACCCTCTGTCTTCTTTCAGCTAGCCAATTTCTGATCCAAAGCTCTAAATCACCTTCAACCCCATACTTCCATATTTTCTGCAATAGCCTACCGTGGGGAACCTTATCAAACGCCTTACTGAAATCCATATACACCACATCCACTGCTCTACCCTCATCCACCTGTTAGGTCATCTTCTCGAAAAACTCAATAAGGTTTGTGAGGCACGACCTACCCTTCACAAAACCGTGCTGACGATCGCTAATGAACTTATTCTTTTCAAGATGATTATAAATCCTGTCTCTTATAACCTTTTCCAACATTTTACTCACAACCGAAGTAAGGCTCACAGGTCTATAATTACCAGGGCTGTCTCTACTCCCCTTCTTGAACAAGGGGACAACATTAGCTATCCTCCAGTCTTCCGGCACTATTCCTGTCGACAATGACGACATAAAGATCAAGGACAAAGGCTCTGCAATCTCCTCTCTGGCTTCCCAGAGAATCCTAGGATAAATCCCATCTGGCCCAGGGGACTTATCTATTTTCACACTTTCCAAAATTGCTAACACCTCCTCCTTGTGAACCTCAATCCCATCTAGCCTAGTAGTCTGAATCTCAGTATTCTCCTCGACAACATTTTGGAGTCAGTTTGGGCCTGAGTTACCATTCAAATTTCATTATTGGTCTGAGACAAATACCAATGATCTAGAAAGGCTTCACACTAATGTTAACCTTGTGTTGTGAATGTAATATTAAACAAATATTTGTATATTAATAAAGCTTTAATTTGGAGTTTAATATCATGCATATATCATTCAACAATGCACCATGTAAAGAAATAAAATGCTCAATAAATTGATAAATAAACTAACAGTGGTATACAACTGGCTGCAGTGAACACGGGTTCTGTCAAGGCCATGCACTATTTCCTGCACCATTTTCCTTTATTCACTGCACCTAGTTGATCCAATAGCCCCAATTGTAGGAACAAGATGATCTGTCACATGATGTTTTAAATCCGATGACCGATACCTAATTGGGCTCTCTAATGCCACAGCACTCAATGCTATTCATTGAAAAAGAACAGTCACAGTATGGGAATGGATGGGAACTGTACCATGCTTTATCTCTTCCTATCAAAGTCTGATGCACCATCTAATGTAGCAAATAAAAAAAACTTACAACTCCTTAATATCAGCAGTCAACCACAAGACAGATTTCTGGGGCTCCAACTGATCTAGGCTTTGTAGCTTCTGTTATGGGATCGCCCAGATTTCTAAAGCTCTGCATTTTCTCACATTTTTAAGAAAGGAAAATCATACACTCTAAATCAGATTCCCCCATAATCCTTATTTTTACAGAAATACACAACCACCCTCCTATCACAGGAGGACATTATCCATAGGTAACTTGCTCATGCTGTTTCACAAATGGTCCTTACCTCTACGAGCTTCCAGTTGACTTGTTAAGACTTTTCTTATTTCATTTACCCATATGTTTTTAACTTCTTGTGTTGTTGCCTAAACAGAGATAAACAAGTACATCATACATTTATCAGATAGGTACTGTGATTGCAGAGAACTTCTGGGTTATCGGACCCAAGTTTCTGCCCTCTCTCTCTTGTTGCATGGCAGTAGCTGAACTGCTTAGCTGTGTAGAGAAAGCAACACCACCAAGATCAAGGTGAAAGCTGACAACTGTGCTTTCATCTCTAAATGTCTGAAATATTAAAATGACAGTCTTATCACTATTTGATATGTATTTAATTGTTCACTTATTCCTACCTATGGGTGGATCCTTTGGTAAGATGTATTCAGTAACTTTACCATCACCGGATCTACCACTATCCCTCCATCCTCAAGGACTGAAAGCACCAAACTTTGTTGGTTAAATACAACAGCACCAGAATTCCATGGGGGTTCAGACCCAACTGTAACTATACCGTCGGGGGAAACCAAGCATCCAAGATTGGGCAAAGTCAGTTACCTTGGTTCTTCACCATCACTGGAACTTTATTTAATGCCTAGTAACCCTTTATCCCATGCTTTTAAGGCAATTAACATGCTGGGACAATGTCACAAGTTCCTGCTCCTGAGCCTCGGTTGAGTCCAACGAACTAGTGGCTAGTATACTGAAAAAGATGATATATTAGCTTCCACAAGGGTGCATGTGGGCCAAACTGGCATGCAGCCTGGCAGGTGGCCCAGACTCCTAAACTGGAGGGATTTGGTCAATGCCCAGATTGTCACGAACAGGCATGTGGCTGGTTGAATTTCCACTGGCATAAGGTAGGCAGGAACTAAAGATATGGCCCAAAGTGGACCCGAATGCCCCATGCAAATGCCATGCCTCCTCTGGCAGGGGGCAGAATTAAAAAATATCAGTGGGTATGACCTGGGCAAAAAAATCGACAGGATTCCAACCTGTGGAAATTTGAGGCCAATGAGCTTTTCATTTATCAACCGAATGCTTTGAATAGTGAAGGAATGGTGCTATTCCTGTGCGGCAACAATGCTGCATCTTTCCAAAGAACAGTAATTGGATGCAGATGATTTAAATGATTAAACAGTTCGATTTGCCTTTTAATGTCTAAATGATTCCTAAATCCTTGGCTCACACTTACCTGCACAATATAAACTTCTTCCCTTGCATTGTACCAAATTTCAAACTTCTTATTATCTCCTTTAACATTCTCAGTGATACCAACAGTGGTCATCTGTAAAATGAAAGAAGTCATGTATCAATGTTTCTGCAAACACCAAGGCCACATTATGAAGGAGCATTGGAATGCACAGTGCTGGTATAGAAAAAAAGAGACCTATCTAACTGGTCACAGTGTTCAAGATATATCATATCCCATTATTCTACACCAGATTTAAGGTGATTGGTAGAAGGATTAGAGGGGACATGAGGAAAAACTTTTTCACCGAGAGGGTGGTGGGTGGCTGGAATTCACTGCCAGGAATGGTGGAGGCAGAAACCCTCAATTCTTTTAAAAGGTAGCTGGACATGTATCTGAAGAGCTGTAACCTGCAAGGCTATGGACCAGGTGCTGGAAGGTGGGATTAGATTGGGCGGCTAGTTTTTTCAGCCTGCACGGACATGAAGGGCTGAATTGCCTCCTTCTGCGCCATAATTTTTCCATGATTCTACCACACGGACTACAGTGGTTCAAGGCGGCGGCTCACCACCACCTTCTCAGGGGCAATTAGGGATGGGCAATAAATGCTAGCTTTGCCAGCAACGATCAAATACCATGAATAATAAAACAAAATGTTCAATTTGGACTGCCCTTCACACACACTCTCTTCTAAGTTTGAGGCTGTTCTCATGTTAAAATGTTTTTGTTTATATACCATACTAGAACATAAATTAAATATCTTTATGTGGACATTTTTAACAACAGCTTTCAAGACAATCTGAAGTCTTCAGATTACCTATGATGATGTAGGACCTAATACTAATTTGCTGCCAAGTTCTAATACTTCAACACTTTCAAGAGGATGTGGAAACCTAAGGTATCCAAATCTTTGATCTTGGCAATGCTGATATTCCAGAGGCTAATTATTGCTTTCAAATCATTTCTACAGGAATGTACATTATGATCTAGTAGGTTCTGGATCCTGTTAAACAGAAGTGGGGAGGGGGTGGGTTGCAGTTATATGCTAATGTCTCCACACTTGGTATCACCTCCATCTCCAAGTTAGAAGAGGTGGGTTCAAACCCTAATCTAAAATTTAAATAAATAATCCAAGTTGATACTTCAGTGCAGTACTGAGGGAGCACTGCACTGTTGGAGGTGCCATCTTTCAAATAAGATATTCAACTAAAGTCCCATCTACCCTCTCAGATGGACGATCCACATCACTATTTAAAAAGCAAGGCATTCTTTTTGTGTCCTGTCCAATATTTATTTCTAAAACATCACGAAATAGATTATGTGTTCATCATCACACTGCTGTTTTTGGGACCTTGCTGTATGCATACTGGCTGCTGTGTTTCTTGCATTACAAAAGTGACTAGATTTCAAAATTGCTTAATTCACTGTACAATGCCTTGGCACTTCCTGAGATCATCAAAGGTTCTACACAAATGCAAATTAAAAAAAAAAAAATACAACATACAGAATAGGGATACTGGCAAATTTAAAATTGGTAACTAGTTTGATTTCACATTGACTTCATGCTCCATTTTAATGAGTTTATTTGTGATTTGCTGCATTTTAAGGTTTTAGTTCTGAATGCGCACACAAACCTATTTAAAGTTCCAACGAATACACAGTGCATTGTGGTGAAAGGTTGAGCAAATTTGGTGAAAGGTTGAGCAGATTGAGAGCTGCACTGACTAAGCCTAGTTATGGAAGCATAAGCAAGGACCGTCTCACAGGGAGAGAAATGTTACCCAGATTGCTTTGTTCAATATTAACTGGACATTACTTACATGCAAGGATTGTTTATAACTGTAGGAAGGGGCTTTCTCATATCCTTCCCCACTTTCTTCTCTTCTCTTGCAGAAAAGCAATGCTTTCTCATGGAGGAACAGGTGTCTCTGCATTGGTTTGAATCGTGCTAGGTCCTTGACTTTTGCGTGACCCTTCTTATGGTCTATCCACACGTTGAACGAACCTTGCATTAAAAGCTTGCCAAGTTCATTTAAATTGCCCTATAAGAGAAGAGGAATCACAAGCCTATGATTAAAAATTCAAATGATCCAAATGTAGTGGTTTTATGATCCAGTTGATGTGACCATCTTCATATCCTCAAACTTTTATTCCTCCTGCATGGTACAGGTACAATGGGGTTTGTCAGTGACCCCATACACTTCGAGATGGTCAGAAGACCCCATCTCTGACCAGCGCTTGCTTCAAATGAGGCTCCCTGCCTGAAGGTTGAGATTGACCCCAATAATTGTACAGTACAAAGGAACAGCACAAAACCACTTCTATGGTGTATAAATCAGAGTTTGGCTCCAATGAATTTGATTACCCCACATATGCAATTATTTGTAGATTAGCTTGACTTCATCAAATGTTCGAGATCTGGTTATACTGGCCTTCATGCATGTCACAGCTTGTCAATCAATTCTGAGGTAAGAATCACTTGCTGATCTTGAAGGAATTAAATTTGTGGCAATTTTGCCATATGAATAAAGTAGCACAATGAGAAAATATGCCTGCCTAACGCTCATCTAACAATGTGTTTGATGGATCATTACAAGAATTTCCTATCACACTTAGAAAAAATAGAAGCACTGTTTAATTAACTCATCTTATGTGCCCAGTTTTCAGGAACTCCCATGTAGAGGCCTACTTTAGGTCGGGAAAACGAACCCAACCCGAATCCGACCGAACCACTGTGGACCCGAGCCCCTCCACTTTTGCCCCAAGCTCGACCCAACACGAGCCCACCCCGACTCGACCTGACCCAGCCATCCGTTCAATTACCTCCCGACTCGGAACCTCCACAAAGCTGCCGCGCATGCGTGATGAAGTCATAGTGACGTCACTCGCTCACTGTGCAGACTCAGTTTCAACCGGGACTCCCAGCTCAGGTAAGTTTTTTATTTTTAATACTTACCGGCACAACATTGATCCTGTGTGTCCGGCCCGACTCGACCTGGACTCGGCCCGACCCGAGCCGAGCCCAAAAGCCGGAGCCTGACGATGGACCCGACCCGAACCAGACACATATTGTTGGGTCCCGTCGGGTTCGGGTCGGGTAGCAGGCCTCTACTCCCATGTACAGGGTAAACTGCAGTTAGCAGAGTAACCCATGAACAATGCAAAACACAGCTAACAGACTAACTCATGCACAGTACAAACCACAGCTTTTTTTTTTATTCTCTCAATGTGAGCATTGCTGGCAAGGCCAGCATCTATTGCCCATCCTTAATTGTCCTTGAGAAGGTGGTGGTGAGCTGTCTTCTTGAACCGCTTCAGTCCATCTGCTGTAGGTACACCCACAGTGCTGTTCGGGAGGGAGTTCCAGGTTTTTGACCCAGCAATGTTGATGGAACGGCAATATAGGTCCAAGTCAGGATGGTGTGTGGCTTGGAGGGGAATTTGCATGTGATGATATTCCCATGCAACTGCTGCCCTTGTCCTTCTGGGTGGTAGAGGTCGCAGGTTTCGAAGGTGCTGTTGAAGGGGACTCGGGGGAGTTGCTGCAGTGCATTTTGTAGATGGTACATACTACTGCTACTGTGCGTCGGTGGTGGAGGGAGTGAATGTTGCGGGTGTTCCTATGTACCTCTGCCTTTGCTTGTTGGTAAGCCAGTTCCTTTTGCTTTGAGTTTGGGTCATTCTGTCAGGCACAGAAAGTCTTGCACTTGCAATCAATTAGATTGTTGACACCTTGATGATTTTCATCAAACCAGTCCTGATGCTTTCTGACAGAAAATCCAAGTGTATCTTTGCAGGCATTGATGATATTGGACTGAAGGACATCCCAAGCGCTGTGGACAATCTTCATCTGCTCGATTGAAGTTTTAAAGTTTTTCTTTAAGGCATTGTTGGAATTGATCTCTTTTGATTAGACCCTTCACAGCTTCAGCGTTGATCTTTCGTGGACACCTCTTCTGTTGCATGTGTCATTTGGGAGCCAATTTGATGGACATGATTGAAGACATGCTAGCTGACTGACCCATGTACAGTGTAAACCACAGCTAGCAGACTGACCCATGTACAGTGTAAACCACAGCTAGCAGACTGACCCATGTACAGAATAAACCACAGCTAGCAGACTGACCCATGTACAGAATAAACCAGAGCTAGCAGACTGACCCATGTACAGAATAAACCACAGCTAGCAGACTGACCCATGTACAGTATAAACCACAGCTAGCTGACTGACCCATGTACAGTGTAAACCACAGCTAGCAGACTGACCCATGTACAGAATAAACCACAGCTAGCTGACTGACCCATGTACAGTGTAAACCACAGCTAGCAGACTGACCCATGTACAGAATAAACCACAGCAAGCAGACTGACCCATGTACAGAATAAACCAGAGCTAGCAGACTGACCCATGTACAGTATAAACCACAGCTAGCAGACTGACCCATGTACAGAATAAACCACAGCTAGCAGACTGACCGATGTACAGAATAAACCAGAGCTAGCAGACTGACCCATGTACAGTATAAAGCACAGCTAGCAGACTGACCCATGTACAGAATAAACCACAGCTAGCAGACTGACCCATGGACAGAATAAACCAGAGCTAGCAGACTGACCCATGTACAGTATAAAGCACAGCCAGCAGACTGACCCATGTACAGTATAAACCACAGCTAGCTGACTGACCCGTGTACAGTATAAACCACAGCTAGCTGACTGACCCATGTACAGTATAAACAACAGCTAGCTGACTGACCCATGTACAGTATAAACCACAGCTAGCAGACTGACCCGTGTACAGTATAAACCACAACCAGCCGACTGACCCATGTACAGAATAAACCACAGCTAGCTGACTGACCCACGTACAGTATAAAACAGTTAGCAGACTGATGTACAATATAAACAGGAGCTAGCTGACTGACCCATGTACAGTATAAACCACAGCTAGCAGACTGACCCACGTACAGTATAAAACAGTTAGCAGACTGATGTACAATATAAACAGGAGCGAGCTGACTGACCCATGTACAGAATAAACCACAGCTAGCAGACTGATCCGTGTACAGTATAAACCACAGCTAGCAGACTGACCCGTGTACAGTATAAAACACAGCTAGCTGACTGACCCGTGTACAGTATAAACCACAGCGAGCAGACTGACCCACGTACAGTATAAAACAGTTAGCAGACTGATGTACAATATAAACAGGAGCGAGCTGACTGACCCATGTACAGAATAAACCACAGCTAGCTGACTGACCAGTGTACAGTATAAACCACAGCTAGCAGACTGACCCGTGTACAATATAAACCACAGCTAGCTGACTGACCCGTGTACAGTATAAACCACAGCTAGCAGACTGACCAGCGTACAGTATAAACCACAACCAGCCGACTGACCCGTGTACAGTATAAACCACAGCTAGCAGACAGAACCATGTACAGAATAAACCACAGCTAGCAGACTGACCCACGTACAGTATAAAACAGTTAGCAGACTGACCCATGTACAGTATAAACAGGAGCTAGTTGACAGACCCATGTACAGTATAAACCACAGCTAGCAGACTGACCCACGTACAGTATAAAACAGTTAGCAGACTGATGTACAATATAAACAGGAGCTAGTTGACAGACCCATGTACAGTATAAACCACAGCTAGCAGACTGACCCATGTACAGTATAAACCACAGCTAGCAGACTGACCCACGTACAGTATAAAACAGTTAGCAGACTGACCCGTGTACAGTATAAACCACAGCTAGCTGACAGACCCATGTACAGTAGAAACCACAGCTAGCAGACTGACCCGTGTACAGTATAAACCACAGCTAGCTGACTGACCCGTGTACAGTATAAACCACAGCTAGCTGACTGACCCGTGTACAGAATAAACCACAGCTAGCAGACTGACCCACGTACAGTATAAACCACAGCGAGCTGACTGACCCACGTACAGTATAAAACACAGCTAGCTGACTGACCCACGTACAGTACAAACCACAGCTAGCTGACTGACCCATGCACAGTACAAACCACAGCTAGCAGACTGACTCGTGTACAGTATAAACCACAGCTAGCAGACTGACCCGTGTACAGTACAAACCACAGCTAGCAGACTGACCCATGTACAGAATAAACCACAGCTAGCAGACTGACCCATGTACAGAATAAACCACAGCTAGCAGACTGACCCACGTACAGAATAAACCACAGCTAGCAGACTGACCCACGTACAGAATAAACCACAGCTAGCTGACTGACCCATGTACAGAATAAACCACAGCTAGCAGACTGACCCACGTACAGTATAAAACAGTTAGCAGACTGATGTACAATATAAACAGGAGCTAGTTGACAGACCCATGTACAGTATAAACCACAGCTAGCAGACTGACCCGTGTACAGTATAAACCACAGCTAGCAGACTGACCCGTGTACAGTAGAAACCACAGCTAGCAGACTGACCCGTGTACAGTATAAACCACAGCTAGCTGACTGACCCGTGTACAGAATAAACCACAGCTAGCTGACTGACCAGTGTACAGAATAAACCACAGCTAGCAGACTGACCCACGTACAGTATAAACCACAGCTAGCAGACTGACCCACGTACAGTACAAACCACAGCTAGCTGACTGACCCATGTACAGTACAAACCACAGCTAGCAGACTGACTCGTGTACAGTATAAACCACAGCGAGCAGACTGACCCGTGTACAGTACAAACCACAGTTAGCAGACTGACCCATGTACAGTACAAACCACAGCTAGCTGACTGACCCATGTACAGTACAAACCACAGCTAGCTGACTGACCCATGTACAGTACAAACCACAGCTAGCTGACTGACCCATGTACAGTACAAACCACAGCTAGCAGACTGACCCATGTACAGTACAAACCACAGCTAGCTGACTGACCCATGTACAGTACAAACCACAGCTAGCTGACTGACCCATGGACAGTACAAACCACAGCTAGCTGACTGACCCATGGACAGCACAAACCACAGCTAGCTGACTGACCCATGGACAGTACAAACCACAGCTAGCAGACTGACCCATGTACAGAATAAACCACAGCTAGCAGACTGACCCATGTACAGTATAAACCAAAGCTAGCAGACTGACCCATGTACAGTACAAACCACAGCTAGCAGACTGACCCGTGTACAGAATCAACCACAACCAGCCGACTGACCCATGTACAGAATAAACCACAGCTAGCAGACTGACCAATGTACAGGATAAACCAAAGCTAGCAGACTGACCCATGTACAGTACAAACCACAGCTAGCAGACTGACCCGTGTACAGTATAAACCACAACCAGCCGACTGACCCATGTACCGAATAAACCACAGCTAGCAGACTGACCCACGTACAGAATAAAACAGTTGGCAGACTGATGTACAATATAAACAGGAGCTAGTTGACAGACCCATGTACAGCATAAACCACAGCTAGCAGACTGACCCGTGTAAAGTATAAACCACAGCTAGCAGACTGACCCGTGTACAGTATAAACCACAGCCAGCAGACTGACCCGTGTACAGTATAAACCACAGCTAGCAGACTGACCCACGTACAGAATAAACCACAGCTAGCAGACTGACCCACGTACAGAATAAACCACAGCTAGCAGACTGACCCACGTACAGAATAAACCACAGCTAGCAGACTGACCCACGTACAGAATAAAGCACAGCTAGCAGACTGACCCATGTACAGTATAAACCAGAGCTAGCAGACTGACCCATGTACAGTACAAACCACAGCTAGCAGATTGACCCGTGTACAGTATAAACCACAACTAGCCGACTGACCCATGTACAGAATAAACCACAACCAGCCGACTGACCCATGTACAGAATAAACCACAGCTAGCAGACTGACCCATGTACAGAATAAACCACAGCTAGCTGACTGACCCATGTACAGAATAAACCACAGCTAGCAGACTGACCCATGTACAGTATAAACCACAACCAGCCGACTGACCCATGTACAGAATAAACCACAGCTAGCTGACTGACCCACGTACAGTATAAAACAGTTAGCAGACTGATGTACAATATAAACAGGAGCTAGCTGACTGACCCATGTACAGTATAAACCACAGCTAGCAGACTGACCCACGTACAGTATAAAACAGTTAGCAGACTGATGTACAATATAAACAGGAGCGAGCTGACTGACCCATGTACAGTATAAACCACAGCTAGCTGACTGACCCGTGTACAGTATAAACCACAGCTAGCAGACTGACCCGTGTACAGTATAAACCACAGCTAGCAGACTGACCAGTGTACAGTATAAACCAGAACCAGCCGACTGACCCGTGTACAGTATAAACCACAGCTAGCAGACTGAACCATGTACAGAATAAACCACAGCTAGCAGACTGACCCATGTACAGTATAAACCACAGCTAGCAGACTGACCCACGTACAGTATAAAACAGTTAGCAGACTGATGTACAATATAAACAGGAGCTAGTTGACAGACCCATGTACAGTATAAACCACAGCTAGCAGACTGACCCATGTACAGTATAAACCACAGCTAGCAGACTGACCCACGTACAGTATAAAACAGTTAGCAGACTGATGTACAATATAAACAGGAGCTAGTTGACAGACCCATGTACAGTATAAACCACAGCTAGCAGACTGACCCATGTACAGTATAAACCACAGCTAGCAGACTGACCCACGTACAGTACAAACCACAGCTAGCAGACTGACCCATGTACAGTACAAACCACAGCAAGCTGACTGACCCATGTACAGTACAAACCACAGCTAGCTGACTGACCCATGTACAGTACAAACCACAGCTTGCTGACTGACCCATGTGCAGAATAAACCACAGCTAGCAGACTGACCCATGTACAGTACAAACCACAGCTAGCTGACTGACCCATGTACAGTACAAACCACAGCGAGCTGACTGACCCATGGACAGTACAAACCACAGCTAGCTGACTGACCCATGGACAGTACAAACCACAGCTAGCAGACTGACCCATGTACAGAATAAACCACAGCGAGCAGAATGACCCATGTACAGTATAAACCAAAGCTAGCAGACTGACCCATGTACAGTACAAACCACAGCTAGCAGACTGACCCGTGTACAGTATAAAACACAGCTAGCTGACTGACCCGTGTACAGTATAAACCACAGCGAGCAGACTGACCCACGTACAGTATAAAACAGTTAGCAGACTGATGTACAATATAAACAGGAGCGAGCTGACTGACCCATGTACAGAATAAACCACAGCTAGCTGACTGACCCGTGTACAGTATAAACCACAGCTAGCAGACTGACCAGTGTACAGTATAAACCACAACCAGCCGACTGACCCGTGTACAGTATAAACCACAGCTAGCAGACAGAACCATGTACAGAATAAACCACAGCTAGCAGACTGACCCACGTACAGTATAAAACAGTTAGCAGACTGACCCATGTACAGTATAAACAGGAGCTAGTTGACAGACCCATGTACAGTATAAACCACAGCTAGCAGACTGACCCACGTACAGTATAAAACAGTTAGCAGACTGACCCACGTACAGTATAAAACAGTTAGCAGACTGACCCGTGTACAGTATAAACCACAGCTAGCTGACAGACCCATGTACAGTAGAAACCACAGCTAGCAGACTGACCCGTGTACAGTATAAACCACAGCTAGCTGACTGACCCGTGTACAGTATAAACCACAGCTAGCTGACTGACCCGTGTACAGAATAAACCACAGCTAGCAGACTGACCCACGTACAGTATAAACCACAGCGAGCTGACTGACCCACGTACAGTATAAAACACAGCTAGCTGACTGACCCACGTACAGTACAAACCACAGCTAGCTGACTGACCCATGCACAGTACAAACCACAGCTAGCAGAGTGACTCGTGTACAGTATAAACCACAGCTAGCAGACTGACCCGTGTACAGTACAAACCACAGCTAGCAGACTGACCCATGTACAGAATAAACCACAGCTAGCAGACTGACCCATGTACAGAATAAACCACAGCTAGCAGACTGACCCACGTACAGAATAAACCACAGCTAGCAGACTGACCCACGTACAGAATAAACCACAGCTAGCTGACTGACCCATGTACAGAATAAACCACAGCTAGCAGACTGACCCACGTACAGTATAAAACAGTTAGCAGACTGATGTACAATATAAACAGGAGCTAGTTGACAGACCCATGTACAGTATAAACCACAGCTAGCAGACTGACCCGTGTACAGTATAAACCACAGCTAGCAGACTGACCCGTGTACAGTATAAACCACAGCTAGCTGACTGACCCGTGTACAGAATAAACCACAGCTAGCTGACTGACCCGTGTCCAGTACAAACCACAGCTAGCAGACTGACTCGTGTACAGTATAAACCACAGCGAGCAGACTGACCCGTGTACAGTACAAACCACAGCTAGCAGACTGACCCATGTACAGTACAAACCACAGCTAGCTGACTGACCCATGTACAGTACAAACCACAGCTAGCTGACTGACCCATGTACAGTACAAACCACAGCTAGCTGACTGACCCATGTACAGTACAAACCACAGCTAGCAGACTGACCCATGTACAGTACAAACCACAGCTAGCTGACTGACCCATGTACAGTACAAACCACAGCTAGCTGACTGACCCATGTACAGTACAAACCACAGCTAGCTGACTGACCCATGGACAGTACAAACCACAGCTAGCTGACTGACCCATGGACAGCACAAACCACAGCTAGCTGACTGACCCATGGACAGTACAAACCACAGCTAGCAGACTGACCCATGTACAGAATAAACCACAGCTAGCAGACTGACCCATGTACAGTATAAACCAAAGCTAGCAGACTGACCCATGTACAGTACAAACCACAGCTAGCAGACTGACCCGTGTACAGTATAAACCACAGCTAGCAGACTGACCCACGTACAGTATAAAACAGTTAGCAGACTGATGTACAATATAAACAGGAGCTAGTTGACAGACCCATGTACAGTATAAACCACAGCTAGCAGACTGACCCATGTACAGTATAAACCACAGCTAGCAGACTGACCCACGTACAGTATAAAACAGTTAGCAGACTGACCCATGTACAGTATAAACCAAAGCTAGCAGACTGACCCATGTACAGTACAAACCACAGCTAGCAGACTGACCCGTGTACAGTATAAACCACAACCAGCCGACTGACCCATGTACAGAATCAACCACAACCAGCCGACTGACCCATGTACAGAATAAACCACAGCTAGCAGACTGACCAATGTACAGTATAAACCAAAGCTAGCAGACTGACCCATGTACAGTACAAACCACAGCTAGCAGACTGACCCGTGTACAGTATAAACCACAACCAGCCGACTGACCCATGTACCGAATAAACCACAGCTAGCAGACTGACCCACGTACAGAATAAAACAGTTGGCAGACTGATGTACAATATAAACAGGAGCTAGTTGACAGACCCATGTACAGCATAAACCACAGCTAGCAGACTGACCCGTGTACAGTATAAACCACAGCTAGCAGACTGACCCGTGTACAGTATAAACCACAACCAGCCGACTGACCCATGTACAGAATAAACCACAACCAGCCGACTGACCCATGTACAGAATAAACCACAGCTAGCAGACTGACCCATGTACAGAATAAACCACAGCTAGCTGACTGACCCATGTACAGAATAAACCACAGCTAGCAGACTGACCCATGTACAGTATAAACCACAACCAGCCGACTGACCCATGTACAGAATAAACCACAGCTAGCTGACTGACCCACGTACAGTATAAAACAGTTAGCAGACTGATGTACAATATAAACAGGAGCTAGCTGACTGACCCATGTACAGTATAAACCACAGCTAGCAGACTGACCCACGTACAGTATAAAACAGTTAGCAGACTGATGTACAATATAAACAGGAGCGAGCTGACTGACCCATGTACAGTATAAACCACAGCTAGCTGACTGACCCGTGTACAGTATAAACCACAGCTAGCAGACTGACCAGTGTACAGTATAAACCAGAACCAGCCGACAGACCCGTGTACAGTATAAACCACAGCTAGCAGACAGAACCATGTACAGAATAAACCACAGCTAGCAGACTGACCCATGTACAGTATAAACCACAGCTAGCAGACTGACCCACGTACAGTATAAAACAGTTAGCAGACTGATGTACAATATAAACAGGAGCTAGTTGACAGACCCATGTACAGTATAAACCACAGCTAGCAGACTGACCCATGTACAGTATAAACCACAGCTAGCAGACTGACCCACGTACAGTATAAAACAGTTAGCAGAATGATGTACAATATAAACAGGAGCTAGTTGACAGACCCATGTACAGTATAAACCACAGCTAGCAGACTGACCCACGTACAGTACAAACCACAGCTAGCAGACTGACCCATGTACAGTACAAACCACAGCAAGCTGACTGACCCATGTACAGTACAAACCACAGCTAGCTGACTGACCCATGTACAGTACAAACCACAGCTAGCTGACTGACCCATGTGCAGAATAAACCACAGCTAGCAGACTGACCCATGTACAGTACAAACCACAGCGAGCTGACTGACCCATGTACAGTACAAACCACAGCTAGCAGACTGACCCACGTACAGTATAAACCACAGCTAGCAGACTGACCCACGTACAGTATAAACCACAGCTAGCAGACTGATGTACAATATAAACAGGAGCTAGTTGACTGACCCATGTACAGTATAAACCACAGCTAGCAGACTGACCCGTGTACAGTATAAACCACAGCTAGCAGACTGACCCATGTACAGTATAAAACAGTTAGCAGACTGATGTACAATATAAACAGGAGCTAGTTGACAGACCCATGTACAGAATAAACCACAGCTAGCAGACTGACCCATGTACCGTATAAACCAGAGCTAGCAGACTGACCCATGTACAGTATAAAACAGAGCTAGCAGACTGACCCATGTACAGTATAAACCACAGCTAGCAGACTGACCCATGTACCGTATGAACCAGAGCTAGCAGACTGACCCATGTACAGTATAAACCACAGCTAGCAGACTGACCCGTGTACAGTATAAACCACAGCTAGCAGACTGACCCACGTACAGTATAAACCACAGCTAGCAGACTGACCCACGTACAGTATAAACCACAGCTAGCAGACTGATGTACAATATAAACAGGAGCTAGTTGACAGACCCATGTCCAGTATAAACCACAGCTAGCAGACTGACCCACGTACAGTATAAACCACAGCTAGCAGACTGACCCACTTAGTTTAAAACAGTTAGCAGACTGATGTACAATATAAACAGGAGCTAGTTGACAGACCCATGCACAGTATAAACCACAGCTAGCAGACTGACCCATGTACAGTATAAACCACAGCTAGCAGACTGACCCGTGTACAGAATAAACCACAGCTAGCAGACTGACCCATGTACAGAATAAACCACAGCTAGCAGACTGACCCATGTCCCGTATAAACCAGAGCTAGCAGACTGACCCGTGTACAGTATAAACCACAGCTAGCAGACTGACCCGTGTACAGTATAAACCACAGCTAGCTGACTGACCCATGTACAGTATAAACCACAGCTAGCAGACTGACCCATGTACAGTATAAACCACAGCTAGCAGACTGACCCGTGTACAGAATAAACCACAGCTAGCAGACTGACCCATGTACCGTATAAACCAGAGCTAGCAGACTGACCCGTGTACAGTATAAACCACAGCTAGCAGACTGACCCATGTGCAGAATAAACCACAGCTAGCAGACTGACCCATGTGCAGAATAAACCACAGCTAGCAGACTGACCCATGTACAGTATAAACCACAGCTAGCAGACTGACCCATGTGCAGAATAAATCACAGCTGGCAGACTGACCCATGTGCAGAATAAACCACAGCTAGCAGACTGACCCATGTACAGTACAAACCACAGCTAGCAGACTGACCCATGCACAGTATAAACCAGAGCTAGCTGACTGACCCATGTGCAGTATAAACCACAGCTAGCAGACTGACCCATGTACAGAATAAACCAGAGCTAGCTGACTGACCCATGTACAGTATAAACCACAGCTAGCAGACTGATGTACAATATAAATAGGAGCCAGCTGACTGACCCATGTACAGTATAAACCACAGCTAGCTGACTGACCCATGTACAGTATAAACCACAGCTAGCAGACTGACCCATGTACAGAATAAACCACAGCTAGCAGACTGACCCACGTACAGTATAAAACAGTTAGCAGACTGATGTACAATATAAACCACAGCTAGCAGACTGACCCATGTACAGTATAAACCACAGCTAGCAGACTGACCCACGTACAGTATAAAACAGTTAGCAGACTGACCCACGTACAGTATAAAACAGTTAGCAGACTGATGTACAATATAAACAGGAGCTAGTTGACAGACCCATGTACAGTATAAACCACAGCTAGCAGACTGACCCATGTACAGAATAAACCACAGCTAGCAGACTGACCCATGTACAGTATAAACCACAGCTAGCAGACTGACCCATGTACAGTATAAACCACAGCTAGCAGACTGACCCATGTACAGAATAAACCACAACCAGCAGACTGACCCATGTACAGTATAAACCACAGCTAGCAGACTGACCCATGTACAGAATAAACCACAGCTAGCAGACTGACCCATGTACAGTATAAACCACAGCTAGCAGACTGACCCACGTACAGTATAAAACAGTTAGCAGTCTGATGTACAATATAAACAGGAGCTAGTTGACTGACCCATGTACAGTATAAACCACAGCTAGCAGACTGACCCATGTGCAGTATAAACCACAGCTAGCAGACTGACCCATGTACAGTATAAACCACAGCTAGCAGACTGATCCATGTACAGTATAAACCACAGCTAGCAGACCGCTTCATGTACACTATAAACCACAGCTAGCAGACTGACCCATGTACAGTATAAACCACAGCTAGCAGACTGACCCATGTACAGTACAAACCACAGCTAGCAGACTGATCCATGTACAGTATAAACCACAGCTAGCTGACTGACGCATGTACCATATAAACCACAGCTAGCAGACTGACCCATGTACAGAATAAACCACAGCTAGCTGACTGACCCATGTACAGTATAAACCACAGCTAGCTGACTGACCCATGTACAGTATAAACCACAGCTAGCAGACTGACCCACGTACAGTATAAACCACAGCTAGCTGACTGACCCATGTACAGTATAAACCACAGCTAGCAGACTGACCCATGTACAGAATAAACCACAGCTAGCAGACTGACCCATGTACAGTATAAACCACAGCTAGCAGACTGACCCATGTACAGTATAAACCACAGCTAGCAGACTGACCCACGTACAGTATAAAACAGTTAGCAGTCTGATGTACAATATAAACAGGAGCTAGTTGACTGACCCATGTACAGTATAAACCACAGCGAGCAGACTGACCCATGTACAGTATAAACCACAGCTAGCAGACTGATCCATGTACAGTATAAACCACAGCTCGCTGACTGACGCATGTACCATATAAACCACAGCTAGCAGACTGACCCATGCACAGAATAAACCACAGCTAGCTGACTGACCCATGTACCGTATAAACCACAGCTAGCTGACTGACCCATGTACAGAATAAACCACAACTAGCAGACTGACCCATGTACAGAATAAACCACAGCTAGCTAACTGACCCATGTACAGAATAAACCACAGCTAGCAGACTGACCCACGTACAGTATAAACCACAGCTAGCTGACTGACCCACGTACAGTATCAAACACAGCTAGCTGACTGACCCACGTACAGTACAAACCACAGCTAGCTGACTGACCCATGCACAGTATAAACCACAGCTAGCAGACTGACTCGTGTACAGTATAAACCACAGCTAGCAGACTGACCCGTGTACAGTACAAACCACAGCTAGCAGACTGACCCATGTACAGAATAAACCACAGCTAGCAGACTGACCCACGTACAGAATAAACCACAGCTAGCAGACTGACCCGTGTACAGTACAAACCACAGCTAGCAGACTGACCCATGTACAGTACAAACCACAGCTAGCTGACTGACCCATGTACAGTACAAACCACAGCTAGCTGACTGACCCATGTACAGTACAAACCACAGCTAGCTGACTGACCCATGTACAGAATAAACCACAGCTAGCAGACTGACCCATGTACAGTACAAACCACAGCTAGCAGACTGACCCATGTACAGTACAAACCACAGCTAGCTGACTGACCCATGGACAGTACAAACCACAGCTAGCTGACTGACCCATGGACAGTACAAACCACAGCTAGCAGACTGACCCATGTACAGAATAAACCACAGCTAGCAGAATGACCCATGTACAGTATAAACCAAAGCTAGCAGACTGACCCATGTACAGTACAAACCACAGCTAGCAGACTGACCCGTGTACAGTATAAACCACAACCAGCCGACTGACCCATGTACAGAATAAACCACAACCAGCCGACTGACCCATGTACAGAATAAACCACAGCTAGCAGACTGACCAATGTACAGTATAAAGCAAAGCTAGCAGACTGACCCTTGTACAGTACAAACCACAGCTAGCAGACTGACCCGTGTACAGTATAAACCACAACCAGCCGACTGACCCATGTACCGAATAAACCACAGCTCGCAGACTGACCCACGTACAGAATAAACCACAGCGAGCTGACTGACCCACGTACAGTATAAAACAGTTAGCAGACTGATGTACAATATAAACAGGAGCTAGTTGACAGACCCATGTACAGCATAAACCACAGCTAGCAGACTGATCCATGTACAGTATAAACCACAGCTAGCAGACCGCTTCATGTACACTATAAACCACAGCTAGCAGACTGACCCATGTACAGTATAAACCACAGCTAGCAGACTGACCCATGTACAGTATAAACCACAGCTAGCAGACTGATCCATGTACAGTATAAACCACAGCTAGCTGACTGACACATGTACCATATAAACCACAGCTAGCAGACTGACCCATGTACAGAATAAACCACAGCTAGCTGACTGACCCATGTACAGTATAAACCACAGCTAGCTGACTGACCCATGTACAGTATAAACCACAGCTAGCAGACTGACCCACGTACAGTATAAACCACAGCTAGCTGACTGACCCATGTACAGTATAAACCACAGCTAGCAGACTGACCCATGTACAGAATAAACCACAGCTAGCAGACTGACCCATGTACAGTATAAACCACAGCTAGCAGACTGACCCATGTACAGTATAAACCACAGCTAGCAGACTGACCCACGTACAGTATAAAACAGTTAGCAGTCTGATGTACAATATAAACCGGAGCTAGTTGACTGACCCATGTACAGTATAAACCACAGCTAGCAGACCGCTTCATGTACACTATAAACCACAGCTAGCAGACTGACCCATGTACAGTATAAACCACAGCGAGCAGACTGACCCATGTACAGTATAAACCACAGCTAGCAGACTGATCCATGTACAGTATAAACCACAGCTAGCTGACTGACGCATGTACCATATAAACCACAGCTAGCAGACTGACGCATGTACCATATAAACCACAGCTAGCAGACTGACCCATGCACAGAATAAACCACAGCTAGCTGACTGACCCATGTACCGTATAAACCACAGCTAGCTGACTGACTCATGTACAGAATAAACCACAACTAGCAGACTGACCCATGTACAGAATAAACCACAGCTAGCTAACTGACCCATGTACAGAATAAACCACAACCAGCCGACTGACCCGTGTACAGTATAAACCACAGCTAGCAGACTGACCCATGTACAGTACAAACCACAGCTAGCAGACTGACCCACGTACAGTATAAACCACAGCTAGCTGACTGACCCACGTACAGTATCAAACACAGCTAGCTGACTGACCCACGTACAGTACAAACCACAGCTAGCTGACTGACCCATGCACAGTATAAACCACAGCTAGCAGACTGACTCGTGTACAGTATAAACCACAGCTAGCAGACTGACCCGTGTACAGTACAAACCACAGCTAGCAGACTGACCCATGTACAGAATAAACCACAGCTAGCAGACTGACCCATGTACAGAATAAACCACAGCTAGCAGACTGACCCACGTACAGAATAAACCACAGCTAGCAGACTGACCCGTGTACAGTACAAACCACAGCTAGCAGACTGACCCATGTACAGTACAAACCACAGCTAGCTGACTGACCCATGTACAGTACAAACCACAGCTAGCTGACTGACCCATGTACAGAATAAACCACAGCTAGCAGACTGACCCATGTACAGTACAAACCACAGCTAGCTGACTGACCCATGTACAGTACAAACCACAGCTAGCTGACTGACCCATGGACAGTACAAACCACAGCTAGCAGACTGACCCATGTACAGAATAAACCACAGCTAGCAGAATGACCCATGTACAGTATAAACCAAAGCTAGCAGACTGACCCATGTACAGTACAAACCACAGCTAGCAGACTGACCCGTGTACAGAATAAACCACAACCAGCCGACTGACCCATGTACAGAATAAACCACAGCTAGCAGACTGACTAATGTACAGTATAAACCAAAGCTAGCAGACTGACCCATGTACAGTACAAACCACAGCTAGCAGACTGACCCGTGTACAGTATAAACCACAACCAGCCGACTGACCCATGTACCGAATAAACCACAGCTCGCAGACTGACCCACGTACAGAATAAACCACAGCGAGCTGACTGACCCACGTACAGTATAAAACAGTTAGCAGACTGATGTACAATATAAACAGGAGCTAGTTGACAGACCCATGTACAGCATAAACCACAGCTAGCAGACTGACCCGTGTACAGTATAAACCACAGCTAGCAGACTGACCCGTGTACAGTATAAACCACAACCAGCTGACTGACCCGTGTACAGAATAAACCACAGCTAGCAGACTGACCCACGTACAGAATAAACCACAGCTAGCAGACTGACCCACGTACAGAATAAACCACAGCTAGCAGACTGACCCACGTACAGAATAAACCACAGCTAGCAGACTGACCCATGTACAGTATAAACCAGAGCTAGCAGACTGACCCATGTACAGTACAAACCACAGCTAGCAGACTGACCCGTGTACAGTATAAACCACAACCAGCCGACTGACCCGTGTACAGAATAAACCACAACCAGCCGACTGACCCATGTACAGAATAAACCACAGCTAGCAGACTGACCCATGTACAGAATAAACCACAGCTAGCTGACTGACCCATGTACAGAATAAACCACAGCTAGCAGACTGACCCACGTACAGTATAAAACAGTTAGCAGACTGATGTACAATATAAACAGGAGCTAGTTGACAGACCCATGTACAGTATAAACCACAGCTTGCAGACTGACCCGTGTACAGTATAAACCACAGCTAGCAGACTGACCCACGTACAGTATAAACCACAGCTAGCAGACTGACCCACGTACAGTATAAAACAGTTAGCAGACTGATGTACAATATAAACAGGAGCTAGTTGACAGACCCATGTACAGTATACACCACAGCTAGCAGACTGACCCATGTACAGAATAAACCACAGCTAGCAGACTGACCCATGTACAGTATAAACCACAGCTAGCAGACTGACCCATGTACAGTATAAACCACAGCTAGCAGACTGACCCGTGTACAGAATAAACCACAGCTAGCAGACTGACCCACGTACAGTATAAACCACAGCTAGCAGACTGACCCACGTACAGTATAAACCACAGCTAGCAGACTGACCCATGTACAGTATAAAACAGTTAGCAGACTGATGTACAATATAAACAGGAGCTAGTTGACAGACCCATGTACAGTATAAACCACAGCTAGCAGACTGATCCATGTACAGTATAAACCACAGCTAGCAGACTGACCCATGTACAGTATAAACCACAGCTAGCAGACTGACCCATGTACAGTATAAACCACAGCTAGCAGACTGACCCGTGTACAGAATAAACCACAGCTAGCAGACTGACCCATGTACCGTATAAACCAGAGCTAGCAGACTGACCCATGTACAGAATAAACCACAGCTAGCAGACTGACCCATGTACAGTATAAACCACAGCTAGCAGACTGACCCATGTACAGAATAAACCACAGCTAGCAGACTGACCCGTGTACAGTATAAACCACAGCTAGCAGACTGACCCATGTACAGTATAAACCAGAGCTAGCAGACTGACCCGTGTACAGTATAAACCACAGCTAGCAGACTGACCCATGTGCAGAATAAACCACAGCTAGCAGACTGACCCATGTACAGTACAAACCACAGCGAGCAGACTGACCCATGTACAGTATAAACCACAGCTAGCAGACTGACCCATGTGCAGAATAAACCACAGCTAGCAGACTGACCCATGTACAGTATAAACCACAGCTAGCAGACTGACCCATGTGCAGAATAAACCACAGCTAGCAGACTAACCCATGTGCAGAATAAACCAGAGCTAGCAGACTGACCCATGTACAGTACAAACCACAGCTAGCAGACTGACCCATGTACAGTATAAACCACAGCTAGCTGACTGACCCATGTACAGAATAAACCAGAGCTAGCTGACTGACCCATGTGCACTATCAACCACAGCTAGCAGACTGACCCATGTCCAGTATAAACCACAGCTAGCAGACTGATGTACAATATAAATAGGAGCCAGCTGACTGACCCATGTACAGTATAAACCACAGCTAGCTGACTGACCCATGTACAGTATAAACCACAGCTAGCAGACTGACCCATGTACAGAATAAACCACAGCTAGCAGACTGACCCACGTACAGTATAAAACAGTTAGCAGACTGATGTACAATATAAACAGGAGCTAGTTGACAGACCCATGTACAGAATAAACCACAGCTAGCAGACTGACCCATGTACAGTATAAACCACAGCTAGCAGACTGACCCACGTACAGTATAAAACAGTTAGCAGACTGATGTACAATATAAACAGGAGCTAGTTGACAGACCCATGTACAGTATAAACCACAGCTAGCAGACTGACCCGTGTACAGAATAAACCACAACCAGCAGACTGACCCATGTACAGTATAAACCACAGCTAGCAGACAGACCCATGTACAGCATAAACCACAGCTAGCAGACTGACCCGTGTACAGTATAAACCACAGCTAGCAGACTGACCCGTGTACAGTATAAACCACAACCAGCTGACTGACCCGTGTACAGAATAAACCACAGCTAGCAGACTGACCCACGTACAGAATAAACCACAGCTAGCAGACTGACCCACGTACAGAATAAACCACAGCTAGCAGACTGACCCACGTACAGAATAAACCACAGCTAGCAGACTGACCCATGTACAGTATAAACCAGAGCTAGCAGACTGACCCATGTACAGTACAAACCACAGCTAGCTGACTGACCCATGTACAGTACAAACCACAGCTAGCTGACTGACCCATGTACAGAATAAACCACAGCTAGCAGACTGACCCATGTACAGTACAAACCACAGCTAGCTGACTGACCCATGTACAGTACAAACCACAGCTAGCTGACTGACCCATGGACAGTACAAACCACAGCTAGCAGACTGACCCATGTACAGAATAAACCACAGCTAGCAGAATGACCCATGTACAGTATAAACCAAAGCTAGCAGACTGACCCATGTACAGTACAAACCACAGCTAGCAGACTGACCCATGTACAGAATAAACCACAACCAGCCGACTGACCCATGTACAGAATAAACCACAGCTAGCAGACTGACTAATGTACAGTATAAACCAAAGCTAGCAGACTGACCCATGTACAGTACAAACCACAGCTAGCAGACTGACCCGTGTACAGTATAAACCACAACCAGCCGACTGACCCATGTACCGAATAAACCACAGCTCGCAGACTGACCCACGTACAGAATAAACCACAGCGAGCTGACTGACCCACGTACAGTATAAAACAGTTAGCAGACTGATGTACAATATAAACAGGAGCTAGTTGACAGACCCATGTACAGCATAAACCACAGCTAGCAGACTGACCCGTGTACAGTATAAACCACAGCTAGCAGACTGACCCGTGTACAGTATAAACCACAACCAGCTGACTGACCCGTGTACAGAATAAACCACAGCTAGCAGACTGACCCACGTACAGAATAAACCACAGCTAGCAGACTGACCCACGTACAGAATAAACCACAGCTAGCAGACTGACCCACGTACAGAATAAACCACAGCTAGCAGACTGACCCATGTACAGTATAAACCAGAGCTAGCAGACTGACCCATGTACAGTACAAACCACAGCTAGCAGACTGACCCGTGTACAGTATAAACCACAACCAGCCGACTGACCCGTGTACAGAATAAACCACAACCAGCCGACTGACCCATGTACAGAATAAACCACAGCTAGCAGACTGACCCATGTACAGAATAAACCACAGCTAGCTGACTGACCCATGTACAGAATAAACCACAGCTAGCAGACTGACCCACGTACAGTATAAAACAGTTAGCAGACTGATGTACAATATAAACAGGAGCTAGTTGACAGACCCATGTACAGTATAAACCACAGCTTGCAGACTGACCCGTGTACAGTATAAACCACAGCTAGCAGACTGACCCACATACAGTATAAACCACAGCTAGCAGACTGACCCACGTACAGTATAAAACAGTTAGCAGACTGATGTACAATATAAACAGGAGCTAGTTGACAGACCCATGTACAGTATACACCACAGCTAGCTGACTGACCCATGTACAGAATAAACCACAGCTAGCAGACTGACCCACGTACAGTATAAAACAATTAGCAGACTGATGTACAATATAAACAGGAGCTAGTTGACAGACCCATGTACAGTATAAACCACAGCTTGCAGACTGACCCGTGTACAGTATAAACCACAGCTAGCAGACTGACCCACGTACAGTATAAACCACAGCTAGCAGACTGACCCACGTACAGTATAAAACAGTTAGCAGACTGATGTACAATATAAACAGGAGCTAGTTGACAGACCCATGTACAGTATACACCACAGCTAGCAGACTGACCCATGTACAGAATAAACCACAGCTAGCAGACTGACCCATGTACAGTATAAACCACAGCTAGCAGACTGACCCATGTACAGTATAAACCACAGCTAGCTGACTGACCCATGTACCGTATAAACCAGAGCTAGCAGACTGACCCATGTACAGTATAAACCACAGCTAGCAGACTGACCCGCGTACAGTATAAACCACAGCTAGCAGACTGACCCACGTACAGTATAAACCACAGCTAGCAGACTGACCCACGTACAGTATAAACCACAGCTAGCAGACTGACCCATGTACAGTATAAAACAGTTAGCAGACTGATGTACAATATAAACAGGAGCTAGTTGACAGACCCATGTACAGTATAAACCACAGCTAGCAGACTGATCCATGTACAGTATAAACCACAGCTAGCAGACTGACCCATGTACAGTATAAACCACAGCTAGCAGACTGACCCATGTACAGTATAAACCACAGCTAGCAGACTGACCCGTGTACAGAATAAACCAGAGCTAGCAGACTGACCCATGTACCGTATAAACCAGAGCTAGCAGACTGACCCATGTACAGAATAAACCACAGCTAGCAGACTGACCCATGTACAGTATAAACCACAGCTAGCAGACTGACCCATGTACAGAATAAACCACAGCTAGCAGACTGACCCGTGTACAGTATAAACCACAGCTAGCAGACTGACCCATGTACAGTATAAACCAGAGCTAGCAGACTGACCCGTGTACAGTATAAACCACAGCTAGCAGACTGACCCATGTACAGAATAAACCACAGCTAGCAGACTGACCCATGTACAGTACAAACCACAGCGAGCAGACTGACCCATGTACAGTATAAACCACAGCTAGCAGACTGACCCATGTGCAGAATAAACCACAGCTAGCAGACTGACCCATGTGCAGAATAAACCACAGCTAGCAGACTGACCCATGTGCAGAATAAACCACAGCTAGCAGACTAACCCATGTGCAGAATAAACCAGAGCTAGCAGACTGACCCATGTACAGTACAAACCACAGCTAGCAGACTGACCCATGTACAGTATAAACCACAGCTAGCTGACTGACCCATGTACAGAATAAACCAGAGCTAGCTGACTGACCCATGTGCACTATAAACCACAGCTAGCAGACTGACCCATGTACAGTATAAACCACAGCTAGCAGACTGATGTACAATATAAATAGGAGCCAGCTGACTGACCCATGTACAGTATAAACCACAGCTAGCTGACTGACCCATGTACAGTATAAACCACAGCTAGCAGACTGACCCATGTACAGAATAAACCACAGCTAGCAGACTGACCCACGTACAGTATAAAACAGTTAGCAGACTGATGTACAATATAAACAGGAGCTAGTTGACAGACCCATGTACAGAATAAACCACAGCTAGCAGACTGACCCATGTACAGTATAAACCACAGCTAGCAGACTGACCCACGTACAGTATAAAACAGTTAGCAGACTGATGTACAATATAAACAGGAGCTAGTTGACAGACCCATGTACAGTATAAACCACAGCTAGCAGACTGACCCGTGTACAGAATAAACCACAACCAGCAGACTGACCCATGTACAGTATAAACTACAGCTCGCAGACTGACCCATGTACAGAATAAACCACAGCTAGCAGACTGACCCATGTACAGAATAAACCACAGCTAGCAGACTGACCCATGTACAGAATAAACCACAGCTAGCAGACTGACCCATGTACAGAATAAACCACAACTAGCAGACTGACCCATGTACAGAATAAACCACAGCTAGCTAACTGACCCAGGTACAGAATAAACCACAGCTAGCTGACTGACCCATGTACAGAATAAACCACAACCAGCCGACTGACCCGTGTACAGTATAAACCACAGCTAGCAGACTGACCCATGTACAGTACAAACCACAGCTAGCAGACTGACCCGTGTACAGAATAAACCACAGCTAGCTGACTGACCCACGTACAGAATAAACCACAGCTAGCAGACTGACCCACGTACAGTATAAACCACAGCTAGCAGACTGACCCACATACAGTATAAAACAGTTAGCAGACTGATGTACAATATAAACAGGAGCTAGTTGACAGACCCATGTACAGTATAAACCACAGCTAGCAGACTGACCCATGTACAGTATAAACCACAGCTAGCAGACTGACCCACATACAGTATAAAACAGTTAGCAGACTGATGTACAATATAAACAGGAGCTAGTTGACAGACCCATGTACAGTATAAACCACAGCTAGCAGACTGACCCACGTACAGTATAAAACAGTTAGCAGACTGATGTACAATATAAACAGGAGCTAGTTAGCAGACTGATGTACAATATAAACAGGAGCTAGTTGACAGACCCATGTCCAGTATAAACCACAGCTAGCAGACTGACCCATGTACAGTACAAACCACAGCTAGCAGACTGACCCACGTACAGTATAAAACAGTTAGCAGACTGATGTACAATATAAACAGGAGCTAGCAGACTGACCCATGTACAGTATAAACCACAGCTAGCAGACTGACCCATGTACAGTATAAACCACAGCTAGCAGAGTGACCCATGTACAGTATAAACCACAGCTAGCAGACTGACCCATGTACAGTATAAACCACAGCTAGCAGACTGACCCATGTACAGTATAAACCACAGCTAGCAGACTGACCCATGTACAGTATAAACCACAGCTAGCAGACTGACCCAGGTACAGTATAAACCACAGCTAGCAGACTGACCCAGGTACAGTATAAACCACATCTCGCAGACTGATCCACGTACAGTGTAAATCACAGCTAGCAGACTGACCCAGGTCGCATCAACCACAACTAGCAGACTGACCCAGGTTGTATGAACCACAGCTAGCAAACTGACCCATGAACTGTGTAACTCACACCTGGCAGACTGGCTTACGCTGAACAAATCTGTCCAGTTTTTCTGATGTTCTCTGTACCCTCGCCATTCCTTGATGGAACAACCAATACTCCAATTTAAAGTAGCAATCTTAAGCCAACCAAACCTGGCTGCCTGCTGTCTTCAGAAAAAAGATGCTTTAGTTAAGATCCCCTAATTGCTCTTCCTGCCTTAAGTCCCGAAATTCCCTCTTTGTCCATTTACATAAGTATCTTGACTGGTGTCCAGGATCCAGGTCGATTAATTCTAACTCCTCGTCCCTCTTGGACCCTATTTCTTTTCCCATCCCATTCCTATTGCCTCTGCTCTCAGAACTTTTCCCCACCACCCTCCATCTTGGCCTACCCCATCCAACATCAATCTTCTAACTTCTTGCCACCATCTCATGCTTGAAAATATCTGCACTATTCCCAAGGCACTGGCCAAAGGGTCCATCAAGGTTCCTCCTTACAAGGAGCAATCCCAACTGCTCCATCCTTCTTTCTCACCAACTTTCCCACCCAGCATGCCAGCTGGAGCTAATCTCATCAACATCCTACCTAAAATGCTCACTACCCCCTTGGTTGGTCAGCTGGTGGATCAGCAGTCTTGGCATTTTACTCCAGATTTTCTGCTTCTTGTGAGCAAGGGCCTGGCCATCCTTGCCCTTATTGTAAATGATTTCAATGACTTCTTGGCTATTAATAACTTAGCTCATACAAAATATTCCTAAACTTGATAAAATATTGCAATTAACCATAACCAGCCAGTGTGTAATCTGACATACTAGTCAGGAAATAAACCATTTGGTAGTTGATTTCTAATTGCACAAAACCTCATGCAGATAGTGTTAAAGGAAGAGCATCTAGGATGTCAGTGTGTGTGACGTGTGTGGCATCATGTCATCACGTAGCTCTCAATGAGGTCAGCTTGCGACTTACCTCATATCCTGTGATGGCGATCTGGTGCATAGAGTCATTCACAGCTTTCAGAATTCCCAAGATAGCTGCCAGTGCTTCCTGCAGATCCTCAGCTCCCTCAGAGTTCTTGCTGTATTTCAGTAACTCCTGTTAAACCAGACACACTCATCAATTCTTTAAATAAAACACAATTTTGAGATACTGGTGGACAATCAGCCTGTTTGTATAAAGAAAATCCCTAGTTGTCCTGTTCAAGTCTTCCCATGAAGGGCTTAAACTATTAAAGATAAAGGCTCCTTGTGATTTTCCAGGTTGTACACTGAATTTGAAAGTTATAGCGGCTCATTATCAGTGGACAAAAAAGTAGTCGATGTAGAATAAGGGTTTGAAAGGGTTAATGTCTGGGACAGTGAGAGTAACACCTCCCAAGAGATTACATGTGAAGGGGACTCAAGAAGCAGCAGCATGACCAGCGGAATTAGGCATGTTTAAAGTAAAGTGTATATAATTCCTGAAATGTAATAAACAGTTATGGTTCAACTCTGAAGGCTCAGAAATCTCTGCGAGCTAGTCTAAACCAAACATACAATATGGTGAACAGCAGTGGTTCTTGTCATACAACTTTGGAAAAAAAAGTTGAAGAGTCATAGAAATTTACAGCACAGTAGGAGGCTAACTGGCCCATTGTGTCCACACCAGCTGACAAGTAATCCCACTTTCCAGCTCTTGGTCTACAGCCTTGTAGGTTATGAGACTTCAAGTCATATCCAAGTACTTTTTAAATGTTGAGGGTTTCTGCCTGAATCACCCTTTCAGGCAGTGAGTCTCAGAACCCCACCACCCTCTGGGTGAATAAATTTCCCCTCAAATCCCCTCTAAACCTCCTACCTCTTACCCTAAATCTATGCCCCCGGTTATGGGGTTTCTTATCCACTCCATCTAAACCCCTCATAATTATATACAGTTCAAGTAGGTCTCTCCTCAACCTCCTCTGTTCCAAAAAAAACAAACCCTAGCCTATCCAATCTTTCCTCATAACTAAAATCCTCCAGTCCAGGCAACATCCTCGTAAGTCCCTTCTGTAGTGCAATCATATTTTTCCTCCATTGCAGTGATCAGAACTGCACACAGTACTCCAGCTGTGGCCTTATCTAGAGTTTTATACAGTTGCAGCATAATCTCTCGGCTCTTATATTCTATGCCTCAGCTCATCATGTATGCCTGAGAAAAGTGGCACCAAAACAGCAGAACTCAAGAAGAGGCTGTGAGGAGCTCCAGAGCTGCTGCATGGACAAAGTAGAGGCACAGAGTTGCAGAGGCATTCAGGCTGCACCACAGAGGAGTGTTGGTCTGTGAGAAAAAATCCCGGTCCAGCGATCGCAGGCGTCGATGCGGAGAACCAAGCAATAGTTGGGGATCTGGTGAGCAACCCTTAAAGAGGATAGAATTTTTTTTTCCTAAAGGCACACTAGACAAGCAGCACAGGAAAAACTAAATTTCTAGCAAAGGCGAATCACAGGTAGGCACCATTACAAGCAGCAAACGCAAAGCAGAAAAGAAAATAAGCGGCTTCAAATACTTGATAGAGGAAGGGAGTGAAGAGATTATTCAAATAACACTTGTTACGATCAGGTAGGAGTGACCACCGCACAGTCATTGTGGAGACAAAGGCCCGCCTTCACATTGAGGATACCGTCCTTCGTGTTGTGTGGCACTACCACCGTGCTAAATGGGATAGATTTCAAACAGATCTAGCAATGCAAAACTGGGCATCCATGAGGCGCTGTGGGCCATCAGCAGCAGCAGAATTGTACTCAACCACAATCTGTAACCTCATGGCCCAGCATATCCCCCACTCTACCATTACTGTCAAGCCAGGAGACCAACCCTGGTTCAATGAAGAGTGCAGGAGGGCATGCCAGGAGCAGCACCAGGCATACCTCAAAATGAGGTGTCAACCTGGTAAAGCTACAACCCAGGACTATCTGCATGCCAAACTGCATAAGCAGCATGCGATAGACAGCGCTAAACGATCCCATAACCAACGAATCAGATCTAAGCTCTGCAGTCCTGCCACATCCAGCCATGAATGGTGGTGGACAATTAAACAACAAACTTGAGGAGGTGACTCCACAAGTATCCCCATCCTCAATGATGGGGGAGCCCAGCACATCAGTGCGAAAGATAAGGCTGAAGCATTTGCAACAATTCTGTTATTGGAGATGGATCAGCCCAAGCCTGGATATTTTCCAGGTCTTGCTGCATATGCACACAGACTCAGTATCTGAGGAGTTGCAAATGGTGCTGAACATAGTGCAATCATCAGCAAACATCCCCACTTCTGACCTTATGATTGAAGAAAATTCATTGATGAAGCAGCTAAAGATGGTTGGGCCTAGGACACTACCTTGAGGAACTCCTGCAACTGAGATGATTGACCTTCAATAACCACAACCATCTTCCTTTGTGCTAGGTATGACTCCAACCAGTGAGAGTTTCCCCCCGATTCCCATTGACTCCAGCTTTGCTAGGGATCCTTGATGTCCTACTCAGTCACTCACCCCTCACGTCGAGTTCAGCTCTTTTGTCCATGTTTGAACCAAGGCTGTAATGAGGTCAGGAGCTGAGTGATGCTGACGGAACCCAAACTGAGCGTCACTGAGCCGGTTATTGCTAAGCAAGTGCTGCTTGATAGCACTGTCGATGACACCTGCCATCACTTTACTGATGATCAAGTCTCAACTGATGGGGCGATAATTGTTGGACTTGTCCTGCTTTTTGTGTACAGGACATACCTGGGCAATTTTCCACATTTCAGGTAGATGCTAGTGTTGTAGCTGTACTGGAACAGCTTGGCTAGGGACGCGGCACATTCTGGAGCACAAATCTTCAGTACTATTGCTGAAATGTTGTCAGGGCCCATAGTCTTTGCAGTATCCAGTGCCTTCAGTCATTTCTTGATACCACGTGGAGTGAATCGAAGATGGCTGAAGTCTGGCATTTGTGATGCTCGGGACTTCAGGAGGAGGCCGAGATGGATCATCAACTTGGCATTTCTGGCTGAAGATTGTTGCAAATGCTTCAGCCTTATCTTTTGCACTGATGTGCTGGGCTCCCTCATCATTGAGGATGTGGACATTTGTGGAGTGACCTGCTCCAGTCAGTTGCTTAATTGTCCACCACCATTCACAGCTGGATGCAGCAGGACTGCAGAGCTTAGATCTGATCCGTTGGTTATAGGATCACTTAGCTCTGTTTATCGTATGCTGCTTACACTATTTGGCACGCAGGTAGTCCTGGGTTGTGGCTTCACCAGGTTGACACCTCATTTTGCGGTATGCCTGGTGCTGCTCCTGGCAGGCCCACCCGCACTCTTCATTTTTTCCATACTTTGTCATGAAACACATATCAAAATGGCATTTCATTCCTCCAAGAATGGGGGTGTTATGAAATTGCTTCTATTTTTGTTATTTATTTGAGGACTCGTATTTTAGAATTATTAGAATTTATTTGGGAAAACTGAAAAGATTTCATGGATGTGTTTTTTTTTTAAACCAGGGTCACAGAGGTCTTGGTTGAAAACAAACCTTGACTGGATGTCTCATGCCTTCAGGTCAATAAACAACAGGAACCTTGGTGACATGGGGAAGATATTTACAGAGAAGCAACATGTCAAGATTTATGGTGGTCAGGAGGTTCGCTTTTGGGATATTGTTTCAGTTCAGTTGGGGTGTGGACTGTGTCGAAAGTAGTTGGACATCAACCTGCCAAGAGAGAAACACCCAGCTCGTCTCTGCGAAACCCTGCCTATCAAGTGTGATATCTGAAGCCCCTGATGCTGTCTTTCTCCTGGAAAGCTCATCAGATTAATTCTCAACATCGCCTGAAACGAACTGCTCCATAAAAGACCCCAGCAACCTGGCTACGTGTACTCGGACACCAGACTATGTGCCATTTTTGGGACACCAAATATCTCATCCTTTTTCTTCAAGAATTAGCAAGTATTTGGCCAAAATACTCTCTTTTTTTTTAATGACCTCTGCAGAGAGAATTTCTTTTGTGTGTGTATGTATATGTGTGCACGCGTGCATGTGTTGGGTATTTAAAAAGGAACTTTCATATTTCAATCTGCGTGTTAATGCTTTGCTGGATAAGTCTTGTTTTATCACAAACTGATCATTTTGTTGTTTATTAAAGAAATCTGGTCGGTGTATTTTATTCTGGATAAAGAATAGAGTATATGATTGACCGTATCGGTAACTGGGTAAACATTTAAATATATGTTGTGGCCTGTGGAGAAGTAGAACTAGAAAATACAGTGCACTCCTCCTGCCTCGGTCATAGCATCATGGACAAAATATCATTTACTCACCAAAGCTAGTGACAAAATTAGATAAACACAGTTACAAATAAAGAGCGCCCTTCATTTTCGCCAATAAGGAGATTCACTTATGTCCTTATCTCAGTCTATCACTGTTGATTCCGATTCAGCTCTGACAAGGTAATTATTAACAAAAAGCTTTTCTGCAAAAGGTTGAGTAGTTGTTACTGCATGTATTATTCAATTACAAAATGTTTAATCACTATCTGAAAGATTGTACTCCAGACTAACCAACTTAGGTCCAAGCCTAATCTCTCACTGTTAGCAAAGGTGCACTTATTACGTAATGTAATTATATGATACAGCCCGCTTTCAAATGACAGTGGCCACTCAGGTTATCTGACATCAAACTGGATAGTAAATGATGCACATTGCTGTTACTGATCTTTGACATACTTGTAAACCTTGTCCTTTAATCCAATTTACAGCAAAAAAAAATAAGTTAATGATTTTCAAACAAACAGTCATTGAAACATAATAAATTTTTAATAAAAGCAAAATACTGCGGATGCTGGAAATCTGAAATAAAAACAAGAAATGCTGGAACCACTCAGCAGGTCTGGCAGCATCTGTGGAAAGAGAAGCAGAGTTAACGTTTAGGATCAGTGATCCTTCTTCGGAACTGACAAATATTAAAAATGTCACAGGTTATAAGCAAGTGAGGCGGGGGTGGGGCAAGAGATAACAAAGGAGAAGGTGCAGATTGGACGAGGCCACATAGCTGACCAAAAGGTCATGGAACAAAGGCAAACAATATGTTAACGGTGTGTTGAAAGACAAAGCATTAGTACAGAATAGGTGTTAACGGACTGAATATTGAACAGCAGCAAGTGCAAACATGAAAAAAAACAGTGGGTAAGCAAACTGAACAAACTAAGATGAAATGAAATAAATGCAAAAAAAAGGTTGTAAAAAATGTAAAAAAGAAAAGAAAAAAGAAAAAACAACTAAAAATGAAAGTAAAATGGGGGGCTGTCATGCTCTGAAATTATTGAACTCAATGTTCAGTCCAGCAGGCTGTAGTGTGCCTAATCCGTAGATGAGATGCTGTTCCTCGAGCTTGCGTTGATGTCCACTGGAACACTGCAGCAATCCCAGGACAGAGATGTGAGTGTGAGAGCAGGGGGGAGTGTTGAAATGGCAAGCAACCGGAAGCTCAGGGTCCTGCTTGCGGACTGAGCGGAGGTGTTGCGCAAAATGGTCACCCAGTCTGCGCAGCGAATACAGTATACTACATTGAAAGAAGTACAAGTAAATCGCTGCTTCACCTGAAAGGAGTGTTCGGGGCCTGGGATAGTGAGGAGAGAGGAGGCAAATAGGCAGGTATTACACCTCCTGCAATTGCAGGGGAAGGTGCCATGGGACGGGGACGAGGTGGTGGGTGTAATGGAGGAGTGGACCAGGGTGTCGCGGAGGGAACGATCCCTTCGGAATGCTGACAGGGGAAGGTAGGGGAAGATGTGTTTGGTAGTGGCATCACGCTGGAGGTGACCTGCTGAGTGGTTCCAGCATTTCTTGTTTTTATAATAAATTTTTTAATATGTCTTCCCCGACAGTTTTTAAAACTGCAAATGTAGCATGGATTTGGTTAAGGAATCGTAGACTGTTCATCATAGATTAAGGTTTTTTAAAGCAACATCCTGTTTTCACCAATATTACTCAGTCCCAATATACTCTACTCTTGCATTCATGAGGAACATACAATGCTGACTTCTGGAGAGTCCCTGGATTTTCTTGCCTGTTTTCCCCTTAATACAAGTTCTGGAACAATGTGATTCCAAATGGATAGCAGCAGAATGGTGATATTTATATAGAAAAAAAAGTCCAGTAACTTTCAACATGTTACTGAGTTTGTGTCTCAAGTAAAAGTAATGTGTGCCAGAGCTGAGAAATGGAGACATTCTCTCAGTGACTTTTGCCAATTTAAAATGAGTTTACATAACATAAGCCTTTAAACTTGTATTTTAAAATAACCTAGCTGATAAGTTATTTTAAAACACAAGGCTAAAGGCTTGGAGCAGGGGTGTCCAACCTTTTTGTGTGTTGTGTGTTGGGGGGGGGGGGGTGGGGGGGGAGGGGGATGGCAGAGAACACATCACAATTTTTGTCTTACATAGGAGCCCAGTGAAAGTGAATTTCAGAAAGATAAAGGTATTAATATTTATTTTACTATTCATCAAAACAACAAATGTGCATTTTTGAGAAGCTTTAAATGAGGAGACAAATTTATTGACTTACTTTCTCATCACTATGTTGGACACTGATTTAGTGAGATACCTGGCATTTTTTCTTTGCTTGTACAAGTAGCCAATATCTGCCTGCACACTCGTGTAGTAATGCGGAATATTCCGGATAGATGTCAATCTATCAGGAGTGATGTTGATTGCTTTCTCTCCCTCCTCTCTCGATGTCTGTCTATCTCTCTCTTCTCCGTGTCATTCCCACCCTCCCCCCTCTCTATCATCCCCGCGTTCTCTGTCCCCGTATTTGATAAATTTATTAGAGTTTTTTCAGAATGTAACTATTAGGGAAGATTCGATAAGGTACCACACAAAAGACCAACACAAGATAAGGGTGCATGGAGTTGGGGGTAATATATTAGCATGGATAGAGGATTGGTTAATGGACAGGAAGCACAGATTAGGGATAAACAGGGCATTTTCTGGTTGACAGGCTGTAACTAGAAGAGAGCTGTAAGGGTCAGTGCTGGGGCCGCAGATATTTACAATCTATATTAATGGTTTAGATAAAGAGACTGAGTAATGTGTCTAAGTTTGCTGACAATGCAGAGCTAGGTGGGAATGTAAGCTGTGAGGACAAAGAGATATGGACACGTTAAGTAGTGGGCAACAAGGTGGCAGATGGGGTATGATGTGAAAAAGTGTGAGGTTATTCACTTTGGTAGTAAGAACAGAAAAACAGAATATTTTTTAAAAGGCGTGAAACTTGTAAATGTTGATGTGCACAGGAACTTGCATGTACGTGTACAAGGAACATAGAAGGTCAGCATGATGGTACAGCATGCAATTAGGAAGCAATTATTGCCTTTATTACAAGGGGATTGGAGTACAAGAATAAGGATGCCTTGCTACAATTGTACAGGACTTTGGTGAGACCAGACCTGGAGTAGTGTGTGCAGATTTGATCCCCATATTTAAGGAAGGATATACTTGCATTGGAGACAGTACAGCGAAGGTTCACTAGATTGGTTCCTGGGATAACAGAGTTGTCCTGTGATGAGAGGCTAAGTAAATTGGGTCTATATTCTCTGGAGTTTAGAAGAATGAGAAGTGATCTCATAGAAATATACATGATTCTGAAGGACTGACAGGGTAGACACCGAGAGGTTGTTTCCCCTGGCTAGGGAATCTAGAACACAGGAGCATGGTCTCAGGATATGAAGTCGATCTTTTAGGACTGAGATGAAGAGCGACGTCTTCACTTAAAGGGTTGTGAATCTTTGGAATTCTTTACTGCTGAGGGCTGTGGATGCTTCATCATTGAGAATATTCAAGGAGGAGATGGATTTTGGTCACTCGGAATCAAGGGTTTTGGGAAGCGGGTAGGAAAGTGGAGTTGTAGCAGATGATCAGCCATGATCCTGTTGAATGGCGGAGCACGTTTGAGGGGCCGTATGGTCTACTCCTGCTCCTAGTTCTTAGGCATCAGCACCTTTTGCTCAATGCCACTTCGAATATTTTCTTCTTGAAGTTCTTTTCTGCTTGGTGCTATTGCTGGGCCTTACCTTCAGCAGTAACTGGTACTTCGTTATCCGCTGCACAGGCTTCAACAAATAGGAATCCAAGCCCAGCTTGTGTTCCAACTTTTTCTGACATTCCTGAAACACAGTATGTTTTACACAAGAAATAGGAAGATGAACAAATTTTGTGGTTTAAGCTTTGCTATTGAACAAATGTACCATCTAGAAATCTGCATCAAAATGTCCTGCCACAAAAAAAATCATACAAAAATGCTAATGCAATGTCAATTGCACTGACCACTCTGCGGAACTTCTTTAAGTATGCAACACAATATCAGAAAGCCTTTCATAGATCACACATGAGCAGGGAGACCATTCAGACCCTTTAATCCACCCTTCCAAAGAAACCCAAGTACAGCATCTAACTGCCTCTTGAATATTCAGGTTTTTTGCCTCCCCCTCCTACCCAGAGCGCATTCCAGGTATTGATCACTGTATGAAGAATTGCTTCCTGACATCAGTTCTGAATTTACCTATGCCCAGCTTTTCCTCCCATTTTCCCTTCTCCTGTGGTTCTGGTTTGACTGGAAATCACTCAGCATCTGATATCCCTCTAAGGTCCTCTCTTGACAAGGATGATAATTCCAAGTTTTACTAACCTTTCCTCTTAACTCAGTCCCTCCGACACTAGGGATCAGTCACCACTTCCTGGAGTTGGATAATTCCCTCGTGCCTCGGTGACAAGAACAGAAAACTGAAGGTAAAAACTTACCTGTACAGACTGTTTTCAATACAATGCAGACTGATCCGAGCACAGTACAGAATGATCCGAGTGCCGTATGGACTGACCTGAGCACTGTACAGACTGACCTGAGCGCAGTACAGAGTGAGCTGAGCGCAGTACAGAGTGACTTGGTCACTGTACAGATTGACCTGAGCACTGTACAGCTTCAGCATAATGACCTTACAGCTGTACTGAACTGATTTGAGAATAAAGCTTAGCTTTCTTTGCTCAGCTAAATTGCTGCTCTGTAATTCATGGACATGCTCGTGTGCAGTCTACAATCACTCCCCGATCCCTGTCAGCCTCTAACTGGTTTGACACTTTCCATGAAGTAGGTGTGTCCCCCCAACCTCTATTCCAATGGGTAGAAACTTGCAAGTTTCTGTCTTGACTGTCACTTGCTATTATCCTGCCCACGTGCAAGATTTGTTCAGGTCCTCCTTTAGTTCCTCCACTACCACTCCCATAGAAATATTCAATGTGAAACCTTTCTAGTGTGAGTGCAGAATTACTCTATCGATTGTGGTGATAAATAAAAGGTGGCTGCACTAGCTTAAGGCAGAGATTAACCAGGATAATACTTAGAAATGGGCAGGAATTGACTGAAAGACAGAAAGCAGTGGGTACAAATTAGCGCAAACTTAACCACGTTACTTTCCGTATCTGAATCTATGTCACTGATGCAGATTAGGAACAGTAGGGGTCTTGACACTGAGTATGGCACCCCAGCCTGACACCACTTAGACCTGCTGTTTCCTTTCTTTCAGATATTCCTGTCCAGCTCTAATATTTTTCCTGTGTAGCCTCTGTCTTACACTGGTGCAGCCATCTTTCACAGGTCACTGCAATCAATTGAGGTTCTCTATATTATGGTCAGCACAACTTGGAAAGATCTTCTTCATATTTCTACATTGAGTACTGCAATCGAACATTTATAAAATATGCATTTATAGTCTCTTCTTTACAGCCAAGGTTCCGCACTTTTGTTCTACTCAATTGTAATGAATTAGTCAGAGTGTGGGTAGTTTGCCAGTCTACCCCATTGGTGGAATCTCTTGCCTACAGGCAGTGCACAAGGCAACTCAACAACATGGAGCTAACAATATTCCAACTGGAGTTTCAATACACCCAGCTAGTGGGAAAGGCTCCCCATCTGCTGCATATACTTGTTAAATTGCCCCTTATACAAGAACAAAGGCAGTAATCTATGCCAATGCTCTCCTGACCAGTCTCCCACCATGTACGCTCCATAAAGTTGAGCTCATCCAAAACTCTGCTGCCCGTGACCTTACACGCACCAAGTTCCATTCACCATCACCTCTGTGCTCAGTGATCTACACAGGCTCCTGGTCCAGCAACTCCGATTTTAAAATTCTCATCCTTGTTTTCAAATCCCTCCATGGCCTCGCCCCTCCCTATGTCTATGCTCTTCCAATTCTAGCCTCTTGCGCAAACCACTTTCTTCAATTTATCAAAGGTGGCCATGTCTTCAGCTGCCGATGCCCTATACTCTGGAATTCACTCCCTAAACTTCTCTGCCTCTCTACCGCTTTTTCTTTCTTCTAAGGCGCTTGTTAAAACCTCCCCCTTCAACCAATCTTTAGGTCACCTGTCCTAATACGTCCTTATGGCTCGGTGTCGAATTTTGTCTGATAACATTCCTGTGAAGCAACTTGGGATATTTTACTAAATTAAAGACACTATATAAATGCAAATTGTTGTTTTTGTTTGGGTTAAAAACTTGCTGGATGCATCAGTTGAGAAAGAGGAGTTCATGAAGGGTCATGACAGTTAGGAACATAGGACTTAAGAGCAGGAGTAGGCCATTCAGTCCTTTAAGCCTGCTCCACCATTCAATAAGATCATGGCTGATTTGGTTGTGGTCTCAACTCCACTTTCCTGGCTGCCCTCCATAACCCTGGACTCCTTTGTCTATCAAAAATCTATCTAACACAGCCTTGAACAAATTTAATGACCCAGTCTCCACTGCTTTCTGGGAAAGATAATTCCCACAGACTAACAACCCTCTGAGAAAAGATTTCTCCTCATCTCCATCTTAAAAGGGAGTCCTCTTATTCTTAAACTGTGTCCCCTATTCCTGGTCTCCCCCTCAAGAGAAAACATCCACTCTATCAAGTGCCCTCAGGATCTTATACGTTTCAATAAGATCATCTCTCATTCTTCTAAACTCCAACGGGTATAGGCCCAACCTGTTCAACCTTTCTTCATAAGATAAGCGCCTCATCCCCAGAATTAGTCAAATGAACCTTCTCTGAACTGGTTCGAATGCAATTATATCCTTTTTCAAATAAGGAGACCAAAACTAAACACAGGACTCCAGATGTGGTCTCATCAGGGTCCTATGCAGCTGCAGTAAAACATCCTTACATTTATACTCGATTCCCCTTGCAATAAACACCAACATTCCATTTGCTTTCCTAATCACTTGCTGTTCCTGCACACTAACCTTTTGTGATTCATGTACCAGGACACCCAGATCCCTCTGTACCACCGAGTTCTGCAATCTCTCTCCCATTAAATAGTATACAGCTTTTCTATTCTTCCTGCCAAAGTGGAGAAGTTCACATTTTCCCACATTATACTCCATGTGCCAAATTTTTGCCCCCTCACTTAATGTCTATATCCTTTTGTAGACTCTTGACCTCCTCCGCAACTTAATTTCCTTCCTATTTTGGTGTCATCGGCAAATTTAGCTACCATACATTCGATCCCTTCATCCAAGTCATTGATATAAATTGTAAATAGTTGAGGCCCCAGCACTGATCCCTATGGTACTACACTAGTTACAGCTTGCCAATCTGAAGACGACTCATTTATTCCTATGCTTTCTGTTAGCTAACCAGTCCTTTATCCACGCTAATATGTTACCCACTACACCATGTGCTCTTATCTTGTGTAGTAGCCTTTGGTGTGGCACCTTATCAAATGCCTTTTGGAAATCTAAGTACACCACATCTACAGGTTCCCATTTATCTGCCAAAGTGGACCTCATCTCCTCTGGAGATCTTCCCCCTACAGCTTCCAACCTCATAGTCCCGCAACCCCGGACAGCCCGCTTCTACCTCCTTCCCAAAATCCACAAACGGGACTGTCCCGGCAGAACCATTGTGTCAGCCTGCTCCTGCCCCACTGAACTTATTTCTTCCTATCTTGACTGTATCTTTTCTCCGCTGGTCCAGTCTCTTCCCACCTACATCCATGACTCTTCTGATGCCCTACGTCATTTTGACAATTTCCAGTTTCCTGGTCCCAACCGCCTCCTCTTCACTATGGACGTCCAATCGCTATACACCTCCATCCCCCACCAGGATGGTTTGAGGGCTCTCCGCTTCTTGCTGGAACAGAGGCCCAACCAGTCCCCATCCACCACCAACCTCCTCCGCCTGGCCGAACTTGTTCTCACATTGAACAACTTCTCCTTCAACTCCACGCACTTCTTTCAAGTAAAATGTGTCGCTATGGGTACCCGCATGGGTCCTAGTTATGCCTGTCTTTTTGTGGGATATGTCGTGCATTCTTTGTTCCAGTCCTACTCAGGCCCCCTCCCCCAACCCTTCTTCCGGTACATTGATGACTGTATCGATGCTGTTTCCTGCTCCCGTCCCGAACTGGAAAACTTTATCAACTTTGCTTCCAATTTCCACCCTTCTCTCACCATTACATGGTCCATCTCTGACACTTCCCTTCCCTTCCTCGACTTCTCTGTCTCCATCTCTGGGGATAGGTTGTCTACTAATATCCATTATAAGCCCACCGACTCCCACAGCTACCTGGACTATACTTCTTCACACCGTACCTCCTGTAAGGACTCCATTCCATTCTCCCAGTTTCTCCGTCTTCGACGCATCTGCTCTGAAGATGCTACCTTCCATGACGGTGCTTCTGGTATGACCTCCTTTTCCCTCAACCAAGGAATCCCCCCCACTGTTGTTGACAGGGCCCTCAACCGTGTCCGGCCCATTTCCCGTACCTCTGCCCTCAACCCTTCCCCTCCCTCCCAGAACCGTGACAGGGTTCCCCTTGTCCTCACTTTCCACCCCATCAGCCTCCATATCCAAAGGATTGTCCTCCGCCATTTCCGCCACCTCCAGCGTGATGCCACTACCAAACGCATCTTCCCCTACCTTCCCCTGTCAGCATTCCGAAGGGATCGTTCCCTCCGCGACACCCTGGTCCACTCCTCCATTACACCCACCACCGCGTCCCCGTCCCATGGCACCTTCTCCTGCAATCGCAGGAGGTGTAATACCTGCCCATTTGCCTCCTCTCTCCTCACTATCCCAGGCCCCAAACACTCCTTTCAGGTGAAGCAGCGATTTACCTGTACTTCTTTCAATGTAGGATATTGTATTCGCTGCTCACAATGTGGTCTCCTCTACATTGGGAAGACCAAGCGCAGACTGGGTGACCGTTTTGCGCAACACCTCCGCTCAGTCCGCAAGCAGGACCCTGAGCTTCTGGCTGCTTGCCATTTCAACACTCCCCCCTGCTCTTATGCTCACATCACTGTCCTGGGATTGCTGCAGTGTTCCAGTGAACATCAACGCAAGCTCGAGGAACAGCATCTCATCTACCAATTGGGCACACGACAGCCTGCCGGACTGAACATTGAGTTCAGTAATTTCAGAGCATGACAGCCCCCCATTTTACTTTCATTTTTAGTTGTTTTTTCTTTTTTTTTTAAACATTTTTTACAACATTTTTTTGCATTTATTTCATTTCATCTTAGTTTGTTCAGTTTGCTTACTCACTTTTGTTTCATGTTTGCACTTGCTGCTGTTCAATATTCAGTCCGTTAACACCTTTTCTGTACTAATGCTTTGTCTTTCAACACATTAACATATTGTTTGCCTTTGCTCCATGACCTTTTGGTAGCAATGTGGCCTTGTCCAATCTGCACCTTCTCCGTTGTTATCTCTTGCCCCACCCCCACCCCTCACTTGCTTATAATCTGTGACTTTTCTAATATTTGTCAGTTCCGAAGAAGGGTCACTGACCCGAAACGTTAACTCTGCTTCTCTTCCCACAGATGCTGCCAGACCTGCTGAGTGATTCCAGCATTTCTTGTTTTTATTTCAGATTTCCAGCATCCGCAGTATTTTGCGTTCATTATTCCCCTTTATTTATCTTGCTTGTTAGTTCCTCGAAGAACTCTAATAGATTAGATAAGCACAAATTCCCATTCACAAAACCATATTGACTCTGATCCCATTGTGGTTTTCGAAGTATTCTGCTGTAAATTCTTTAATAATGGATTCTAGTAATTTCCTTATGACAGATGTCAAGCTAACTGAGCTAGAGTTTCCTGCTTTCTCTCCCCTTCTTTCTTGAATAAAGGTGTTACAATTGCTATTTTCCAATCTGCTGGGACTCTTCCAGAATCGAGGAATTTTAGAAAATTACAACTAAAGCCTCGACCATCTCTGCAGCCAACTCTTTTAAGATCTTAGGATGCAGACCATCTGGTTCTGGGGACTTGTCAGCCTTTAGGTCTAAGTTTTCCCAGCACCTTTGCCCTGGTGATGGTAGTTGTTCTATGTTCCTCCCTCCCTTTCACCTCTTGACTTTCAAGTATCTTTGGTAGGTTTTCTAAGTCTTCTACAGTGAAAACTGACACAAAATAGCTGTTCGACGCCTCCACCATTTCCTTGTTTTCCATCAATTCCCCAGACTCAGTCCCTGCAGGACCAACACTAGCTTTAGTTACTCTTTTCCTATGTAAATACTTGTAGAAACTCTTACTATCTGTTTTGATATTGCCAGCTAGTTTTCTCTGATACTCTACTTTCTCCCTAATTATTTTTTTTCACCATTCTTTGCTGGTTCTTAAAATCTGTCCAATCTTCTGACCTACCATGAATCTTGGCAGATTTGTATAGTGTTTCTTTTAATTTGATATTTTATTTATAAATAATTTGATATTATCCTTAACTTCCTTATTTAGTCACGGATGATGCATTCTTCTCAAAGAATCTTTCTTTCTCACCGGGATAAATCTTTGCTGAGAGTTTTTCAATACTCCTTAAAAGTCTGCCACTATATCTACTCTCCTACCTTTTAACCTAGTTTCTCAGTTCACTTTAACTAGCTCTGCCTTCATACCCTTGAAATTATCTTGATTGCGGTTTAAAACACAAGTCTTAAACCCACACTTCTCCCCTTCAAACTGAACATGAAGTACTATCATGTAATGATCACCGTCACCTCCTTTACCATGAGGTTATTGATTCATCCTGCATCATTGTACATTACCAGGTCTAGAATAGCCAGCTCCCTAGTTGGCTGTCGAACATACTGCTCTAAGAAATTGTCCCGAATACACTCATGTGCCAGACTACCTTTACCAATTTGATTTGCCCAATCTACATGTAGATTGAAATCACCCATGACTATTGTCACCCATGACAACCTTTCTACACATCCCATTTATTTCTTCCTGTATACTCTGCCCTACAGTGTAGCAACTGTTAGGGGGCCTATAAACAAGTGCGCTCTTACCTTTCCTATTTCTTATCTCTACCCAAACTGATTAGCGTCATAAGAATTTTACAGCACAGAAACAGGCCCTTCAGCCCAACGCGCCTGCACCGACCATCAAGCACCCGTCCTAACTAACCCCATTTCCTAGCACTTGGCCCATAGCCTTGTATGTTATGGCATTTCAAGTGCTCATCTAAACACTTCTTGAATGTCGTGAGTGTTCCTGCCTCTACCACCTCTTCAAGCAGTGTGTTCCAGATTCCAACCATCCTCTGGGTGAAAAATTCTTCCTCAACTTCCCTCTAAACCTCCTGCCCCTTACCTTAAATCTATGCCCTCTAGCTATTGACCCCTCCGCTAAGGGAAAAAGTTTCTTCCTATCTATCCTATCAATGCCCCTCATAATTTTGTATCCCTCAATCAGGTCCCCCCTCAGCCTTCTCCGCTCCAAGGAAAACAACCCCAGCCTATCCAGTCTGTCTTCATAACGGAAATGCTCCAGCCCAGGCAACATCCTGGTGAATCTCCTCTGCACCCTCTCCACTGCAATCACATCCTTCCTATAGTGTACACAGAACTGTACACAGTACTCCAGCTGTGGCCTAACCAGCGTTTTATACAGCTCCATCATAACCTCACTGCTCTTGTATTCTATGCCTTGGCTAATAAAGGCAAATATCCCGTATGCCTTCCTAACCGCCTTATCTACCTGTGCTGCTGCCTTCAGTGATCTATGGACAAGCACCCCAAGGTCCATCTGACCCTCTGTACTCCCTCGGGTCCTACCATCCATTGTATATTATATCAAGATTCTACATCTTGCTCTTCCAGGCTAAGGTCATTTCTCACTACTGTACTAATGGCATCTTTAATTAACAAAGCTACCCCACCACTTTTTCCTAGCTTCCTGTCTTTTTAAAATGTTGAATACCCTTCAATTTTCAGGTCCCAGCCTTGGTTACCTTGCAACCTAGTCTCTAACGGTTATCAGGTCAATCAACCATCAGAACTTCAGGATTCTAGCCCTGATCCGATATAATTCTGCAACTTCTCATCCATTTCTCCTTAACCTTTACAGATTTAATCTCCCTTTTCTCTCTCCACATACATTGAAAGCAGTTGCACCATCACCTCTCTCAATTGTAAAAATCCCTTTAATCTGGCTCCACGCTGTCTGCAGTAAAGAGGCTATAGGCATCCTCTATAACTATGGCTGAGGTGCATTATTTGTCCTAATCCTCCTTGACATTTCTATGCCATTTGATTGTACTGTAAACAAAAACATGTCCCTTATAAAGAGTTCCTGTAAAGGTCATTCTGCATATGACATGCCCCCTTTACGTTTACAGACAGGGACCAGTTGTACTGAGCCCCATTGCAGAACATAGAAACCAGTTGCTTTATCAGTTGAAAGATGGAGGATGAGCTCTCCTTCATTATTTTGTAAACCTGGCTGCTCTAATCTGGGGACAGCACTTTCTCTGGTAGTCTCTTAGGTGAATCCACATTAATATGGCTACCTTCATGCCACACAAATGCAAGGTAATGACCATCTCTGACAAGAGACAGCCTAACCATCTCCCCTCGACATTCAAAGGCAATAACATCGATGAATTCCCCCACCATGAACATCCTGCAGCTTGGGGGTGGGAGCGGGGATGATGGGCACTGTCAACCAGAAACTTAACAGGACATAAATACTGTGGCTACAAGTGCAGATCAGAGGCTGGGCATTCTGCAGCAAGTAACTCACCTCCTGATTCCCCAAAGCCTGTCCACCATCTACAAAGCACAAGTCAGGAGTGCAATGGAATACTCTCGTCATGCCTGGATGAGTGCAGCTCCAATAACACTCAAGAGGCTCAACACCATCCAGGACAAAGCAGCCCATTTGGCACCCTATCGAACACCTTAAACATTCACTCCCTCCACTACCAGCGCACAATGGCAGCAGCATGTACAATCTACAAGAAAAATCAATAGCTTCTTTGACAGCACCCACTAAACCCATGACATCTACCAACTGGAAGAATAAGGGCAGCAGGTGCATGGGATCACACCAACTGACTTGTAAATATATTGCCATTCCTTCATAGTCACTGGGTTAAAATCCGTGAACAGCACTGTGGGTTTACCGATACAACACAAAGTGCAGCAGTTCAAGAAGGCAGCACACCACCACCTACTCAAGGACAATTATGGATAGACAATAAATATTAGCATTGCCAGCGACACCAAAATCTCATGAATGAATAATATGGTCATCCAGCCCCTGCAGCCACTTCAATAACGGAGTGCAGTCAACAGAGGCAGGCTCTGTTGTATTCCTGTGCTAATTATGGCCCTACCAAATTCACAATCAAATTTTACAAATCTCACAGTCGCAGCATTTTAGGAATTGTGAATTTCATGATTTCACATATTTAAATCATAAATTTCATGGTGTCACAACAAACCATGAAAATGGTCTATTTAAAACAAAACAATACAAGGGAGATTTCTGATTTCAAATGGCATTTATTGTATACTCAAACTATTGTAAAATGTTGACTATAAACAGGTTTCATTCATAACTCACTGAAGTCAGTGGTTGAATGTGAGCACGGAGCAGCCTGCAACTGTCTCTTCATTCACTGTCTCTGCGCTATGAACACCCGTCCGTGTTTAGACAGGGTTCTCTCCATGACTACAGAATTTGTTGGAATTGTCAGACAGCGCCATGCTAACCTTGCAAAGTGGGGGATTCTGCTTTCCACAGAGTTCCAAAACTGCAACACAGGCAGAGCACAATCTGCTTCCTTTGGAATGCTTTTACATGCAGAAATCTTCAGCCTACAGTTCTGGTCAAAGCCAGGAATTGCAAACTAGTGCAAATCCACCGTAACAGGTGCATTTGTGCAAGGTCAAAGATATGCAGAGCTTTCAGGAACGCTGAAGGTTGTTGAAACCTCTATGCCGCTATTTCTTCACTGCTTGACTCTTCCCATAGCAGTAATATTGTTTGACCTTCTTTGCCATGCAAGAAAACACCTGTTGAGCACAGGCATTTAATTCAGGGTCAGAGTGTGCTTCAGCCCAGAACAGTACATCTATTACTTTATTGTAAGCTTTATGGATTGTGATGTGTTGAGATTCAAACCAAGTGATTAAATCCATCAGTCGTGTAGCAGTTTGGCAACAAACTGAACCTCCTGATTAAGTTGGGCATCATTTAGAAGGGCTACAATGCCTGCTAAAACCTACGCTTTCAGTGTCAGTATGAGCTCTTCTGAGACTAAGTCCGAGTAATATTTCAGGTCAGCTGCATGACACTGCACTGCCCAAAAACAAGAATTCCAACATGTAATTACTGGCTCTGAAGGAAGGGTGATGTTTTGTTCTCCACTTTCAGCCACATCTGCAATGTGTTGCTTGTATGAAAGCTGCAGCTAGGGCAGTGTTTGAAAATCTTTTTAATGTAGCTGACCAGTTTGTTGACTTTACCAAACTTGCATTTCCACAGCTCACTAACAAGAGAAATTATGGAGTCGGGGCAGAATTTTATGCTCTCCTCTGCGGCAACTTTGGAGGCAGGGAGAGCATATAATCGGACGGTATGGTGGTGGGGATACCCCGCCACCTTCCTGCCTCAACCCAAATTAAGTCCAGGGCGGGAAGGGTTGTGAATGACCTTATGGCCCTACCGCCAACTGAGGCCCTTAAGTGGGCAATTAATGCCCAATTAACGGCCTCATCCCACCACAGCCGGAATTAGCCCAGCAACAGGCAGACCTGTTGCCGCATGGGAAGCGCACTAAACAAACCCATGCGGGTTGCTTGCCGGTTCCTGTGGGGGGGGGGGGGGCGGGGAGGATCTCTCATTCAAAGGCACCTAGTACAAGATCGAGGACTGCTGAGAGCCAGCCCCTGCCCTTGCTGCCAACCTCTCCACGCCCCTCTCCCTCGCGACCCCACCCCGCCAAACTCTCTCGCCAACACTCAACTGTGGCCTGGTTCCAGCACCTCGGGTGAGTCCATTATTAGCAGCAGCCATCACCTCCATGGTGGCGCTGCTCAGTTGAAGAGCTGCTGGCCTCTGACCGACAGCTCTCAACAGGCGGGACTTCTGTCGCCAGGGTCCTTCATCCTGGGAAAGGCCCACCATTGTTCAGTTAAGTGCCTAATTTGAACACTTGATTTGGCGGGTCTTCCCCAGGGGACGCAACACAGCGCTCTCGCCAGCGCTTTAGCGGGTAGCTGAGGCCCACATCGCCCAAACAAAATCCCGGCCTACATGTGCATTACATGTAACAGACAGCATTAGGCATTACATCTTAAAGCACGGATCTGAAAAGTGTTGTCATGTAAGTTGCATTGTCACTAATGAAAGCAGACACTTTGTTGAAGTAGGCACCATATTTTGAAATGGTTTTGAATATCACTTGGGAAACTGTGGTGTATTGAACAGTTACAAAGTAAACACAGTCTGCGAGCACACTGCTGTTTGTTTTCCTGATTGATTTTATGTCTGGTAAGGCCGAATATGTAGAAATAAAGCATGCAGCATGTGGTTGTTTTGCTCGTCAACAGACTCATCACAAATAATTGCAAAAGACTCATATGCATTAATCTAAGCCTTCATCTCCTCATAATGTGTAGCCAAAACCTTCGGTAGGTACTCCTGTCGTAGTTTATTTACACTTGGTAAGCAGCCACCATTTTGCACATTAGGGTGATCGGGTTTTGCCAATAGTATTTTGGTGCTTGCAAGTGCATCCACAAGTCCATTGCAACCAGCTGACTATTTTCTGAGCTCTTTGTCAACTTCTTAAAAAAAAAGAGATGAAATCGTTGCTTTATTAGCTTGTTTGTTTTCCAGCAGTGCAGTGTCGGATGCTCTCTTTCTGCTGTGATGAGTTTTGGGCTCTAAGTGGCACCGATCTATTGCCTGCCAAGTATGATCTAACAAAGCTTAGCAGCTTGTACAAAACAGTATTCCACCATCAGCATGCAGAATTTGACTTCTAAATTCTTTCACCCAACATGCTGCAGTAATGGTTGTGGCCATTTTTGATTTGCTCATTCTGGCATTCTCACTTGTCAGCTAATATTTGAGACTGCTTCATTCAAAACTGGACTGGAAGCCCTCCCTTATCTACCAATCAGCGAAGTGAGCCTTGTGTCAATGAATATGTCAATATGAACTGTGTCAATTTCTATCCTAGCGGAGAGGTCAATTAACGGGGGCACAGATGTAAGGTGATTGGTAGAAGGAATAGAGGGGACATAAGGAAAAACTTTTTCACCCAGAGGGTAGTAGATGTCTGGAATTCACTGCCTGGATCAGTGGTGGAGGAAGAAACCCTCAACTCATTTAAAAGGTACCTGGACCTGCACCTGAAGTGCTGTAACCGGTAAGGCTTTGGACCAGGTGCTGGAAGGTGGGATTAGACTGGGCGGCTAGTTTTTTCAGCTGGCGCAGACACGATGGGCTGAATGGCTTCTTTCTGTGCCATAACTTTTCTATGGTTCTAATAAAACGTGCAAAGTTCACAAAATGGCCAAGATTTCACAGAGGACCCATTCTTCACAGTTGTGAATTTGGTGGGGCCCTAGTGGTAAGGAAGCTCCTGAAATGAGCAATAGGTTGGGTAAATGCAACCTTTAGAAGATTGCAGCAGCTTGATGGGAAGGCCCCCAGAATTACTGAGTTGTAGTTAGGGGATAGCACAGTCCACCAACACACCTTGCCAATCATCTTAACTATCTTTACAGTCTTAGCAGTTTAATAATAAATAAATAAGTAGCACAGTAGGAGAATGAAAGGATGAGTCAGTTATAAGAGATAAAAGTACCTGGAAGAAGATGCAGTCTGAACACTGTCTCCACAGGCTTTCTGAGCGGGGTTTATTTCGACAGTAACACTCGTAAATCTGAAGGTCTTCCATCTACAAATACAAACAATCTTATTTCAAGATTTTCATCACTTCAAAGATTGTTAACTGTTGGAAATTTACTGTCACCACAATTAGTTTACTACCTGGCTAATGACTGGTGATATTTTTCCAAGAAGCACCCTCATCAACAACAGGGGTAGGCACACCTACAATTTCTGGAACAGAATCCTGAACCTCTGGAGCAGAATGATCTTATCTTTTTTTTTAAAACAGGTGCTGTACCACATAATTCACTCCCATCATTCCCTTCAGTACAGGAAATTATCAAGTTCATCGCAACTCTGACTGTCATATTTCTATCAATCATTTATGGTTGCAAACAAGTAGCATAGGTAGAAAAAGGCCTAGAAAATTATTACTTTAGAGACTTTTAACTTCTAAACACTATGTATTAGTAATCCAGAATGCAAACATGTATATTCCATTTACTGCACAATCGATAATATTACTCAGCTTTTGTCTGTCCTGGTGGTTTAGGTTGGTCAGGTTAGGGAGCTCAACTGCTGGTGGGCTTATTTGGTGGGCGGTGCCTGATGCATGCGGAACACACGGAGGACAGAAGTGCATGATGCACGTGCAGCTGCCAACAGCTGGTGGTGGTGGCGGTTGGTGAGAGTTAAAACAGCGGAAGAAAAGGGCAGCCCAACAACAAAGTTACCCTTCCTGGAGGGATTGTTTCCATGAGGGCTAGAATGCGATTGATGGGAAGGATGGGGATGGCAAGAGTGAATTGGAGATGGCATAGGAGGGATGGAAGGAATGGGATGGGAATGCCATGGGATGGGGATGGCTGAGATGATGGAATTGATCAAGTGTGGCAAAATGGCAGGGACAATCATTTGATACAACTCATTATTCGAAAGCTATTATTTGTGCTAAAAACGAGGATTTACTAGATTTGAATAAAAATGTTTTAAAAAAGCAGTCAGATGAATTAAAAGAATACATCAACAGTAATTCTATACATGAAGAAAATGATAACAGTCTATACCTTTCAGAGTTTCTGCACAGTTTAACTCCAATGGGCATACCATGCACAAACTTGGAGTCAAGGAAGGAGCAATTATAATGTTACTACAAAACTTGAATCCTAAACAAGGACTTTGTCACGGAACAAGATTGGTAGTTAGGAAGCTGTTTTCTTCAATGATAGATGTGGAAAATTATAACAGGCAGATTTCAAGGAAATCGAGCGTTTATTCCTTGAATAATATTGAGCCCATTAGATGTAAAACTGCCTTTTCAACTCAGGAGAAAACAGTTCCCAATTAGACTTTCATATTCTATGATTATAAACAAGTCACAAGGACAGATTCTTAACAAAATTCATATTTATATTCCTAGGCATGTTTTTGCACATGGACAGCTTTATGTAGCTCCTTCTAGAGTGAGATTAGATTAGATTAGATTAGAGATACAGCACTGAAACAGGCCCTTCGGCCCACCAAGTCTGTGCCGAACATCAACCATCCATTTATACTAATCCTACACTAATCCCATATTCCTACCAAACATCCCCACCTGTCCCTATATTTCCCTACCACCTACCTATACTAGTGACAATTTATAATGGCCAATTTACCTATCAACCTGCAAGTCTTTTGGCTTGTGGGAGGAAACCGGAGCACCCGGAGAAAACCCACGCAGACACAGGGAGAACTTGCAAACTCCACACAGGCAGTACCCGGAATCGAACCGTTTTGATTATGTTAAAGTCTTTGGTGAAAGAATAACTAGAAATCCTGTATTTAAGGAAATGTTGTTGATATAAAGAAACTAATTTGACTGCAAATGTTTTACAGGTCTCTGCTGGGACCAGCAATAATCCACAGTTTATACAGAATTCATTTGGGGCCTACAGCTTAGTATCCTGGCCAACGCTTATCCCTCAACCAATATTGAGAGAGGTTATCTGGTGATTTATCTTATTGCTGTTTGTAGGATCATGCATTTCCTACATTACAGCAGTAACAACACTTCAGAATTATTTCATTGGCTATAAAGGACTTTATGAATGCACGTTGTTGTTGTCCTATAGTTTTTGGTACAGAAAATCATCCCAAGATACTTGATAAGTGCATAATCAGACAATGATTGACACTGAGCTAAAGAAGGTGATATTAAGGCTGGTGACCAAAAGCTTAGTCAAAGAGGCAGGTTTTGAGAAGGGTTTGAAAGGAGGAGAGCGAGTGAGAGAGAAGTGGAAAGGTTTAGGGAGGGAATTCCAGAACATGAGGCCTAAATGACTGAAGACCTGGCCACCAATGATGGGGCAACAGGAGTGGTGGATGCACAAGAGGCCAGAATTGGGGGAACACAAAGTTTTTGGAAGGTTGTGCAGCTGGGAGAGGTTACAGAGATGGAGAGGGCTGAGGCCATGGAGGAATTTGAATGGGAGGATGAGAATTATAAATTGAAGGCGCTGGGTTATTAGGAGCCAATGTAGATCAGGGAGCACAGGGACGATGGATGAGCAGGATGTGGCGAGAGTTAGGATGCGGGCAGCAAGCTTTGGATGAGCTGAAATTTATGGAGGCTAGAAGATGCAAGACCAGCCAGGACAGCATCGGAATAGTCGAGTCTGGAAATGACAAAAGCATGGTTGAGGGTTGCAGCAGCACATGACCTGAGGTAGGGGTGGAGGTGAGTAATGTTACTGAGGTGGAAGTAGGCAGTCTTTGTGATGGTTAGGATATGCGACATGGATATACCTAGATTGTGGACAGTCTGCTTCAACCGGAGACAGTGGCCTTTACTTGGTGCTACGGAGAAAGTAGTAGAGTCTGAGTAAGCTGTGGCCAGAACAAACCTTGGGCCATGAGCCTCAGAAGAGTAAGAGGGGCAGAGCCCTAGGATTTTTAGGCTGTCCCCTGTGGAGAGGGTCTGGCAAGCTTAGTGCTTCAGCCTACAGTGGCACAAGCATGAAATCATAGATAAGGGACACTAAGAAGCTTCCCGCTTCATTTTCCTTGATGATTGCCTACTGGGAAAGACAATCAAGCCTTGCACCTGCCTCTTTGTCTCCGATCCAGGATTAGAAACATTGAAAAAGGCAAATTGCAAGGCCGTGGAGTACCCAAAGAGGGACAAGCCTTTCCTCCTCCGTATATCTTTGATCCTGGAGGCCTTCTGGATTCCGTTTTTGGACAGCAGGTGAACATTATTGTAGTGGCTGAACTTTCATCCCACAGAGAGTGTCACCCTGCAGAGGGGTACACACAACTTGTATTTATGTAGCACCTTTAACATAATAAAACATCCTAAGGTGCTTTGCAGAGGAATTATAAAATAAAATATGATACCGAGCCACATAAGGCTAAAGATATTGGGGCAGATGACCAAAAACATGCTCAAAGAAGGAGGTTTTAAGAAGTTTCTTACAGAAAGAAAAAAAGGTAGAGAGCTGGATAGGTTTAGAGTGGGAATCCCAGAGCTAGAGCCCAGGCAACTGAAGGCACAGCCACCATTGGGTATACTCAAGAGGTTAGAACTAGAGCAGTGCAGATATTTCAGAGGGTTGTAGGGCTCAAGGAGGTTACAGAGATGGTGAGGGGCCAGGCCACGGACAGATTTGAAAACAGGGATGAGAATTTTAAAATCAAGGCATTGTTTAACTGGAAGTAGTGTAGGGGTGATGGGTGAATGTCATTTAGTGAGAGTTAGGACATGGGCAGCAGTGTTTGGGATGACCTCAAGTTTATGAAGGGTAGAATGCGGGAGACCAGTCAGGAGTGTGAAAGAATAGTCAAGTCTAAAGGTAACATAGACATGGATACAGTGGGAATGGGAGAGTAGGAATGGAAATGGGCCCAATGTCCCTGCAGATGCACTTGTAGTTTAGAGTAATGTTTCAAAATTGAGAGATCAATCAATAGTATCCATGGTTGAAGTTGTGCTCTACAATAGCAGCTTCTAGCCATCTGGGAGCAGTCCTGTGCCTGGCAGTGACAGTGCACTGAACATTGATGCAATACAGCATTACTCAAACTAACTTTACATACCCGCTCCAGGAAACATCGTCCCACCAACTCCGGACAGTCTAAGTAATTTTCCAGGTCCCTCAGGAATATCCTAAATAGAAAGAAGAAAATGCACCTTCTCAGGTTGGCTTTTCCAATTCTCTGAAAATAAGGGCCCTTGAATTGAATGCAGGGTGATGTGGAGCACCCACTGATTCTGGATGCTCCTGGTCAACCTCGTCAGATCAGTACATCGATGTCCACTACTTACAAGGCAGCTGATATCAAAGGAGAAGGAGCCAGGGCTGGGACTCTACATTGAAATTTCTCCATTTCCCCAGCTCAGAAAGAAAGATGTATATTTGTATAGTGCCTTTCATGGAAGATATACTAAAGCACTTTGCAGCCAATAAAATATTTCTGAAGTGCAGTCATTGTTGCAATGTAGGAACCATAGCAGCCAGTTTGCATACAGCAAACTGCCATAAACAGCAATGACGTGAATGACCAGTTTGTTTTAGTGATGGAGTTTGAAGGATAAATATTGGCCAGGACACTGCTGAGAACTTCCCATCTCTTTAATTCGTGCCCTGAGACCTTTCAAACCCAGAGGGTAGACAGGCCATTCGTTTAATGCCTCATCTGAAAGATGGCACCTCCACTAGTCAGCACTTCCTCAGTACTGCATGAGCAGTATCAGTTTAGATTTTGTGCTCAGGTTCTGGAGTGGAGCTTGAGCCCACAACCTTCTAACTCAGAGGCAAGTGCGCTATCGCTGTGTTGTGGATGACATCATGCAAGTGTTACTGCTGGTTGATAGTCTGAGAGAGACTAGATACACCTGCCTCCAGTTGGGTGCAAGTGGGCCCACTGGGAAGAGGTCCAAGCAAGGGGAGTGACCTAGATCTCTGAAGAACGATGGACTGGCCATCAGGGGTGCCGAATGGAGTTGGGGGCACCAAATCTTCTGGCTAAATGAGCAGGTAGGCACTGGAGATGCACCCACTGGGTGTTTGGATGCTCACCCAGTTTAATGCAAATGAGATGCCCTCCCACTGACCCCACAAATCCCAGAAGTTCATCCATTTCAAAGCAACACTCAGTTAGTGCAGAGGTGATGGGCCGAATGGCCTCCTTCTGCGCTGTAACAATTCTGTGATATAACGTTTATACCTGCTATGGAAGTCATAGATTTCAGGCATGTTTCCGAACAGCACATCTTTCTTCTTCTGCAGAACCACTGGGATGAACGGAATCATCAAGGGGTTTTCCATCTCGGCAGCATACCCCTGGAGTTTAAGAAACAGTGGGATTAAAACCAAACCAGTTCTGGCACTGACCAGTGGAAGAGACATCATGCCAAGGACCACTGACAAGTAGAATCTCCTCAGGCTACTGACACAGTTCCACTTTGGCACTGGTGTGAAAGTTATGTCGGGGATACTGGGGATTTACTTTAGCCTTCCTTGGGACCAGGATTACAGGCAAGTTTAACTTGAATAGGAAGTGATTCGAAAGATACACTACATCCTATATTTACCGGCGAGAATTTTTTGCACAAGCCACATTGCAATTAAGGTGTTTGCTAAGCCATGAGAATGGGATTTTACTCTCTATATAGCTGCTGCTTTTGTCTGCATTATGAACGCGGGACTTTGTAGTATTATGTTTTAAAACTGTAATCTATAATACAGTATAAAAAGGATTCAGAGAAGACATGTGACCTCACACCAAGTCTGCCCGGATTCAAGCCAGGGGTCTTGATTACTATGAACATAAGGAACCCGGATCAAAGACCCTTTTGAAAGCAGGGTGCAAGGCTGTAATGCCTGAAAGACAATGGGTTTCGTTCTCTGATCGTAAACAGGGAACTGGGGCTCTAAACTGCAAATTGGAGTTGCAATTGCCAACACCTGGAAACAAAGAAAGGCCCAGGTGATTTCACTATGGCCAGACTATGGATTCTGAATATGATAAAAGGCAAATGCCTAGTGACATTTGCTCTGGATAAAGTCAACAGGCTTTCCTAAGTTGGACAGACTGTAAGGAAGAAAGGAAGATATGAAGACCAGTAGCGGCAGCCTTAGAAGTGAGGGGGAGAAAACAACTGCTCTCAGAAAACTGATCCAGTGGAAGACTTCTAAGATTTGAATCCAGTTCAAAAGCTCGAGGTTTGTGGAGGAAAAAAGATCAACAAGTTCACCAGAGATTGCCTTATTAACAGAAGGCCAGTCGAGTGTGCTCAGAATAATTGAACAAAGAGGATATTGGCTTTGTTAAGGACACTGGGAGATCCAACCCATTGTGACTGAGAGGAGTTTGGGACTTTTAACTGCAGGAAATCTTTTTTGCTGAGAACACTGTGCAATGTATAAATGTGGTGTGGGGTTTTCAAGTGTGTTAATAAGTTAATGGGAAATACCTTTCTCTTTAATTTAGTTTATTAGCTACCATACTGTTTAGTTAATGTTGATTTTTAGTTTAGCGGTTATTGTAAAAGTCTTAAAACATGAAATCTTGTCAATGTAATCCTTCAATTGGTCTGCGGAGTTCATATCTTTTGTTTTAAAGTTAATGGTCTCTACTGAGGTCATAACATTCTAACATTCTGTGAACTATTTTACAAGAGGCCAGCGTTCAAAAAACAAAGACTTTCTGATATAATCGTATACACTGACTGTAGAATGAGTTCTGTGATTTTTTGAAAGCACAGAGTTGTAGCAAACCTTGGTACATGCCAGTTATGAGTGCCAACTTCACTCGACACTTTCATTATTAAATAAACCACTGAACTACACATCTCTCCTTATTGTTCCTGAAACAGGCAACAATAATGAAGCGCCCCATCATCTGCAAAGGCGGCAGAGAAAGCTTTCATTTTCCTCCAACAATCAAAAATGAATCAATTACTCACAGACACACTTCATAAGTAAATTCATCTCTGCCACCCACAGGGAGAAGAAATCTCTCAGAATGAAAATAAATCGAACCTCAACAATAATGAAACTCAGGAAATTGTTCTTTCTTTAGCTCCATGAAATGTTAACCTTTTCCCTCAAACTACATCTACCTTGACAACATTTCCTCACACCCTGCTTCCTTTAAGGACTCTTCCATTCTCCAGTTTCTCCGTCTCTGTAGCATTTGTTCTGATATCATCTTCCAGACCTGTAATTCCTTTATCCTTAAGCATGGTTGACAAGGCCCTAGACTGTGTTCCTTCCATTCTGCTCTTACCCCTTCCCCCACCCAGAATAATGATTGAGATCCGATTGTCCTCACCTTCCACATCACCAGCCTCCACATTCAATGGATCAACCTCTGCCATTTCTACCACCTCCAGCATGATCTCACCAAACAGATCTTCCTTTCTTTCAGCATTCCAAAGGGGCCATTCCGTCCAAGATATCCCAGTCCACTCCTCAATCACACCAAACACTCTCTCTCCTTCAAATGCAAGTGCAGGAGATGCAAGACCTGCCCTTTTACCTCTTCCCTTTCCACTGCTCAGGGCCCCAAACATTTCTTTCAGGTAAAACAGTGATTTACTTGTACTTTTTTCAATGTGGTATACAGTATTTGCTGCTCACAATGCAATCTGCTCTACGTTAGGAAGACCAAACGGAGATTGGGTGACCACTTTACAGAACACCTCCATTTAGTCTGCAAGTATAACCCTGAACTTCCAGTCGCCTGTCATTTTAAATCTCAGCTTCACTCCCACCTTGACATATTGTTGGTCTCTACTATTTCAATAAAGCTCAATGTAAGCTCAAGGAACAGCATGTCACATTTTGATTAGGCACTTTACAACCTTCTGAACTCAACCCAGAATTCAACAATTTCAGATCAAAACCACTACTCACATTTTTTTTCTAAACAGCTGTTAGTAATGATTCTGCTATTCCTATTTGCACATCCTTGAGACCAGGGTTGTCCAACATATGGCCCGCGAGCCAGGAGCTGGCCCGCCAAAGTTTTCCATCCAGCCCACGGGTGTAAACTGTACCCAAGGCCATTCCTCATCCTCACCGTAACTAAAGATGAGAAATTTCCCATTGCCTTCTTTTTGCAGAGCGGTCTTTTTAAAAACATCGCAAGTCAGTTTCACAGCTGAGGGGGGAGGGGAAAGGGTGAGGGAGGGGAAAGAGGGAGAAGGGAAGGGAGTCATGGGAGTGTATTTTTCTCTGTTTTTAAAAACTGGGAGGTGGGGTCTGTGTGCCTTCAAGGCTGAGAGAAGATTTTATTTTCTCTGGGAACAGTGTGTGCGAGCCTGTTCCTGGGCAACAGCAGGAGAGAATGAGGTCACACGCTGTATTGTATCAGTTTGACTGTGTGTAAGAACTGGCTAGAACCAGTTTGATCTGGCAGACCAGCGAAGGGTGCTCTCTCCCTGAAGGAAAGATTTGTCTCTCTCAGCAGAAAATCTGCATTAGGCGAAACACAGCCTATTGGCCAAAGAGGAAAATACCTGTGGAAAGGAACCTTTGCATTGTTGGAGGTAGCAAATTCCTTTTTACTTCCAGTTTCTAAGAAGTCTCTGTCTCAGGAGTGGCTTTCTGTTAACTTTTGTGTTTCTGGGAGTTCTGGAATTCTCAGTAAAGTTTCTACTGTTAGACTGCTAATTCAAAATACAAATAGTCCTGTTGCTATACTCCTTGTTGAAAGATCTATGTGAAGCCTGCTGTAGCTGAACAGCCTTGAACGCCTATCCATTACAGACTTTTTACCAAATTCGACTGGAGATTTCAAATGGCATTTGACTATTCGATTCTGGGACACCTCACCCCACCAGGAATGTAACCCACCAGGACTTACAACCCAGTTATTTATTTATTCCTAAGAAACAGCTCTAACTTAAAACATCATTTTTAAAACCAGTTAACCGTGGGTTTTTGAATGTATGTGTGTGTGCATGAGGGTTAGGAGGAATAAGAAGTTAGAAAGTCTTTTTAGTCATAGATTTATGTCAATATTGTTTAAGATTTAGTTTATTAATAAATAGTTGATTTGTTGTTGTTTAAAGATACCTGGTTTGGTGCGTTTTATTCTGGGGGTTAATAAAGTGTTTAATTTGGCTAATTTCTGTTAGGTGGGAAATTTTAATAATATGCTGTAACCTGTGGAGTAGTGGGACTGAATTGACAGTGCTTTACTCCCACCTGGGTTGTAACAGGGGGCAGAGAGAGAGAGAGAGAGAGGGGGATAGAGAGAAAGTGATCAAGAAAGTAAGTCAATAAATTAGTCCTCTCATTTAAAGCTTAACAAAAAATGTACATTTGTTGCTGTTTTGATTAATAGTAAGATAAATTTTAATGCCTTTATCTTTCCGAAATGGTCTCACCGGCCCCCCCATTTAAGCCAAAATTTGTAATGTGGCCCCCCCCAACGCAAAAAGGTTGGACAACCCTGCCCTAGACCCATCTTTTGTTTCTTTACTTGTCCCATTACCATGCCCTTTTGCCTTGCACTATCATAGAATCATAGAATATTTACAGCACAGGAGGCCACCACTCGGCCCATCGTGTCCGTGCGACTCTCCAAGAGCAACTCAGGTAGCCCCACATCCCTGTTCTTTCCCTCTAGCCGTGAAAACTGTTTCCTCTTCAGGTGCTTATCCAATTCCCTTTTGAAAACCATGAATGAATCCGTCTCCTCCACACACTCAGGCAGTGCGTTCCCAATCCTAACACTCACAGTGCAACATGGTTTTTCTTCATGTCACTGTTGGTTCTTTTGCAAACTACCTTAAATCAGTGCCTCTGGTTCTCAAACCTTCTGCCAACGGGAGCAGTTTCTCTCCATTTACTTTGTCCTTGATTTTGTGCTCTATGCCTCTATTTATAAAGGCCAGGATAATGCATGCCTATTCAACCACTTTCTCAAGGACCTCACATCTACTCCAAAGTATGCTGACCAGAACTGGATACAATACCCTAGTTGTGCCCTGAACAGAGCTTTATAAAGGTTTAGCATAGCTTCCCTGCTTTTATACTCAATACCCCTATTGCTCTCTCAATATGTCCTACCAGTTTCAAAGATCTGTGTACATGAACTCCCACATCTGTGTCCCTGCACACTCTTTAGAACTGTGCCATTAAGTTTATATTGCCTCTCCCTATTCCTACTACCAAAATGCATCATCTCACACTTCTCTGTATCAAATCCATCTGCCACATGTCAACCCATTCTGTTAGCCTGTCTATGTCCTGTTGTAGTTGATTTGTATCATCCTCACTGTATGCCAAACCTCAAAATTTGATATAATTGGCAATTTTTTATATTTTTACTCTATTCCAATATCCAAGTCATTTACATACGTTAAAAAGCACTGACCCTTGGCAAACAGCACTGTCTACCATCCTCCTGTCTGTAAAACAACCATTTACCACGACTTGCTGAGCCCCTCCAATTCTGGCCTCTTGCGCATCCACTATTTTCATCGTTCTATCATCATTCACAGTTGTGCCTTCAGCTGCCTAGGTCCTAAGTTCTGGAATTCCCTTCCGAAAACTCTCCACCTTTCTACTCTCTCCTTTTTTTTCCCAAAGATGCTCCTTAAAACCTACCTCTTTAACCAATCTTTTGCCCAACTGGCCTAATATCCACTTATGTGGCTTGTTGCCAACTTTTTTTTTCATAATGGCTCCTATAAAGTAGCTTGGAATTTTTTACAATGTTAAATGTGCTATATAAATGCAAACTGTTGTTATTGATGACACATAATAAGACGGATAATAAAGCAGGCTTATTGCTTTATTGCGACTGTCACTGTTCAGTTAGAACAAACCAAATGAGACAAAGTATAGCAATGCTCATCACAAAATGACTTACCTCCAGCACACAAAGCAGTTCTTCTACATAGGCTCGCTCAGTTTCAATCAGCTCATTCATTACATGGCTGTGAAATAAAAAGGAAATAAATAATCTCATCACCTTATCGTGCTAAAATAAGTATGCCGAGAAAGCAAAATCAGGATAAATCTGCAGTCCCAATGAAACAATGCTCACTGTTTGCCGGCAGAACAGTGACTTCACATCAAGCACTAATTCATTGTTTGTGAGGCATTGTGGCATGCACTGTGAGAGTGATCAGACACTAAGTGTACGAGCTTCTATACATACTATTTGATGAAAAATAATTCTAAAATTCTAGCAGGTAAGAAAGCACATTGCTTGTGTAAGAGGACCCTTGTATTTATTTTCAAATATTACTTTTTAAAAGATTTAGCTTTAAAACACAACTTAAACGAAAGGCTTACATTTCTATGGCACCTTTTATGACCTCAAGACATCCCAAATTGCTTTACAGCCAATGAAGTGCATTTTGAAGTGCAATCACTGTTGTCATGTAGGAAACATGGTACTCAATTTAAGCACAGCAGCTCCCACAAACAGCAATGTGATAATGGCCTTATAATCATTTTAGGTGATGCTGATTTAGGGGTAAATATTGACCAGAACACTGGGGACAACTTCCCCGATTTTCTTTGAAAATAATGCCATCTACCCGAGTGAGCAGACAGGGCCGTGATTTAACATTTCATTCGAAAGAGGGCACATCTGACAGTGAACCACTTCCTCAGTACTGCACTGGAACGTCAGCATCGATTTTTGTGCTCAAGTCTCAACAGTTGGATTTGAAACCACAACTTTCGGACTCAGCAAATTCACAAATTGGCTGCTGCACTTCCTACATTACAACACTGACTACACTTCAAAAGTACTTCTTGACTGTAATGTGCTTTGGGACGTTCTGAGGTCATGAAAGGCGCTATGTAAATATATATCTTCCATTTCTTTCCACACCTGTTTGTCCAGTGTTGATGTTCATGCAGAACACGCCAGAAGCTCATGTAAATGTCCAATCATGTAACTGAAGGGGTTGCTGCACCTGTACTCAAAACCCTTCGTGTTATGCTGTGCATACTTAGCTCCAATTCTAAACTCGCAGGAATTACTATTATTCCATTAATTTTTTGGCTCTAACTGAACTCAAAGTAATGGGTGTGAGATTCAGCACTTCTCTCTCTCTTCACGTTTGCTAGAAACAGAGAAGATCAAACAGGACAGGGGATCACAGGGAGGTCAGACGGCACCCTAAGGGGACCGCATACACCCGCCTTTAACCTAACAACTCTCTCATCAGATCCAGACTCAGCTACCTCGTAATGTTAAAGCTTGAGGCAGCCACTGCAAAGGCTCAATGGGGGAAGGCCACTGTATAAGATCCTCCTGCCATAGTATACTGAGCACAGTGGCGCAGTGGTTAGCACTGCAGCCTCACAGCTCCAGGGACCCGGGCTCGATTCTGGGTACTGCCTGTGTGGAGTTTGCAAGTTCTCCCTGTGTCTGCGTGGGTTTTCTCCGGGTGCTCCGGTTTCCTCCCACAAGCCAAAAGACTTGCAGGGTGATAGGTAAATTGGCCATTATAAATTGTCACTAGTATAGGTAGGTGGTAGGGAAATATAGGGACAGGTGGGGATGTTCGGTAGGAATATGGGATTAGTGTAGGATTAGTATAAATGGGTGGTTGATGGTCGGCACAGACTCGGTGGGCCGAAGGGCCTGTTTCAGTGCTGTATCTCTAATCTAATCTAATCTAACCCATGCAATACCCGTCAGGCTGTA